>NC_082732.1:45978394-46602153 GCF_030144855.1 Hypanus sabinus
AAAAGATACATGAGGCATTAGCCTCCTCACAACCACCCGAGAGGGTAAAGATTTGAGAAGGGAGGGTGGGGACTTCTCACCAACTTGCGCCCAGTCTGAGTTTGCAATGAATCATGAATTTTACACCATAATTAACCCTGCAATGTAGCATAAATTGGTTAAAACTCTGCCCTCCCTTTTTTGATTGATATTTAGAATTTATTTTAGAGCTGTAATTGCAAAGTTGTAATTTCTATAAATCTAGTTTTTAAAAAAAATCCCAACTTTACCACACTCCATTTCTGAAAAACAGCACTGGGGTTTAAACTGTAAATTAGCTTACATCTACCCACCACATTCTGTGTGGAAAACTGTCCCTCTTTGTACTTCCACATTACAGGTAGCCTGCTGGCTAACACGTTACAGGTAACCTAGTGGCTAGTGTGACGCATTATAGGTAGCCTAATGGCTAGCATGACACGTTACAGGTAGCCTGGTGGCTAGTGTGATGCATTACAGGTAGCCTCACGGCTAGCATAGCACTCTACAAATAGCCTAGTGCCTGATGTAAGTCTGTACAGGTAGCGTAGTGGATAGTGTGACACTCTACAAATAGCCTAGTGCCTGATGTAAGTCTGTACAGGTAGTGTAGTGGATAGTGCGACACTCTACAAATAGCCTAGTGCCTGATGTAAGTCTGTACAGGTAGCGTAGTGGATAGTGCGACACTCTATAAATAGCCTAGTGCCTGATGTAAGTCTGTACAGGTAGTGTAGCGGATATCATGATGCTCTACAGATAGCCTAGCGGCTAGTGTGAGTCTTTACAGATAGCCTAGCGGATAGTGTGACACATTGTAGGTAGCCTCTCGGCTAGCGTGAATCTTTACAGGTAGCCTAGCGGATAGTGTGACACATTACAGCTGGCTTTGTGGATAGCGTGACACATTACAGGTAGCTTTACGGATAGCATGACGCGTTACAGGTGGTCTCACGACTAGTGTGTCATGTTACAGCGCCAGCAATCTGGTTTGATTCCCACCGTTTTAAGGAATTTGCATGTTCTCTCCATGACCGCATGGGTTTCCACTAGATGCTCCAGTTTCCTCCTCCTTTCCAAAGACATACGGGTGAGGGCATGCTAATCTGGTGCCAGAAGCATGGCACTTGTGGGTGTCTCCCAGCACAACCTTGGACTGTGTTGCTCATTGACACAGAATGACATAATTCACTATGTTTTCATGTGCATTTGATATCGAAAGATAATTCCATCTAATCCAGCCTCTGATTTTGTTAACATCTATAACAGGAGTTCCCAGCCTTTTTTTATGCCATGGACACCTACCATTAATTGAGCCTTCCCCTCAGCCTCCTTCGCTCCAGGGAAAACAGTCCCAGCCTATCCATTCTCTGCTTGTACCTCGAGCCCTCCAGTCCCTGTGACAAAACTGTGAATTCCCTTTGCACCATCTCCAACTTAATCACTTCCCATTGTTCAGTATGGTGACCAAAACTGCACACGCTACTCCAGATGGCGTCTCACCAACATCCAACCATGTTGTTCCAGCTCTTGTACTCTGCCTCATCCAATGAAGGCATACTGAGTTTAAAAGTTGTTGTCCACTCGAACCTTCTCTCAGCTGAATCATCAGCCAGGCGACCTAGTACTGCCTACAGTGACTTTCTTCCAGTTTCCTTATGGGTCATCACGTTTAGTGGGTTGATGTCTGTGTCTACTCAGACACAACTGCCCCCATTCACAGAGTGCTACTCCTCATCTCTCGCTGCATATTAGCATGTTTGCTCATCTAATACTGAGGAGGACAGGACGGGAAAAGAATATCCAAGTTAACCTGCTCTTGGGGCTTGCTAAAATACCTATCCATGAATCCTAGAGACAGATAGTGGAGTGTTCCATCCAGGCTGAACTGTAGGGGTGTGAATTTATAATAAATTTACTTTGTGAAAAAACAGTCGCAACTAAAAGTCAGCAGCCACCTGATGAACGTATGTGGGAAGAGGTACAACTGAAGGGTTACTTTTGTCATCATAATCTTTTTGACATTGTTTATTACAGGGGATCACCAACTGGATCAACAGCTCTACGTCGAGTCCACACGACTCCAAACACCATGACGAATCTATTACTACCGGTGACTGCTGAGCCTGCCGAGTGCTTTGTGTGTTCAGAGTTATCGTTCCTGGTCCTCTTTGTTCCCTGCCAACACTCTGTCGTGTGTGAAGGTACAGTACAGTACACAGTCTCTCCTGTCAGTACACTGTCATGTGTATAGATACAGTACACAGTCTCTCCTGTCAGTACACTGTCATATGTACAGGTTCAGTACACAGTCTCTCCTGTCAGTACACGGTCATGTGTACAGATACAGTACACAGTCTCTCTTGTCAGTACACTGTCGTGTGTACAGATACAGTACACAGTCTCTCCTGTCAGTACACTGTCATATGTACAGATACAGTACACAGTCTCTCCTGTCAGTACACTGTCATATGTACAGGTTCAGTACACAGTCTCTCCTGTCAGTACACGGTCATGTGTACAGATACAGTACACAGTCTCTCTTGTCAGTACACTGTCGTGTGTACAGATAGAGTACACAGTCTCTCCTGTCAGTACACTGTCGTGTGTACAGATACAGTACACAGTCTCTCCTGTCAGTACATGGTCATGTGTACAGATACAGTACACAGTCTCTCCTGTCAGTACACTGTTTCTCTTGTCAGTACATAGTCTCTCCTATCAGTACACTGTTGTATATACAGGTACAGTACACAGTCTCTCCTGTCAGTACACTGTTGTATATACAGGTACAGTACACAGTCTCTCCTGTCAGTACACTGCACTGTCATGTGTACAGGTACAGTACACTGTCTCTCCTGTCAGTACACTGTCATGTGTACAGGTGCAGTACACTGTCTCTCCTGTCAGTACACTGTCTCTCCTGTCAGTACACTGTTGTCTATACAGGTACAGTACACTGACTCTCCTGTCAGTTGTCGTGTGTACAGGTACAGTACACAGTTTCATTTATCTTCTGTTTTGTAACTCCAAAACAGAAAACTTATTGAAAGAAAAACAAGGGAGTCGGAATGTGAGTCTAACATTGTACCTGTAACCATAATGAATTATTGAAACACAGAAAGAGTGTGTAATCAAAGAATATGTAATACAACTGCTATATACTGCGCACATTCACGGCATTGGGAATTTTAAATTGTTTTATTCAGGCCTTTAGATTTAATTGTTGTGGAGGATATCTTACTCTTGTGGGCTAACGTCTTTCCAGACAAGTGGGTAGGGTGCACTTTGCTTCGCAGGGGGAGCTTGTGTCTGGGAAAGTCTCATGTTCTGGGGCCTCCTCTCAGGTTGCTTGTAGGAGCTGGCTCTAGGGCTTAAGGAAATGGTTCTGACAGGTCTGGACACCATTTACTCCTTTCTTCTTTCTTTTCCCAGATGCTTTTGGCATCTTCTGGATGTGTTGGCATCCTGAACAGTCCATGGCAAGCTGCTCAATCTGCTGATCTATGCCAGACCACCAGACAAAGCTTCAAGCCAATGTTTTGACCATGCCTAGATGCCCAGCATGTAGCCCCTCCAACTCTCTAGCTCTCAGCTTGGATAATGCAACTGCTCTCAATCCCCACATATGGAAACCTCTTTCAAGGGCAAGTTCATCCCCACACTAGTAAAAATGGGGAAACTGGAAATTCTATTGCACATTCCAGCCATTTTGAGTTACCAT
This sequence comes from Hypanus sabinus, assembly GCF_030144855.1. Classification (NCBI taxonomy): domain Eukaryota; kingdom Metazoa; phylum Chordata; class Chondrichthyes; order Myliobatiformes; family Dasyatidae; genus Hypanus; species Hypanus sabinus. Next base: position 45,982,137 of record NC_082732.1, read on the forward strand.
GTAGAACTGAGACATTGTGGGGTTTTTTCTGGTTTCCTTTTGGAGCATCTCTGCCATAATAGGGAGACTTTCAATTTTCTTTATGAAGAATGTGTAAAGAGGAATGTCCTCTTTTGTAAATTTTTCAGGTATTTCTTTTTCCAATTGTAAACAGAACAATTCATCAGCATAAAAGTGACCAGTCATCCTCTTGAATTCAATCTGGAAATTGTATCTTCAAGAAACAGAGCCCATCTCTGTATTCATGCTGCTGTTGGTGGAACACAAGTGATGCTTTGCTTAAGAATTCACACTTACTGTGTTGTGCTATGAGCCCATAATCTTCTTATCTTTTTAACACTGTCTTGAGATTTTGGAGACGTTCCTTGTCATCCAATGATGTCATCCAGGTAATAGTGCCTGGGCGGTCTTGCACCACCTGGTCCATAGCTTTCTGCCAGAGTGCAGGTGCAGATGCTACTCCAAATATAAGCCTATTATAGTGATAAATCCCTTTGTGAGTGTTTATGGTGGGAAACACTTTGGACTCTTCTTCCATCATAATCTGTAGGTAGGTGTCAGCTAAGTCCACTTTGCAGAAGTGTTTTCCTCCAGAAAGGTTTGCAAAGATATCCTCTATCCTGGGTAGAGGGTATTGATCTCCTTTCAGTACTGGGTTAATGGTGACCTTAAGATCACCACAGATCCTGACAGACCCATTAACCTTAGCTAGTAGGACAACTGGCGTTGCCCACGGACTTCGCTCATTTAACACTAATTTACTCTTGATATGCTTGAGTGCTCCAATGCCATCCTTGAACATAGCTGTAGCATCATCCAGTGCCTTTTAAAATTCACTTTCAGTTGACTTTATTGCAGGGGATGTGGCATGCAAAGGATGGATGGATCTCCAATCAAGTTGCTCAGCTATTCACAGCCCAACATGCTGGCCTACAAGTTTTTACCACATATGAAGGGTGATTGATAAGTTCATGGCCTAGGGTAGGAGTCAGTTTTAGAAAACCTAGCACATTTATTTTTCAACATGGTCCCCTCCTAACACATCTCCTAGGCCACGAACTTATCAATCACCCCTGATGAGTTATTAACTTCAAACTTTCTGCATAATTTCACTCAAAGAGTTGACCTGCATGTATATGTAACGAGAGCTGTATAATTTATCTCCTTCGATCTTAGGCCACAAACTTATCAATCATTCTTGCTGTGAACACTTTCTGGAGGTCCAAGATCTGTATGCTTCACGACCTCTGGACTAAGTGTGTAAATGTAGAAGGGGACTATGTTGAAAAATAAATGTGCTAGGTTTTCTAAAATTGACTCCTCCTTCCTTAGGCCACAAACTTATCAATCACCCCTCATACTTGCCACATGTGGCTTGTTGGTTGTATTTCATTTTTACAGGTCCCATTCCTGCCAGAGTTATCTTTTCCCCAGTATAAGTTCTTAGTTGGATATCTGCTGGCTTCAGTTCAGCATCTTCGAAATGCCATTGAAACTCATTTTGTGGGATGACTGAAACAGCTGAACCAGTGTCCAATTCCATATAACCATAAACATATAACAATTACAGCACAGAAACAGGCCATCTGGCCCTTCTAGTCCATGCCGAACACTTACTCTCACCTAGTCCCACCTACCTGGACTCAGCCCATAACCCTCCATTCCTTTCCTGTCCATATACCTATCCAATTTTACTTTAAATGACAATACCGAACCTGCCTCTACCACTTCTACTGGAAGCTCGTTCCACACAGCTACCACTCTCATTTGAATTAATCTTCCATTCACTTTTGCTGTAAGACATATTGCTTGTCTATTGTTAGTTTTCACATTGTTGTGTTCCATTGAGGAAGGGAAAGGATGGTATAGTTAAAGAACCATGGTGTACAAAGTATGTAGAAAATCTAGTTTAGAAAAGAAAAGCTTATGAAAGGTTCAAGAAACTAGGTACTTTTAGAGCTCTAGAAAATTACAAGCTTGCTAGGAAGGAGCTTAAGAGTGAAATTAGGAGAACCAGAAGGGGCCATGAGAAGGCTTGGTGAGCTGTATTAAGGAAAACCCCAAGGCATTCTACAAATATGTGAAGCGCAAGGGGATGAGCTGTGTGAGAATAGGACCAATTAGGTGCGATATTGGAAATGTGGGTATGGAGGCAGAGGACGTAGCGGAGGTACTTAATGAATAATTTGCTTCAGTATTCACTGAAGAAAAAGGACCTTAGCAATTTTGGGGATGACTTACAGCAGACTGAAACACTTGATCATATAGACATTAAGAAACAGGAGGTACTGGAGCTATTGAAAAATATTAAGTTAAAAGTCACTGGGACTGGACAAGATATACCCCAGGCTTTTGTGGGAAGTGAGGGAGGAGATTGCTGAGCCTCTTGCGATCATCTTTGCATCATCAATAGGGACGGGAGAAGTACCAGAGGATTGGAGGGTTGCAAATGTTGCTCCCTTGGTCAAGAAAGGGAATAGAGATAACCTAGGAAATTATAAGCCACTGATTCTGACTTCAGTGACGGGCAAGTTGTTAGAGAAAATCCTGAGAGGCAGGATTTATGACCATTTGGAGAGACATAATCTGACTAGAGATAGTCAGCATGGCTTTGTCAAGGGCAGGTCGTGCCTTATGAGCCTGATTGAATTCTTTGAGGATGTAACAAAACACATTGATGAAGGTAGAGCAGTGGATGGAGTGTATATAGATTTCAGTAAGCCATTTGTTAAGATTCCCCATGTAAGGCTGACTCAGAAAATAATGGTGCATGGGATCCAATGAGACCTTGCTGTGTGGATCCGGAATTGGCTTGCCCACAGAAGGCAAAGTGTGGTTATAGATGGTTCGTATTCTGCAGGGAGATCAGTGACCAGTGGTGTTCCGCAGGGATCTTTTCTGGGACCCCTCCTCTTTGTGATTTTTCTAAATGACCTGCATGAAGAAGTAGAAGGGTGAGTTAGTAAGTTTGCTGATGACGCAAAGGTTGGGGGTGTTGTGGATAGTCTGGAGGGTTGTCAGAGGTTACAGCAGGACATCAGTAGGATGCAGAACTGGGCTGAGAAGTGGCAGATGGACTTCAACCCAGATAAGTGTGAAGTGGTTCATTTTGGTAGGTCTACTTTGAAGACAGAATACAATATAAATGGTAAGACTCTTGGAAGTGTGGAGGATCTGAGAGATCTTGGGATCCGTGTCGATAGGACATTCAAAGATGCTGTGCAGGTTGATAGTTGTTAAGAAGGTGTATGGTGTGTTGGCATTCATCAACCATAGGATTGAGTTCAAGAGCCATGAGGTAATGTTATAGCTATATAAGTCCTTAGTCAGAGCTCACTTAAAGTACTGTGTTCAGGTCTGGTCACCTCACTACAGGAAGGATGTGGATACTATAGAGAGAGTGCAGAGGAGATTTACAAGGATGTTGCCTGGATTGGAGGGCGTACCTTATGAAAATGGGTTGAGTGTACTTGGCTGAGGTTTTATAAGGCACTGGTGAGGCCTCACCTTGAGTATTGTGAAGTTTTGGGTCCCTCATCTTAGAAAAGATGTGCTGGCATTGGAGAGGGTCCAGAGGAGATTCACAAGGATGATTCCAGGAATGAAAGGGTTATCATACAAGGAACATTTGATGGCTGTGGATATATACTTGCTGGAACTCAGAGGATGAAGGGGAATCACATTGAAACCTTTTGATTGTTGAAAGGCCTAGACAGAATAGATGTGGAAAGAATGTTTCCCATGGTAGGGGAGCTTAAGACAAGAGGGCACAGCCTCAGGGGCCCTTTCAGAACAGAGATGCGGAGAAATTTCTTTAGCCAAAGGATGGTGAATTTGTGGAACTTGTTGCCACATGCAGCTGTGAAGCCCAGGTCGCTGGGTGTACTTAAGGCAGAGATTGATAGGTTCTTGATTGGATATGGCATCAAAGGTTATGGGGAAAAGGTTGAGAACTGGTGTTGAGGAGAGGAAACAAGATCAGCCATGATTGAATGGCAGAGTAGACTCGATGGGCCAGATGTCCTAATTCTGCTCCTATGGTCTTTTCTCTTTGGAGCAGCGGAGGATGAGAGGTGACCTGATAGAGGTGTATAAGATGATGAGGGGCATTGATCGTGTGGATAGCCAGAGGCTTTTTCTCAGGGCTGAAATGGCTAACATGAGGGCACATAGTTTAAGGTGCTTGGAAATAGGTACCGAGAGGATGTCGGGGTAAGTTTTTCATACAGAGAGTGGTGGGTGCATGGAATGCACTGCCGGCGGTGATGGTGGAAGCAGATACAATCAGGTCTTTTAAGAGCCTCTTTGATTGGTACATGGAACTTAGAAAAACAGAGGGCTATTATGTGCTAGGGAAATCTTAGGCAGTCTCTCGTGTAGGTTACTTAGTAGGCACAACTTGTGGGCCGAAGGGCCTGTAACGTGGTGTAAATTTCTATGTTCTGTCAGTTAAGAGCCATTTCTGAATGCTTTCTTGTAAGAGTCCATGAGCTAAACAATCGCTCAGTATGTCATTAAGCCTATTACTGAACTGACAATACTCAGACAATCTCTTCAATTCAACCACGTATGCTGAAATGGACTCTCTTACCTTTTAATTTCATTTATGAAAGCTAAAGCGTACTCCAATCAACACTGTTTTCAGTTCTAAATGTTCCTGCATTACTTTCACACTATCAGCAAAGCTCATTTTGGATGGTTTGGTTGGAGCAGTCAGACTTCTAGGCAAACTGTATGCAGTTCCATCTATTGCACCGGTAACGCTGACATTTGCTTCCCATCAGCTTTCTGTTTGCTCTCGAATGCTGCTCACTTTGTTCAGTATACATTATCCAGTTATCATTTGTACAGTTGAACGTGACTGTCTTTCCATTGTAGCCAGCCATTTCTGCCTTTTCTTTTTTATAATTATCACCCCATACTCACTGTTTATGAACCTGTTTTCTGCCTTTTTTTAAAACTCAACCATTTCTGAAGAAGCACGTTCTGTGCAGTGTTTTTTACTCAACTGTTTCTCACTATGCTTTTTTTAAAACACGTGTGTCTCACTGAGACCAGAATGCAAGTTTATGTTTGTATGTACTTCCCCACCACTGAGCACATCTACAAGGAGCACTGCCCCAGGAAAGCAGCATCCGTCATCAGGGACCCCATCATCCAGCCCCAGCCCTCTTCTCACTACTACCATTGGGCAGGAGGGACAGGAGTCTCAGCTCCCACACCACCAGCTTCGGGAACAGTTACTACCCCTCAACAATTCGGCTCCTGAGTTCTCATGGATCACTTCACCCACCTCAACTCTGAACTCATTCCACAACCCATTGATTCACTTTCAAGGACTCTACAACTCATGTACACAGGATCATTATTTTACTTGCACAATTTGTCCTAATTTGCTTATTGGTTATTGGTCAGTCTTTGTTAATGTATAGTCAAGATATTATGTGATTACCTACATAACTTGATAATAAATTAACTTTGAGATGTATGAGAATTATAAGATGTATTATAAATGTTAATACCTGACATTTGTTTAATTACAGAGTGTTCTGTAAGAATGAAGAAATGTATCAAATGCCAAGTGTCTATAGCAAAGAAAATCAGACATGGTAATGTATTAACCACATTCTTAAATCTATATTCTGAGAACAGATTTGTGGTGGAACATGGAACGGTACAGCACAGGATCAGGCCAGTCAGCCCACAATCTTGGTGCTAACCTTGATGGAGCTTGTACGGGATTCTCATCCCTCCATTTCCTGTACATTTGTGTGTGTTTATCTAACATCCTCTTAAACACCCCTGTCATAAACACAAGATTCTGCAGTTGCTAGAAATCCAAAGCAACACACACAAAATACTGGAGGGACTCAGCAGGTCAGGCAGCATCTATGGAAATGAGTAAACAGTCATCGTTTCTGGCCAAGAACTTTCATCAGGACTGGAAAGGAAGGGGGAAGATGCCAGAATAAGAAAGTGCAAGGAGGGGAAAGAGTACAGGTTAGAATGTGACAAGTGAAGCCCGGTGGGTGACAGCTGTAAGGCAGGCAAAGTATTCAGAATCAGTAGAGCACCTTATACACATAAAAGATTCTGTAGGTGCTGGAAATCCAGAGCAACACACACAAAATGCTGGAGGAACTCAGCAGGTATGGAGAGGAATAAACAGCTGACATTTCACACCGAGACCCTTCTGGCTTCTTCACCCTTCTTTCCCCTGGAAAAGAAGGGGGGAGATGCTAGAACAAGGTGGAGAGAGGAGGGGAAGGACTAAAAAGAGAAGCTTGGTGAGGGGACAGGTGGGTGGGGGAGGGGGATGAAGTTAGAAGCTGGGAGGGGATAGCTGGAAAGAGTAAGGGACTGAAGAAGAAATAATCTAATATCATAATCCTGCCATTCAAACAAGATGAGGTGAGTTGTTTGGTGTTCACCAAAGAGATGGGCTGAGACACCAGTGATACTTTCACAAGAGCAAAAGTGATCACGGGCTGTTGTTAAAGTGTGATTCGAAGAGCCATGTGGAGTATTGGCGTTCCACTGTAACCTGTAAGGTTTTTACCTAATTATTCTGGGTTTTAAACATTTTGGAAGTATTAAACTGGTATTTCATATCAAGGAGATTTTCAGAGATTAGTTTTATTTGTCACGTGTATATCGAAACCAGAAGTAAAATGCCTCGTTTATATCAGTTCAAGGATGAGCTGGGTGCAGTCCACAAGTGTCACCATGTTTCTAGCACTAATATGGCACACCCCCAACTTAATAACCCTAACCTGCAAGTGGGGGGACACCAGAGCACCCATAGGAAACCCACAACATAGAAACTTCTTACAGGAGGCAGCAAGAATTGAACCCTAATCAATGGCACTGTAAAGCATTACTGAATCCACAGCCACGCCACTCAGTAATTCTGAGTCAACAGGAAAGTCAGTTTTATAGATTATTATAAGTCTCATTCAGTTAGAAGTTAAGAAAATTATGTGCAGCTAATTTAATAGGCTATCTTTTATGCTAACTGACCTATATTTTCTGTTACTGGCAAGTATTAAGGTTTTCAGTCTTGGTAAAGCACAGATAGGTTGAAGCTGCCAGATCCTGAGATCTGCCCTACATGTTCAGTGTGATAGATAAGAGCAGTGGGCAGCCACAACCTTCATTAAACACTTGCTTCATTGTTCTGTCTGTCCACCAAGTTCTTTGGCTAACACTGAAGTTGTTATTTGCAGTCTGTTTGATGTATGTAAATGTTGAGCTGGAAAGGCTACAGCTACGGCATCGGCAGTGACAGAGAACTGACTGGCTTCTGTTACAGATAACACCGAGGTTGAAAGTGGCTCTACCGGTGAACCGCCGGACCAGAGGAAGTTATTGGAACAGCTTCAGTCCCGATACAGGCAGATGGAGGAACGGATAATATGCCCAATCTGTATTGATAATCAGATTAAACTGGTGTTCCAGTGTGGCCATGGGTCCTGCCTGGAGTGCAGCGTTGCCCTGAAAGCATGTCCAATCTGCCGTCAGAACATTCGAGAGCGGATACATATCTTTGTTTGATACATGACAGGACGACTTTTTTATTGATTCTGTTTTTCTCCACACACCCTCTGTACTGGATCTTTCCTGTGATGCCGTGTTTGTGTTTATTATCAATCTTCAGTTATAACTCTTCTCGGTATTCGTAGAATACGCGTGTGTGAGGTTAGTATTGGCTGCTCCTCAGTGTCCCCAATAGCTTGATTGTCCGCTGTGTGTCTTCAGTGGGTGAGCTGATACCAAGGAGAGCAGCGGAACTGTACATAACACGAAGCAGGTTTATTAATCTGATAATGTCCTTCTAAATAGTTGTAGATGCTGGAAAAGTGCACAAGGCTGCAGTATAACCCCTTACTGAATATGTATATTATAAACAGTGTAATATAATCCCTTATCTAACACCTGTGGTTTATGTTCAATTGTATATATTGTGGGAATATGAAATACACTTGAATGTTTCTTCAGCTCCCATAGTGAATAGTACTTATTCTCTTCATATCAACACAGACTCTTCCGGTCACCATTTACCTACAGCAATATTGTTACATATTTTATTTAAAAGACTATCCTCTTCTGTGCACCATTTTAATTTGAGTTTGACTATTTTACCTTAAATGTTGTCTGAAAGACATGGCACCATGTTGAAAACACTTGTGGTTGACAGAAAGAAGAGGGTAACTGATTAATTCACTGTTTAAATATGGAGCTCTGGTCACAAGGGAACCCTTTGACCATGAATGTAAGATTCTGCTGAAGCCATAATCAGGAAATGTGATCTGACCCACTAGGTCAACTTGGAAAGGAGACTGTTAAAGACAAGGCAATGAGAATTATTTCATTGAATCTGTGAAATGTTCATCCTATTTTTACTCATATTTTCTATTCTAGGATGTTTTTATATTTAAATATTCCATGAAAATAAAGCCATGAAGATGTGCATTGACAACAGTTGTCTCAGGAGTTCTCAGCTCACCAAACTCCTCGGCTTGATTTTGGACTTGCTTGTATTCAGGGAGCGTATCATGGTGAAGACCCAGGGTGGCATTGATTTTCTGCATGTGGATAGCTGCAGATCTTTGCTTTTATTAGATTTATCAGTGGTACAGAGTGAAAGAACTTAAATGAAAATAGTAATTTCTGGAAAAAACAACTCTACAGATGTTGCAATCCAGAGCTGGAGGAACTCAGTGGGTCAGGCAGCATCTATGGAGGGATGATGGGGGGGATGTCTTGGGTGGAGAACCATCATCAGAACTGAAAGAGGGACGGAAGGAAACCTCAGCACATCTGGCAGCATGTTGGAAGGAAAGGCAATTTATGTTTCAAGTCACAGAAGTGAGAGGGAGAGAAAGTGGCTGAGTTGCAGTGACAGAGACTGGAATGATGAATGCCAATACTTCTGTGCCTGTGTCTTGTGTTGGTCATTTCATAAAGTCTGGTCTGGTGATGTTGCATGGTTTGGTTCACTGGGACATGCCCAGTTGGCTGGAATATACTAAATGAAGGAAGAGGCAAAAGGGAGGCATAAATGATCAGCCAACCAGAAGGGTGAAGTAAACCTTATCTGCCCAGTCCTGACAAAGGATCTCAGCCTGAGACTATTCATTTCCCTTTATAGATTCTGCCGCACCTGCTGTTCTGTGTGTTTTCTGCCCATTATCACAACTATAGACACACCCTTTGATCCACATCTTTCGCCCCCACCTGAACAAATTTGCCCTCTCTCTTCAACTTGAAACTTTAATTGTTTCTCCCTCCACGAATGCTGCCCGACCTGCTGAATGTTTCCAGAATTTTCACTTTTTATTTTAATTTCTAGTATCTGCATGTTTTGACTGTCAGAAAATTAATACAGTACATACTTATGCTAGAATGGCATGTGTCATGGGTTTTTGTCTCCGTTCTCTGATTGGAATGTAAATTACATGTTAATTTACATTGACATGTATTTACATTAATTGCATGGTTAAACCAGAAGCAATCGCTTTTATCAGAAGTGTGATTGTATCAAGACATGGTGTTCTCCAAATCTACTAGAAAGATTGGGGGAATATTTTGTCATAAAGAATATTAATTCAGAGGTGGAGAAGAAATCCAGTTAGTGTTTAAGTGTGCTCGAGAAGTACAGGTTCATCAGTCTCTCATACAGTAGTTACACGTTAATAACTATGTACATCTTTATAATTCTGTTCTCATTAAATAAAACTAACTGGAAAATTCTTTCGCAAGGGGTTTCTGCCTTTTGTATCATGACCACTTCCAACTGACTCAGGATTAAACCACCAGCTTGTTTGTAACAAAAGCATCAATCAGTACTGTTACTGAACTCGAGAACAGGGCTGCAGCAGTGAACTCTAAGGTTTTAAGGCCTTGCCAAAATTTGACATGCTAATCCATCACACCAAAGTATAATTGACGGCCTCTGTTGGTCTGGGTTGACCCTGGAAGTCAAAGGCAAGCCAGGGCAGTACGATGTGGAGAGCAAGCTGCAGACCCTTCCTGTCCATGCAACTGGTGAGTCCAATGGAACATCAGAGACTGATACAGTTTGGCACCAGCGCCATTGTAGAAATTGTCAGTCAGCATTGAACTCCACATAGCACAGCCTTTGAAGCTCCAGTTCCAGATTTTTCCGCAGGGTTTACTTCTGAAGCCTTCCTCATGAGTGGGTACAGCTGCAACTTAGTGGAGATTTGAGATCAGAGTTTTCCTTCTAGATGAGCTGCCAACCGCAGCTGATGAGCTCCATCTGTCTAAAACATAATTAGGTAGATAGATACCTTATTAATCCCAAAGGAAATTACAGTGTCACAATAGCATTACAAGTACACAGAAGTAAATATTAGAAGAGAAGTAAAAAGAATAAAAACTAAATTACCACAAACAGTCTAACGGTGGCGGGGGCGGGGGGGGGAAGAATCATCACTTCCCTAACTATGTTCATTATAGAACTTATTGGCTGAGGGAAAGAATGACTTCATATAATGCTGTTTAGAGCAGCACAGTTGTCTTAGTCTGTTGTTAAAAGTGTTTCTGTATTCAGCCAAGGTGACATGCAGAGGATGAGAAACATTGTCCAGAATTGCCAGGATTTTCCATAGGGTCCTTTGTCCTACCGCAGTCCAGTTGGACTCTTATAACAGAGCCAGCCTTTCTAATTAGTTTATTGAGCTTGTTAGTATCACCCGTGTTGACACCATTGCCCCAGCACACCACCGCATAGAAGATTGTACTGGTGACTACATACTGGTAGAACAGGTGAAGGAAAGGCCTGCATACTCCAAAGAACCTCAGTCTCCTCAGGAAGTAGTGATGTGTCTGGCCCTTCTTGTACACAGCCTCTGTATTGGTGCTCCACTCAAGTCTGTCATCCAGGTGCATCCCCAGGAACTTGCAATTAGTATGGAGTTCATAATATAAACCTCACATCATAATGAGGTTCTTGATTAGTCAGGGTGTCAAAGTTTACGGAGAGAAGTAGGAGAATGGGTTTGAGGGAGGTATGATGGTATGGCAGAACAGACTTGATGGACCAAATGGTCTAATTCTGTTCCCATGGTTTTATAACTAACATAATGTCTCAAGGAGCCTTTGTCAAATGATAGTAACGAGTTTGAAAATGCAGATTTGAGAAGTTGAACAGATATGGTATAATTTGATAGTGCAGAGAGTGTTTCATTGTTTGTGTTGTCATTGACTTAGTTATTGGGATACAGCATGGAATAGACCTCCAGCAACCCTGATTTAACCCCAACCTAATCACGGGACAATCTACAAAGATCAATTAACCTAACAACCAGTACATTTTTTGACCACGGGAGAGAACCAGAGCACCCAGAGGAGAGCCATGTGGTCACAGGGAGAACATATAATCTCCTTTCAGACAGTGAAGGGAGCTCAGCCTGGGTTGCTGGTACTGTAAAGTGTTCAGCTAGCCTCTACACTATCGCAGTGGTGGTAACTTTTTCCCCAAGACCCAACGTGTTACATTTTATTGAAATTGCGTAGTTAAGCACCTTTTTATTGAGTGGAATCTTCCAGATAATAGTAAAACAGGTTACATGTGCTGTGTCAAACAGACTGTATCACTGCAGAACATGTGTGTTCCGGTAGTGAAACATGTTTAGTGTGTCAAGCAGACTGTGTCCCTGTAAAGTGTGTGTGTTCAGGAATTACTGCTCAAATACAATTCTATTTCCCAAATGCCTAGAGATCTGGTGCCCATCTCACTTCTCTCTCAATATCTTTCTGACATTACAGAAGGGTCAGACCACAAATTACTCAATGTCTTCTCTGAACAGGGAAAGCCTTTGATCTCTATTGTAGACTAAATTATCGTCAGTCCATCAGTAGACTGTGTCTGTTAGTGAAGTAGGAAGAAAGGATATTTCCAGCATTGTTGGTTTTTGTGGTTTCTGTAGATGAACTCAACAATGCATCCCCTCATCAAAAATGCCACATCATAAATCTTTGAATAAACGTTTGTAGAAAATTGCAGTGTGGATATTTGTGGAACAGCGAATTCCTGCTCTTTCTTGGTGGGAAACACTTAACAGAACCTTTCTCCGGTGTGGTGGAAGATGGTCATGTTGAACAGTGGAGTTGTGAATCTGAGCATTAAGAAGCTTGCTGAAACTTGGTCAATGCAGAGTGATCATTCACTAAAAAGATGATTGTACTCAAAGTTTCCACACTTCGGATGGTTAAGAAAACATATGGCGTGTTGGTCGTCGTTGGCCAGGAGAATGAATTCAAGAACTGCAAGATAATGTAGCTTTATAAAACTCTGTTAGATCACATTTGGAATATTGTGTTCAGTTTTGGTCACCTCATTATAGGAAGCATATGGCATCTCTCGAGAGGGTGCAGAGGAGAGTTACCAGAATGCTGCCTCGATTAGACTGCATGTTTTATGAGGCATTGAGTGAGCTATAGCTTTTCTCTTTAGAGTGAAGGAAGGTGATGTGACTTAATAGAGGTGTACAAGATGATGAGGCATAGATTGAGGATAGCCAGAGACTTTTTCCTGGGGCAGGAATGGCAAGTGCAAGGGGCATAATTTTAAGGTGATTGGAGGAAAGTATAGAGGAGATGTCAGAGGTGAGTTCTTTACATAGAGTGGAGGGTGCATGGAGCATACTGCCATCGGGTGGTAGAGACAGGTACATTAGGGACATTTAATAGGATAGGCACATGGATGATAGAAAACGGAGGGTCATGTAGGAGGGAAGGATTTGATTGATGTTGGACTAGATTAAAAGATCAGCACAGATGTTATCTGTTGTCTGGAAGAATGGTAATGTCACAATAAGTCAGTAAGACAACAGGATGTACTAGGTCTTGTTCTCAGAACCGTATTACCATCTCTGTGTTCAGGGTGAGACAGGAGGATGCCCAAGGTCTTTCTCAGAACCCTATTACTGTCTCTGTGTTCAGGAATACTCATGTTGAAACTCTGTGCTGTTCAATAAATTATTAAGAATTACAGTTGTTATTGTGATACGTTCAAATATTGCACATTTGTTTAAATATTGAGCAAAGTAATTTTTCTCAAAGGGGATATTCCAAAACATTGCCCATCTGGCTATAGATATGGACCTTAATTTGTGCAGAGTTGAAATGTTCCAAGTGCAGTGTATGTGAACAGTGAAGTTATTTGGCAGCTTTTCCCAGAGCAATTTGTAATTACTATTGAATGGAGAAATGATGTTTATGCTTTGAGTACTTTTCATCGTAGGGTCCCAAGGATTCAGCAAGTTGTGTGGCCAATGCAGAGAGGACAGGGAACACCCATTTCTGTTAACTAGAGTAATCAACCACCTCTGAGTCTGACAACAGCCAAGGCATTTAAAGTTTAATTTTTTGTGGTTGTCCTGTGTGTACCAACACTTGGAAAAAGAAAGTCATCCATATGGTGCTGCAGACTTTTCCCAGAAACACCTACATGGATCAGAAGCTTTCAGCTTTTTGTTCAATGTTTTCAAATTTTGATAAAGGATTAACACAGAATTTATAAAATTATTGAAGGAAATTATTTAGCACATTAATAGCTGATTTTATTAAGGATGGAAGTATTTTGAGTTTAGGTGGAGTTTGGAATTGGCTGTAACCATGTTTCATGTCAATGAATTTTATGTGAAATGAATAGTGAAAGGAAACATTAATGTGTTATAAACAGAAACAGCAGAAGTTTCTAGGACATAAAGCAAGGAAGAGGGCAGCTAAGGTAAGCACATGGAACCTCAGAAGAATCAATAACAGCAAGCAAAGAAATGGCAGGTATGTTGAATAACGTTATTCCATCAGTCTTTACCACGGAAGATATTGCTAATATCCCAAATTTACTGATGCAATTATCATATTTATTGATGCATTCTCCAAAACTGTTTGCAGTTCAGATCACCCAGTCAGTGAAAATATATAATTCTGTAATTGTGAATGCACTTTAAAGAATTCACTTCAATCTTTTTTTTGGAGATAGTTCCTTTTAACATTATGTTTTTAGTTTTCATGGTTATGCAGAAAGTTAAACTGGTTTAAGCAACTTGTTTACAGTGGTAAGGGCAAATATCACAAAGTAATACATTAGTGAGGGGAGAAAAAGTCCAACACACGGTGCTGGTAAGGTTTCTAAATGACAGCCTTTGTATATGTTCGGCAATCAGAATCAGGTTTATTATCACCGGCCTGTGTCATGACATTTGTAACTTTGCAGCAGCAGTACATTGCAATACACAATAAATATAGGGGAAAAATGAATTACAGTAAATAAATATATACACTACTTAGATTAAATAAGTAGTGCAAAAACAAATTTAAAAGTAGTGGGTAGTGTTCACAGGTTTAATGTTCATTCAGAAATCAGATGATAGAGGGGAAGAAGCTGTTCCTAGATGATGGAGTCCTTACAGAAGGATGCTGCCTTTTTGAGGTACCACTCTTTAAAGATTCCTTGGATACTATGGAGGCTGGAGTCCATGATGGAGCCGACTAAGTTTACAACTCTCTGCAGTTTACTTCAATTCTGTGCAGTAGCCCCTCCCTCCCTCCCATACCAGACGGTGATGCAGCCAGTCAGAATGCTCTCCACATCTGTAGAATTTTTTGAGTGTTTTAGGTGAAATACTGTATCAGAATCATTACTAACACATATCATGATATGTGTTGCGGCGGCAAAAGAGTGCAAAACAAAATTGATTACAAGATACAAAAAATAAGCGCAAAGGAGGGATGATCAGGTAGTGTTCATGGACCATTCAAAAATCTGACAGAGGGGAAGAACCTGTTCCTAAGTTCAGTGTGTGTCTGCAGGCTCCTGTAGCACCTCCCTGATGATAGCACGGAGAAGGCATGCCCTGCTTGCTGAGGGTCCTTAGTGATGAATGCTGTCTTACTGAGGCACTGCCTTTTGAAGATGTCCTTGACAGTGGGGAGGGTTGTGCCTGTGATGGAGCTGGCTGAGATTACAATTCTCTGAAGCATTTTGTGATCCTTTGCATTGGAGCGTTCATACCAGGCAGTAATGCAACCAGAGAGAACGGTCTCTTCCATGCATACGATCATAAGATGTAGGAGCAGAAGTAGGCCATTTGGCCCATCAAGTCTGCTCTGCTATTCAATCATGGGCTGATCCAATTCTTCCAGTCATCCCCACCCCTGCCTTCACCCCATACCCTTTGATGCCCTGGCTAATTGAGAACCTATCTATCTCTAATTTGCTACTGTTAGGAAACATACCAAATCTCCACTAACTCCTAATAAGGTATAGCTGCTGTTTTGCCTTCATAATAGCATTGATATGTTGATCCCAGGGTAGATCCTCTTGAGATGTTGGAGGCCAGGAACTTGACGCTGCTCACCCTTTCCACTGCAGACTGCACTTTTTCCATTGCAACTCCAATGAAAGATTGATTAGATATGCTTCACAGAGAATAGAGGCAGGTGCTGCAGCCCAGCCTGTCCTTTCTGACTGTGGTGTTTAAGTACACTAATCCCATCCATATCCCTCTGGACCTTGCCTATCCATGAAACTGTCTAAGTGCCTGTTAATGCTGTAGTTGCACCTGCCTTTCTAACCTCTGGCAGCTTGTTCCACATACCCACCTCCTTGTGTGTGTGTGGGGGATATCCCCTTTATATAGAAAATAGAAATCTACAGCACATTACAGGCCTTTTGGCCCACAAAGTTGTGCTGACCATGTAACCTACTTGAGAGACTGCCTAGAATTTCCCTAGTGCACAGCCCTCTATTTTTCTTAGCTCCATGTATCTATCTAAGAGGCTCTTAAAAGACCCTATTGTATCCACTGCCACCAGCAGTGCATTCCATTCACCACCACTCTCTGTGTAAAAATCTTACCCCTGACATCCTCTCAGTATCTATTTCTAAGCACCTTAAAACTATGCCCCCTCACATTAGCCATTTCAGCCCTGGGGAAAAAGCCTCTGGTTATCCACATGATCAATGCCCCTCATTATCTTATGCACCTATGTATCCTTTCTCATCACAAACCTGTGCCCTCTAGTTCAAGACTGCCCCATCCTGGGAAAAAGACTATAATTCTATAAACCCCTATAAAGTCATTTCTTTGCCCCCTGCACACCAAGAACAATCTCAACCTGTTCAAACTCTCTTTGCAAACGCAGCCATCTAGTCCAGGAATCACTCTGGGGAGTCTCTTCTGCACTCTCTCAAAGGATACCACATCTAATCCAGTCCAGGAATCACTCTGGGGAGTCTCTTCTGCACTCTCTCAAAGGATACCACATCTAATCCAGTCCAGGAATCACTCTGGGGAGTCTCTTCTGCACTCTCTCAAAGGATACCACATCTAATCCAGTCCAGGAATCACTCTGGGGAGTCTCTTCTGCACTCTCTCAAAGGATTCCACATCTAATCCAGTCCAGGAATCACTCTGGGGAGTCTCTTCTGCTCTCTCTGTCTAATGATACCACATCTTACTGTAGTTTATCAACTAAATTCTTACACAATACTCCAGATGAGCTGGTGGCCCTCTGTTGGTTGGGATTGACTATGGATGCTACATTCTAGTTGTCCAGATATACAAACCAGGTGATACAGAGAGCAAGTTATTGCCCGTGCAGCAGACTACCACTTGCAGCCCCTCCAAGCAGCTGATGAATCCAAAGACTGATAGTTTGGCAGCAGCACCATCGCAGGAGTCACCAGTCAGTGTTGAACTTAGCAAAGGACTGTCCTAATGACTACAGCTCCAGATTTTTCCTGAAGCCTTCCCCATGAGTGGGTACAGTCACAAGGCAACAGACACTGAGGTTGGGTAGGATTACAACTAGAGGTCACGGGTTAAGGGTGAAAGGTGAAAAGTTTAAAGGGAACATGAGGGGAAACTTCACTCTGAGGATGGTGTGAGTGTGGAATGAGCTGCCTGTGCAAGTGGTGCATGTGAGCTCAATTCCAATGTTTAAGCAAAGTTTGGATAGGTATATGGATGGTAGGAGTGTGGAGGGAAGGTCGATGGGACTAGGCAGTTTAAATGGCTGAGCACTGAATAGATGGGCCAAAGGGCGTGTTCCTGTGTATTTTCCTATGACTATGACCCTATCAGAGTTTTCCTTCTGCTAGGTGAGCTGCCAACCATAGCTGACAAGCTCCATCTGCCCGAAGTGGCTGGTCTTAAGCTGCCAGTAACCTGCCTTTGCCCCTTCTCCTGTCAGTAGAAATGGTTCTGCCGGGCTCATAGCTAAGCCACACTGAAGGCCAGGATCTGGACTTGGTTGTCAGAGCTTATTTGAGATGCACATCATTTGAAACATATAACAGTAATAGGTAGTGGGAGCTTATCCCCACTGTCACTGCCCCAACCATTCCCCCCACCCCCCGCAGCTTTGACAACTTTAAGGAACCAAACAGATGAGGTGTAACCTATGTTTTGTACAGCAGCAACATGATTTGGCAATGTTTATACTCAATGCCTTAACCTCTGGAGACAAACACACCGAATGCTTCCTTCAGTAATCTGTCCACCTTGTATACCTTGTCTACTGCTCTGCCTTAGTTACTTCCTCAAAATATTGAAAGGCAGCAACTCCAATTAGGAGGAATTGGCGTGGTTTTGTGTAGGGGAGGGACAAACCGATGTGAGGTACGAGAGTTTACTGGTGCTATAACAATGTGTAATGTTGTCGGGACATGGTGATTTGTGTTAAAATATGTATAATAAATAAGTACAAATACACCAAATTTGGCCAAAGTTTAAGATATTATGACATGCTGCTCTCTTGGCATGGACTAGATGGGCTGAAAGGCCTCTTTCCGTGCTGTAGACTTCTATAATTCTCTGACTCTTTTGCCCAGAAAGAATAATTTTGTCAATTATCCAGCCTGAATCCAGGGTAGTTTTGTGGAAGGAGAGGTCACTGTGGAAATCCATGAATGGTAATTCAGCCTGGTAGACCTAGCCTCTGCAGGAGACACTATCTTTCACCCTACTCTGTGAATGGAAAGTCACTAATGGAGTTTCTTCCTCTTCTCTCTGTCCGGATGCAGCCAAGCCTCTGCTTTATCTCAACTGATCCAAGATAATTACTGATGCGTCTGTTTAGCAGAATATTTACGAAGTATTTCCTCCTCAGCTTATTCGTGTCTCCTGGGATTGATCGGAGGAATTTATAGCAGAAGATGGAATTCTGCAATCAGACCCCTTGGCCAAGTTCATACCTTCCTGTAGTTCCAAACATTCTGAGATATAACCCCCTGCTTTCTCTTGATGTGACAGAGAATCTGGAGCCTTGGGTGCACTGCTTTGATTCTCAGCCACTTTACCATTACAAACAAATCTGCTGAAGTTTCACACTAGACTAACAGCTGCTCCTTTTTGAACTTTGTAAACATATTGTCCTCTCAGAGAGGGATTTACTACCATACATGGAAGGAACCAATTCTTTGTTCATCTTATAATGTACAGTTTTTCATTAATTCTATTGCATTTCCTTATTTTCCTCAAAACCTACAAACTCCCAGTGACTCCACTACTCATGTTCTCAGTATTATTTATAAATTTTATGTTTATTTTATAAATCTTTCTTTATTTTGCACATTGGTTATCTGTCAGACTTTATTTGTGTATAGTGTTTCACAAATTCTGTTGTATTTCTTTATTTTCCTTTAAATGCCTGCAAGGAAATGAATCTCAAAGTAGTATATGGAGCCATACACTCAACAGCCACTTTATTAGATGCATCCTGTACCTCTTAAAATGGCCACTGAGTGTATGTGCATGGTCTTCATCCGCTGTAGCCCATCCACTTCAAGATTCAACATATTGTGAGCTCAGAGATGCTCTTATGCACACCACTGTTGTAACATGTGTTTATTTGAATTACTGGCATCCTTCTGTCAGCTTGACCCAGTCTGACCCTTCTCCTCTGACCTATCATATTAATAAGGTGTTTTCATCCACAGGGCTATCACACACTGGATTTTTTTTTGACTATCACACCATTCTCTGTAAACTCTAAAGATTGTTGTGTATGAAAATCCCAGAAATCAATAGTTTCTGAGATACTCAAACCGCCCCATCTGGCACCAACAATCATTCCACGGTCAAAGTCACTTAGATCACATTACTTCCCCATTCTGATGTTTGATCTGAACAACAACTGAACCTCTTGACCAAGACTTCATGCTTTTGTGCACTGAGTTGCTGCCACATGATTGGCTGATTAGACATTATTGTGCAGATGTACCTAATAAGTGGCTACAGAGTTTATACATACTAATTATAAATTTTTCTTTGACCTTAATCTTTCAAACCCTCTGTCCAGATTTATTATGGACACAGAAGTCCACGCTCTGTTTCATGCTGTCCCAGCAATTGTACATCAAACCTTGCAGATTCAAAGGTGGACAACCTGAATTTACATTAACAATTGGCTGGAGGAATTCAGTGGGTTCAGTAGTATCTGTGGGAGGTAGGGATGAACTATTCACTTTTTAGGTCAGAACCCTCTATCAGGTTTGAGAATGGAGATTGCTGGTATCTGCCACATTGTCCATTCCCAACAATGCATGCATTTTGGACGTGGAGTCACAGTTAGGGTCAGCAATGAAACTGTACAGTGAGTTCCAGGGAACAGCAGTGTGATTGTGAGCAGTTAGAGTGTACTACCTATGCAGAATGAAGGATGAGTATTGGCCCTTATACAGATCTATCCAATGATGCATTGACCTATAAAATGTCCCAAACAGTTTTGGGGATTCCTGTTGCTCCTTACCTCACCTGTGTTCACTTCTCCTCGCTCCATCTCTTCAATGGTGCAGTGAAAGGTTCTTGGCACGCAGGCTGATGAAACGTAATCCTTTCCATCCAGAAGAGGCCACAGCTCGCCTAGTGTTGATCCAGTATTCCCTATGTGTTCTGCAGCAGGGACCCTGCTGATTGATGGACTGAGGAATACAATAAATGCTGGAGATACTCTAAAGGTCAGGCAGCATCATCTGATCAAAGATCATTGAGCCCAAACATAAACTTACTTCACAGGTGCTGTCTGACCAGCTCAGTGCTTCCAGGTTCAGTCCATAGTTGTGCACCTTGGTGATTGTCCCTTACTGCCCTGTGAAGGAAGAAAAATGTGTTCCTTGATTGTTGCTCCAGTATCTGTTACACTTCCCCTTGCTACAGTAACTGCTACATTTCCTGCTCCTACAGTAACTGTTACCATAGACCATAAAGCATAGGAGCAGAAATAGGCCATTTGGCCCATCAAGTCTGCTCTGTCTTTCAATCATAGCTGAGCCTTTATTCCCCTCTTCAGCCCCACTCCCTGGCCTTCTCCCCGCAACTTTTGATGCCATGTCCAATCAAGAACATACCAAACTCTGCCTTAAATACACCCAATGACCTGGTCTGCCTGTGGTTACAAATTCCATAAATTCACTGCCCTCTGGCTAAAGAAATTTCATCACAGTTGTTTTAAATGAGGCTGTACCCTCTTGTCCTAGAACCACCCCTACCATGGGAAACATCCTTTCCACATCTACTCTGTCTCGACTTTTCAGCATTCAGAAGGTTTCAATGAGATTCCTCTCCACCCCCGCCCTCCCCATTCTTCTAACTTCTAGTGAGTACAGACCCAGAGCCATCAAATGTTCCTCAATGGAACTCCAACACCTTCCCAACCACTGAGGTCAGGCTATCTGATCTATAATTTTCTTTCTACTGCCTCCCTCCTCTCTTAAAGAGTGGAGTGACATCTGCAATTTTTCAGTCCTCTGGCACCATGCCAGAGTCCAATGATTTTTGAAAGATCATTACTAATGCCTCCACAATCTCTACCATTACCTCTTTTAGCACCCTAGTTCACCCTACCTCTTTTAGTTCATCTAGTCCGGGTGACTTGTGTACCCTTAGGTCTTTCAGCTTTTTGAGCACCTTCTCCCTTGTAATAGTAACTGCACTCACTTCTCTTCCCTCACACCCTTCAACAACTGGCACACTACTAGTGTCTTCCACGATGAACACTCTAATGTAGTTTAACTGTCATCTTCTTGTCTCTCATTATTATTTCACCAGCCTTATTTTCTAGCAGTCCTATACCCACTCTCAATTCTCTCTTAGTTTTACATACTTGAAAATGTTTTACTATCCACTTTGATATTGTTTGCTAGCTTGCTTTTATATTTCATCTTTTCCTGTTTAATGATTTTTTTAGTTGCTCTCTGCAGGTTTTTAAAAGCTTCCGAATCCTCTGTCTTCCCACTAATTTGTGCTTTGTTTTATGCCCTCTCCTTTGCTTTTACATTAGCTTTGATTTCCTTTGTCAGCCATGGTTGTACTATTTTGCCATTTGAGTATTCTTTGTTTTCTATCCTGCACCTTCCTCATTTTTCCCAGAAACTCATGACATTGTTGCTCTGCTGTCATCTCTGCCATCATCTCCTTCCAGTTTACTTAGGCCAACTCCTCTCTCATACCACTGTAATTTCCTTTACTCCACTGAAATACTGCTACATCAGACTTTACTTTCTCCCCATCAAATTTTAAGTTGAACTCAATCATATTGCAATCAGTGGTTCCTAATAGTTCTTTTACCTTAAGCTCCCTAATCATTTCCGGTTCATTACATAACACCCAATCCAGTATAGCTGATCCCCTGGAAGGCTCAGTGACAAACTATTGAATATTGAAAGACCTAGACAGGGTGGATGTGGAGAGGATGTTTTCTACAGTGGGGGAATCTAGACCAGAGGGCACAGACTCAGAATAGAGAGACATCCATTTAGAACAGAGATGAAGAGAGATTTCTTTAGCCAGAGGGTAGTTAACCCGTGGAATTCATTGCCACAAACGGCTGTGGAGGCCAAGACATCAGATGAACTTAAAACAGAGGTTGATAGGTTCTTGATTTATCAAAATATCAAAAGTTATGGGGAGAAGGCAAGAGAATTGTGTATAAATCAGCCATGGTGGAATGGTGGAGCAGACTTAATGGGTCGAATGGTTTAATTCTTCTGGTAACTGTTAATCTGGCACCTACTTTTCAACTCCATGTTCCGAAGAGTAAAGCTGGACCTACAGAGCAAAATACTGTAGAGCCTGGAAATGTGAATGATAGCAGATTGCTGGGCATACTCAGCAAGTCAAACAGCATGAAAAATTTCAGCCTCATTGACCAGAATCATCTTTCTCCACAGATGCTGTTCTACCTACTGAATATTTCCAATACTTTCAAGAATGTTTTGAATCAACTTCCTCGTTGTTGGCATATTTGCTAAAAGTCTGTCAATGGGTGTATGTAAAATATTTGTCCTCAAATGCCTTTAGATCCTGAAAGTCAAGGCAAATTCATTGTCATTTAACTATATGCATGTATACTGCCAAACAAGACAATGTTTCTCTGGACCAGGGTGTAAAGCACAGTAGTACACATAACACAATAACTTAGGAAAGTAAGAATTAAATCTACAGATGAATTAAGCATAGATAAATAAAGTGCATCAATTAAATATTGTAGGGTACAGTGCAAAGTATCCAGTGACACTTTGAATGTGATGTGGCAGGGTGTTCAGAAGCCTAATGGCCTGAGGGAAGGAGCTGTTTCCCATCGAGACAGTTCTTGTTTTTATGCATTGGAGTCTCCTGCCTGATGGTAGAAAGTCAGAGAGGATGCTGGATGGACGGGTGGGATGCTTGGCTCTACTAAGAGCCCTGTATATGCAGCACTCCTGATACATGTTCCCGATGGATGGTAGTGCTGTTGGTTTCCTTATTCCATCAGGATAGAATGAGGATCTTGAACCATTCTCCACATAGTGTATGTGCTCTAACTTTGCCACGTCCATTGTGGAGTTAACTGTGGCCCTTGGACTTCTGGCACTGTTCTCTGTTGTTCCTCTCTGTCTGTACATCTGACATTGATTACTGGGCTGAAATAAGTCCAACCCACCAGAACTGCAGGCTGCTCAGCTGTTCCTCCAGAAGGATGGAGACCTTTGAGATCTGAAGTAAGGTGACAGAGTTTGGCTCCAGCTTCCCCTTGGAAATGCAGTTTGTGTGGGTGCTACTGAACTGAACACTTTCTCAGTGGTGTGCTTAAACTCACAGCAACAGTGAACCGCTGACACGCTTCGAAGCTTGGATACTGAGAAATGAGGGAACCTGCAATGTTATAAGGATGAAGTTTGCTGATCGTTCCGAGGATGAAGGTTATTTGAAAGTGTTTATGTGCATCGCAGTAACACTGATGTTTGTACCTGGCGATCATGATGCAGATGCATTCCCTGCCTGGAGACTTCAGTCAGTAAGTACAAACCTTAACCCTTTACTTACCACAATTCATTCAAATCTTCATCTTAAATTGCACTCAGATTATCTGCTTTGGAACAATGGCAAATGTCTTATAAACTCAGAAACTACAGGATCGGGAAGCATCTGTGCAAGGAGAGGGTTAATGTTTCAGACCGGTGGCCTTTCAACTGTCGATTCCTGTCTGTGTTGCGGGTGGGGGAGCTCTCTGTCCCAGAGATAGTTACTGTTCTCACCTGCTTGGTCAGGGTTTGTTGGTGTAAGGTGTCAGACTGTCAGTGTCGGGCTGAGTGTGTGACATGAATAGTTTAACCCCTTTCAGTCCTTAGTGACAGTGATTGCCTTTTTTCTTGGTCCCTGATAGCTGGGTTTAATGTGCACTAATTTTCTGGTGATGGGAGGTGTTTACGTGGGACATGAACACAACAACCCTATCCTCCTGCTGACTCCACATTCAGATTCAGACTGGTTTATCCCATCTGCACCGAAACATTCAGTGAAATGCATTGTTTACATTAACAGGGCACACAACCCGGGGATGTGCTGGGGGCAGCCCGCAAGAGTCACCACACATTCTGGTGGCAGCATAGCATGTCGACAATATTCAGCAAAAGAACACAGAACACAACGCAAATTAATCCCCTCTCCCACCATCCCATCCCCTCAAATACACAGGACTCCAACCCCCCGGATAGGCTGCCTCTGGGACCAGTCCTTTGGCCCGGACTCAAATTAAACTATAACATAAGATACAGGAGCAGAAATGGGGCATTTGACCCATGGAATCTGCTCCAACATTCAATCATAGCAAATCCCTTTTTTTCCCTCCTCAGCCACACTCCCCAGCCTTCTCCCTGTAATCTTTGATGCCATGTCCAATCAAGAACCTCTCAATCTCTGCTTTGAATGCACCCAATGACCTGGCCTCCACAGCCACCAGGAAATAAATTGTTTGTATATTTATTGATACCGTGTGGACAGGGCCTTTCAGTCCAATGAGCCTAGCCCTAGCCTAATCACAAGACAATTTACAATGACTAATTAACCCACTAATTGGTAGGTCTTTGGACTGTGAGAGGAAACCAAAGCACCCAGAGGAAACCCATGCAGTCATGGGGAGAATGTACAAACTCCTTACAGGCAGTGGCAGGAATTGAACTCTGAACTTTGACCCCACAAACTGTAATAACATCATGCCAACCACCACACTAGTGGGGCACTGTGTGGTCCTATCAATCTGTTATCTACCCAATAACACCACCATTCACCAACCCTTCACCATCGCGAACAGATCTCAGAAAATAGCCCATCCCATTCAGGCAGCAGGTTAATTCTCAGTGATGGGTGGATTCCTTTGTCCCGATTACAGGGGTGGATGTTTGATCTAACTATTGTCCACTAGCCAGGTAATGAGAATGTGTTCTGCTCCACCCACTGGAGCACCAGCACTGTATTATTGAAGGGAGCTAGGTGTGAATTGAACATGTCCATCAAGCTGACAGATGAGACCCTTGTATTCTTCCCTTCTCCCACCACCTTATTCTGGTTTCTTCCCCCCTCCTTTCCAGACCTGATGATGGGTCTCGCCCCAAAATGTCAACTGTTTATTCTGCTGCCTGACCTGCTGAGTTCCTCCAGAATTTTGTGTGTGCTGCTTTGGATTTCCAGCATCGCAGAGTCCCTTGTGTTTATGAACCCATATTATCAGAGCATTACCTCTCTTCCAACCCCTGCAGCCGTTAATGATGGCATTTAAACCCACTCAGGGGGAGGAAGGGCTTCAAAGTGATATTGCAAAAAAAAACTTCAGAATAACACACAAAATGCTGGAGGAACTCGATAGGTCACACAGCATCAATGGAGGGAAATAAACATCCAGGGTTTGGGCTCAGACCCTTCATCAGACTTTCTTTTCCCCAGTTGTTCCTGGCAGCCACACTCTGTAGGTCCTCTGCTAATGTTGTTATTAATGTCACGGGGAAAGCGGCATGTTTCCCACTGGAAACTGCTTAGTAAAACTCCAGCATTCGTTCTCCAGGAAAGAAGTGCCTTTTCCACTTTGATGCAGCTCGATGTGGAACATCCGTCAAGGGAACGGCCAGCTCGCCAGAAGAGATACACATTAACTCCACAGATGCTGAGATGGAATCACTTCAATCTCACCTACAAGTAAGGAGGAAGGGTGGTGGGTGGGGGGGGGGGGGGCGAAACCTCTAAATGTTCCTTGGTTTTATTGAAGAGCCTAGACAGAGAGGATGTTTCCTAGTGGTGGGAGCCCAAGACCAAAGGCATAACCTCAAAATAGGGAGGTCCACTTAGATCAGAGAGGAATTTCTATAGCCAGAGGGTGGTGAATCTGTTATAGTCATACACTGTTGCAGGTGCTCGCGATTTCAGATCTTACAGCCTGCACGAGGTTTCAGATGCACACTGTTATAGGTGCACATTCCCACTTCTCTGGTCAAATCCAAGCGAATGATACAGATTTTTGGAGTTCTGATAGCATCAGCTTTCTTTGTGTGTAGTTTATTTCTGGGACAACATGTTCTTCTGCACCATCTCTTGTCTGTGGTCTGACAGCTCTTGCTGAGTCTTGCTCCCATTGCACATACCCCAGTTCCACAACTCACATACGTACCTCATTCACACCCTCACCTGAACAGCCTCACCTCACCATCACCGCCTCACACACTCACACCAACACACCCTCACACCTCACACATCTCTCACTATCCCACACCCCCACACCCTCACTCCCTCATACCCTCACTCCCCCACACACTCACTCCCCCACACCCCATACCCTCACTCCCCCACACCCCACACCCTCACACCCTCACTCCCTCACTCCCCCACAACCTCACTCCCCCACACCCTCACAACATCAGACCCTCACACCCTAACTCTCCCCTCTCACACACCCTCACACCACACCCTCACACCTTCACACCCTTAACACTCACACCCTCACTCCCCCACACCTGCTCAACCCCACAACCTTACACCCTCCACACCCGGTCACACCAGCGCACACCCTTAACTCTTACACCCCTACACCCTCATATGCTCAAACCCACAGACCCCCGCAACCTCACATCCTCACATACCCCTCAAGTCTCGCTCACATCCTCACACACCTCATACCCCTCACAGCCTTACAACCAGACACCCTCGCACCTTCACACCCCAACAGCCCCACACCCACATATCCACAC
The DNA here is from genome assembly GCF_030144855.1 of Hypanus sabinus. Classification (NCBI taxonomy): domain Eukaryota; kingdom Metazoa; phylum Chordata; class Chondrichthyes; order Myliobatiformes; family Dasyatidae; genus Hypanus; species Hypanus sabinus. The sequence goes on from NC_082732.1 coordinate 46,008,670, forward strand.
ACCCTTACACTCCCTTACAACCTCACACCCCCACACCCTTACACTCTCACACCCCCTTACACCCTCATACACCACACACCCTCACATTCTCACACTCGCACCCTCAACCCCCGACAACCTCACGCCCCCCCACTCTCACTCACCTACACCCTCACTCCCCCACTCCCTCACACCCTCAGATCCTCACAGCCCCACACTTCCTCACACCCACGCACCCACCTCACAACCTTACCTCACACCCCATACCTCCTCACTCTCACACCCCCATACACCGATGCCCTCACACCCTCAATACCCTACTCCCTCATACCCCCACACCCTCAGACCCTTACATCCTCATCACCCTCACATCCCCCTCACAACCTTGAACCCTCACACATCCCACACTCACCCTCACACCCTCGCATCCCCAAACCCTCATGCCCCCATACACACACCCTCACACCCCCTCACATCTCCCTCACACCATCACAATTCCTCCCAACCTCACAGACCCACACCCCCCTCATTCCCCTCACACCCCCATGCCCCCACACCCACACACCATCACACCCCCTTATAATCTCACAACCGCACACACCACACACTCACCCTCACACCCCCACCACCTCACACCTCCACACCCTCACTCCCCCCACTTTGTGACTATTGTAAATGACCTGGATGAGGGAGTAGAAGGGTGGGTTAGTACGTTTGCTGATGACACAAAGGTTGGGCGTGTTGTGGATAGTGTGGAGGACCGTCAGAGGTTACAGCAGGACATTGATAGGATGCAGAACTGGGCTGAGAAGTGGCAGATGGAGTTCAACCCAGATAAGTGTGAGGTGGTTCATTTTGGTAGGTCAAATTCGAAGACAGAATATAATATTAATGTTAAGGCTCTTGGCAGTGTGGAGAATCTGTCATCTTGCCTTGAGAATATTTCTTCCTCTTTGGGATGTATATATCCTGTGCTTTACGAATCGCTTCCAGAGGCTCCAGGCATTAAAGCTCTGCCGTCATCCCTGCTATTCTTTCCTTCCAATCTATTTTGACCGTCTGCTCTCTCATGCTTCGGTAATTCACTTTATTCCACTGTAATACTGATACATCAGAATTTAGCTTCTCCTCCTCAAATTGCAGGGTGATTTCTATCATATATGATCACTTGTCCCGAGGGGTTCCTTTACCTTAAACTCTCTAATCAATTTCAGTTCATTGCACAATGCCCAGTCCAGAATAGCTGATACTCAGTGAGCCCAACCACGAGCTGCTCTGAAAAGCCATCTCATAGGCGTTCATGGAATTCCCCCTCTTGAAATCCTGCACCAACTTGATTTTCTCAATCTACCTGCATATTGAAATCCCCATAACTATTGTAACATTGCCCTTTTGGCATACATCTTCTCACCACCATTGTAATTTGTAGGCCACAACTTTACCACTGCCTGGGGGTTTGTATACAACTCCCATCAGGGACTTTTTACTCTTGCAGTTCCTTAGCTCTGTCCACAATGATTGAACATCTTACAACCCTCTGTCACCTCTTTCTAATGATTTGATTTCATTACTTTACCACCCCCCCCCCCCCCCCCCACATACCTGCCTGTCATTTTGAGACAATGTGCCTTTAGATCCGGAGACAGGGAGGAATTGAACCAGGCGCAGAGGGAGCCAAAGGAGAAGATCAAGGTGGCTGAAGAGGAATACAGGAGAGAGCCGGAGAGCCAGCTTGGGCTGAGTACCACAGGGGAGGTGTGGAGAGGCACGAAAAACATCACTGCCTTCAATCAGCCTGGCTGTAGAGTCTCTGAATGCAGTTGAGAATGGGCTAATGTGTTAAATCAATTCTTCAATAGATTTGTCAATTGCCCTCCTGTTTATCCCCCCCCCCAGCACACCATTCCAGGTGCCGAGGCACCCAATGCCCCCTCAGCACTAACACCCCCTCTTCCTTCCTCCCCCTTCCAGTTCAGCAAATGGATGAATGACACAGGCTACCACTGTCTACACCCCCTCCTTGTCCTGCACCTCCCATCTACACCTCCACATACCAACTGCTAATGTCCCGATCTTCACTTCCTCAAGTTCCCACCCTCCTCCAACTCCCCAGTCATCATGGACTCACCTTCATTTCTGAGCAGGTGAGAAGGGCTCTGGGGAATCTCAGACTCGGAAAAGCATTGGGACTGCACAGTGTGGACCCCAGGGCCCTGAAGGAGTGTGCTGAGCAGCTGTGTGGAGTTCTGCAGCACATTTTCAATATGAGTCTCAGCCTGGAAAGGGTTCTGACTGTGTGAAAAAATTCATGTGTGGTTCCAGTACCCAAGAAGGGCCAACCAAAGGTCTAGGATGACTACCATCCGGTGGCCTTGACTTCACACAGCATGAAGACCTCAGAGACTGGTCTTGGCTCTGGTCAGATCAGCCCTCAATCCCCTGCAGTTTGCCTACCAGGAGCACGTTGGAGTCAACCATGTTGAACAGAACCTACTCCCATTTGGATAATCAGGGCAGCACAGTGAGGATCATGCTTTTTGATTTTTCTAGTGCCTTCAACACCATACAGCCCTCATTGCTGGGGAAAAGCTTCGTTCATTGCAGACCGGCACTTCATTGTATCCTGGATAAAGGACTATCTGCCTGGCAGACCGCAGTTTGTGCAGCTTCAGACTGTGTGTCAGACATGGCTATAAGCAGCATTGAGGCCCCACAGGGGACTGTACTGGCTCCCTTCCTGTTTACCCCATATACCTCGGACTTTAGATACAACACAGAGTTGTGTCATCTACAGAAATTCTCTGATGACTGGAGGATGTGGATACAGGACCCTGGTGGAGGACTTTGTCAAGTGGTGCAAGCTGAATCATCTGCAGCTCAACATCAGTAAGACAAAGGAGATGGTGATGGACTTTAGGAAGACTAAGCCTGCACTGCTCCCTGTTACTATTGATGGTGAGGACCTACAAGTACCTGGATGACAGACTTGAGTGGAGCACCAACACAGGGTGTGTGTACAAGGGCCAGAGTCGCCTCTACTTCATGAGGAGACTGAGGTCCTTTGGAGTATGCAGGTCTCTCCTTCACATGTTCTACCAGTCTGTTGTCACCAGTATAATATTCTATGGGGTGGTGTGCTAGGGCAACGGCTTCAACACAGGTGATGCCAACAGGCTCAATAAACTGATTAGACAGGCTGTCTGTTATAGGAGTCAAACTGGACACACTGGAGGCTGTGTTAGAACAAAGGACACTACGGAAAATCCTGGCAATTCTGGACAATGTTTCTCACCCTCTGCATGCCACCTTGGCAAAAAAGAGAAGCACTTTTAATAATAGACTAAGACAACTGTGCTGCTCCAAAGAGCACCATATGAGATCATTCTTACCCTCAACCATTAGGCTCTATAACAAGTTAACCTGTAGACAGGGAGGTGATTTTGTAATCTTTGACTTGTAAATCTATTACTTCTTATTTTTAAGGTAACTTACTGTTATTCTTTCTTGCTTCTCTTCTAATATTTGTATATCCATGCACTTGTAATACTTCTGGGACACTGTAATTTCCTTTGGGATCAATAGGGTATCTATCAATCTATCTATCTTTGGACATTAACCTCCCAGCTATGATATAATCTTCTTTCAGCCACAATCCAGTGATGCCCACAATGTCATATATACCAATCTGAAACTGTTCTACAAATTCATTGACCTTATTCTGTATACTGTGTGTATTCAAATATAACACCTTCAGTCCCTTATTCACTCCTTTGGATTTTGTCTGCCTTTACTTTGCAACTCATCCTGTTGACTGCAATTTTGCCCTGTCATCAGCCTCTCCTTGCTAGGAGTCTCACTACAGATTGCCTTTCTCAACCAACTGCCTCATCCTCAGCATTATCACTCCAGTTCCCATCCCCTGCTGAATTAGTTTAAACCCTCCCAAGCAGCTACAGCAAGCCTGCCTGCAAGGCTTTTGGTCCTCCTTGGATGCAGGTGTAACCCGTCCCTTTTGTACAAGTCATAAAGTCATAACTTCCCTAGGAGAGATCCCAATGATCCATAACTCTGAACCCTTGTCTTCTGCACCAGTTCCTCTGCCACTCATTCATCTGCCAACTCATCCTATTCTTACCCTTCCTGGCATGTGGCACAGGCAGCAATCCAGAGATTACTACCCTGGAGGTCCTGCATTTCGGCTTTCTACCCGGCTCCCTAAAATCTCTCTTCAGGACCTCCTCACCTTGTCTACCATGTCATTGGTGCCAATATGTACCAAGATTTCTGCTGCTCATCCTCCCCTCCCCCTTTAGAATGCTATGGACCCGATCCAAGATATCTTCGACTTGGCAACATACCATCTGTGTCTCTGTTAATACGCCCGCAGAATCTCATCTCTGTTCCTTAACTATGGAATCTCCTATCACCACTGCAGTCATCTTCACCTCTCTTCTCTTCTGAGCCACAGCACCAGACTCAGTGCCAGAGACCAGATCACTGTGGCTCCTCTCCCCCCCAACTCGGTAGGTCATCACCCTGAACAGTATCCAAAGTTGTATAGTTATTACTGAGAGGAATGGCCACGGGGTTGCAACCTATGGGTGACTATCCCTGTAGCTCTTGCCTCTCACCTCCTCATTTTCTTGTATGAGTTAAAGGTCATCAAGCAGCAGCTCCAGTTCCTTAATAAGTTCTCTCAGGAGCTGCAACTCTTCCCACATCTCTCACAGAGTACAAAACACTGCCCCTGGAGCCATTCTCACTACACTACTCAGCCCTAACAGACAAGGAATGAAATTACCAGATACTTTACCTCACCGGAGCCCGATGAATCAAAGCAACTCTAACCCTGACCTACTCACATAATGGCCGCTCATAACAAGACTACCCTATGCTACCTTGAGATTCATTTTCAGGTTGGGAAGGGAAAGGTTTGTAAGGGACCTGAGGAAAAAGATTTCCACACAGAGGGTGGTGCTTGTGTGGAATGAGGAGGTGGTCATTTAAAAGACAGGTAGACAGTGAGGAAAGATTTAAAGAGAGATGGACCAAATGTGGACAAATGGGAGTAGGTCAGACAGACATCTTGTTGCCATGGATGAGATGGGCCAAATGGTCTGTTGCTGTGCTCTTTGACCCTGTGACATTCCCAGTCCTGGGATGCAGCCAGAGGGTTGGAGGTTGTTTGTTCTATTATTTGTGAATGTCTGCAGGAAAATGAATCTCAGTGTTGTATGTGGTGACACATAGGTTTGTTGATAATAAAGTTAAATTTGAACTTTGCATGAACACACGGTTCCTCCTCCTGTGAGGGCAACTCTTTTGGGCTTATATCTCAGAAAGGATGTGTTGGCATTGGAGAGATTCCAGAGGAGGTTTGCAAGGATGATTCCAGGAATTAAAGGGTTAACATGTGAGGAGCATTTGGTAGCTTTGGGCCTGTACTCACTGGAATTTAGAAGAATGAGTGGGGATCTCATTTAAACATACTGAATGTTGAAAGGACTAAATAGGGTGGATGTGGAGAGGATGTTTCCTATGGTGGGTGTATCCAGAACTGGAGAGCACAGCCTCAAAATTGAAGGACAACCTTTTAGAACAGAGGTAAGGAGGAATTTTTTTTAGCTGAGGAGTGGTGAATCTGAGGAATTCTCTGCCACAGACTACAGTGGAGACCAAGTCTGTGAGTATATTTAAAGTGGAAGTTGGGAGTTTCCTGATCAGTTGGGGCATCAAAGAATATAGTGAGAATACTGTGGGGTGTGGGGTTGTGTGGGATCTGGGATCAGCCATGATGGAATGGCAGAGCAGACTCAATGGGCTGAATGGTCTAGTCTTATGGCCTTTTCATTTCTTTCATTCTGGATCTGGAGGTAAAGTCTGAAAAGTGGAACTTCATCCATGGGAAAGGAATGTGATCATGTGGGAAAACATGGGTGTCGGAGGGCCGAATGGTCTCACCCTGGCCCTGTTCTTCTGGCAGGATTGGGAGCCGCAGAGGAATTGAGTTCCTTTCGCAGGGGATGGTTCCCCACGTGAAGTCTATTCACTCTCTCATTGATTCAGGAATCATGTCTCTCTCCACAGAATTTTATCCTTTCCAAAGACAATGAACGAAGAGGACACAAAGAAGGGGATCGCAGATGCTTTTCAAATGTGGAGTAATATTTCCCCTTTCAATTTTACTGAGGTTCCTCCTGATGTCAACGCTGATATTAAAATAGGTGAGTTTGCTTTGTTCATAGGGTAGTTGTAAAGTTTACCACAGTTCAGCAAATTAATCAAACCAGTTCAAATCTCTTCAGATAATCACATCTCCCTTCCCCTCCACTCGAACTCCCTCAACCCCACTCCCTTTGACCCCATTCTCCTCATCACCACTTCCCTGACCCCTCCTCCCCATTCTTCTCCCCTCTTCCCCACTCCACTCCTCCCCACTACCCACACAACTCTCCTCCTTCCCACTCTTCTACTCTCCTCACTCCCCTCATCCTCACCCCTTCTCCCTTCTCTCCACCCTCCTCCTCGCCACTCCTCACCCGACTTCTCTTCCCATCCCCATTCCCCTGCTCATTCCCTTCCTCCCTACTCTACTCCTGTCCTCACTCCCCTCTCCCCTCCACACTCCCCTCTTCCCCACTCCCTCCTCCTCCCCACTCTCCTCCCCATTCCCCTGCTCATTCTCCTCCTCCTACTCTTAGACCATCTGCACTCATCTTCCCCCTTCTCCCCAGCCCCCTCCTTGCCACTCCTCACCTGACTCCCCTCCCCACTCCTTCCCATCCACAACTCTCCCCTCTCCCACTCCTACCCTCCCTGTCCCGCTTGCCCCTCCCCCATTCCTCTCTCCACTCCTTTTGCCCCTTCCCCAACTCCTCTCCCCTCTGTTTCCCCTCCCCACTCCTCCCCAATATCTCTTCCTCTTTGCCCCTGCCCTCACTCCTCACACTCCTCATCTTCTCCGTTCCCCTTTACCCACTCCCCAATACTCCCTTCTCCCTTCCACTCCCCTCCTCCCCTCCCTTCCCCTCCCCTCCTCTCTCCCCTCCCTTCCCCATCCCCTCCCCACACTCCTCTCTCCTCTCTGTTCCCCCTCCCACCACTCCCCACCCTCTCCACTCCCTCCCACCCACTCCTCTCCCTTTCCCCTTCTCCCTCCCCTTACCTCATTCCTCACCCCTCTCTCCTCTCCCTTCCCCCTCACCCACTACTCTCACCTATCCCCTTCCTCTCCCCAACCCCTCTCCACTCTCCCTTCCCTCTTTCCTTCCCCATGTTTCTCCCCCTGCCTTCCCCTTTTCCCCCAACTCCTCTCCCTCTCCACTCCTCTGCCCTCTTTCTTATCCCTTACTCCTCACCCACTCCTTTCCCCTCTCCCTTGGGAGTTTAGCACAAAGGATGTTGTTTGTATCATATAACCATATAACAATCACAGCACGGAAACAGGCCATCTCGGCCCTCCTAGTCCGTGCCGAATTCTTAATCTCACCTAGTCCCACCTACCCGCACGCAGCCCATTACCCTCCACTCCTTTCCTGTCCATATACCTATCCAATTTTACCTTAAATGACACAACTGAACTGGCCTCTACTACTTCTACAGGAAGCTCATTCCACACAGCTATCACTCTCTGAGTAAAGAAATACCCCCTCGTGTTTCCCTTAAACTTCTGCCCCCTAACTCTCAAATCATGTCCTCTCGTTTGAATCTCCCCTACTCTCAATGGAAACAGCCTGTTCACGTCAACTCTATCTATCCCTCTCAAAATTTTAAATACCTCAATCAAATCCCCCCTCAACCTTCTATGCTCCAATGAATAGAGACCTAACTTGTTCAACCTTTCTCTGTAACTTAAGTGCTGAAACCCAGGTAACATCCTAGTAAATCGACTCTGCACTCTCTCTAATTTATTGATATCTTTCCTATAATTCAGTGACCAGAACTGCACACAATATTCTAAATTTGGCCTTACCAATGCCTTGTACAATTTTAACATTACATTCCAACTTCTGTACTCAATGCTTTGATTTATAAAGGCCAGCGTTCCAAAAGCCTTCTTCACCACCCTATCTACATGAGACTCCACCTTCAGGGAACTGTGCACTGTTATTCCTAGATCTCTCTGTTCCTCTGCATTCCTCAATGCCCTATCATTTAGCCTGTATGTTCTATTTGGATTATTCCTGCCAAAATGTAGAACCTCACACTTCTCAGCATGAAACTCCATCTACCAACGTTCAGCCCATTCTTCTAACCGGCATAAATCTCCCTGCAAGCTTTGAAAACCCACCTCATTATCCACAACACCTCCTACCTTAGTATCATGGGCATACTTACTAATCCAATTTACCACCCCATCATCCAGATCATTTATGTATATTACAAACAACATTGGGCCCAAAACAGATCCCTGAGGCACCCTGCTAGTCACCGGCCTCCATCCCGATAAACAATTATCCACCACTACTCTCTGGCATCTCCCATCTAGCCACTGTTGAATCCATTTTATTACTCCAGCATTAATTCCTAACGACTGAACCATCTTAACTAACCTTCTATGTGGAACTTTGTCAAAGGCTTTGCTGAAGTCCATATAGACTACATCCATTGCCTTACCCTCGTCAACATTCCTCGTAACTTCTTCAAAAAATTCAATAAGGTATGTCAAACATGACCTTCCACGCACAAATCCATGCTGGCTACTCCTAATCAGATCCTGTCTATCCAGATAATTATAAATACTATCTCTAAGAATACTTTCCATTAATTTACCCACCACTGATGTCAAACTGACAGGTCTATAATTGCTAGGCTTACTTCTAGAACCCTTTTTAAACAATGGAACCACATGAGCAATACACCAATCCTCCGGCACAATCCCCGTTTCTAATGACATCTTAAAGATCTCCGTCAGAGCTCCTGCTATTTCTACACAAACTTCCCTCAAGGTCCTGGGGAATATCCTGTCAGGACCCGGAGATTTATCCACTTTTAAATTTCTTAAAAGTGCCAGTACTTCCACCTCTTTAATTGTCATTGGTTCCATACCTTCCTTACTTGTTTCCCACACCTTACACAATTCAATATCCTTCTCCTTAGTGAATACTGAAGAGAAGAAATCGTTCAAAATCTCTCCCATCTCCCTCGGCTCCACACATAGCTGACCACTCTGATTCTCTGAGGGGCCAATTTTATCCCTCACTATCCTCTTGCTTTTAATATAACTGTAGAAACCTTTTGGATTTACTTTCACCTTATTTGCCAAACCAACCTCGTATCTTCTTTTAGCTTTTCTAATCTCTTTCTTAAGATTCCTTTTACATTCTTTATATTCCTCGAGCAATTCCTTTACTCCATGCTGCCTATATCTATTGTAGACATCCCTCTTTTTCTGAACCAAATTTCTAATATCCCTTGAAAAGCATGGTGCTTTCAAACCTTTAACCTTTCCTTTCAATCTAACAGGAACATAAAGATTCTGTACCCTCATAATTTCACCCTTAAATGACCTCCATTTCTCTATTACATCCTTCCCATAAAACAACGACCCAATCCACTCTCTCTCTAAATCCCTTCACATCTCCTCAAAGTTAGCCTTTCTCCAATCAAAAATCTCAACTCTAGGTCCTGTCCTGTCCTTCTCCATAATTATATTGAAGCTAATGCTATTGTGATCACTGGACCCGAAGTGCTCCCCAACACATACATCTGTCAGCTGACCTATCGAATTCCCTAACAGGAGATCCAACACTGCCCCATCTCTAGTCGGTACTTCTATGTATTGTTGCAAAAAACTATCCTGCACACATTTCACAAACTCTAAACCATCCAGCCCTTTTACAGAATGAGCTACCCAGTCTACGTGTGGAAAATTAAAATCTCCCACAATCACCACCTTGTGTTTACTACAAATATCTGCTATCTCCTTACACATTTGCTCTTCCAACTCACGGCTCCCCATTAGGTAGCCTGTAATACACTCCTATCAGTGTTACTACACCCTTCCCATTCCTCAATTCCACCCAAATAGCCTCCCTGGAGGAGCTCTCTAATCTATCCTTCCAAAGCACCGCCATAAGATTTTCTCGGACAAGCAATGCAACACCTCCTCCTCTGGCCCCTCCTACTCTATCACACCTGAAGCAACTAAATCCAGGAATATTTAGTTGCCAATCACACCCTTCCTGCAACCATGTTTCACTAATAGCTACAACATCATAATTCCAGGTATCAATCCACGTTTTAAGCTCATCCACCTTTCTTACAATGCTCCTAGCATTAAAATAGATACATTTAAGATACTCTCCACCCCCTCCTCTCTTTTCATCCCTAACAATGCATTCAAATTTATTATCCTTTTCTTTCTTCTCCCCTACATCTTCGGGCTGAGCGCATCCCTTCTCCATCACCTGCCTTTCCTCCCTCACACACTGTCTATTTACTTGCTCTACTGGTGAACTAACCTCCTCTCCCATGGTTTCCTCAAATTGATTCCCGCCCCCCCCCATCTTACTAGTTTAAAGTCTGCCCTGTAGCCCTAGCAAACCTCCCCGCTAGGATATTGGTCCCCCCAGGATTCAAGTGTAACCCGTCCTTCTTGAACAGGTCACGCCTGCCCCAGAAGAGGTCCCAATGATCCAGAAACTTGAATCCCTGCCTCCTGCTCCAATCCCACAGCCACGCATTCATCCTCCACCTAATTCTATTCCTACTCTCACTGTCGCGTGGCACAGGCAGTAATCCCGAGATTACTACCTTTGCAGACCTTCTTCTTAACTGCCTTCCTAACTCCCTATACTCTCGTTTCAGGACCTCTTCCCCTTTCCTACCTATGTCATTGGTACCTACATGTACCACGACCTCTGGCTCCTCACCCTCCCACTTCAGGATATCTTGGACACGATCAGAAAGGATAGAAAGGTATCGAAAGGATAGACAGGAAGGCAATGTGGCTTTGTCAGGAATTGACTAAATAAAACACAGGAGTAGAATTAGGCTATTTGGCCCATCAAGTCTGCTCCGCCATTCAATCATAGCTGATCCTTTTTTTCCCTCCTCAGCCCCACTCCTTGGCCTTCTCCCCATAACAGTTGATGCCATGTTCAATCAAGAACCTATCAAACTCTGCCTGAAGTACACCCAACAACCTGGCCTGTGATAACAAATTCCATAAATTCACCACAATCTGGTTAACAAAATTTCTCCGCATCTCTGTCTTGAATGGATGCCCCTCTATCCCGAGGTTGTGCCCTTTTGTCCTAAAATAAGTCAAAGTCAGCATGGATTCTGTCAAAGGAAATCTTGCCTGACAAATCTATTAGTCTTTTGAGTAAGTAACAAGCAGAGTAGACAAAGGAGAGAGAGTGGATTTTTGGAAGGCATTTGATAAAGGGCAATCTGTGAGGCTGCTTAACAAGATAAAATCCTATGGTGTTGCTGAAAAGATACTGGCTTTGATAATGGGATGGCTGACAAGCAGGAGGCAGTGAGTGGGAGTAAAAGGGGTCTTTTCTGATTGGCTGCCAGTGACTAGCAGTGTTCCGCAGGGGTCCATATTGGGACTTTTCACATTTCACATACTTTTCACATTGTTTGTCAGTGGTTTGGATCATGGAAGTGATGGCTTTGTGGCAAAGTTTGTGGATGATATGAAGATAGGAGGAGGGGCAGGTAGTTTTGAGGAAACAATGCACACTGAGGGCAGGGAGCGACCACTCTCCAGTGAACATCGACAGCTCCTTGGTAGAGATCATTAAGAGCACCAAATTTCTTGGTGTTCACCTGGTGGAGAATCTCACCCGGTCCCTTAACACCAGCTCCATAGCAAAGAAAGCCCAGCAGCATCTCTACTTTCTGCGAAGGCTGAGTAAAGTCCATCTCCCACCCGCCATCCTCATCACATTCTACAGGGGTTGTATTGAGAGCATCCTGAGCAGCTACATCACTGCCTGGTTCGGAAATTGCACCATCTCGGATCACAAGACCCTACAGCAGATTGTGAGGTCAGCTGAGAAGATCATCAGGGACTCTCTTCCCACCATTACAGACATTTCCACTACACGCTGCATCCGCAAAGCAAACAGCATTATGAAGGACCCCACGCGCCCCTCATACAAACTCCTCACCCCTCATAAATGCTTCTCCTGCCACCTGGGAAAAGGCACCAAAGCATTCGGGCTCTCACGACCAGACTATGTAACAGTTTCTTCCCCCAAGCCATCAGACTCCTCAATACCCAAAGACTGGACTGACACCAACTTACTGTCCTCTACTGTGCTTATTGTCTTGTTTATGATTTATCATAATGCCTGTACTGTTTTGTGCACTTAATGCAGTCCTGGGTAGGTCTGTAGTCTGGTGTAGTTTTTGTATTGTTTCATGTATCACAATGGTCCTGAAAAACATCTGGTTTTTACTGTGTACTGTACCAGCAGTTATGGTCAGAAGGCCAATAAAAAGTGATTTGACTTGACTTGATTGCAGCAGGACTTAGACAAATTGAATGAATGGGCAAAAAAGTGGCAGATAGAGTACAGTGTTGGGAAATGTATGATAATGCATTTTGGTAAAAGGAACAATAGTGCGGACTGTTATCTAAATAGGGAGAAAATTCAAATATTAGAGGTGCACAGGGACTTAGGAGTCGTCGTTCAAGACCTCCAGAAGGTAAATTTACAAATTGAATCTGTGGTAAAGAAGGCAGATGCAATGTTGGCATTTATTTCAAGGGGAATAGGATATAAAAGCAAGGAGATAATGCTGAGCCTTCATAAGACACTAGTTAGGCCACAATTGGGGTACTGTCAACAGTTTTGGGCCCATATCTCAGAAAGGATGTGTTGTCATTGGAGAGTCTCCAGTGGAAGTCCGCAATGATGATTCCAGCAATGAAAGGGTTAACATATTAGGAGTGTTTGGAGCTTTGGGCCTGTACTCACTAGAATTTAGGAGAATGTGTGGGGATCTCATTGAAACCTACCGAATGTTGAAAGGACTAGATAGGGTGGATGTGGAGAGATGTTTCCTATGATGGGGGTATTCAGAATTACAGAGCACAGCCTCAAAATTGAGGGAAGACCTTTTAGAACAGAGGTAAGGAGGAATTTTTTTAGCCAAGAGAGTGGTGAATCTGTGGAATGCTCTGCCACAGACTGCGGTGGAGGCCAATTCCTTGTGTATATTTAAAGCAGAAGCTAATAGTTTCCTGACTGGTCAGGACAACAAAGGATATGGCGACAACGCTGGTTTATGGGGTTGAGTGGGATCCAGGATCAGTCATGGTAGAATGGTGGAGCAGATTCAATGGGCTGAATGGCCTAATTCTGCTCCTATATCTTAATTTCTTATGGTTCTTTCCCTCCCCACTCCTCTCCCCTCTCCTTACTCCATCTCCTTTCCTCTCTCCCTTCCCCCTTCTCTGCCATCTTCCCCCTCCACCCACTCTCTTCCACTGGAACCCCCCCACTCTGTTCCACTTTCCTCTTACCCCACTCCTCTCCTCCTCTTTTCCCACTTCCCTACTCCTCTCCTCTTTTTTTCCCTTTCCCCACCCCCACACCGCTCCCTTTCCCTGCCCCCACCCACACTCTTCCCATTCCCCTCCCCACTCCACTCCCTTCCCCCTTTTAACTCCCCCCACTGCTCTTCCCTCTCTCTTCTCCTTTTGCCCTCAGCTTTCACCCTCTCCTATCCCCTCTACAATGTCCATCCCCATTCCCTGTCCACATTCCCCAACTCCCTTCCACATTACCTCTCCTCTCCCACTCCACTCACCTTTCCCTTTCCCTACCCCCACCCATTCCTCTCTCCTTTCCCCTTTTCTCAATTCCCTCCCTGACTCTTCCCCTTTACCCTTTGCACCTCTCTCACTCCTCTCCCCTTCCTGTCCCATTTCCACCCCTCCTCCCCCCTTCTTTCTTCCCCTGTTTCTCTTTCCCGTCCCCACACTCCCCTGTACCCCTCTCTCCCCAATGGTGTTCCCTAATTAGATGATATTAACACTGTCATCTGCTTTTACAGGATTTTATTCCATAAATCACACCGATTGCCTGCAGATTCCTTCGCATCCATGTTTTGATGGAATAACGGGAGAATTGGCACATGCTTTCTTCCCAACCAATGGAGAAATCCATTTTGATGACTATGAGCACTGGATATTGGGAAAAACCCGTTTCAGCTGGAAGAAAGGTAACATTACAGATGTTTGAAAATGCTACCTGTTAAACTTTGGTAGTGAATTCAGCTCTGGTGATCACTGTGTCGGTGAGGGTTACTGAGGTTCCGTTCACTGTGTCGGTGAGAGTTACTGAGGTTCTGTTCACTGTGTCGGTGAGCGTTACTGAGGTTCTGTTCACTGTGTCAGTGAGGGTTACTGAGGTTCTGATCACTGTGTCGTTGAGAGTTACTGAGGTTCTGTTCACTGTGTCAGTGAGGGTTACTGAGGTTCTGATCACTGTGTCGTTGAGAGTTACTGAGGTTCCGTTCACTGTGTCGGTGAGAGTTACTGAGTTTCTGTTCACTGTGTCAGTGAGGGTTACTGAGGATCTGTTCACTGTGTCGTTGAGAGTTACTGAGGTTCTGTTCATTGTCGGTGAGGGTTACTGAGGTTCTGTTCACTGTGTCGGTGAGAGTTACTGAGGTTCCGTTCACTGTGTCGGTGAGAGTTACTGAGGTTCTGTTCACTGTGTCGGTGAGAGTTACTGAGGTTCTGTTCATTGTCGGTGAGGGTTACTGAGGTTCTGTTCACTGTGTCAGTGAGGGTTACTGAGGTTCTGATCACTGTGTCGTTGAGAGTTACTGAGGTTCTGTTCACTGTGTCGGTGGGGGTTACTGAGGTTCTGTTCACTGTGTTGGTGAGCGTTACTGAGGTTCTGTTCACTGTGTCAGTGAGGGTTACTGAGGTTCCGTTCACTGTGTCGTTGAGAGTTACTGAGGTTCTGTTCACTGTGTCAGTGAGGGTTACTGAGGTTCTGTTCACTGTGTCGGTGAGAGTTACTGAGGTTCTGATCACTGTGTCAGTGAGGGTTACTGAGGTTCTGTTCACTGTGTCGGTGAGAGTTACTGAGGTTCTGATCACTGTGTCGGTGAGCGTTACTGAGGTTCTGTTCACTGTGTCGGTGAGGGTTACTGAGGTTCTGATCACTGTGTCGGTGAGGGTTACTGAGGTTCTGATCACTGTGTCGGTGAGAGTTACTGAGGTTCCGTTCACAGTGTCGGTGAGAGTTACTGAGGTTCTGTTCACTGTGTCGGTGAGGGTTACTGAGGTTCTGTTCACAGTGTCGGTGAGGGTTACTGAGGTTCTGTTCACTGTGTCGGTGAGGGTTACTGAGGTTCTGTTCACTGTGTCGGTGAGAGTTACTGAGGTTCTGTTCATTGTCGGTGAGGGTTACTGAGGTTCTGTTCACTGTGTCAGTGAGGGTTACTGAGGTTCTGATCACTGTGTCGTTGAGAGTTACTGAGGTTCTGTTCACTGTGTCGGTGGGGGTTACTGAGGTTCTGTTCACTGTGTTGGTGAGCGTTACTGAGGTTCTGTTCACTGTGTCAGTGAGGGTTACTGAGGTTCCGTTCACTGTGTCGTTGAGAGTTACTGAGGTTCTGTTCACTGTGTCAGTGAGGGTTACTGAGGTTCTGTTCACTGTGTCGGTGAGAGTTACTGAGGTTCTGATCACTGTGTCAGTGAGGGTTACTGAGGTTCTGTTCACTGTGTCGGTGAGAGTTACTGAGGTTCTGATCACTGTGTCGGTGAGCGTTACTGAGGTTCTGTTCACTGTGTCGGTGAGGGTTACTGAGGTTCTGATCACTGTGTCGGTGAGGGTTACTGAGGTTCTGATCACTGTGTCGGTGAGAGTTACTGAGGTTCCGTTCACAGTGTCGGTGAGAGTTACTGAGGTTCTGTTCACTGTGTCGGTGAGGGTTACTGAGGTTCTGTTCACAGTGTCGGTGAGGGTTACTGAGGTTCTGTTCACTGTGTCGGTGAGAGTTACTGAGGTTCCGTTCACAGTGTCGGTGAGGGTTACTGAGGTTCTGATCACTGTGTCAGTGAGGGTTACTGAGATTCTGTGAGGGTTACTGAGGTTCTGTTCACTGTGTCGGTGAGGGTTACTGAGATTCTGTTCACTGTGTCGGTGAGAGTTACTGAGGTTCTGTTCACTGTGTCGGTGAGAGTTACTGAAGTTCCGTTCACAGTGTCGGTGAGGGTTACTGAGGTTCTGATCACTGTGTCAGTGAGGGTTACTGAGATTCTGTGAGAGTTACTGAGGTTCTGTGAGAGTTACTGAGGTTCTGTTCACTGTGTCGGTGAGAGTTACTGAGGTTCTGTTCACTGTGTCGGTGAGAGTTACTGAGGTTCTGTTCACTGTGTCGGTGAGGGTTACTGAGTTTATGTTCACTGTGTCGGTGAGAGTTACTGAGGATCTGTTCACTGTGTCGGTGAGAGTTACTGAGGATCTGTTCACTGTGTCGGTGAGGGTTACTGAGGTTCTGTTCACTGTGTCGGTGAGAGTTACTGAGTTTATGTTCACTGTGTCGGTGAGGGTTACTGAGGTTCTGTTCACTGTGTCGGTGAGAGTTACTGAGTTTATGTTCACTGTGTCGGTGAGAGTTACTGAGGTTCTGTTCACTGTGTCGGTGAGAGTTACTGAGGTTCTGTTCACTGTGTCGGTGAGAGTTACTGAGGTTCTGTTCACTGTGTCGGTGAGGGTTCGTGAGGATCTGTTCACTGTGTCGGTGAGAGTTACTGAGGTTCCGTTCACTGTGTCGGTGAGAGTTACTGAGGTTCCGTTCACTGTGTCGGTGAGAGTTACTGGGGTTCTGTTCACTGTGTCAGTGAGGGTTACTGAGGTTCTGTGAGAGTTACTGATGTTCTGTTCACTGTGTTGGTGAGGGTTACTGACTCATTTCCAATTTTACGAGATGTTTGGATAGGAACATGGATGGTAGAGCTGTGGAGGGCTAAGGTCTGGGTGCAGGTTGACGGGACGACAGAATAACAGTTTGGCGTGGACTAGATAGCTGAGGAGCCGGTATCTGACTCTACAGGATGTTTAATCATTGATCTTTTGTTACTTGTTCAGATGTAATTAATAAGCAACCACTGTTGACGGCCTCATTGAAGGGATGTAGCATGCCTACAGATTGTCTGTAATGATAACATTGAGGCATTTAAAGCTGCTGACCCTCTTCGCCTTGCATCACAGATGTGGGTGTCACTGGGGCCCATTCCCAGGTCATTTCCATGGGTTTGGAGTTGCGTCTTGGTCGGGGAGAGTAAGGCTGATTCCATTAAGGAGGATTGAAATAGAAAAGTTTCTGATAATCTAATAGGTTTGTAATTTCCTTATTGATGCTAGTCTTTTCATAACAAATTATTTACATAAAATATAGAATTAATTAACTGTATCTGATATTTAATAAATTTTCATTTAATTAATTAATTAACTGAATTCGGCTTCCCCAGTGGCTGTGATAGAATTCAACCTCGTGCCTATGTAGACCTGGTCCAGGCGCTGGATGGCTATGTTACTGAGCAGTGACATTGTGTGTGAATCTGAAGTTGTGGGAGCACCACGAGCCCGTGTTCTCAGACACCGACTGACTGCGTGACTGTGATCTCTGTTGCAGTGGTGTGGCTGACTGACCTGGTACATGTGGCTGCCCATGAGATTGGACACAGCCTCGGTCTAATGCACTCACAGAATTCGAATGCAATTATGAACAGAAATGCCACTCTACTGGGAAAGGACCAAATCACCCAGGACGACATGTGGGGCATCTGGAGGCTTTATGGTGAGATGATGCTCCGTTGCGTGAGGGTGATGAGGTTTCATTCTGTTTGTAGGGCCTGAGGTAGCGGGCCACTCCTTCCACAATCTCCTGTTCTCCTCACCGATTGTCTCTGGGTTCCCAGCGTTGCCCCAGTATCAAATGGTTAAGAGCCAGCTACAAGTTCCCGTTTCTTACATCACTGTCATTCTAATTATTTATTTAATAATGCACCATAGTATCAGGCCATTCTTGCCCAACGAGCCTGCACCAACCAAACCAACCGCCCATATGTCTCTGGGATGTGGGAGGAAACCGGAGACACGGGCAAGAATGTGCAAACTCCTCATTGACAGCAGTGCGAATCGTACCCGGGCCACCAGACCATCATACTGTTACTCTGTGCTCTGCTCTGCTTCCGTGTGAAGGGAGAACCCTGTGGCCAAGGAGTTTTCTTCTTTGGCGATGAACTCTGGAGGTAGGGATTTGGGATTGTAATTTAAAGCTCTGGATCCACCCACAATTTCCCAAAACTCCCCGTCCTCACTGCCCAGCTACTGGAGAGGAGAGAGTAGGACAAGTCTTTGCTCTGCACTGTAGAGAAACAAACACAACACACTGATGTGGGGTTCAGCAGAAATGTCCGTCTCCAAAGGTTGGTGAGGGTGTGAAGCTGCTTCTCATGAGGGGAGAATTTAAGTCCTTTGTCCCACAACATCCATGCCTACTGCAAGAATCTGCAGAAAGTTGTGGACATCACAGACCGACCTCCCCTCCATGGACTCAGTCGACACTTCTCACTATCTCAGTAAAGCAGCCAGTTTAATCAAAGACACCACCCACCCCCGACACTCTCTCTTTTCCATTCTTCCACTGGTCAGAAGTTACAAAAGCCCGAAAGCTCGTATTTCCAGGCTCAAGGCCAGTTTCTACCCCACTGTTACCACATTAGTATGAGTTTGATTCTTGGCCTCTCATTCTACCTGGTTATGGTCTGTCTAAAAACCTCTTAGACACCACCAAACTATGTGAATCCACTCTGTACCCTGGTCAGCCATTCCAGGCACCTATCACTCTCTGTGTAAAAACACTTGACCCTCACGTCACTTTAAAATTCCCCCACACTCCACTTACATCCTCTGGTGTTTGACATTTCTACCCTGGGGGAAAGATTCTGATGGCCTATCCTATCTACACCTCTCCTCAACTTCTGGCACTTTAAGAAAAGCAACACAAGGTTTCCTTAGAGCTTCTACTCTCTAATCCAGGCAGCATCCTGGTGAACCTCATCTTGGTAAACCATTTTGCTCCTGTTTTCCCTTGAACTACCTCAATGTACTGATCTGAAGAAAGGATCTGTCTGAATAACATGCAAGATGTTTTCCACTCTACCTTGTACATTTGACAATAATAAGCCAATTTACTAATTTTATCCATCCACCATCGTGCTCTGTCTCCAGTCACCAAACTATTGCTGTTTTTTAAAAACGAACTGTAACATGACTAGATGGGCCAAATAGCCTGCGCTGTGCTGTAAATCCCACAGATGTGATCTGTGCTCTGACAATACCTGATTATAGTTTTAACGAATCAAAAACCTTTAAATATACTCAAAGACTTGGCCTCCACAGGCACCTGTGGCAATGAATTCCACAGATTCACCACCCTCTGGCTAAAGAGATACCTCCTCATCTCTGTTCTAAATAGTTGTCCCTTTATTCTCAGGCTGTGCCCTCTGGTCCTAGACTCCCCCCACTATAGGAAACATCCTCTCCACATCCACTCTATCTGTGCCCTCTGGTCCTAGACTCCCCCACTACAGGAAACATCCTCTCCACATCCACTCTATCTGTGTCCTCTGGTCCTAGACTCCCCCACTATAGGAAACACCCTCTCTACATCCACTCTATCTGTGTCCTCTGGTCCTAGACTCCCCCACCATAGGAAACATCCTCTCCACATCCACTCTATCTAGGCCTTCCAATATTTAATAAGTTTCAAAGAGACCATCCCTCTCCAGCGAGTACAGGCCCAGAGCCTTCAAACACTTCTCATATGTTAACCCTTTACAGACATCCCACCTCTCCCGGAAGATCCGGGAGTCTCCCGCATACTGATAGTGGCTCCCTGACGCCCACAAATTATATACAATATCCTGGAAATCGATTTGTTTTTAAAGAGAGAGGGAGAGGTTCCAAAAAAAGAAAATATAAAACATACTTCACCCCAGACTACACTAAAGTGTACCCCTGCCTAATAGGGGTCAAAAATAATGACAGTGTTGCTTGCTGCACTGTTTGCAACTGTGACTTTTCTATTGCCCATGGGGGGTTAAAATGTAAAAGACATGTTGAAGTGAGTTTAACAGGTGTCATTCATTCATTAGCACAGCTAACGTTATTTAAACTAGCTGGCTAGCTGCTAAGGATGATGCACCATCAATAACTCTCGGAGACGGGAGGCGAATGATAGGCTTTTATTAGCTGCAAGAGACCACCACACAACATCCTGGAGACTGAGGGGGGGAGCAGTGCCTCCAAACGCCTTTATACAGGGGTCTGTGGGAGGAGCCACAGGAGCAGTCAGCAGAGTGGGGGGCGCGTGTCGAGACAGGTATATGTAGTTCACCACAAAGGAGCGACTCTATGCAGACATCCCACCTCTCCCAGAAGTTCTGGGAGTCTCCCACAAGTTGATGGTGCTACCTCCCTGAAATGAGTTTTTGCAGGGTAGGATGTCTGCCTTTCATTCCTCAAATCATATTCAAAGAAAGCTTTGCATTCTCCACTGCCTTTGGAAACGGTGCAAAAAAATGAATCTCAGGGTAGTATATGGTAACATATATGTATTTTGATAATAAATTTGTTTTGAACTTTGAACCTCTTGCTGCTATAGACACCTGGGACAGTCGTGGTGACAGAGGAAAGTTCCACATTGAGGGGAGGAGGAGAGCAATATATCAACGCAGACTCTGAGTTCTGCGGCTAAGTACAGAGCCAGCAGTGAAGTACAAGGCCAGGATGTGCAGCAAGTTGGGGAGCTCGTACTGAACTGTGACTATTCTCTAATTGAAGGTTGCCTGGACAGACTGGATGAATGCCCTTCCTGGGCACAGAATGGTTTCTGTGAAAGTCGTCATGCATTAATGATGAAGCATTGTCCGTACAGTTGTAACTTCTGCAGAGGTATGGTGTTATGGGTCTGTCAGTGTTCAGTCACCAGCTCTCTTTGCTGCGCCACAGTGACTTCACTTCATTGTGTTAGGAATAACTCTGCCATTCAAACATGGCTGATTTATTATCCCCCCTCAACCCCATTTTCCTGCCTTCTCCATGTAACCTTTGACACCCTGACTGATCAAGAACCAATCAACCTCCACTTTAAATATATCGGATGACTTGGCCTCCACGACCATCCATGATAATGAATTCCACAGATTCACCACCCTCCGGCTGAAAAAATTCCTCCTCTGCTGTTCTAAATGGATGTCCCTCTATTCTGACTCTGTGCCCTCTGGTCCTAGACCATAGGAAAAGTCCTCTCCACATCCACTGTATTTAGGCCTTTCAATTTTTAATGAGATACCCTTCATTTTCCTAAACTCCAGTTAGTGCAGGTTTAGAGCCATCAAATGCTCCTCATATGTCAACCCTTTCATTCCTGGGCCAATTTTCGTGAGCCTCTTGACCATTGAAGGGGTAGCAGACGTGAAAGAGTTACCACACAGTGATTACATTTCTGGTGATTTGATTAGATCAGACACAGTGTCATCACAAACTGCACCCACTACTGAACACTGCACACTATCTTGGAGTTTACTGGAGATTTGTTTAAACTGTATGTGATCCTCCATCTCCCACGCTCCCCACCCCTGTGAGTTGAATGTTGATTTGAAAGTGAGTTTATGAAAGTAGAAGTTAGAAATAACCTAATTATAAACATTTTTGATTTGCAGACCCCCCTGTTCCTACCATTCCTCCCACACCTATTCCTCCCAGGACCAAGGTCAAGCGAGTTCCCAAAGGAAGAAAGGTGACAGTTCGTTGTGGACAAAAGATTGCCCATAAGAAGGGAACATTGCAGTAAGTGTAATGTGCTTCATATTCATACTTCATCTTCATTTAATTCCATTCTGGGCAATAAGACAGGCTCAGGGGACTGCAGGTAAAGATGCCTTCACTCTGTTCAAGCACAAACTAGTGATCATAACTCTATTGGCTCTAATGATCTTTCCCAGGCACTGGGTGTGAAAACGGTTGTTCGTTCCTCTGTATGCTTCTCCATTGCAAGTAACTTCTGCAGAGGGTTTCAAACCAGAAGACAGAGACTCTTAATCTTTGGGGATGACCCCAGGGCATCAAATCCACTACTATTCAGATGAAATCAATCAATTCAGTATTTCTTAACATCTGGTTAGACTTTTTCCTGGAGCAGAAATGGCTAAATCAAGCCAGCATAATTTAAATGTGTTTGGACAAAAGTACAGGGAGGATGGCGGAGATAAGATTTTTACACAGAGCGGTGGGTACATGAAATGTGCTGCTGGTTGGGAGATTTAAGAGACTTTTAGATAGGCACAAGGATGATAGAAAAATGGAGGGTTATGTGAGAGGGATAGATTTTGTTGTTGTTGAGTGCCGTTGAGTCATTGACGACTCATGGCAACCCTATGGATAGTGTCGTTGTCCATAGTGTTTTCATGGCAAGATGCGGAAGTAGATTGCCAGGCCTTTCTCTGCTACTGCCCAGGTTGGGGCCTGGCCGGATTTCTCCGCGCAGATACCGCTGCTGCCCAGGCTGGAACCTGGCCAGATTTGAACTCAGGTCCATCTGCCTCGAAGTCCAGTGCTGATGTCACTACACAACCAGCCGGCCCAAGGTCGATACTCCCAAGGATGGTATTAATGGATTTGTGGCAAAATTTGCCAATGATACAAAGATAGTTGAACGAACAGGTAGTGTTGAGGAGAGTTTAGGGGAATGGGCAAAGAAGTGGCAAATGAAATACAATGTTGAAAAGTGTATGGTCAAGCACTTTGGTGGAAGAAATAAACAGGCAGACTATTATTCTGAGAGAATTCAAAATGTAGAGATGCAAAGAGACTTGGGAGTCCTTGTGCAAAATACCCTAAAGGTTAACCTCCAGGGTGAGTTGGTTGTGAAGAAAGCAAATGCAATGTTGGCATTCATTTCTAGAGGTACAGAATTTAGAGCAGGGATGTGATGTTGAGGCTCTATAAGGCACTTGTGAGACCACATTTGGAGTATTGTGTGCAGTTTTGGGCTCCTTATTTTCGAAAGGACATAACAATATTGGAGAGGGTTCAGAGAAGATTTTCAAGAATGACAGACAGACAGACAGACATACTTTATTGATCCCAAGGGAAATTGGGTTTTGTTACAGCCGCACCAACCAAGAATATTGAAGAAATATAGCAATATAAAACCATAAATAATTAAATAATAATAAGTTAATCATGCCCAGTGGAAATAAGTCCAGGACCAGTCTATTAGCTCAGTGTGTCTGACAGTCTGAGAGAGGAGTTGTAAAGTTTGATGGCCACAGGTAGGAATGACTTCCTATGACGCTATGACACTATGATTCCAGGAATGAAAAGGTTACCGTATGAGGAACTTCTGACAGCTCTTGGGCTGTATTCCCTGGGGTTCAGGAGAATGAGGGGGGATCTCATAGAAACATTCTGAATGTGAAAAGGCCTGAACGGATTAGGTATGGCAAAGTTATTTCCCATAGTAGAGAACTCTAGGACTAAGGGGCACGACTTCAAGACGTCAATCCTTTTAGAACACATGTGGTGAAATTGCTTTAGTCAGAGGGTGGTAAATCTGTGGAATTTGTTGCCACGAGCAACTGTGGAGGCCAAGTCACTGGGTGTACTTAAGGCAGAGATAGATAGGCTCTTGATTAGCCAGGGCATCAAAGGGTATGGGGTGAAAGCAGGGGAGTGGGGATGACTGGAGGAATTGGATCAGCCCATGATTGAATGGTGGAGCAGAATCAATGGGCCGAATGTCCTACTTCTGCTTCCATATCTTATGGTCTTATGATCTTGGAGTAGGTTAAAAGGTCAGCACAACATTGTGGGCTGAAGGGCCTGTATTGCACTGTAATGTTCTCTGTTCTATATCCAGTTCTCCTTGGGAAATGTTACTGATCTCCATTCTTTGTCTGGAAATTAAATCTCTGCCTTTGCATTTTGATCTTCTGTTCACCACTCAGTTTAATTTAAATAGATGCTTATTATCTAAATTATTACTGCAGCTTAAAGATCTGGAAATAAATTGCCCAGGAATGAGGCCAGCCTTGCTCTTGTGGAAGTAATCTGTTTACCAGAGCTTTAAGATGATTAAATTGCAGACGTTGCTGGTGTCATGTGTCCATGGAAGCTTCACTCAAACAGTGCTGTGTTGTAGTGTGCACCGTTATATCTTCAGTAGTGGATGAATAAGAAAGAGGTTTCTTGATAAAGTTCACTCTGGCTTAATATCCTGAGTCAGGAGAGAACAGGCTCTGTGCCTGTAGCTCAGCCACTAGTGCTGGCATGGTGGTGGAGTAGCTACCATTGGCTGAATGGGTTCGATCAGCCTCAGGGAGTTCGATAAATTGGGCTCTTAGTTGAAACCTGAAATGTGGAAGAAGGCAGTGAATCTGTGGAATTCATTGTCATAGACAGCAATGGAGCCCACATCATTGGGTATATTTAAAGTGGAGGTTGATAAGTTCTTAACTAGTCTGGGCATCAAAGATTACAGGAATAAGGCAAGAGAATGGGGTTGAGAGGGTAAATAAATCAAACAAGACCATAACACATAGAAGCAGAATTAGGCCATTCAACCCATTGAGTCTGCTCTGCCATTCCATCATGGCTGATCCTGGATCCCAGTCGACCCCATACACCTGCCTTCTCACCATAACCTTTGATGCCCTGACCAATCAGGAAACTATCAATTTTCGCTTTAAATATACCCATGGTCTTGGCCTCCACTGCTGTCTGTAGCAGAGCATTCCATAGATTCACTACTCTGGCTAAAAAAAAAAATCCTCCTTGCCTCTGTTCTAAAATGTCACTCCTCAATTTTGAGGTTGTGCCCTCCAGTTCTGGACACCCCCACCATAGAAGACATCCTCTCCACATCCACCTTATCTAATTCTTTCAATGTTTGGTAGGTTTCAATGAGATCCCCGTGCATTCTTCTAAATTCCAGTGAGTACAGGCCTAAAGCTGCCAAACATTTTGCATATATTATCCCCTTTATTCCTGGAATCATTCTTGTGAACCTCCTCTGGACGCTCTCCAATGATAATACATTCTTTCTGGGATATAGGACCCAACATTGTTGACAATACTCCAAGTGCAGCCTGACTAGGATCTTATAAAGCCTCAGCATTATCTCCTTGTTTTTATATTCTATTCCCCTTGAAATAAATGCCAATATTGCATTTGCCTTCTTTACCACAGACTCAACCTGTAAATTAACCTTCTGGGAGCCTTGCACGAGGTCTCCTAAGTCCCTTTGCACCTCTGATGTTTGAACCTTCTCCCCACTTAAATAATTGTCAGTATTGTTGTTCTTTCACAAATGCATTATCATACATTTCCCAACACCGGATTCCATTTCCCACTTTTTTCCCATTCTTCCAGTTTGTCTAAGTCCTTCTGGAATCAAGCGGACTGTATTCATAGAACATAGTACAACACAGGAATAGGTCCCTCAGCCCACAATATTGTGTCAGGCTAATTAAATTAGAAATCAATTGGCCAACTAATCTCCTTGGCCTACAAAATATCGATGTCCCTCCAATTTGTTACATCCATGTGCCTATCTAAATGTCTCTTAAAAGTATCGAATGCACCACCACCATCACCCCAGGCAGTGCATTCCAGTCACCCACCACTCTCTGTGTAAAAAAAGCTTGCCCCTCACATCTCCTTTGAAATTATCCCCTCTCACCTTAAGTGCTTGCCCTCTGGTATTAGACAACAATGAGAAAAATATGTCTATACTCTACCTAAGCCTCTCATAATCTTGTAAGCCTCTATCAGATCTCCCCTCAGCCTCCACAACTCCAGAGAAAACAACCCAAGTTTGTTCAACCTCTTGTTATAGCTCATGCCCTCTAATCTAGACAGCATCATGGTAAATCTCCTCTGCACACTCTCAAAAGCCTTGACATCTTTCCTATAATGAGGTGACCAGAACTGTATACAATATTCCAGATGCAGCCTAACTGGAGTTTTATCAAGCTGCAACATAACTTCCTGACTTTTGAACTCAATGCCTCAACTAATTAAGGCAAGCATGCTTTAAACCTTCTTAACCACCATATCAACCTCTGCAGCCACTTTCAGAGAGCTATGGACTTGAACCCCAAAATCCCTCTGTTCATCAATACCGTTGAGGGTCTTGCTGTTAACAGTGTACTGTCTCTTTACATTTGATGCAGCAGTTCACATTCCACAACTGGCTGGCTTAAACTCCACCTGCAATTTCTCCACCCATATATGCAACTGATCTATATCCCACTGTATTCTTTGTCAGTCCTACACTATCCACACCACCACCAGTTTTTGGATCATCTGCAAACTTACTAACCAACCCAACTATATTTTCATCCATGTCATTTAACAGCAAAGGCCTGAGGAACACCACTAATCACAGTTCTCTAGCTAGAATATGTTCCTTTGACTACTACCGTCTTAATACAATCAACTTAGACAACATCCATAGCTCTACCTTCAATCACCCTCATTACCTTGTTAAAAAACTCAATCCAGTTAGTAAGACACAACTTTCCCTGCACAAAGCCATGCTGGCTCTCTATATTTAAGCCATGGTTTTCCAAATGCTCATGAATCCTATCCCTAAGAATTCTCTCCAGTAACTCCCTACCACTGACACAAGATTTACCAGTCTCTAGTTATCCCTGGTTCTTCTATTAATGGCTGAATGGTCTAATTCTGCTCTTATGTTTCATGGAAACACTTTGCACTTAAAGTCCACAGGCCTTGAGTTTCCTTCCAACATTCTCCAGTCTGTGTTCAGAACAATTTGAGATCACGTCACTGACATGAAAATTGCACCTTAGTTTTGCTTTATATGATGGGTTAATCAGAAGGGTTTCTAGGCTGCTCATGCCTCTGGTCTGGCATGGCCAAGTTCCTCAGACTGATGCCAAGATAAGCAAAATCTGTGGTTTCTCCAGAGCTCTGTGTGTGTTGGCTGGAATTGTAAACTCCATGTTAAGTAATCAGCAGGTTTACAGTGACCAATCCAGCACCACGTAAACCACAGAGATAAAAATATACCAGTTACTGGTCTGTAGTGACTGGACAGATGTTGGACAGGGGTGGGAAGCACAAGTGCCTGACTTCCTGTTCCTCAGTGTTGTCCAATTGCATCTGGAGTGAGGTGGAGAACGAGTGGGAGTTATGCCAGCGTGAAACTG
Source organism: Hypanus sabinus (assembly GCF_030144855.1). NCBI lineage: Eukaryota > Metazoa > Chordata > Chondrichthyes > Myliobatiformes > Dasyatidae > Hypanus > Hypanus sabinus. Next base: position 46,035,878 of record NC_082732.1, read on the forward strand.
AAGCCCCTCACACTGTCCACCAACCCAGATGAAGAAGGAAATCTTTGCATCTAGTGATTATAATACCATTAGTTCCAAAGTAAATATGGTAAAGGTGATCTTGGGATCCAAGTCCATAGGACACTCAAAGCTGTTGTGCAGGTTGACTCTGTGGTTAAGAAAGTATATGGTGCATTGGCCTTCATCAATCGTGGGGATGAGTTTAAGAGCCGAGAGGTAATGTTACAGCTGCTTAGGACCTGGTCAGGCCCCATTTGGAGTACTGTGCTCACTTCTGGTCACCTCACTACAGGAAGGATGTGGAAACTATAGAAAGGGTACAGAGGAGATTTACAAGGATGTTGCCTGGATTGGGGAGCATGCCTTATGAGAACAGGTTGAGTGAACTCAGCCTTTTCTCCTTAGAGTGACAGAGGATGAGAGGTGACCTGATAGAGGTGTATAATATGATGAGAGGCATTGATCATGTGGATAGTCAGAGGCTTTTCCCAGGGCTGCTATGGTTAACATCAGAAGGCACAGTTTTAAAGTGCTTGGAAGGAGGTACGGAGGAGATGTCAGGCGTAAGTTTTTTTACACAGAGCGGTGAGTGCATGGAATGGGCTGCTAGTGACAGTGGTGGAGTAGAAGAAAGACGATAGGGTCTTCTAAGAAATTGCTGGATAGGTACATGGAGCTTAAAAAATAGAGGGCTATTTCCTTGGGTAATTTTTAAATAAGTACATAAATGGCACAGCATTGTGGGCTGAAGGGCCTGTATCGTGCTGTAGGTTTTTTATGATAGGTCTGGTCTGTGTGTTGAGATTCTAAATTGGAGAAAGGCTGTGTTTGATGGTATCAGAAAGGATCTGGCTAGTGTGGATTGGGGCAGCTTGTTTTCTGGCAAAGGAGTACTTGGTAAGTGAAAGGCCTTCAAAAGTGAAATTTTGAGAGTACAAAGCTTGTATGTGTCTGTCAGAATAAAAGGCTAAGGTAAAAGGTTTAGGGAACCCTGGATTAAGATATTGAAGACCTGGTTAAGAGAAAAAAGGAGCAGGTTTGGGCAGGTAGGAACAAATGGTGCTGGTGGAGTAGAAATACAAGAGAACACTTCAGAAAGAAATCAGGAGGGCTAAAAGAAGGCATGAGGTTGTTTAAACAGACAAGGTGGAGGAGAATCTTAAGGGATTCTACAGCTATGTTAAGAGCATAAGAATTGGTAGAGACAAAATTGGTCAGATCAGAATGGTAATCCATGCATGGAGCCAATAAAGAAGGGCTCAAATGAATTATTTACATCTGTACCTACTCAGAAGATGGACACAGAGTCTATAGAAGTGAGACAAAACAGCATTGACTCCATGGACCCTATATAGATCACAGAGGAGGAGTTGTTTGCTGTCTTGGGTGGATCAATACCCAGGGCCTAACAGGGTATTCCCTCAGACCCTCTGGGAGACGTGCAGAAATTGCAAGGGCCCTAGAAGGCTGGAGAATGGGACTGAGGAGGGGGAAAAAAAGGATCAGCCATGATTGAAAGATGGAGCAGACATAATGGGCCAAATGGCCTAATTCTGCTCCTATGTCTTATGGTCTATATCCTTAGCGACAGGTGAAAAATTGGGGTTAGCTAATGTTGTTACACCTGTTTAAGGCTCTAAAAATAAACTAGGAAATTATAGTCAGTGAGCCTGACATGAGAAAATTATTGGAACATGTTCTAAAGGCTCTACCTATATGAGTATTTGGATATATATGGACTGATTAGGGATAGTCGGCATGGCTTTGTGCATGGTAGGTCATGCTTAACCAATCTTACAGAGTTTTTCAAGGAAGTTACCAGGAAAGTTGAAGACAAGGCTGTACGTGTTCTCTGCATGGGCTTTAGCAAAGCATTTGACAAGATCCCTCATGGGAGGTTGGTCATGAAGGTTCAGATGCTCAGCATTCAAGATGAGGTAGTAAATTGGAATTGACATTCACTACCAGAAAGTCGTAATAGATGGTTGCCTCTCTGACTGGAGGTCTGTGACTAGAGGTGATCCACAGGGATCAGTGCTGGATCCTCTGTTTGTCATCTACAGTACATCAATGATCTGAATGATAATGTGGTTAAGTGGATCGGTAAATTTGTGGATGACAGTGAGATTGGGGTGCAGCGAACAGCAAGGAAGACTGACACTTTCCTGAATGGTCACTCCCAACAGTAAGATCTCAGACTGAGCAGCAAGGGTAACATCAACACTGCCAACCATGAAAGCAGATAGTACCCTGTGCTCTCAGGGTACAAACTTTGGCCTTTACTGAAGCTGGCAACACACAAAGTGCTGGAGATCTGATGAAGGGTGTCAGCCTGAAACGTCAACTGTTTGTTCCTCTCCATAGATGCTGTCTGGCTTGCAAAGCCCTTTCAGCATTTTGTTCAAGATTTGCATCTGCAGAATCTTGTGTTTATCACATTAGTTTAAAGTTGTGCATTGTAGGTGTGTGAATCTTCACCCAATCAGGCAGCAGTTGTGGAGAGAATTCTTCGGTCTAAATTGTTCAACGCCATCTCTTTCCCTACATTTTCTGTCTGACCCGTTGTGTTTTCAAGCTTTCCTGCTTGAACACTAAGATTTTAATAATCCCAATCTCACCTCAGGAGACGTTGGCTCCCCTGACAGTCACCGGCAGCACAGCACTGCCACCTGCTGATTCAGAGCAGAACTCTCACTAAAATTCTGTTCCCATTGGAGGGCAGTCTCATCCCACTGGTGCCGTAATCAAAAGACTCCTTTTTTTATATACGGAATATCTTTATTACAAATTCAGTGCTATATATACAAACCAGTGACTAACACAATTACTTCACTACAAATAGACATTACACATTAAATTAAAATGTTTCCACCTCTGGCAATGATGGCAATAGCATCCCCCCCTCCCATGAATCCCAACGTCCTGGAACATCTCTATGGTCACCGTGGATTGCGTCTGTTCCTTCTCAATATTTACCTAGGTACGAACATGCCCCTTAAACATTGCTAGGCAGTCTGCCCGGGCAGATCCTCCCGCCACCCGTTTCCAAGACCCACAGGTGGTTGATCTCGCCAGCCCCAGGAGCAATTTGACAAGGACATCCGCATCCCTCCATGCCCCCTCCTTACTGGATGACCGTATATAAATAGGGTGGGGCTAAAATGTAACCAGGTGAGAAGCTGCTTCTCAACCCATACAGATATGCAAAAAGGAGCTGCAGTCTCACACACTCCATGTACATGTGGAACACGGTCTCCTCCAGCAGAAGTAACATGCAGCTGGGATAAATCTTTTGGAAGAGTTGTTGTTCCTTTTCGTGCCTTGTGACACATTGGGCAGCATTTTTGCAGTTTCTGTAGCATTTGACTGTTTAGCTGAATTGCTAGCTTGATGCTCATCCCAGCACAGATGGGAGCCAGCCAGATGAGCTTGGGACCATTCACCTCGAAGTCTGATGCCGATGCCACTACACCACCAGCTGGCTATATAAAGAACTGTAATACCAGTGCCCACCGTGGGACTCGAACCCACAACCCTGGTATTAACAGTCCCATGCCCTACTGTCTGAGCTAGCTAGGCCAAGTACACAGAGCTCTGTGCCCACTGGGGCCCTGCTTATCTCCATTGATGCAAGTATTGATTCCCTAGCATCTTCCCTCCTACATAACCCTCCATTTTACTATTCTCCATGTGCCTATCTAACAGTTACATTGTGGAAAAAAACCAGCTCTGACATCTTGGGACAGGTGGGGACACCTGGTCCTACCTCCAAACCCTGTGGTTCAAAGCCAGTGGTAATAAACCTGATTCTGACATTCTCATTCAAGATTCAGTGCTGGCTGCACTCAGCCCCACTACTAAGCCTCCAGAATCCACCCTCCACTTGGCCCGATCAGTCATAGTCATCCTGTCTTCTTCTTAAGCCCATCACCCTTAACGCAGCATAGGCCGCTGACAGGAGCTTGCCAGAGTCCTCTGTGCTTGGCTAGTCTTTCACACTGTTCCCAAGTGCTGCCAGCTTCAAAGATAGATACTTTATTTATCCCAAAGGAAACTACAGTGTCACTGTACCATTACAAGTGCACAGATATACAAATATTAGAAGAAAAGTAAGAAAGAATAAAAAATAAACAGTTTTACACGGGAGGGTCATTGCTTTCCGGCTATAGGTTGACTCATTATAGAGCCAATTAGTCAAGGGTAAGCATGCCCTCATATAGAACTCTTTGGAGCAGCGCAGTTATCTTAGTTTATTACTCCTCTGAATCAGAATCAGGTTTATTATCACTGGCATGTGATGTGAAATTTGTTAACTTAGCAGCAGCAGTTCAATGCAATACATAATATAGTTGAGAAAAAAAGTAAAAATAATAGTAAATAAACAAGTAAATCATTTATGTATATTGAATAGATCTTTTAAAATGTGCAAAAACAGCAATACTGTATATTGTTTTAAAAAAAGTGAGCTACTGTCTAAAGATTCAATGTCCATTTAGGAATCGGATGGCAGAGGGGAAGAAGCTGTACCTGAATCACTGAGTGTGTGCCTTCAGGTTTCTGTACCTCCTACCTGATAGTAACAGTGAGAAAAGGGCATGCCCTGGGTGCTGAAGGTCCTTAATAATGTTAGCTGCAACACCGCTCCCTAAAGATGTACTGGGTACTTTGTAGGCTCGTGCCCAAGATGGAGCTGACCAGATTTACAACCTTCTGCAGCTTCTTTTGGTCCTGTGCAGTAGCCCCTCCATACCAGACAGTGATGCAGCCTGTCAGAATGCTCTCCATGGTACAACTATAGAAGTTTTTGAGTGTAGTTGTTGACATACCAAACCTCTTCAAACTCCTAATGAAGTATAGCTGCTGTCTTGCCTTCTTTATAACTACATCAATATGTTCAGCCAAGGTGGCAGGCAGAAGGTGAGAAACATTGTCCAAAATTGCCAGGATTTTCTGTTGGGTCCTTTGTTCTACCAGAGCTTCCAATGTGTCCAGTTTGACTTTCATTACCGAGCCAGACTTTTTAATCAGTGTATTGAGCCTGCTGGCATCACCCATATTGATGCCATTGCCGCAGCACACCACCCCATAGAAGACTGTACTGTCGACATACTGGTAGAACATGTGAAGCAGAGGGCTGCATACTCCCAACTACCGCAGTCTCTTCGGGATGTAGAGGTGGCTCTGGTGCTTTTTGTACACAGACTCTGCGTTGGTGCTCCACTTAAGTTTCTCAACCAGGTGCACTCCCAGGTTCTTGCAGGTCCTCATCACATGCACATCCTCACCATCAATAATAAAAGGGAACAGTGCAGGCTTAGTCTTCCTAAAGTCCATCAACATCTCCTTTGTCTTACTGATGTTGAGCTGCAGATAATTCAGCTTGCACCATTTGACAAAGCTCTACCAAGGGCCTGTATTCATCGTTCTGTCCTCCCTTTATACACCCAACTGCTGCTGAGTCATCAAGAGAATTTCTGCAGATGACATGACTCAGTGTTGTATCTAAACTCCGAGGCATACAGGAAGGGAGCCAGTACAGTCCTGTGGGGCCCCAGTGCTTCTTAGAGCCATGTCTGACACAGCTCTGAAGCCGCACAGACTGTGGTCTGCTGGCCAGGTATCCATTATCCACCCTCCTTTCTTTTGCAACCAGGCTTGGAACTATCCATGGTGAAGTTATAGTTATTCTGTGTACTCAGCCTAAAGTGGGTGAAGGTTTGCAAACTTGATGCATTCCAGTACACCAAAAAGCAACTGTCTGTCTGGTTCCTTGATAGAATGACTGTGCAGCTTCTCCACGCCATGCATGGAGGTGGAGATCAGGTGATGCAAATAAATAGACCAAGGGCATCAATTCAGTGCCAAGCACCAGTGTCTGGCACTAACATTTATCCACGTCATTGGGTTGTGCCACCTTGCAGTTTCTGAGATCTTACTGTGCACTTTGTCAATTGCTTTAGTACCAGGAAGTGTCCTCTGCTCCAGCACCCTGGATAGAACTGATCTTTGGTGCTGTCTGTGTGGATGTTGTTTGCATGCTGTATGCTTTTCTTCAGTTGCTCTCCCTTTAGATGAGCTTTAAGTGTTGCCTGTACAGTGAAATGTGCTGTTTGTGGCAATGACCAAAACAACACAATCTGAGAATGTGGTGGAGGCAGCCTGCTAGTGACACTGACAACTTACAAACCCTAAGCTGTACGTTTTTGGCATGTGGGAGGAAACCAGAGAACCTGGAAGAAACCCACAGTCACATGGAGAATGTACAAACTCCTTAGAGATGGGAATTGATCACCAGTCGCTGATTAATTAACCACTATGCTACTGTGCTGCCTCCGTGAGGGCTGGTAGGTTAACTCCCTGCTGTAAATTGCTCCGGTGCAGAGTTGGAGTTTTTAATGAGAAAATGGGGAGAATTTCAGCATCAAATGGGTACAGATGGTCAGCAGAGATTCGATGGGGCACTTCCCTGCTGTATAACAAAATGTTTCCTATGCTACAACCAAGGCTACATTTCAAAGCCTTGCAGTGTGAAAGATGTGGATGGATCTCCATGATGAATGTTGTTATCCTTTCAGATGGTACAAGGATGGAGAACTGTTGGAGTTTTCATACCCTGGATATCTGTTCATGAAGGATAACAGGCTTAGTATCATTGCCAATGCAATTAACGAAGGAACGTACACGTGTGTGGTGAAGAAAGATGGGAGAATCCTCACAAAATATTCCTGGAAACTAAAGGTTAAAGTATAAGAGACCTTTTGAATACATGATTAGAGGTTTGATCAGAATTTGTGATAATTTTAACAATTTTGCTGAACATTATTATGGTGAAGTAGTTCAGAGCAGTGCCTGTGAACGTGGAATTGGCTGTGTGGGCTGCAAATGGCATTGGATATAGAGCAACAACTGGTGATGATGCATTAAACTGCAGAAGTTCCCTGGAACATTCCCAGAACATTCAGCAGGTTATAGCTATGTCCTTTGTCCCAGGCAACACACGATGCCTGTAAGATTCAAAATGGTGAAAGCAAAGGGAAACTCAGGTTGTGGCTAAACTGCTGTCTCACAAGGTGTGAGGTAAGATGGTGCACGATACTGATTGTATTGAAAACATGAAATAAATAAAACTCGATCTGAAATTAGAAATAGACTTCAACTTGGCATCCTTTCTGGTTTGGGTCAGCAGCTGGCTCAGATATCTGGATGGAGGCTGTTGTGCAGGTTTGAGGCTGGATGAGAAGAAACATTCCTTGATGTACAGGGTGAAGCTTTCACTCACCAGTCCCCAGTCAGCACGCATGGCTCGGGGATCAGAGTTCAATTCTGGCATCCTCTAAGAGGTTGTACATTCTCCCCTTGGTTGTGTGGGTTTTGTCCAGGTACTCCAATTTCCTCCTACAGTCCAAAGACATACCAGTTAATTGGCAATGTAAACTGTCAGCTGATTAGGCCGATGTTAAATCGGTGGGTTGCTGGGCGGTGTGGCTCATTGGGCCGGAAGGGTCTGTTTTGCACTGTATCTCTAAATAAATTATGAACCTACAGGCAAGGAGGCATGTAGTGCAAGATGCCACCCTTAAATAAAATCCATCAGATTAAATGAGAGTAGTAATTAATATCAAACTAAACTGGTCAAGGGAAAAGAATCCATGTTCAGAACAGCTATAACTTTTCTTTTGAGGGGCTTTATTTTTAAATTTACCAAAACTCTACATGTACAACAAAATATTCCACTTTGAGCAGTCAAGTTCAACAACTATTCTCTTTGCAAATAACTTGATTGAATTATTTTACATTTTACAAATGAATATTTTAAAAGCTTAAAAAAAAATCAAAGAACCTTGTTGACCTGCAGTACTACACGAGAAAGATGAAAAACTGCTGCTGTAAAGAGTTCCTCTAGTTACAGAGCTGTCCACTCTTGCCTCTGCATCAGAACTTCAGGCTGAAACCCGGCCCAGCAGCAGAGGCTCCCTGGTTTGTGGTCGTCAGATGGAAGCCAGTGTCTTTCAGATCATCATCTCCCTGGTGAAGGAAAGAGTTTGAGCATAATCAGCAACAACATGTTCAACTGGTGTTTCTCTACACTGCACCTTTCCTGTCTCCAGCATCCAGACCAGAACTGACATCTCTGCAGCTTCATGGGCATTGAGTGCAGCTATTTACCAAGTGAGTACATTATGGCCAAGGCAGGAACACCTCCCGTCTCTCTCTGGCTCCCCACTATGTAGGAAGTGCTTTAATCTGACTTCAGCTTTTTAGTGGATTAGCACTATAGTACCTTTAATTTATTATTTCCATTCACAAGGATTGAATGCTGTCAATTTTTGTCTCACCAAAATTTGACTTCCTACAACATCTCTATCAACACAGAGCAAACAGATTTAATAATTCTAGCTGATTTAATTTCTCAAACATTCTGTTCTGGCACTTCCCTCATCAATAGCTTTTCAAACATTTTCCTTAACGTGCTTCCCCAATAACCGAGCTGACAAGCTCTCAACCACATTAGACCACAAGACATAGGAGCAGAATTTAACCATTCATCCTATTGAGTCTGCTCCATCTTTCCATCATGGTTGATTTATTATTCCTGTCAATCCCATTCTTTTGCCTTCTCCTCGTAACCATAGACACCCTGAATAATCAAGAACCTATCAACCTTCACTTTAAATACACCCAATGACCTGCCCTCCACAGCCATATGTGGAAATGAATACTATCCTCCCTCCTCTTCAGGAGGGCAGGGGGTCACTGTGGCTCTGCACATTCAACATCTCCTCTTCCTCCTCTCCCAGCATTCCAAAGACACTGTGTCCTCCTAAATTGCCTGGTTGGCTCCTCCAACTCCATCAACATTGTCCCCCGCTTCACCTGTTCCCGTGCAATCACAGCCATCCTTTTGCCCCATTCATTCCAGCAGCCAGCAAAGCCAAACAACTTTCACAATATCATCGTGTCTGCTACCACTCCAAAACTACGGACTACATTAAGGATGCTGTAAAAGTTAAAATTGCCAATTTCCCTTCAAATTAACAGTCAGTGTAACCACCTACCAGTTGGCTGTAGCCGAGACCACCTTCTGGGGGACGAGGGCTAGTGCCACGTTTAACCCTTTGTTGCTCGCTTTTAGCTGGCCAGGTTGGGAACATGGATGACTCTATTGGCAGGGGTGTCTCCCTGAAGTAGTCATGTTTGAGAGCCTCCTCTGCTGTAATTCTCTTGGCTGGACAGTAAGTCAGAAATCTGTTGTGAAAGCAGACAGCAATGTGAAATGCCTGCCTTGGAATCACCGTCCACACGCAAGACAGCAGATGTGTGATTGTACAGCAACACTGGACAAGCATTTGCAAGCTGCAAGAGCCTATTCCACAGCCACCAGCAGCTCTTTCACTTCTGCCAGCAATGACGTGTTTCAATTCAAAACAAAACCAAAGTTATAAAATACCACTGGTGCATTTAATCCTCTTTACACATACACTTCAGACTCGAACAGCTGTTAATGGCAAAAGCTTGTTATATTTTCAATCCATTAAAGTGCAGTTGCAGTAAACACGATCAGTGCCGATGTTATTCATTTACATTCTGAAATTTAAAGGAAATATCTTGAGAGCCGATGAGTTTGTTTGAGGATACTTAAACTATTGCCGAAGTATGAAATATATTCCCATTTTTGTCATGTCCCAACTATGGGACAGCATTTTTTTTTTGGCTGAGAAACTGGTGTAAAGCACAACTACATCTAACTGAAATACAATCAAATTAAACATTAGTTCAAAAGTTCTGATCAAAAGAACCCAGAGTGACTACAAGTAGTGAAACAAAATCACGTGTTCTGTGAAGAAACAAATAATAAGACCATAAGACATGGGAGCAGAATTAGGCCATTCGATCCATCGAGTCTGCTCCACCATTCCATCATGGCTGATTTACTGTCCCTCTAAACCCCGTTCTCCTGCCTTCTCCCTATAACCTGTTATGTCCTGACTAATCAAGAAAATTTCAACCTTTGATTTAAATATACCCATTTACTTGGCCTCCACAGCCATCTGGCACTTTGGTGGGCAGGAAACAGATTTTCTGAAGTACTAGCTGTTACTTACACCCCAACATACTTTATCTTCTTTTTACAATGCTACACAGGAGTTTAACAGAATTCCTGGTGAACCAGGTGAGCTTAAAGGAGTTGGATACACAAAGACACCCAAACCCCACCTCTGTCTCAACTCTCTCCAAATTCATAACCCTCAAGGTGGTCTGGCAGCTTGCCCAGCCCCTCCATAAGACCCGTCTCTCTGATTGCAGCCACAATCCAGAGACTGGACCATCAGTATTTCAGAATGATCGGATGCTGGACTGTGGGAGTTTTACTGTATTTATGACAGCCACAGAGAATTTAACATGTTTTTAACAAGAAACATTAATACACTCACCAAGTGCACAGTAATACTAATAATGAACAAATATGAGCACAGTCTCTGGCTGAAGTGAAGCAGATACCTCTGCTGTATTCATCAACAATCTTTACTGCTCTGGGAATGTTATTATGGAATAATGGAATGCATCCATTAATAAATCAGCTCACGCAAACCATTCCCCTGGGGATCTCACCACCAGGAAAATCCCATGGGTAATAACACACAAATGAAATAGAACATTACAGTACAGGGCCTTCAGCCCACAATGTTGTGCCGACCTTTTAACCTACTCCAAAATCAATCTAATACCTCTCTCCCACAGAGCCCTCCAATTTTCAATTAGATTGTGCCGAAGATTCCCTTAAATGCCCCTAAAGCATCTGCCTATAACAGCACCCCGGCAGCACTTTCCCTGTACATTACTTTGTAAAAAACCTACCCCTGCCCATCCCTCCACCAAACTTTCCTTCAATCACCATAAAATTAAGCCCCTGGTATTAGCCATTTCAGCCCCGGGAAAAAGTGTTTGGCTGTCCACTTGATCTATGATTTTGCACATCTATTGAGTCACCTCTCATCCTTCTTGGCTCCAAAGAGAAACACACCAACTCACTGAACCTGTCTTATCCTTGTAAGACAAGCTCTCTAATCCAGGTGCATCCTGGTAAATCTGAACAATGCGAGAAGTTGGAGATATAAAGATCTGCAGGTGCCAGAATCTGGAACACACACAAAATATTGGAGGAACTCAGCAGGTCTGGCAGCTTTCGAGAATGGAGGTGGACAGTCGAGATCCTTTATCAGGACATTTGAATTTGAGTATCTGGGTATTTGCAGTCAGGTTGAAAGTTTGCTTATTAAGCATCTTTTGGCTGTGTATCAATGTTTAATTGACTAAACAATCATCCCTGACACAGATTTGCCTCAATTGTTAAAAGTTAATGAAACCAGCACAAGAACTAGTTAACCACCTTGACTTACTTGTTCATGAGGTCAAAACCCTGGTCAGACAGCAGGGCGCCAAATCGCTTCCGCAGGTTATTGAATGGGTACTCGGTGAAGGTCATTTTCTTGACTGCAGGGAGCTCATTGTAACCTGGCCATATCTTCTCACTTGGGGTTCCCAGCTCCTATGAGAGGAATTTAACCTGATACAGGGAGACTGCCTTGTAACATTTAACCTTCAATTTCAATAAAACACAGCAGATTCACACAGGCAATGGAAACAAAAACTTAAACTAGTTTGAACATTGTAGGCATGCTACACTGCTGCTGGAATGTGTGGTAACTCTTGTGAGCTCTCCCCAGCACATCCTTTGTTTGCGTTGGTTGTTAATGCAAAGGACACATTTCACTGTATGTTCCAATCAAGATTCAAGATTGTTTAATACTACTTCCTGTACACAAGTGTACAAGGGAAGGAAATAATTGTTACCCCAGATCTGATGCAGCAAAAAAAGAAACACAAGATAAAGAACACAGTAATAATAAGAAACACAATATATATAAATCTTAACAGAGATATTTAAATCATCCTTAGCGACAGGTGAGGTACCGGATAATTGGAGAATAGATACCGTTTAAGAAAGGCTCTAAAAATAAACCACAAAATTATAGGCCGGTGAGCCTGACATCAGTAGTGGGAAAGTAATTGGAAGGTATTTTAAGGGTCTGGATAAATGAGCATTGGGAAAGATTGAAGATACTCAGCATACCTTTGTATATGGTAGGCTGTAAGGATGTTATCAGTAAGGCTGATGAAGGCAAGGCAGTGGATGTTGTCTACATGGACTTTAGCAAGGCATTTGACAAGATACCATATGGGAGTTTGGTCAGGAAGGTTCAGTCACTTGGTGTTCATAATGAAGTGGGAAACTGGATTAGACATTCATTAGCTTTGTGGGAGAAGCCAGAGAATGGTAGTAGATAATTGCCTCTCTGACTGGTGGCCTATCACTCGAGTGCCACAGGGATTAGTGCTGTGTCTGTTGTTCTTGGTTTTCTGTATCAACAATCTGGATGATAATGTGGTTAACTGGATTAGCAAATTTGCAGATGACACCAAGATTGGGGGTGTAGTGAATGGTGAGGAAGACGATCATTTCTTGCAGTGGTACCTGGACCAGCTGGAAAAAAGGGCTGAGAAATAGCAGATGGAATTTAATGCAGACGGGTGTGAGATGTTGCACTTCAGTAGGACCAACCACAGTAGGTTTCATCAGCCTTACTGCTTGGGGAAAGTAACTGTTTTTGAGTCTGGCATGGATGCTATGTAAACTCTTCACTGATGGGAGTGGGGCTAACAGTCTATGAGCAAGGTGGAAGAGTGGGATCCTTCATGATGTTACTGGCTCTTTTCCAGCATCTTTCTGTGTATATGGCTCTCTATTCTGAGGCTGTGTGCTCCAGTCTTAGACTCTCCCACCATCCTCTCCACATCACTCTGACAAGGCCGTTCACCAACCGATAGGTTTCAATGAGGACACCCCTCATTTGATGGCCACAGCCATCAAACACTCTGCACATGACAAGCCATTCAGCCCTGGAATCATTTTCGTGAACCTCCTATTTCTCCTCTCCAGTTTCAGCACATCTTTTCTAAGATAATGGGCCCAAAACTACTCATAATACTCCAAGTGAGGCCTCACTAATGCTTTATAAAGTCTCAACATTACATCCTTGTCTTGAAGTTCTAGTTCTCTTGAAATGAATGCTAACATCACATTTGCCTTCCTCACCACAAACTCAATCTGCAAATTATTCCTTAGGGAATCCTGCACAAGGGCTCTCAAGTCCCCTTGCGCCTCAGTTTTTTGTATTTTCTCTCCAATTAGAAAATAATCAACTCTTTCATTTCTTCTACTAAAGTGTATGACTATACATTTCCCAACACTGTATTCCATTTGCCATTTCTTTGCCCATTTTCCTGTCCTCCCATAGCCTAATTCCTCAAAACTACCTACCCCTAACACCATCTACAAACTCTGCAACAAAGCCAGCTATTCCATCATCTAAATCATTCTGACATACAGTATAAAAAGCGGTCCCAACACCGACCCCTGTGGAACACCACTAGATACTGGCAGCCAACCAGAAAAGGATCCTTTCATTCTCACTCGCTGCCTCCTACCAATCAGCCAAAGCTCTAATCACACCAGTAATATTCTTGTAATACCATGGGCTCCTAACTTGGTAAGTAGCCTCATGTGTGGCATCTTGTCAAAGGCCTTCTGAAAATCCAAATATACAACATCCACTGCATCCCCTTTATCTATCCTACTTGTAATCTCCTCAAAGAATTCCAACAGGTTCATCAGGCAAGATTTTCCCTTAAGGAAACCATGCTGAATTTATCCTATCTTGTCCTATATCACCAAGTACTCCATAACTTCATCCTTAACAATTGACTCTAACATCTTCCCAACCACTGAGGTCAGGCTAACTGGTCTATAATTTCCTTTCTGCTGCCTTCCTCCTTTCTTAAAGAGTGGGGTGACATTTGCAATTTTCCAGTCCTCTGACACCATGCCAGAGTCTAATGATTTTTGAAAGATCATTACTAATGCCTCCACAATCTCTACCGCTTCCTCTTTCAGAACACTAGGGTGCAGTTCACCTTCTCCTTTGTAAAGTAACTGCACTCGCTTCTATTTCCTCACACCCTTCAACACTGCTAGTGTCTTCCATAGTTAAGACTGATGTAAAATACTCATTTAGTTCATCTGCTGCCTCCTTGTCCCCCCATTATTATTTCTCCTGCCTCATTTTCTAGTGGTCCTATATCCACTCTCATCTCTTTTATTTTTTACATGAAATTTTTACGATTCATTTTGATATTGTTTGCTAGCATTAGCAAACATATTTCATATTTCCTCTTTTCCCTCCTGATGACCCTTTTACTTACTCTCAGTAGGTTTTTAAAAGCTCCCCAATCCTTTGTCTTCCCACTAATTTTTGCTTTGTTGGCCTCTCTTTTGCTTTTACATTAGCTTTGACTTCCCTTGTCAGCCATGGTTGTACTATTTTACCATTTGAGTATTTCTTTGTTTTTGGAATACATCCATCATGCACTTTCCTCATTTTTCCCAGAAGCTCACACCATTGATGCTCTGCTGTCATCCCTGCTATCATCTCCTTCCAATTTACTTTGGCCAAATCCTCTCTCATACCACTGCAATTTCCTTTACTCCACTTAAATACTGCTACATCAGACTTTACTTTCTCCCTATCAAATTTCAAGTTGAACTCAAATCATATTGTGATCACTGCTTCCTAAGGGTTCCTTTACCTTAAGCGCCCTAATCACCTCTGTTTTTTTTTACATAACACCCAATCCTGTAAACCTGACCCCTTAGTTGGCTTAACAACAAAGTGCTGTAAAAAGCCATCTCATGGGCATTCAACAAACTCACTCTCTTGAGAGCCATTACAAACCTGATTTTCCCAATCGACATGCATGTTGAAATGTCTCATGACTATCATAACATTGCCCTTTTGACACACCTTTTTCTATTTTCCTTTGTAATCTGTGGTCTACATCCCAGCTACTGTTGGGAGGCCTGTATATAACTCTCATCAGGTTTTTTTTATCCTTGTAGTTTCTTAACTCAACCCACAAGGATTCAGCATCTTCCAAGCCTATGTCACATCTTCCTACTGATTTGATGCCATGACCAGTAAAGCCACACCACCCCCTCACCTTCTTATCCTTCAAATACAACATATAACCTTGGACATTCAGCTCCCAACTACAACTACCCTTCAGCCATGATTCAGTGATGGCCTCAACATCATACCTGACAATCTGTAATAATGCTACAAGATCATCTACCTTATTTCTTATACTTCATGCATTGAGATATAACACCTTGAGTACTGTATTTGCTATCCTTTTTGATTCTGCATCCCTGATGCACTGATACCCTGCTGCCTGAAATTCTGTCCTAGCATTTGCCTGCCCTTCCTGACAGTATGACAGTATGCTGGACTTCCACATGTAACCATAACACTGCCAGCTCCAGACATTTACTGAAATGCTCTTTTAATTGTCCTCAAAGGATAAGAGATCTCATTTAGTGAATTTCCTTCCCAGCCTGGTTTTAAAATCCACCAGGAAGTTTTTGGAACAGCAAGACAATACTCCAGTTAGTTACAGTAACGTGCTACCTCTCTCTTGGTCCAGGCTCAGGTCTGTGTGAGTTTGAGAAGAATATGTTACCTTAAAGATTTTGTTAATCTGGTCAATCTCTGACTTCCCTGGAAAAAGAGGTTTCTGAGTGAGAAACTCAGCAAAGATGCAGCCTACTGACCACAGATCGATGGCTGTCGAGTATTCCTGCACAGAAAACACAACAAACAACTGTCACCAGCAGCTGATGAACAGAAAATATTTCTCAATGTCTTCACACACACTTTCACTGATTCTGTATCCTGAGTAAATACATTCACAGAACCTAACAACAGTCTTGATCAACAGTCCGACCAAGTGAACTGTGAACAAGACGCAAATCAGTCAGTGAAGTGGGCCTGTGGTGGAGCATCAGCTGTCCTTTCTTGCTATGCCTCCTTGGATATGAACACCCAACCTACAGCCACCATGAGCTCCCACAGCATTATTAAATTCAGAAATCCAGTCTGTGAAAAACAAACATTATGAACAGCACAACTAGTTTCTCCTCCTCCTCACATTGAATAATTGTCCACATTTGGAACAGCGAGACCCCGACCCACACTCAGGCCACTAACCTTTGCTCCAAGCAGCAGTTCAGGAGTTCGGTACCAGAGTGTTACAACTACAGGTGTGTAGGGCTTCAATGGTGATCCATACTCTCGGGCAAGTCCAAAGTCACCAATCTGCAGAATGTTTAGAACACATTTCAACATGCTACTAATAGTAGCAATGGTGTGGACAAATCAGAAAAGCTTTACAAAACACACATGCAGTAGACAAAGAACTCAACAAGCAGAAATATGCAACACATTTGGAAGAAATAATTACAATATGGCATCACAGGTGAACAGGTTCGTAAGAAAGCTTTTAGCGCATTGGCCTTCATAAATCAAAGTATTGAGTACAGGAGATGGGATGTTCTGTTGAAGTTGTATGAGATATTAGTGAGGCCTAATTTGGAGTACTGGGTGCAGTTTTGGTCATCTGCCTACTGGAAAGATGCAAATAAGATTGAAAGATGGAAAGAGAAAATTTACAAGGATATTGCCAGGACTTGAGGAACTGAGTTATAAGGAAAGGTTGAATAGGTTAGGACTTTATTCCTTAGAACGTGGAAGATTGAGGGGAGATTTGATGGAGGTGTACAAAATTATGAGGAGTATAGATAAGCTAAGTGCAAACAGACTTTGTCCATTGAAGTTGGCTGGGACTACAACTAGAGGTCATGGGTTAAAGATGAAGTACTTACGTGGAACTGAGGGGAAATTTCTTCACTCAGAGGGTGGTGAGAGTGTGGAATGAGCTGCCACTGGAAGTGGCATATGCGGGTTCAATTTCCACATTTAAGAGAAATTTAGATAGATACATGGAAAGGAGGGAAATGGAGGTCTTTGGTCTGGGTCCAAGGAGATAGGAGATAGGTTTGGCACATACTAGATGAAGGTTGAAGGGCCTGTTTCAGTGCTGTGGTGTTCTTTGACTCTATTAGATACTTGTGTACAAATTAACATCTACCTCTGTACACACAGATCATAAACCTATTTGACAACTTTCCCCTTACAGAAGACACTGTGTCATCATCTCAGCACAGTGAAAATAATGGAAAACAACAGTACGGCACTGGATAGGCCACTCGGTCCATGATTATGTGCTGACAGATTCACCAGTTATCTCTATTTCTACACTGCAGGTGGACTGACCTTCAGAATTCCTGAGTGGCTTAGCAACAGATTAGATGTCTTTAAGTCTCGATGCAGGATCCAGTTATCATGAAGGTGTCGAACACCTTTGAGAAGCTGAATCATAAGCGTTTTGACTTCACCTGAAAATCAAATAACCTATTTTAGACAGTGATGTGTTCATCTGTGAGGTCTTTCAGCATTACCGTCCCTAGTCCAATGAACAAGATTGGAGCAATATACTCCTTCCTCTAATTCTCTCTGCAGCCATTACAAGAGTGTGGTAGCAGGAGAGAGTGTGCAGAACTCACCAAGAAGTTGCCTGGATTGAAGGGTGCTAGTTACAAGGAGATCCAGGATAGATGGAGACTTTCTTAAGTATGCTATGTTGAGAGGTGACATTATAGAGGCATATTGTATAAGGAGCATAAACATGGTAAGTAATCATTCTTTCTCTGAGAGAAGGGGAATCTATGGCAGGAGGGCACAGGTTTAGGATTAAAAGGGTAAAATCAAAGGGGATCTAAAGGGATCGCATACAGAGGGTAGTGGGCAAGTGAAATAAACAGCCAGAAACAGTGCTAGAAAAGATGCCTAATAGACATCTGATCTAATGCAGGAAAATAGGATTAGTACAGCCACCATGAACGTGATGGGCCAATGGGTCTGCCTCTGTGCTGTATGGATTAATACCTATCCACCTACCCACACCAACTGGTCTCAGGGCACCATGGTAGCATAGCAGTCGGCACAACGCTATTACAGATCGAGGGCTTTGGGTGTTTGGAGTTCAATTTCCACTGCTCTCTGTAAAGAGTCTATATATTCTCCCTGTGATCATGTGGGTTTCCTCTGGGTGCTCCAGTTTCCTCCCACAATCTAAAGATGTACCAGTTAGTAGGTTAATTGGTCATTGTAAGTTGTCCTGTGATTAGGTTAGGGTTAAATCAGTGAGTTGCTGGGTGGTGTGGCTTGGTGGGCCTGTTCCGAATGGCATTTCTAAATAAATTAACAATATATTATAGCAACCTACCATGACTATAACCCACATCAGCCACTCCTCTCCACAGTCCCACAGCGCTCTTCACCCCAGCCATGCATTAACTAGCAGATCCATCCCCTCCTCCACGCACCCTACACCACCACATCGACATCATCCCCCCCAAATACTGTCATTTCACACTGACACTCCACACCTCACAACTACACTGTCCTATTGTGTTTTCAGATGCCCTACTGCCATCTGGAAGAGCTCCTCTTGTCAAGGGTCAGTTTGTCACTTTATCATCTCCAGTCAGTCACTTTATGTATGTAGAACCAGTCTACGAAAATAAGATAATCTCATGGCCACAGTCAGCAACTTGTACATTGTGTTTTATAGGATTGCTTTTATATTTATTTACTTGTGTTTTTATAGTAATCATTTTGTTCTCCTTTACACTCACGTACAAAGAATGACAATAAACAATCTGAATCTTGAAAAACTACCTGTTGTCAGAAGTTTGTCATTACAGGACAAAGTCTTTTCAGAACAGATAAATCTGATAAAGGTTTTTATTAATCTGAGAATATGGTAATGTTATAAAAGGCAATGTGTCTGTACTCACTGAATTTTTTAAAAACTTGATTTTTATTAGTTAAATATTTAACAACTGTACCTGGTAAGAAAGGTTGTTTCATGGTTTCCATTAAACTCTTGAGGTCATGTTCCACATAATTCATAACTATATATATTTTATCCATATTGCTTCCCACAACTATTTCCTGAAGAAACAAGAGGTTTGGGAGTTACTTTCACTTGCCATGTTACTATATAATGTTACAACTCATTGAGACTTTTGCACAATTGTAATCTATCAAACTTGATAATTCGTTCAATTAACAGTTGTTTCTTCATCCCAAGGTTACAAGAGAACAAGCTTAACAAATCACCAAATACACCACCTCACACTCAGAATTAAATTAAAACAAGGCTAGGTGCAATTTTTTCTCAAATATCCCTCAGGAGGGGTAATATCCAATAGAGAAGTGAACTGTTGCCTACTCACTCTCACTGTGACAATGTTGGGATGCTGTGCTTTGAGAATGGTGTTGATTTCTCGCAGAGATGTGATTGGAAATCCTTCCTTTTCCTTTTCCATTTTTAATCGTTTCAAAGCTACTATTTCATCTGAAAGAAATAAAATTCCCACAAAACACAATTCCTATTGATCACTTAAACTGAAAACATTCCAGTTCATTTAGAGATACAGTGGATTCCAGTTAATTGGGCCATGGTTAACTGGAGCAGCCGCTTATTTGGGACAACTCTTAAAGAACGAAAACTAATAACGGTAAATAGCCAGGATTCCCTTTGTTTATTTGGGCTCTATGCTGCTTAATTGGGTCAGGAGACTGCTGCCGAACATTTTCAAGTCAAATGAAGTGTATTGTCATTTAACTACATACACGTATATAACCATATAATGCATATAGAATCGAGAGAGCGTTTCTTCAAACCAGGATGTAAACCACATAGCACACAATAACTTATGAAGGCAAGGATAAAATATACAGATGAATCACACATAATTAACAAACTAAAGGGCATTGGTATTAACTATTGTAAGATATGGAACAAATTAACCAGTGACACTTTGAATATGATGCGGCCGGAAGTTCAGAAGTCTGGCCTGGTGGAAAAAAACTGTTTCTCATCTTGACTGTTCTTGCTTTTATGCATTGGAGTCTCCTGTCTGATGGTACTAAGTCAAAGAGGATGCTGGATGAATGGGTGGGATCCTCAGAAATACTAAGGGCCTTGCATATCAGTGCCCCTCATAAATGTCCCCAATGGATGGTAGGGAGAACCCTATAATTTCTCAGCTGTTCTCACAGTCCTTTGTAGAGACTTCTGGTCTGATGCTCGACTGCTTCCATACCAGATGGAGATACAACTTGTCAGGTTGTTCTCAATGTAAAACACAATTAAGATGGGGGTGGGAGCCTTGCTTGCCTCAATCTTCTTAGGAAGTGAAGGTGCTGCTGTGCCTTCTTGTTCAGGGAGGTGATATTAAGGGACCAGGTGAGGTCATCCATGATGTGGACTCCCAAGAGTTTGGTGCCCTTAACTCTCTCTATGGAAGAGTCATGTATTCACAAAGGGGGGTTGGTTTGTCTGAACCTTCCTGAAGTCCACAATCATTTCTTTTGTCTTCTCCACATTCAAACTAGGTTGTCTTCTCACAACAGTCCGCCAGCCGCTCCACTTCCTCTTGTCATCATGATAGGGCCAACCACTGCTGTGTCATCTGCAAACTTGATGACACAATTTGAGCTGAAACCCGCGACCCCAGTCATGCATCAGCAGAGTGAGCAGCAGCGGGCCGAGCACACAGCCTTTGGACACAAGTACGTCAGTCATGTGCACTTGTGTGGCCATTAAAACACCACACTGTGCTTACAGCAAATAGTTTTTAAATAGCATCAGTTGCACGAGTTAGGCCAACCAACGACAAATTAAAAAGCAGTGATTTTTGACACTACTACATGCAGGAAGGCACTGAAGGCAGACCATTATCTGCACTGATTTTGTTATTTTAGTCAACTCAAAAGAACATGGCAGAGTACACTGAATGAATTCCATCGATAATTATTGGGAACTAATCCACAGTTTTAGCACTTTGTGGAAGTATTGGTAGTGTTCTAATTACTTCTGCACTTCATTTAGTTAATTTGTAACTCAGTTAAATGGTAATTTGCCTTTTTTAAAACCTTTTTAACTATTTTCATGAAACTTATGCTAATTGGGGCAGCTGCTTAATTGGGCCAAAATCTATTGATGCCAATGTGTCCGAATTAACCGGAATTCACTGTTTGAACCACTTATTCAAACAATGGCAAACCTGAGGTTGAACACAAGAGAACATAGGTTTGAGAGTGGTAAAGATTTAAAGGGAACTTGGGGGTGGTGAGATATGGAATGAGCTGCCAGAGGAAGTGAGAAGTTTGAGAGATGTACAGCTTGGTTTGAGAGAGGTAAAGATTTGAAGGGAACTTGAGGGTGGTGAGATATGGAACAAGCTACCAGATGAAGTGGCAGAGATAGGTACAAATACAACATTTAAGACCATTTGATCAGATGCATACATTAGGAAGGTTTGGTGGCCATGTGCCCAATGCTGTCACATGGGACTAGCTACCGTGCTACTAGCTTAAGAACATAAGACATGGGAGCAGAATGAGGCCACTCGGCCCATCCATCCTGCACCACCATTCCATAATAGTTGATTCCCCTCAACTCTGCTTTCCTACCTTCTCCCCTTTATTGCCCTAACAACTTAGCAGCTCTTCTCTAAACATACTCAATGACCTGACCTCCACAGCCATCTGTAGCAATGAATTCCACATATTCACCACTTCTGGTTAAAGGAATTCCTCCTCATCTCTTTGTTAAATGGACGTCCCTCTGTTCTGTTCCTAGACTCCCCCACTATAGGAAAAATCTTCTCCACATCCACTCTTTTAGGGCCTTTCAATATTCAATACATTTCAATAAAACCCCTCCTCTTTCTTCTAAACTCCAATGAGCATAAGCCCAGAGCCATCAAACACTCTGCATACATTAACCCTTTTATTCCTGGAATCATTTTCTCAAACCTCCTTTGGACCTTCTCCAACACCAGCACATCCTTTCTTAGATAAGGGTCCCAAAACTGCTCACAGTACTCCAAGTATAGTCTTTCTAAAGCCTTATAAATCCTCAGCATTACACACTTGCTTTCGTATTCTAGTCCTCTTGAAATGAATGCTAACATGGCATTTACCTTCCTTACTGATGACTCAACCTGCAAGTTAACCTTTAGGGAATCCTGCATGAGGACTCCCAAATCCCTTTGCATCTCTTAGTTTTGAATTTTCTCCTCATTTATAAAATATTCTATGCCTTTATTCCTTCTACCAAGGTGCATGACCAATCATTTCCCTAAACTATGTCCATCTGCCACTTTTGTCCATTATTGCAATCTATTTAAGTCCATCTGTAGATTCCCTACTTCCTCAACACTACCTGCCCCTCAATCTATCTTTGTATCATCAAAATTGGCCAAAAGTCATTAATTCCATTATTTAAATCATTGACAAGTAAATGTATATAAGATGATGAGAGGCATTGCTCGAGACTTTTTCCCAGGGCTGAAATGGCTAGCATGAGAGGGCACAGTTTTAAGATGCTTGGAAGTAGGTACTGAGGAGATATCAGGGGTAAGTTTTTTAACACAGTGAGTGGTGAGTGCGTGGAATGGGCTGCCGTTGACGGTGGTGGAGGCGGATATGATAGGGTCTTTTAACAGACTCCTGGACAGGTATATGGAGCTCAGAAAAATAGAGGGGTATGGGCTACAGGTAATTTCTAAGGTAAGGACATGTTCGGCACAGCTTTGTGGGCCGAAGGGCCTGTATTATGCTGTAGGTTTTCTATGTTTCTAAATGAAAAGAAGTAGTCCTAACATCAACCCCTGCAGAACATCACTAGTCACCAGTACCAAACAGAATAGGCTTCCTTTATCCCACTCTGCACTCTGCATCCTGCCAATCAGCTAATACTCTATCCATGCTAGTATCTTTCCTGTAATACCATGGGATCTTTTCTTGTTAAGCAACTTCATGTATCGCACTTTATCAAAGACCTTCTGAAAGTCCAAGTAATCAACATTCACTGACTCTCCATTGTCTATCCTGCCAGTTACTTCATCAAAGAATTCCAACAGGTGTGTCAGGCAAAATTTCCCCTTAAGGAATTCATGCTGACTTGGGCCTACTTTATCATGCATCTCCAAATACCCCAAAACCTCGTCCTTTATAATGGACTCCAACATCTTTCCAACCACTGAAGTCAGGCTAACTGGTCTATAATTTCCTTTTTTCTGCCTCCCTCCCTTCTTAAAGAGTAGAGTGACATTTGCAATTTTCCAGTTCTCTGGAACCATTTCTGAATCTATGAATTCTTGAAAGATCATTACTAATGCCTCCACAATCTCCGCAGCCACATCTTTCAGAACCCTGGGGTGTAGAAAATCTTGTCCAGGAGACTTAAGTACCTTCAGATTTTTCTGCTTCCCAAGCAACTGCTCCTTAGTGATAGTAACTACACTTAGTTTGGCCTCCTAACACTCTCGAGTTTCTGGCATGCTGCTAGGGTCTTGCACAGTCAATGTGATGCAAAATGCTTACTAAATTTGTCTGACATTCCTTGTCCCCCATTACTACACCTCCAGCATCATTTGCTAGCGCCCAACATCCACTCTCACCTCTCTTCTATTTTTTATACATATGATAAAACATTTGCTATCCCTTTTAATATTATTAGCGTACCTTCATATTTCATCTTATCTGGTTTTTTAGTTGCCTTCTGTTGGTTTTTAAAAGCTTCCCAATCCTCTAACTTCCCACTAACTGTTGCTGTATTATATGACTTCTCTTTTGCTTTTATGCTGTCTTTGACTTCCTTTGTCAGCCATGGTTGCATCACCCTGCCTTCAGAATACTTCTTCATCTTTGAGATGTATGTATCCTGTGCCTTCTGAATTGCTCCCAGAAAACTCCAGCCATTACCGTTCTACCATCATCTCTGCTAGTGTCCTCTTCAAATCAATTTTGGCCAGCTCCTCACTCATGCCTCTGTAATTCCCTTTACTCCACTATACTGTAACACTGATTTACCTTACTTTATCATCTCCCATTCAAACTGCAGGGTGAATTCTATATTGTGATCACTTCCTCCCAAGGGTTTCTTTACCTTCAGCTTCCTAATCAAATCCAGTCCATTAAACAACACCTAATCCAGAACTGCCTTTTCCCTAGTGGGCTCTCAAACCGCTCTCAAGAGCCATTTCAAAGGCATTCTACAAATTCTCTCCCTTGTGATCCAGCACCAATTTGATTTTCCCAATCTACATGCATATTTAAACCCTCTATGACTATCGTAACATTACCCTTATTAGATATCTTTTCAATCTCCCATTGTAATTCATCCTGACTACTGCCCGGAGGCCTGTATATAACTCCCATCAGGGTCTTTTTATCCTTGCAGTTTCTTAACTCTACCCACAAAGATTTCTAATCCTATGTCACCTCTTTCTGCCTGTCCTTTCGATATGTGTCTCCTTGGATATTAAGCTCCCAATGATCTCCTTTCAGCCAAGACTCAGTAATGCCCACAAATTCATATCTGCCAATCTCTAAATGCACTACAAGATCACCTACCTTATTTTGTATACTGAGTGGATTCAAAATACAACACATTCAGACCTATATTCATCATCATTTTCAATTTTGCTGCAATTTTACACTTCATCTCATTCCACTGACTGCAATTTTGCCATATCATCTGCCTGTCCTTCCTCACACTCTCACTACACACTACATCTAGTTATATACCAACTGCCCCATCCTCAGCTCTATCTCTCCGGTTCCCATCCCCCTGCCAACTTAGTTTAAACCCTCCCCAAGAATTCTAGCAAACCTGACTGCCAGGATATAGGCCTCCTTGGCTTCAGATGTAACCCATCTGCTTTGTGTAGGTTGTACTTTCCCAAAAAGAGGTCCAAATGAACCAGAAATCTGAACCCCTGTCCCCTGCATCAGTTCCTCAGGCACTCACATGAAGTAGTAGATTTTAACCTAGAGGATAGAGAAGGTAAATACTGAAATATATGCTGGCATTTTATCTACATTTTATTCCATATCTTTACTGTAACCTCTAACTTTATTCTTTATATTATTGTTTATAATTGTTAAATCTGTTGCATGTTGAACCCTGACCAACACACCACAGCAAATTCTTAATCCATGTAAACATTTATGGTGAATAAATCCTCAATCCTCTGGAAGACTGTGGGTGGCATGGAGAAGATGGGCTGAATGGCCTGTTCCTATGCTGTGTTTCTGTGTGACTTGAAGAAGTAGCTTTTAACCTTCCTCATACAGAGGAGTAAGGTTTTAGAAGCAAATTCCAGAGATTAACTCTGGAGAAACTGTCTGTTTTCAGCACATACTTCTGTCAGAGATTCTAAACACTTCAGGTCATATTTGTGACCAGCACAAAGATTTCAATATCTCAGTTTTATGTTCAACAGGGGAACGTGTTGGCGCGTGGCCTAGTGGGCAAGGCATCAGACTAGTAACTTGAAGGTCACTGGTTCGAGCCTCAGCTGAGGCAGCGTGTTTGTGTCCTTGAGCAAGGCACTTATCAACACACTGCTCTGCGACGTCACCGTTGCCAAGTTGCATGGGTCCTAGTGCCCTTCCCTTAGACAACATCGGTGGCGTGGAGAGGGGAAGGACTGCAGCTTGGGCAACTGCCAGTCTCCCATACAACCCTGCCCAGGCCTGCGCCCTGGAAACTCCAGACTCAGATCCATGGTCTCTCGAGACCGACGGATGCCACCACATGTTCAACAGGGGAACAGTATAAATGGTGTCAATTTTCTATATTCCAAGAAGGATTTTAGCAATTTCTATAATTATCACAGTGGCCGATTCCCATCTCCAGAATGGAAAATGTGATTCACAGAACTATGATGCCTGGACTTCCAGTTTCAACTTGTGGAAAGCATCAACTGGACCAGAGCGGTGAACCATGCAGACCTGAACAGTGAACTGCATGGACCACAGAATGAACATGTGCAGCCATCCAAATTCCATTCTCACCTGTCTTTTTGTCCTTGGCTCGGTAAACCACACCATATGTTCCTTCTTCAATCCTATTAAGACACTGAAATTCTTCTACACTACGGCAACCCTAAAAACAGCAGCAAAGTATAAACAGGTAACGCTTTAGTGGATTTCTGAAATGGGAGGCGGCTTTATAAACATAAGGTGGTAGGTTTAGTACTGACACACCCTGTCATAAAGAAGTGAACAACCTCGTTACTGCCAGAGAAAAGTGATACATCTTTGTCCAGATTCAGCTCTCAACCCAGTGATGTGTTAGGTAGATGAAACTGCCCAGTACATCACCTCCACCAGCCCACCCACTCCCATCAAAGAAGAGACTAGGTAGCATCCATGGCAGGACCACCAGACTCAATAAACTGTTACTTTCTCCAAGCAGTTAGACCGATCAACACTTCCACCCACTAACCCACCCCTCCACATCCCCAACCACCACTACTTTATCATTTCCTGTCAGTCACTTATGTACCTAGTGTCAAGTTATGGATATACAATCGAACTACGTATAAGCTATCTTATGAATTTATATTTATTGTATTTTTATTATGGCGTTATTTATCTTAGTGTTTTTTCCCCTGTTGTATTGGATCCAAGCAACATTTATTTTGTTCTCCTTTATACTTAAGTACTGGAAAAGGCATTAAACAATCTTGAATCTTGAAGCACCAACTGACACCTTTTGTCAGCAGACACTACTTGAGTCCATTCTGCTTTTTATCCCCAATTCCAGCATCTGTAGTATTTTTGTTAGTGAAGCTATGGGTGTTGGTGGGAGGGGAAGCTTTGAGGGGGGATGCTGGGGCCAGATTTTTTTGGGACTGAGAGGCAAGATGTATATGAGCAGAATTTCCATCTCAAGCATTTAAATGCCTCTGCTGTGACCCTGTGGGTAATCTAAATTGGGAATACACATCAATATTTCTCATGTAAATCAAATATTTACAAAGCCGCAAAGTCAAACAGCTCCCTCATACGATGCAGTTCCTCCAGATGATTGTATACTGTTCCAGATTCCCACATCTGCAATTTCTCCTTCTCCAAATATTTAAAAATATTTAGACATGGTGTCAATGTGAAATTTAGATACTTCCACCTTCTAGATTGGGTTACAGCCACATTCATAGTAATGACATTACTCATGTTCCATTGTTTCTGTAAAAATGGTATCATCGCCTGTTCTCTGTTCTGTATTACAATATACTGTAGCTGATGCTGGAAGTCTGAAGTCAACATAGAACAAGAGATTCTGTAGATGCTGGAAATCCAATGCAACACCCAAAATGCTGGAGGAACTCAGCAGGCCAGACAGCATCTATGGAGAGGAATAAATAATTGATGATTTGGACCAAGACACTTCATCAGGACTGGAAAGAAAAGGAGCGGAAGCCAGAATAAGATGGGGAGAGAGGGAGGTCAGTCCTTTCATCAAGACTGTTTCTCTCAACACAGATGCATCCTGACCTTGAGTATTTCCACCACGCCTGGTTACAATTGTATTTTTACCTGAAGAGCAGGCAAGTACTGCGGCAGCTCTTTCTTCAGTTCCACAGGTGAGGCAGGTGGTGAGTCAGGAACATAGTCTCCTTCAGTAGGAGCGTTGGAGATCGGACTCCCCTCCTCCTCCTCCTCCTCGTCCTCCTCATCCTCCATCTCCTCCTCTTCCTCTTCCTCCACACTCTCTTCTGAATCATGGTCAAACTTTGATTCTGTAACTTACAAGTTCAGTATCAGAGAAAAACAAATAATCTACCTCAGCACCAGATGCTATACTTTGTACATAGAACAGTACAGGCCCTTCAGCCCACAATGTCATGTCATGCTGATCTTTTAACCTACTCTCTGATAAATCTAATCTTCTCTCCCACATAGTGCTCCATTTTTTAAATCTATCTGCCTATCTAAGAGTCTCTTAAATATCTCTAATGTATCTGCCATTACCACCACCCCTAGTAGTGCATTCCAGGCACTCATCACTCTCTGACATCTCCCCTATACTTCCTCTCAATTATCTTAAAATGATGCCTCCTTGTATTAGCCATTTCTGCCATAGAAAAAAAGTCTCTGGCTGTCCACTCAATCTAAGTCTCTCATAATCTTGTACACCTCTATCAAGTCACTTCTCATCCTCCTTTGTTCCAAACAGAAAAGCCCCAGTTTGCTCGACCTATCCTCTCAAGGCATGCTCTTCAATTTAAGTGGCATCCCCTGCACCTTCCACATCCTTCCTATAACCTATGAGGACTCAGTTGTTCACGATTGACCATGAATGCTGCATCCAAACTGTCTAGATCCGCAAGCCAGGGCACAACAATATGGAGAGCAAGCTGTTGCCCATGTAGCAAGCTCCCCCTATCCACGCAGGAGATGAAGCCAAAGGATCAGCAGTGACCGAGGAGCCTTTTCCATGAGTGGGTATAGCCACGAGGCAGCGGAGGTTTGAGTTCAGAGTTTTCCTTCTCCTAGATGAGCTGCCAACCACGGCTTACAAGTCCCTTCTGCCTGAAGCAACTGGTTTTAAGGCACCAGCAACCCGCTTTTGCCCCTTCTTCTGTCAGTAGAAACAGTTCTGTTGGACTTGGCTGTCAGAGGCTAATTGAGTCACATACCTATGCGAACATTTAATAGGTAGTGGGAGCTTATCCCTGCTACCTATAATGAGTCAACAGGAACTGAACACATTACTTCAAGTCTGTAACAACCAGGGTTTTAATAGAACTGCAGCATTACCTCACAGCTCTTGAACTCAACCTTCCTGCCTTCTTGGCATACACTAACTCCATTTTCCAAAAATCCTTGATCCACACTGCAATTCACCTCCCACCCATACAGGTCTATGGAAGATGCCATCTCCCTGGTCCTACACTGATATCTGGAGCATCTGGACAGTAAAGATACCTTCATTAGATGACTGCTTATTGACCGCAGCTCTGCCTTGAATACCACAATTCCAAGCAAACTCATCACTATACTTCAACACCTGCCTCTGCAATTGGTTCCTTGACTTCCTGACCAACTTACCGATATCTGTAAAAAGAGGCATTGACACTTCTGCCATGATTATCCTCAACACTGATGCTTCACAAGGCTGTGTCCTCACCTCTCTATTCTACTCCCTGTACACTCATGACTGTGTAGCCAGATTCTGTTTTAATTCCACCTACAAGTTTGTAGATTATACCACTATAGTGGGCTGTATCTCAAATAACAATAAGTCAGAGTACAGGAGGAAGAGAGGGTCTAAGAATACGATGCTGTCAATAACAACACAGAATTTCCCGTTGGTGCTGCCCTCCAGTGTTCGCTTGGTCAAAGACAAGTTGAACTGTGTTTGTGTGCAGCTGCATTTACATGTGATGAGGAACTGCTGTGGGCTTGTCCTTGCAGAAATGTGGTTCCAGAACAACATCCATACATCAATCTACAGGTCATGACACTCAGGGATTTCAGTTATATATCTTTTTTTTTGTCTTGTGACTTTATGTTTTCTGCTATCGTAATTATATGTGCTGTGTGTGACTGTTGGTACTGTGTTTTACACCTTGGCCCTGTCTCGTTTAGCTGTATTCATGATGGTTGAATGACAATAAAATTTGAACCTAAGTAACCTTTCTCTCAATGGCAACAAAACAAAAGAGCTTTCACAGCTAGTGGAAAGGTAGAGATTGGTATTTACCCATTTGGAGGTGGTTTCCATTCTGCCTTTCCTCATCACTGTGCTCTTCATCTTCACTAATCTCTCCTATAGAAAAGGAATTCAAAGAAAGAAGCTCAGTTCCTAACTCCACCTAATATTTTAAACTAAGTAAGAACAGAAAATGATGGAAGCATGCTGTAACTTCAAGTGGCATCTGCAGAGAGAGAAAGAGTTAACATTTCAGGGTGATGGCTTTCATTAGAGCTGGGTAAAATCAGAGATAAAATATTTAAGAATCTAAAGAGGAAAGAGCAAAAATGAAAATCTGTAACAAGAGAAGCCAAGAGAGATTAAATGACAAGCGATAGCACAAGGAAAATAGAAACTGATCTGAAATTATCACTGGACACTGGGAATAACAGCGATCATTATCTGAAATTGTTAAAAATCTACATCCTCACCAGAAAGCTAGGATGCACTGAGTCACAAGATGTGGTTCCCTGAAGTAACAAACAGGTTTGTTGAAATACAGGACAGAGATTGAAGTGAGAACAGAAGAGGGCATTAAAGTGATATGCTGCTGGAATTTTGGAGGTCATATTTGCAGACCGAACAGGAGTCACCCCAATCTCTCCAGAATGTCAAGAAGGTCACACCGAGTATGACAATTGTGTTCATAACTGAAAACAAAAGTAAATTGCTGCTTCACATGGACAGTGTACTTAAATCTCTAGATTTTGGGAAATGGTCTGTAGAAGCTCAGTATCTGAGAATCTTCTGAGAGTTTAACATTTTTATTTGGAATCACATTTCTTGTCATTTTTATTCTGAACCATTGGTGAATCTGTGGAATTCATTGCTATAGATGGCTGTAGAGTCACTGGGTACATTTAAAGCAGAGGGCGATAGGTTCTCAATTAGTAAGGATGCCAAAGGTCACGGGGAGAAGGCAGGAGAATAGGGTTAAGAGGGAAAGTGAATCAGCCAGATTGAGTGGCAGTGCAGACGGCGCAACGGCCTGAATGGCCTATTTTGTTCTCATGTCTTATGGTGTACGAGGATCATTTAGAGCAGAACAATTATAAAAGACAGTTTATTTGGTCCCTACTACACCACCATGTGAAGATAAATGGGGCATTAATTCATTTCAGATTCTTTAATCAATAAAATGTTTTGATAGAATTGTGCACCCTCCAGATAGGTTTAGAACATGCACAGTGGAATCTAACAGAAACTGGTTCTCACCAGGAGACGGCTCTGATTCCACCTCAGACGGACTTGGCGATTCCTCAGAGCCCTCACTGCTGCTCTCCGCCTCTGAGGCTGTTGCAGAACCTGTGGAGTAAAAGTAACAATGAAAAGAAATCCTAGGGCAGTACCACAATAAACATCTTTTAAAAGTAACCAGTTGTGTACAGATACATGAAACAGTATTTTAAGAGAAGAGCATTCCCATCTGATATAATTACAGGAAAGACTGAGGGATGGCACAATAACAAAATGGTTAGCACAAAGCTTTACAGTGCTAGTGTCACAGGTTCAACTCCTGCCACCATCTGTAAGTATTTCATATGTTCTCCCCATGACACGTGGGTTTCCTCTGGTGCTCCAGTTTCTTCCCATGTTCCAAATTCATACCGGTTAACAGGTCAACTGGCCAGTTGGGTGTAATTGGGCAGTGCGGGCTTTTCGGACCAGAAGGGCCTGTTTTTGTGCTGTGTCTCTAAATAAAAAATAAAAGAAGCAATACAGTCGAACGTGGAACATAATATTCACGCATGAAGCTACACTGCTCAGGGTGAATCTCCTTTGAGGTGCATTGCATCATGATTTATTCACCTGTTCAGAGCAAGGAAGTAGGCCGGTCAGTCCTCCATGCCTATACCGAGCAGTGCACACCCACCAGCACTTGTCCTGCAGGCTTCTGTACCCAGGAGATTCAAAGGCTTCTCCAGACACTGCTCTGCTTCCATGACTATTGCAGGCTGTGCATTACAGATACTTAGCACTCCTTGGATGAAAACGGATGTCCCTCACTTCCATCTAAATCTCTTCCCCTTTACCGTAAATCCACGTTGTGCAGCTTTACCTACTTCTGGTAAGAGGAAAAGTTTCCCCAAATTCATAGAGATAGGGCACAGAAAACAACAAGCTGCACCACCCAGTAACCCACCTATTAACCCCAGCCTAAACACAGGGCAATTTACATTGACCAACAAAACTGCTAACTAACTGTGTCACCCCCTATTATCTATACCCCTCAACTTTATATTCCTCAATCATGTCCCCTTTCGCCCTGACTTACACTGGGGAAATGCAGGTACACCATTACCATTCAAGACGTCATGGGTGCAGGATGTTTTCCTATTTTATTCACTCTAGACAAAATAATCAGCAGGTAAATTACACTCAGTGGCCTGTTTATTAGCTACCTCCCACACCACTAGTACTTAAAAGTGGCCACTGAGTATATGTTCGTGGTCTTCTGCTGCTGTGGCCCATCCACTCCAAGGTTCAATGTGTTGTGAATTCAGAGATGCTCTTCTGCACATCACTGATGTAATGCGTGGTTACTGTTACCTACCAGTCTGGCCATTCTCCTCTGACCTCTCTCACTATCAAGCTGTTTTCACCCACAGAACTGCAAGCCACATCCTCTGTGAATTCTAGAGACTTGTGCGTGAAAATTTCAGGAGAGCATCAGTTTCTGAGATACTCAAACCACCCTGTCCGGCACCAACATTTCTTATATCACATTTTGATCCCTTTCTGATGTTTGGTCTGAACAACAACTGAACCTTTTGACCATGTCTGTGTGCTTTCATGCTTTGAATTGCTGCCATGTGATTGACTGGTTAGATATTTGCATTAATGAGGTGCACAGATGTACTCAATAAAGTGGACAATGAGTTTAGAAATACAATACTGCTAAACTCTGTTGTGTGCAGGCTGCAATTTCATATTTCACCAGGGCACATTTGCAGGGAGCTCAAAGATATTAAGGATATGTAACATGCAACAGATTGAACCATCCAGGCCATTATAAAAATGCCTAAGATTGCTTTATGCACACGTCCTGTTTTAGCATCTCCCAACATACCTGAGGAACTTTCTCCAGACGTGGTCTTTATTTCACTGTCACTGATGTCTTGCAAATCAGATGGTGCGTCTTTTTCTTCATACCTCTCTTCCTTCACTTAACAGAAAAAACACAGATAACAGCAAGATTTACAAAACAGATGTCACATCATCCATCAATTCCCCCAATTCTATTCATTACTGTAGAATATTCCCTTTTAGTTCCTTTTGTTTATTTATTTATTTAGAAGGCCCACTTATTTAACCCTAGCCTAATCACAGGACAATTTACAATGACCTATTAACCTACTAACTGGTACGTCTCTGGACTGTGGGAGGAAGCTGGCAAACCTGGAGGAAACTCAAGTGGTCCCAGGGAGAGACATACAAACTCCCTACAGACAGCGCCAAAATTGAACTCCAAACTCCAAAATTGAACTCCAAACTCCAACATCCGAACTGTCGTAGTGTTTGCTAACTACTATGTTACCGTGGCATCGGAAGCAGCGCCAATCATCACAATGCAGGAAGAATGTGGAAATCTTGGAGAGGGTACAGAAGAGGTTTGCCTGGATTAGAGAGTATTAGCTATAAGGAAAATTTGGACAAATTGGATTATTTTCTCTGCAGCATTGGAGCTTGAAGTGTGATCCAACTGAAGTATATAATATCACCAGATAATTGGATAGTCTGTGGGTGGAAATGTCAAATACTAGTGAGAATGGATTTAAAGTAAGGAAATGGAGTTTAAAGGAAGGTAAGTTTTTCTTTTTGCACACAGAGTGATTGGTGACTGGAACATGCTTCCAGGAAAGGTGGATGGAAGCAGGTGCAACAATATTTAGGAGGCATTTAACAGACACACGAGTGGGCAGAGAATGGCGGGATACAGACCACGTGTAGGCAGATGGAAGTGGTTTGGATTGGCATTGTGGTCAGCACATATATGGTGGTCTGCCCCTTGTTGTATGTCTCCACATTACACAAACTCTGTTCTTCTTCCAACATCAATTGCCACATTTGATTAATAAGATTATTAAGGGATTGGACACACTGGAGGCAGGAAGCATGCTCCCGCTGATGGGTGAGTCCAGAACTAGAGGCCACAGTTTAAGAATAAGGGGTAGGCCATTTAGAACAGAAATGTGGAAAAAATTTTTCACCCAGAGAGTGGTGGATATGTGGAATGCTCTGCCCCAGAAGGCAGTGGAGGCCAGGTCTCTGGATGCATTCAAGAGAGAGTTAGATAGAGCTCTTATAGATAGTGGGGTCAAGGGATATGGGGAGAGGGCAGGAACGGGGTACTGACTGTGTATGATCAGCCATGATCACAGTGAATGGTGGTGCTGGCTAGAAGGGCAGAATAGCCTACTCCTGCACCTACTGTCTATTGTCTATTTTTTTGGTTAAAGTATTGCACCAGATTTGTTGTACAGAGTCATTATTGTTGTTCAAACTACACAAAAGGTAGGTGTAGCTCTCAGATCTTAGTGCAAAGTCAGTAAATTTGTTGCCCTTACCACTTTTTCTTCCATCTCCCAGTTCAAACCTGTCAGTGTGACGCCAGACTGGGCTGTGGTTCCTGTAATGGAGTTTAACTTTCTCAGCATACTCATCCTTCAGTCCACGATGATGCATCATGGCTGAAAGAACAAATGGATTCTCAGTCATTTCAACACCCTGGCATTAAAACTGCTGTCAAAGTGTGTCAGAAATTAGCTCTGAATGTTCAGATGGATGAACACCTCAACAGCTGTAACCTGCAGGATCAGAGAACAAAACTTGGGAAATGCAGTTAACCAGGAGTCCATGTTGGTCAGCATGGACACGATGGCCTGAATGATCTTGTGCAGGATTTCATGATTCTACACAATCTGCCACAGAGTTTGACCATCTACTGTGTCATCTCACAGAACAGGGCCAGGCTGTTTAACAGCCATGACTACTTCGTAAAGCACCAACTGAAATGTCATAAATCACTGCATAAACATATCAGATGTTCATTGATATGAACATATATCATATTCATTGATCCAAAATTCAAAGTAAATTCATTATCAAAGAATGTATACGTTACCACCTACTACCCTGCGGTTCTTCATCTTGCAGGCATTCACAGTAGAACAGAGAAATAAATAGAATCAATGAAAAACTACACAAAGACTGGCAAACAACCAACGTGCAAAAGGTATAGATAAATAAGTAATACTGAGAACACGAATTGCAGAGTCCTTGAAAGTGAGTCTGCAAGTTGTGTAATTCAGAGTTAAGGTGAGTGAAGTTATCCATGCCAGTTTAGGTGTCTGGCAAGTTTTGAACAGATAAAACACAATAACAAGGAGGTTGTAGGCTGGTGTGATCATGAATGGTCTGCAAAATAGCTTGCCTGTATCTACTTTTGCACCATAACACTTAATCTACACTGACAATTGCTGACAACGAGATGGTTCCTGTTTACAGCACCATACTGTAAAAACCAAGGAGATAACTGGGACTAATCCAGGAACAATGCACTCAGAAAGGAGTAACCAAGGAACAACGCACTCGGGAAGGAGTAACCTAGGAACAATGTACTCGAAGAATTATCTGGGAGTAACCAAGGAACAATGCATTCGGGAAGGACGAGCAGTACTAGCAGTAATCCACAAATAGAACATACATGGTAAATGGTAGGGCATTGAAGAATGCAGTAGAACACGAGTGATCTAGGAATAATGGTGCATAGTTTCCTGAAAGCGGAATCTCATGTGGATAGGGTGGTGAAGAAAGCTTTTGGTATGTTGGCCTTTATAAATCAGAGCATTGCGTATAGGAGTTGGGATGTAATGTTAAAATTGTACAAGGCATTGGTAAGGCCAAATTTGGAGTATTGTGTACAGTTCTAGTCACCGAATTATAGGAAAGATGCCAACAAATTAGAGAGAGTACAGAGAAGATTTACTAGAATGTTACCTGGGTTTCAGCACCTAAATTACAGGGAAATGTTGAACAAGTTAGGCCTTTATTCTTTGGAGCGTAGAAGGTTGAGGGGGGACTTGATAGAGGTATTTAAAATTACGAAGAGAATAGATAGAGTTGACATGGATAGGCTTTTTCCATTGAGAGTAGGGGAGATTCAAACAAGAGGACATGAGTTGAGAGTTAAGGGGCAAAAATTTAGGGGTAACAAGAGGGGGAATTTCTTTACTCAGAAAGTGGTAGCTGTGTGCAACGAGCTTCCAGTAGAAGTGGTAGAGGCAGGTTCGATATTGTCATTTAAAGTAAAATTAGATAGGTATATGGACAGGAAAGGAATGGAAGGTTATGGGCTGAGTGCAGGTCGGTGGGACTAGTGAGAGTAAGCGTTCGGCACGGACTAGAAGGGCCAAGATGGCCTGTTTCTGTGCTGTAGTTGTTAATGGTTAATGCACTCAGGAAGGAGTAACCAGTAGTAATCCGCGAACATTTCACTCGGGAAGGAGTAACTGGGAGTAACCCAGGAACAATGGACTCGGGAAGGGCTGATGCAGTGGGATGGCCAATGTGAGGGTTAACACTGCACCATATGGAGTGTAATCGTTCTGTGTGCTTTGTAATAAGCAACATCAGTGCAAAGATACGGAATACACATAGATGCACATTCATTCACTTCATTTTAAATACAAGCACATGTCCCTGCAAGTGTCACATGGTGTTTTTGAAAATCTTCACAGCAGCAGGTCTGGGTGTTTTACCTTCCCTCCTGATATCTCGCTCCTTTCGCCTTTCCTCAGCTCTCCTTTCACGCTCTTTCAATTCCCATTGTTCTTTCTGTAGTTGCTCCCTCTCCCTCATTCTTCTTTCCCGTTCCCTCTGACGCTCAAGTTGCTCAAGGCGGTCCCTGGGAGGTTCATAAGCATTATCAATGAGCAAAAATTCCAAAAGTTTCAGTCTTTAAACAGATCACATCATACACCACAGCATGTCCTGCCACACACTCTGTATTGATGAAATAGTCCACATGACTGTTAAAGCGTAAACAAAATCCATTTAAATAACTCATCTGCAAAATCCAGTAACTATATTCTAATATATATCCCTTGGCCACGGGTGACATGCTGAAGGACTGGAGAATAACTAACGCTCAAACATGAGGAAATCTGCAGATGCTGGAAATTCAAACAACAACACACACAAAATGCTGGTAGAACACAGCAGGCTAGGCAGCATCTATAGGGAGAACGCTGTTCTGTTGTTTGAAAAAGGCTCTAAGAATAAGTGGGATATTTATTGGCCGGTGAGCATGTTGTAAGTAGTGGGTAAATTATTGGAAGGTATTTTAAGGGGGCAGGATATATAAGTATTAAATACTTCTATTGAAGTTGGGTGAGAATAGAACTAGAGGTCATAGTTTAAGGATGAAAAGTGAATTAAAGGGAACCTGAGGGGGGAACTTCTTCACTCAGAGGGTGGTGAGTATGGACCGAGCTGCCAATGGAAGTGGTGGACAAAGGCACAAATTTAGCATTTAAAGGCATGGGAGGGGTATACAGGACTATGGTTTGAATGCATGTCACTGGGACTAGGCAGAATAATAAATCAGCACAGACTAGATGGGCTAAAGGAGTCTGTTTCTGTTCTGAAGTGTTCTATGACTTTATATGGATGATTGGCCAATGTTTTTTTTACAAGATTACTGCAGACTGGATTCAGTTTAATGAAATTTAATGGGGTAGAAAGCGTCATGTAATATAAAAAAACCAAAGTCTGCAGTGGCACAACTTATATAGCTTGTTTTCATCTCTTTTAAACAGAGCCACTAGAATGTCCACACTGCAAACAAATGTCTCGTATGGTGTTTGAGATTCAGTGAGGTTCCTTAACTAATAACCTGATAGACGAGTCAAATATGAAGCTTTTTTTCTCCCTGCACATACCATTTCACACTGCAATTTGTTGGTAATTTGATATCTCCACATGGCTCATCTGCTCAAGGATAATTTGCTTTGAATCACAAGCGTGTGGAGTGTGCAGGAAACAATTACCTTGGGAGGAGAGCAGGTTGAAAGTAAGTAATTAAACTTAAGGTAACAGGAATGTATAATCATCTAAACACAAGAGATTCTGCAGATGCTGGAAATCCAGAGCAACACACACAAAATGCTGGACAGGCAGCATCTATGGAGAGGAATAAAGAGTCGACGTTTAGGGCCGAGACCCTTCATCTGGACTGGAAAGGAAGGGGGAAGATGCCAGAATCAGAAGGGGAGATGGGAAGGACGACAAGCTAGAAGATGATAGGTGAAGCCAGGTGGATGTGGCAAGGGGGAGTGAAGTAAGAAGATGGGAGGAGATAAGTGAAAAAGGCAAAGGCTGAAGAAGGAAGAATCAGATAGGCGAGGAGAGTGAACCATGGGAGTAAGAGAAGGAGGGTTACTAGGGGGAGGTGATAGGCAGGTGAGAAGAAATAAGATACCAGAGTGGGGAAATGAAAAAGAGGGAAGAGGAAGGGGCAAATTAATAGAAGTTGGAGAAATCAATGTTTATGTCGTCAGGTACCAACAGAATATGAGGTGTTGCTCCTCCACCCTGACAGCAACCTTGTCATGGCAGAAGCAACAGCAAGTATAATCCTTAGATGGTCGAGGATAGGCTGGAGAACACGTGTGACTCTATAGTGACGGCTGAGAGAAACATATGCAATATAAAGGACTTCTGGTGGAACCAGAAATCAGGTGAGAGCACAGTAATGGCCTGTTGCCCACCCCATTAATGTGCATCTTCACTGTTACTAGATAACAAGCAACATTCACCACAGAATATTTTACTGAAATTCAACTTATTCACATCAGCTGATGAGGAAGCAGTCAAATGATTCCCATTTGTTAAAAAAGACAAAAATGTACTTCTTTGCACTTCCCTAAACTCTAATTGTTAAAGTAATTGTCTGTGAGCTTTAACATTTATTTCAGTTAAGAACATAAAAAGGGATTTGCTGAAAACATTTGACCAGTAAAACCATCAGGCTATTTGATAGAGTATTACAGCACAGTACAGACCCTCTGCCCTACAATGTTGTGCCAGCCTTTTAATATCAATCTAAACCTACCTCCCACATAACCTGTGGTGAACTACATATACCTGTCTCGACACGCCCCCCCCCCCACCCCTCTGCTCACTGCTCCTGTGGTTCCTCCCACAGACCCCTGTAGAAAGGCGGTTGGAGGCACTGCTCCCCCCCTCGGTCTCCAGGATGTTGTGTGGTCGTTTCTTGCAGCTAATAAAAGCCTGTCGTTTGCCTCCCATGTCCGAGAGTTATTGATAGTGCATCAATTTTATTAGCTGCAAAACTCTCTTTTAAAACAAAGGGGGGTGAATGTGGTGAACTACATATACTTGTCTGGACATGCCCCTCTGCTGACTGCTCCTGTGGCTCCTCCCACAGACCCCTGTAGAAATTACAGCACAGTACAGACCCTCTGCCCTACAATGTTGTGCCGGCCTTTTAATATCAATCTAAACCTACCTCCCACGTAACCCTCCATTTTTCTAATCACCGCATGCTTATCTAAGTGTCTCTTAAGTGTCCCTAATGTATTTGCCTCCACCAACACCCATCATTCTCTGTGAAAAGAACTTAAATCTGACATCCCCCAATACTTTCCTCCAATCACATTAAAATAATGTTCTTTTGTATTAGCCATTTCCACCCTGGGGGAAATAGTCTCTGGCTGTCCACTCAATCTATGTCTCTTATCATCTTGTATACCTCCATCAAGTCACTTCTCATCCTCTTTCACTCCAAAGAGAAAAAAGCCCTAGCTCGCTCAATCTATCCTCATAAGACATACTCTCGAATCTAGGCAACATCCTGGCAAATCTCCTCTGCACCCTCTCTAAAGTTTCCACATCCTACATATAAATGAGGCAACTAGAAACAATACTCCAAGTGTGGTCTAACCAAGGTTTTATAAAGTTGCAACATTACCTTACGACTCTTGAACTCAATCTCCTGACTAATGAAGGCCAATACGCCTTCTTAACCACCCTATCAACTTGCGTGGCAACCTTGAGGGATCTATGGACATGGACTCCATAATCTCCCTGTTCCACCACACTGCTAAGAATCCTGTCATTAACCCTGTATTCTGCCTTCAAGCCCAACCTTCTAAAGTGAATCACTTCACACTTTGCCACTTTTCAACCCAGCTCCACATCCTGTCAATGTCCTAAAAACCCAGGCACTTCAGTCAATGCCTTTATTAATATAATTTCTGATTACTTTGGCTCTATGCATCCTTTCTTAAAGTAGACCCAATGTTATTTGCCTATTCACCCCCTTTACACTCTAAAGCCAGAATCAGAATAGAGTGACGTCCATCTAGAACAGAGATGAGATTTCTTTATCTAGAGGGTGATAAAACTGTGGAATTCATTGCCAGAGATGACTGTGGAGACCAAGTCATTGGGTATATTTAAAGTGGAGATTGATAGGTACTTGATTAGTCAGGCTGCTAAAGATGCAAGGAGAAGGCAGGGGAATGGGATTGAGAGGGATAATAAATCAGCTGTGATGGAATGGCGGAGCAGACTCAATGGGCTGAATGGCTAATTCTTCTCCAATGTTTATGGTCTTACATAGTAAAACTCATTGTTTGCTAACGTACAAATATAACCATATAATAATTACAGCATGGAAACAAGCCATCTTGGCCCTTCTAATCCATGCCGACGCTTACTCTCACTAGTCCCACCGACCTGCACTCAGCCCATAACCCTCCCTTCCCTTCCTGACCATATACCAATCCAAATTTACTTTAAATGACAATATCGAACCTGCCCCTACCACTTCTACTGGAAGCTCGTTGCACACAGCTAACACTCTCTGAGTAAAGAAATACCCCCTCGTGTTACCCCTAAACTTTTGCCCCTTAACTCTCAACTCATGTCCTCTTGTTTGAATCTCCCCTACTCTCAATGGAAAAAGCCTATCCATGTCAACTCTATCTATCCCCCTCATAATTTTAAATGCCTCTATCAAATACCCCCTCAACCTTCTATGCTCCAAAGAATAAAGACCTAACTTGTTCAACCTTTCTCTGTAACTTAGGTGCTGAAACCCAGGTAACTTTTCTGTACTCTCTCTATTTTGTTGACATCTTTCCTATAATTCGGTGACCAGAACTGTACACAATACTTCAAATTTGGCCTTACCAATGCCTTGTACAATTTTAACATTAAACCCCAACTCCTATACTCAATGCTCTGATTTATAAAGGCTAGCATACCAAAAGCTTTCTTCACCACCCTATCCACATGAGATTCCACCTTCAGGGAACTATGCACCATTAGTCCTAGATCACCCTGTTCTACTGCATTCATCGATGCTCTACCATTTACCATGTATGTCCTATTTGGATTATTCCTACCAAAATGTAGCACCTCACACTTTACATACCCCAGACCAATAGTATTTCTCAGTTAGAGCTTCAACACAGTTGGTAGGACAACACCAAATTGAATGCCAGTTATACTGGCTTAGAAATTGACATGTGCTTTAAAAGGCAATGTAGGATTATGCCCACTGCTGCCTTGGCTGCTCTGCATGAATGCGGAGTTTGAAACATTAATCTTGACGAAATTTCAACTATTTAGAGTATATAGTTTTTATGTCTACAGATGTAAGAGATGTCTACTGGTAAGTGTAGCATATCCCAGTTCAGGTAATCCCAGTATAGGCCTTTATTCCCAAATCAAGTACTGTAGAGCCGGAGGTGCAATGAGCTATCTGGTGTGATATGTGAACAAGAAGGCACAGCAGAGCCTCCATTTCCTAAGAAGATTTAGGCATGCAAGGCCCCCATCCTCATCTTAACTGCGTTTTACCGGAGCATCATTGACAGCATACTGACAAGTTGCATTTTCATTTGTTATGGGAGCAGCCGTGCGCTGGACCAGAGGTCCCTGCAAAGGACTGTGAGAACAGCTGAGAGGAGCATATGGCTCTCCCTAACCACCCACTGAGGACATTTACTGTGTATGCAGGGCCCTTAATGTTACTAAGGATCCCACCCATCCAACCAGCATCCTCTGACTTTCTACCATCAGCAGGAGACTCCGATGCATAAAGACAAGAACAGTCAGGATGGGAAACAGTTTCCTCCCTCAGGCCATTAGACCTCTGAACTCCCTGCTGCATCATATTTGAAGCTAATCTGTTCCATATCTTTTAGTTTGTTATTTATGTGTGATTCATCTGTAGATTTTATCCTTATCTTCATAAGTTATCATGTGTAATGTGTGTTATGTGTACTGATGTGCTTTACACACTTGGTTCAGAGAAATGTTGTCTTGTTTCTATATACATTATATGGTTATATACAGTTAAATGACAATAAACTCGATTTGACTTGATGTGGAGGTGACATTAAATCCCTGCTGAGTATCAAGTATTATGCACCGGTGCACGAACAATCTACAACTCATCAAATCACATCTGTTCTGACCATAATATGTTTAAACTTTACTATTCAATGTTTATTGCCGAGATCTTCCATCCCAAATCAATAGGCATCATTTCAGTAAGCTTTCTCAGTTATGAAACATTTCTGTCTGTCACTTTCACAGCTGGCAGATATATTGTTACACAGGTTAAAACACAGCGAAAGTGCACAGAATGGATTTTTAATCACTCAAGACAGAACAGTCAGGTAGAGCCTTGAAAACTGAAAAGCAGTCATTTAATCTATGTACTTCATAGAAACATAACTGAAATTGTAATATTTGCTATATATTTCATTTAATTAATATTTTAATTAGATGTGCTTATCAGCTGCTAGTCCAGAGTAAAATTCTCTTTCACCTTTCTCTTCTGGAATGTTCTCTGGCAAGTTCTCTCCGTTTCTGCCTCTCTCGTTCTCTACGTGCCTTATCTTGTTCCTCTCGTTGTCGTTTCCTTCGCTCATGCTCCCTCTCTTTTTCTTTGTCTTTCTCCTTCCCTCTCATGTGCTTTCCTGTTTACAAATATTTGCATGTTTAAATGTTAATTAAGATTAAAACCCATGACCTGTCAATTAAAAGCCATTGAAAAGAAATCGTTTGGAATGTCAAAGGTAAAGTTGCTCAGCAGCACCACAATCCTGCAGGACAGAAATACTTACTAGTGTTAAGTGATTCTTTTACATTCAGACACACCCGTATTGTTTTATGCCACATTACACTCCATCAAGAAAGATGGAAAATCAGATCAATCTGACCCAGAGGCCTGAAACACCTGGTGGTAACAAAAGGATCACCTCAAACTTGAGCTTGGAGAGGAGCAAAGGATTCAGTCCACCAAGTCAATTTTATTATTGACTTCTCTATTCATAATCATAGAAACATAGAAAACCTACAGCACAATACAGGCCCGTCGGCCCACAAAGTTGTACCTAATATGTCTCTACCTTAGAAATTACTAGGCATACCCATAGCCCTCTATTTTTCTAAGCTCCATGTATCTATCCAAAAGTCTGTTAAAAGACCCTATCGTATCCGCCTCCACCACCGTCGCCGGCAGCCCATTCCACATACTCACCACTCTCTGCGTAAAAAACTTACCCCTGACATCTCCTCTGTACCTACTCCCCAGCACCTTAAACCTGTGTCCTTTTGTGGCAACCATTTCAGCCCTGGGGAAAAAGTCTCTGACTACCCACACAATCAATGCCTCTCATCATCTTATACACCTCTATCAGGTCACCTCTCACCCTCCATCGCTCCAAGGAGAAAAGGCCAGGTTCACTCAACCTGTTTTCATAAGGCATGTTCCCCAAACCAGTAACAACCTTGTAAATCTCCTCTGCACACTTTCTGTGGCTTCCATATCCTTCCTGTAGTGAGGCGACCAGAACTGAGCACAGTACTCCAAGTGGGGTCTGACCAGGGTCCTATACAGCTGCAACATTACCGATTGGCTCCTAAACTCAATTCCACAATTAATGAAGGCCAATACACCGTATACCTTCTTAACCACAAAGTCAACCTGCACAGCTGTTTTGAGCGTTCTTTGGATTCCTCTACAGTGCCAAGAGTCTTACCATTAATACTATATTCTGCCATCATATTTGACCTACCAAAATGAACCACTTCATACTTATCTGGGTTGAACTCCATCTGCCACTTCTCAGCCCAGTTTTGCATCTTATCAGTGTCACGCTGTAACCTCTGACAGCCCTCCACACTATCCACAACAGCCCAACCTTTGTGTCATCAGCAAACTTACTAACCCATTCCTCCACTTCCTCATCCAGGTCATTTATAAAAATCACGAAGAGTAAGGGTACCAGAACAGATCCCTGAGGCACACCACTGGTCACCAAACTCCATACAGAATATGACCCGTCTACAACCACTCTTTGCCTTCTGTGGGCAAGCCAGTTCTGGATCCACAAAGCAATGTCCCCCCGGATTCGTGCCTCCATACTTTTGCAATAAGCCTTGCATGGGGTTCCTTATCAAATGCCTTAATACCCTAGCATAAAACATATTTCATTAATCTTAGTTTTGAAGACTTCAATTAGTCTAGTCTCATCTTTTCTTACTGGGGGATGGGGGTGGAAGATTTCCACATTTCTAACTCGTGTAGTATTTCTGGACAGTAATCCAGAAACTCTTATCTTAAAGTTACCTGTTTTTGTTTGGACTGTCCAACCTTACCAAGCTCTTAAATCATCCTAAACACCTCAGTTATATCAGCACCTGCTTACTCTCAAGGAGAAACAACAGCAAGCTCATCTATCGTCAGCACCTAACCTATTGTCAAGGTGGAATGACTGCAAGGTGCAGTGACTATTTCGGGTAAAGTTACCAGATTACTTTTTAGCCAAATGAGGAACATCACAAGAATGGGAAAATGTCAACGCCACATCGCCTGGAATCTGAGGACACCAGTTATTATCCAAACATGATCATTTCTGCTGTTTAAAACATAACTAAAGGAGTTATGCTTACCTTGC
Organism: Hypanus sabinus; assembly: GCF_030144855.1. Classification (NCBI taxonomy): domain Eukaryota; kingdom Metazoa; phylum Chordata; class Chondrichthyes; order Myliobatiformes; family Dasyatidae; genus Hypanus; species Hypanus sabinus. The sequence continues at coordinate 46,080,523 of NC_082732.1, forward strand.
AATGTTAAATATTGCTGTATGGATATTTATTCACATCCATTCTTAAAGACTTTGATGATGTGACATTTACTAATATTATAGAAAATCTAACGCAGGAATTAGAGACAAAAAAATTAATCTATAGGACATGTAATGGCTAGCAATGATCAAATATATATTAGCAGACTATCTTGCTGTTGTATTAATGGAAAACCACAGATTATAAAGTGTCATAAATGACTGGAAGTCAAAAATTAAAAAGATCACAAATACTAAGAAAAGTCAAAAATGAAATATTAGAGATACTGACCGCAATTGTTGAAATTGTTGAGTAGGTTCTGATAGATATATCTAATGTAATACTAATATGTAAACCACACAACCACAAACCAACCAGCCCAAAATCACAATCTACAGACCATTATTCTAATTAAAAGGAATAGCATAGCCTGTGTGCTGAGGCTACTAAAGGCAACAAATTTAAAATGTGACTTTTGGAAACAATAATGGGGAATCACACTGGGTTGTTGCAATTATGAATTTTCAAAGAATGCTGCTTGGGAATTGTGACATATTATGAAGAATGTCACAGTAGGTTCATCATTGGAGCAACTGATAATCTCAAAATCTCAGATAAAGAACAGGGCCTGAGGAAACAGCGTCACAATGCAAAGTTAAGCAGTTTTACATTCAGACAATTTAACAAGGAAAAAAATCTTTTAAGTTTGATGCAGTGAAGGGTGATGCAACACTTCTCAGTAGAAGAATGACAAAGATAAATTGACTGGGAGACCGTTTCGCTGAACACCTACGCTCTGTCTGCCAGAGAAAGCAGGTTCTCCCAGTGGCCACACATTTTAATTCCACATCCCATTCCCAATCCGGTATGTCTATCCATGGCCTGCTCTATTATGAAGATGAAACCACATTCAGGTTGGAGGAACAACACCTTATATACTGGCTGGGTAGCCTCCAACCTGATGGCATGAACGTTGACTTCTCTAACCTCTGTTAATACCCCTCCTCCCCTCCTTACCCCATCCCTGATATATTTAGTTTTCCTCCTTCCTTTTTTTTCCTCTCTTTCTGCCCATCACTCTGCCTGTTCTCCATCTCCCTCTGGTGCTTCCTTCCCCCTTTCTTTCTCCCTAGGCCTCCTGTCCCATGATTCTTTACCTTCTCCAGCTCTGTATTCCTTTTCCCAATCACCTTTCTGGCTCTCAGCTCCACCCCACCCCCTCCGGTCTTCTATCATTTTGCATTTCCCCTCCCCCTCCTACTTTCAAATCTCAGTAATTACTATCTTTCTTTTCAGTTAGTCCTGATGAAGGGTTCTCGGCCCGAAACGTCGACAGTGCTTCTCCCTATAGCAGCCTGGCCCGCTGTGTTCCACCAGCATTTTGTGTGTGTTGCTTGAATTTCCCGCATCTGCAGATTTCCTCGTGTTTGCAAGATAAATTGAATGGTAGATTTTCAGAAGATTTAAAAGTGGTTGAGAAAAGATCCCTATGGCAATCAAATTGTTGCCCAAGATAATAAAACTGTTCAAAAGCAAGTTTAATAAATTAGTAGAGTATGCACATTGTTAACTTATGCTAAGCTTATACAGAAGATTCAATAGGGAAAATTGTGCGGCCATCTGGTTTAGAAAGTAAATTATTTGTTACTTTTGATATTAAGTGAAACGGCTCCTCAAAAAAAAATCAGTAAAACGCTGCTCTTTTACATTCTCTCCTGCTGGTTAGATTGTTGAGATTAGCATTTCCTGTTCATATTACCTCTCTGTACTTACATCTAATGTTCTCATTCTTCACCTAGTGTGTTAGGCACATGCATGAAGCAGGTCAGGTCCTCTGAGCTACCTGCGCCTTTCTACACAACCAGATTCATGTTTTTCGGGTCGCAATGCATTATTTTTCTACTTGGCGTCTATGGGTTATCCAGGGAAGGTTAGCACCTCTGTTGAAGGGGCTTGTTACGTCCATTCTGGGACAGCTCACTTAACCTTTGGCCCCACCAGACACTCAGCTCTCACCCGTAGCTCCAAGTAACTGTTTACATGCAACAGTGGCTACACCCACGTACACTGCTTCAAGAGGTGGGCTAAACCAAGTGAGGTAGCCAGTGGACTCCATAACCCGGTGAGACATACAAAGTCAGTTCTGGCAGACTGGATGGATGAGATCAACAGTGAGATCCTACAGCCAGGAAGCAGTTCCATAATGCTTTGGAAAGTGAAGGATATGACAAGACACAGAAGTCATGGTCACCCACTACAACCAAGGAAGACCCAGTTGTGATGACTACTCGTACCACTGGATCTGGATTTCCGAGTTTGAGAGAGTGGAACTGCCCTAGTGCAATGGTTTTTCCACTTAAAAAACCCTCCAGCACAGGTTTCCTGTCATCATCGGATATCATTTTTCTAGTTGGTAGCAAAACAAAATCTTAAGTGCAGTATGAATTCACATTTACATTTTCCTAAATCTAACCAGCAATAAATATCCACTTGCTTTCTTATAAAGTCTTTAATCACAGTAATGAAGTTCCTATTCCATCTTAATACCACTTGATGACCATGGTTTCTGTAGTACTTCAGAATTGAATTTGAGACATTTTTCATTTCAGAACAAGACAACAGATGTTAATCTCAAAATCAACTGATATCCCCAATTCTTCAATCACTATAGAGTATTTCATAATACACATTCATCATTAAATATTCTGACATTTCTCACCTTCAGCCGATCTACTTCGATGCCTTCGCTTTTCCTTCCTTCTTTCCTCTTTCCTGTGGTGAGATTTTTCCTTTTTGGACATTTGTTGAGGAGGTTTAATTGCCAAGGAATCATCCTCCTCACCTCTAAATGATTTTTAAAAGTATATATTAGCAACATTATTCAAACCATGCAGTTCATTTACATATAGTGTAAATACATAAATTAGAAACAGGAAAAGCCCACTTCACCAGTTAAGTTTGGTCTAATGGTAACTTCCCCACCTAATGACTGATTAAATAATGTTGCTTGATCTCTACCTCAAATGGGAAACCTTTCATTTTCAAACAGTGACCCTGGGTTCCAGATTCTCCACAAAAGGACCCATGCCCACCACATCCATCCCTCTGGATCTTATATATCATGCCTTCCTATACTGGGTATCCAGGCAATACAGACCTAGTCAGTCTACCTTCTTCTCATGAGACAATCTGCCCATTCTGCATATTAGTCTAGCATGCTTTATTAGAATTTTTTCCTGGTTACTAACACCCCGACCTTAACAAGTCTAATACTGTACAGAACACCCTAAACGGCCTCACCAATATCCCGACTAGTTGTTTAGAGTTTGTAGTTGTTGTATTTGTCCACAGGCCACTCAAACTGACCAGTTAAAAATTAAAGCGATTAGCTTTATTTGTCATATATGCATCAAAACATAGAGTGAAATACGTTGCTTTGTGTCCGATCAAACCAGTGAGGATTGAGTAGCCTGCAGGTGTCGCCATGCTTCTGCTGCCAACATGGAATGCTCACAACTCACCAGGCCCAACCCAACCAAATACTGAGCGGAAACCGGAGCACCTGGTAGAAACCCAAGTGGTCAGAGGGAGAACGTACAGACAGTGGCAGGAGTAGTATTCGCTGGCACTGGATTGGTTGCGCTAATGGCTACACTGCAATGCCGCCCCACTTGTGATAGAAGTGGTTAATTCCGAACATTTGTAATTCTTCCCTCAGGCTGTGAGACAAATGAATTCCCTGCCACCATTGAGGTCTCATCACTAGGACAGCAGCTGTTTAACGTTTACCTGTGCTGCAAACTACATACATTTTGAATTATATTTTATTAACTTATTTATGGTAATATTTTGCCTTATGTACTGGGTGATATGTGTTTTGTAGGTGCACTGTAAATGTTTCATTTGGTTATATACATGTACAGTCAGATGACAATAAACTTGAACTATAATGCTTTACTGCTTGCCATATATTTTTGGAAGACAATTACTTATTTGCAAACTGTAGCAGATATTACGTACGGGATTCATGATGGAATTTGTTATAATACTTGTATTGTGTATTGTCAGCACTAAGTGTGAAAATGAAGCTAATTCCAGTGCAACTATTATTCTCCCAAATTTTGAGTACGGAGACAAGGTCTCCAGCATCTTAGGGAACAATGTGACAACTGAGGATACAGAAATCTGAAATACTTCTGTAACCAAGGTGTATCATGTTTCCCAATCAAATTGCTAAAAGCTGGTGACAGAAACAAAGATGTTAGTTAAATATCGTCTGATTCTCTGCTTCAAGTATATTGAAGTTTCAAAACTAGATTATTAATACATTTTGCAAAGTCATAAAGAAAATGTTAAAGAACAGATGATAAAAGTGACAAGTAACAGACCAATTACCTCTTCATCAATCTGCAACAGAAATTATTGAATCCTTATAACTTTATCGAATCTCTGGTGAGGCTGCATCTGGAGTATTGTGTAGATTTCTGGCCGTGCCATTATAGGAAGGTTGTCAAGGTTTTGGAGAGGGTGCAGAAGAGGTTTACCAGGATTCTGCCTGGTCTGGAGGGCATGTGCTATCGTGAGAGGCTGGATAAACTTCCGCTGTTTTCTCTGGAACAGCAGGGGTTAAGGGGAAATCTGATAGAAGTTTATCAGATTATCAGAGGCATAGATACAATAGACAGGGAGTATTTTTTACAAAGGGTAGAATGTCAATACCAGAGGACAGGCATTGAAGATGAGAAGGGGTAGGTTCAAAGGGGATGAGAGGGGTAAGTTTTTTTAACCAGAGAGTGGCGGGTGCCTGAAATGCACTGCATGATATGGTGGTAGAGGTAAATACATTAGAGGTGTTTAGACAGACACATGAATAGGAGGAAGATGGAGGGATATGGACATTGAGTAGGTAGTAGGGATTTTTTTTTTATGGGTGGGTTTTGACTTTCTTTTCAGCTGCTTCAGCAAAACATTGTGGGCCAAAAGGCCTGTTCCTGTGCTGTACTGTTCTGTTAATTCTTTAACATACAAATACAGGCATTCACATTGGAGGCACAAAGTATTAGCTGTTAAATTATAAACACACCGATCTTCTATTGATCCTTCTCGTCTGTGTGGTGAATTACGGATAGTTATCTCCATCTTATGTTCTTGAAGCTCTCCTTCCTCCAGTGAGTCTCGTTTAGAATCTCTGTCATCCAACTGAGACACAAAAATAGCAGGGTAATTCTGAGCTGCTTCTCCACTCAGTAACACCTTAGACTTCAGAACTTAATCTACGACAATTTGACAAACCATATGTTTATGACATACTTTCCATTGTATCTTCTTAGAAATCATTTTCCAAACTCTGTATAGTCATTTAGGGTTCTCATCATTACAGGTAACTATAGTATGAAAATGCAAGGCTTAGAAATAAAAAATGATGAATAAAAATAAACAGTATAGAGAAGTCATTCATACAACTTGATATATAAGATTGTAAGAGGCATAGATAGAGATGTCAGCTGAAGGCAGAATTGGCTAATATGAGGCATAATTGTAAGGTGATTGGAGGAAAGTATAGAGGAGATGAAAGAGTTAGGTATTTTATACAGAGAGTGGTGGGTCAGAGAGTGTTGGGTGCCTGGAATGCACTGCCAGGGGCACAGGTCGAGGCAGATACATTAGAGACATTTAAGAGACTCTTACATAGGCACTTGGATGATAGGAAATTGAAGGGTTATGTGAGAAGGAAAGGTTAGATTGATCTTGGAGTAGATTAACAAGCCAATGGGCATCTACTATGCTGTGGTGTTCTATGTTCTATAACATGAAGGATTTAAAGGATTTTGCTGGTGACAATGCAAAGCTACATCTCCCTTGGTGGACAATATTCTGCAGCTCAGAGTGCTTTTCCAATTGAAATTAATAATGTTAGCAGAATAGAAGTTGCTGACAAAAGATTAATTTTTCTCCATCAACACTCCCAACTTAAATAGTTCTCACGTAAACGGCATTACATTGGAAACAAACTATAATTGTGATCATTCCTCATTTTGTTAAACTGAATAAGAGATAAAAGGATTCACTGTGTACATACCTGAACAATTGCTTTATTGAAGCCAAGATATTCTCAGCAGCTGAAGAACAGCCATTCATTGTTATCTAGACATTGTATATCTTATATTTCCCAATTACACATTATTACAATCAAGGGTCACAACACGTGAAATCTCTAAACTTGCAGAGGACTTTCACCTAGTGAACTATTACATAATCCCACAATTTAAAGTTAATTAAAACCCCATATTCAAAGCAGCATGACATATTGTTGACATGCTGTATGTTATCTACTTAAACAAAAAGGTTTTTGGTCCAATAGCTACTTCATAAATTCTCTGGGTTAGTAGACAAACCAACCAGGTATCCAAGTGAGTGAGAACATATGTGGAACATAAGAGAACCAATAATCACAACTACAAAGCAAGAAGTGAAAAGTTTTGGTCCAGAACTTTGTATGTGTTTATCAAGAAATGACTCTGCTCCTGAACCCTGTTACATTGTGAAAACAGTACACTGCTCTTAGACTAACAAAAACTAGTGGCAGGAGGGTCTTGGTCCAGCCCATTGGGCGTGTTTATCAAGAAACAGCTCTACTATTGAAACCCATTACATTGCAAAAACAGTACACTTTGACTAACAAAAACCAGTGGGAAGACAGTCTTGGTCCAGCATTATGTGTGTGTCTATCAAGACTCTGCTCTTGAACTTTGTTCCTTTGAAGAAACTGTATGCTACTCTTAGACTGACAGCTGCACAACACACAGTACTGAGGGATGATACTTTGCCACGAAGGAGCAAATCAACCATGTTATCTCTTCCGGTAGGACAGCAGAGCACTCAGACACAGTGGCCACTCAAGGTCCAATCAAAGAAGCATTTGTTCATCTTATAAGCCTTTCTTTATGATTGCAAGCCACTGCTGGATACTAAGAACATTAAGTACTGCAGGACTATCACATCAGCAAGTTGCTTGTGTTGGACTTATTGCTATGTTGTCGACTGGTTGTACAGAAAAGGAGTGCAATTCAACAAACCGAGTGATTATCTTGGACATTTTTATTGGGATCGCAAGACCCTGTTGGACATTGGTAACAAATAATACTGCAAGTCCATTCCTTGGCAACCAACAGCAGGAGCGATTCGCTGCCTCAGTTGTGGCAAGGACTGAACATTAGCTACAGGGTCGCCTTGGATGCAGCAGCTTGTTGCAGCCACCAGGAGAGAGGGAGAGAGAGCAGACGCCTCTGTTGGGCTTGCTGGAATTGTGCTGGGTTGAGGGCTGGCCATTCCTGTTGGTGTTCGTTCAGTGGTGTCCTCCAGTGTTCACTCGGTGGAAGAACACGCTGGAGCAGAACAAACTACAATCATACCATTCAGGGAGTTAAACCATAAAGAAACAAGAGCAGAATTAGGCCATGTGTCTCATATAGTCTACTCTACCATTTCAACATGGCTGATCCATTTCGCTCTTAGTCCCAATCTTCTGCCTTTTCCCCGTATCCCTTCATGCCCCGACTAATCAAGAACCTATCAATCTTTGCCTTAGATATACCCAATGATTTGGCCTCCACAAGGACATGAATGTCCCTCAGGCTGTATCATCAACTTTAGTTGAAGACTTGAATTAAAGACTGAGTTATTAAACCAAACAATAAAACCACACTCACAGACAAGACTAAAAGTTGGCAGGATTCACTACTTACATTTTTTAAACGTTTTACATCAACTTTCTCCTCTTGCTCTTTTCGGCGCTTCTTTTCCTGCAAAATTTCTTCGAGTGTTTTCACTTTCCAGTTATCCTTTTCATCTCCCATTGGGACAGAGCGCACAGACCTGAAACACAATGTGACATCCCTGAAACACAATGTTGCATTCCCCACTGAGACAGAGCGCACAGACCCAAAACACAACATGACATCCCCCACTGGGACAGACCACACTGAGCTGAAACACAGCCATTTACAGGGTAGTCTTTGGGTTTGAAGTGATTTGATGGCTTTTTATCAATATTCTCAAGCAGGACAGATGCAGAAAAAAATCACTTCAAATCACTTCTGCTTATTAGAGTGCCAAGCAGATGCTTCCCCGATCTGTAAATGAGACACACCCCATAATTCATAATCTCCTCTACAAAATCTTACTGTCTCCTACAGAATATTTTTTCAGAAATAATTATCATGATAAACATACCATTGAAGAGATAGCTTCCGTACACTGCCAGAGCCCAGGGGAGGGGCTTCTGTACAGTGCCAGAGCCCGGGGCAGGGGGCTTCTGTATGCCGCCAGAGCTCGAGTGAGGGGCTTCGGCATTCCACCAGAACCCCGGAGAGGGTCTTCTGTATGCCGCCAAAGCCTGGGGGAGGGGTTTCGGCATTCCACCAGAACCCAAGGCAGGTGGTTTCTGCATGCTTCTAGAACCTGGGGCAGATATTAAAATGGAACTATATCCCTGACGCTCCACATTATTTCACTGAATACTTAAGAAACTTTTGTAAACTATTCCATTCACCTTCCCATAAACTGTCATCTCTAAATTCTGATACTCACTGTTTAATTCTCTGACAGAATTAAACTATGTTTGGGTCCAGAAGCTCAAAACAAAAATTTCAGTGTTATTATTGATATTTTCTTATCAATAATAACTACTTTTATTTCCTTGGACAACAAGAAGATAATTTTAAAGATTAAATAATTTAGAAGCAATGACACCATTTGACAAGGAAACAAAATCAAGCTGTTTCAACGCAATATGTTATATAATTGCAGTAATCACACTGTAAATGTAAAAACAAAAACTCATTAATGTATAACTTATCAAAAGGCTTCTGAATGTATTTTGAACAAGCATCTTCTGTTAAAACAGTAATTTTTACTACAGTACAGTAGAGTTCTTCTATTTTCATAGAGTCATAGAACACTACAGTACAGAATAAGGCCCTTTGGCATATCTAGACCATGTTGAACCACAAATCTGTCTAGTCCCATTGACCTCCAGACCCCACACATTCATGTACTTATCTCTTCATTAAATTTAAATCATCACTTTAAATTTGCCATCTGAAAGAAGTGACAATAAAAATGGGCATAGCTTCTGTCTGAGAAATTATTAAATACTTATAGAAACTCTAATACAGAAATTACATTACAAATTTGGGATGCCCCTGTGATCAGATCTACAATAGAGGTGAACAAATCTGAAATGCAATGTACAGTACCCTGCAAAATCAAGTGAAATGAAGAGTTGCTTTTTGCATTGAGTGGTATGGTGCTGAGTGAAGCTGATCCCCCAACCCCCATCTACATCTTGACTAGATATGCTGGAAAACTGCATAGCCAGCTTATAAACGTGTCTGGCCTATACTGGACATTTGACAAAATACTGTACAGACATAATTAAGTGGATTCTTTTTAACACCGTGTAATATTACTGCCTGGCTTTTTAATCTTATTTCCTAACCAGCCTTGCAACTTTAAAACAATATATAACGTAAACAGCCAGGATGAATGCTGAGTCTGAATAAATTAAATTGTCATTCCTTCATCCTAGGTATGTGGTTAACTTGTACTGACAAAAAAATAATAAAAGCAATGTGAACATTGATTGGTGCAAGACCTAATGAGGTGGCAGGAAATGACAAAAAGATACCATCTATAATTAACCCAAATCCCAACTTGCAAATGGACTCAAAAGAAAGGCTTGGACTCCACTGTACTCCAACAACACAGTCACAGACTATCTACAGGGAAATATGTTAAAGGTTGCCAGCAGAGAATATTCACATTAAAATCCAAACACCAAACTTTAATTCAATGCAATAAACACATGTAACTTTACCACTGAGGAGATGGATGTTGCTACAATCCAGTTATATTCATGACTTACAAATGAACTCCTGCTCCAAGTAAACTGGGAATGTCTTTGTCCGGCAAACTGAAAGAAAATAAAATACAAAAATTAAAGGCACAAAAGATTCTGCAGATGCTGGAAATCCAAAGTAATGCACACAAGATGAAGGAACTTAGCAGGTTAGGCAGTGTTTATGGAGGGGAATAAACAGTCAACATTTCAGGCTGAGACCCTTCACTGGGATTGGAAAGGGTCCCAAGAAGGAGCCACTGCAAAGGATCAAGAAAGCTGGATAGAGTTGTAAATTCTGCCAACTCCATTATGGGCATTACCCTTCCAGCACTGAGTGTACCTTCAAAAGGCAATTCCTCAAAAAGGTGGTATTGATCACTAAGGATCTCCATCATCCAGGACATGTCCTCTTCTCATTGCTACTATCATGCAAGAGGTACAGGAGTCTGAAGACACACACTCAGCATTTTAAGAAGAGCTTCTTCACCTCTGCCATCAGATTTCTGAAAGAACAATGAACCCATGAAAACTACCTCATGATTTTGTCCTAATTATTTAACTTTAATGTATATATTTCTCACTTTAATTTGCAATATTTACGTACTGCACTGTACTGCTGCTGGAAAGCAACATATTTCACAACATATGTCATTGATATTAAACCTGATTCTTAAATATCAACTTATTCCTTTCATTAGATGCTGCCTGACCTGCTGAGTTCCTCCAACATTTTATATGTGTATATGAATTTTACGTCAATACACCATGCAGAAATGTCACTTTACCAAGCCAAAGAACTGCTAATATATTTACAACCTAACCCAATTCTGAAGTCTCAGGTGACTGCTAATTTCATCGGTCATGATTAGAGTCACAGAGTCATACAGTGTGAGACAGGCCCTTCAACCCAGCTGGTCCATGCTGACCAGGATGCCCATCCATGCTAGTCCCCACAAACTGCTAAGCCTTGATGTTGAGGCTAAGGGTGAAGGACGAACCAGCATTCAGTTTACTACTCTGTGAGGCTTTATTCACCTCAGTGCTGAACTAACTCTGCAGCTTTGGCCTGCAACCATCAGCACTCGACTCAATGCTGAACCTGGCTCCGTGGCTGTGGCTTGCAGTCATTGGGCTCCTGGACCGGCTGCAATGTTAAACTGGCTCTGAAGCTGTGGCTTACTTTTGGGGACTCTGCAGTCCCCAAAACAAACTTGTTTACATTTTTTTCATTGTTTGCATGATTTGTTCTTTTTTTCACACATTAAATATTTAACTGTCTTTGTTATGTGGGGATTTTCATGGATTCCATTGTTTCTTTGTTTTGTGGCTGCCTGCAAGATGAAGAATCTCAAAGTTGTGTGTGGGATCTGTACTTTGGTAATAAAGGTACTTATAACTTCTAAACCCTTTCCAATTGTACCTGTCCAACTGTCTTTTAAAAGCTGTTAATATTCAACCATTTCCTCTGGCAGCAGATACCACATGGAAACCACCCTTTGTGTAAAAATGTTGCCTCTCAAGATCATCTTAAATCTTTCCCCTTACACCTTAAAACTATGCCCTCTAACTCTTGACTCCCCATCTCTGGGGAGAAAAGGACTGAGTGCATTCATTATATGGCTCTCATGATTTTATACACCTCTGTAAGATGGAAGGAGCTTATGTAAATAGGAATGGGAGGAGTTAGAAAAGATGGTGCCAAAGTTTTGCAGACCTAGCAACTTCTTCCAGTTTGTCCACGAAACCAGCTTATTCTTCTTTTTTCATGCGCCTCTTTTCTTTTCAAGGTGCCTGAGATCCTATCAGTGTCTGTGATCTACAACTGCAACTCAAAGATGGTGCCAAAGTTTTGCAGACCTAACAACTTCTTCCAGTTTGTCCACGAAACCAGCTTATTCTTCTTTTTTCATGCGTCTCTTTTCTTTTCAAGATGCCTGAGATCCTACCAGTGTCTGTGATCTACAACTGCAACTCAAACTATGGTTCTCCACAAGTGGTGGGTTCTTGTTCTTGCTGTGCAGCCTGGAGTTTTGATATCTCCAGGTTCAGCCTAGAAGATGTGCGCTTTTGGGGTGTGGCTCCATGGATGACCTGTTTCGTCCCCAATATCGCCAACTGAAGCGTCATGGGAGACTAAAACATTGAGACAGCAGATGGCGTGCTCTGCTGTTAGAAGCAGGCCCTGTACTTGAGCGATCCTCTCTCTCTCTCTTCAATGGTGAGTGAGAGCCTATCGGTCCTCGAGTCGGGGGCCTCAGAGAAGTGACGCAGAAGATTGTAACATCAGCTGCTGGTCTCCTGCTCTTGTTGTGGGAGTGATCTCTCTCTCCCTCGCTAGTGAGAGAGAGCCTGTCTGAGACACTGAAGTGTTGGCATGGACTCTTGATCAAGGTCTCTTTGGGGGCTTTGCTGTGGCTTGCACAGTGAGTGGGGAGGGTGATCAGCACTTGTGTGTGGGAAGGGGAGGGCAGACTTCGGGCTTCTGATATTTCTGTCATTCTTTGGGGTTTCTTCTGTTTCAAGGATGTTTGCAAAGAGTAAGAATTTCAGGTTTTATACATTTCAGGTTGCATATTCTCTGGTAATAAATTTAGCTATTGAAGATCATCTTTCAATCCCCTATGCTCCAAAGAATAATGTTCCATTCTGTCCAACCTCTTCCCTAAAACTCAACTCTCTAAGATCAAAGTTCAAAGTACATTTATTATCAAAGCGTGTATACATTAAACAACCTTGAGATTCGCCTCTTAACAGGTAGCCATGAAAAAAATGAAACCCAGAAGAACCCATTTAAAAAAAAAAGGCTGTCAAATACCCCAATGTGCAGAGGAAAGGGAAAAAAAACATGCAAACAACAGCAGCAAGCAAATAACGTTCTGAACTGAAGTCCACAAAGAGAGTCCGAGACCCATAGTTCAGCACAGAGCGGAGTAAACGACATGGAGCAGTGAGCTGAACCGGCCCATCACTCATCTCGAGCCCCAACACACTGACTTTTTCAATCTGGCCTGGCGTCTAAATTGTCATCTAAACATGGGGTACGTCCCCTATGTTCCAAGGAATAACGTCATAGCCTATCCAAACTCTTCCCTAAAACTTAGGTCTCCCAAGTGCTGGTAGTATATTTGTGAATCCTTTCTGCCATCTTTCCAATGTACAATAACAGATGTTTATTTTATGTTAAACTTTATCCTTCATTAAATTCAATGTATGGTAACTGTATCATCTCTAGATCAGAAATAAGTACTTCTAAGAGCAAACAGCGTGGAACTGTTGTTACATCTTTATGACTGCCTCAAAATGATACAAATTGCCCTTATTGTGTAAAGTACTATACACAATACTAGTATTTCTTTGCCAAGCTACCTGCTCGGGGCATGTTATTTAGCAAGTAAAATTACATATATGTCAGTTTAACAGTACACACTGGTAATATAAGTTAACTCCACCATGGACAGACCCAAGCCTGGCTGCAAAAGGAGAAGGGTTGGGAATGGGGAAAGCAACCCCATCCATACAAGCCCAGAGCTACAGGAACGTCAACAAAAGAGCCAAAGGCCTCATCCCTGGGAGAGGAAGGATCTTTGAAGATGGACTATACCTGGGGACAACGTGACAGATTGGCCCAAGACAGAAAACTCTGGCGAGCTACCATCTGTGGCCTAAGCCCCAGTAGGGGAATTGGCTTAAAAAAAATAAAGCTTAACAAGTAACATTATGTACTAAAATAGTACCAGACCAATCTGCCTACAGTGAATCTTGTTACATAGAAGAGTAGATCAGTACAGCACAGTACAGACCCTTCAGCCCACAAAGCTGTGCTGACCCCTTAACCTACTCCGAGATCAGTCTAAAGCTTTCCTTCCTATTATTTGAAATAATCTTCTGGGGTAAAGCACCTCTCTTTGCAAACAATGATTAGGGATCTATCAGTCACAGACTCTCAATGCATGAATGAATCAAAGCTTTTGAAGACTTGTGAAGGGACAGTTTAAGCAATGAACTTCCTTTGCTGCTTCTTCCTGTCATGGCTGATATAAGTAAACTTACCTCAGTTGCCTTTAAATTTGCTTCTCGTAGCTGACACAGGAAGAAACAACAAACTAAGATCATTGCTCATGACTCCTCCTGGAAATCTCAAAGAAAGCAGTTTCCATTTACAGGTTTGTGCATGGTAAAGTTATATGATTAGAAAGATGGAAGGGGTGGGGATGTGGGGACAGAGAGAAGTGGAAATAACTGAATCTATTATTTTGTGGAGTGTAGCTGATTTGATGATTTTCAACATTGATGTTTCAAACTATCAACAGACAGCCACTCTCCACAAAAGTCATTCTCTTGTGGAACTGCATTCTTGTTTTTTCAGCAGAACCTAGTGATTGTCCATAACCAATCCCATCCCTGACCAAACTTGGGAACTTAATCTTTGATTAAGATATCCAACTATCACATCTGGAGTACCTGGGCGCACAGAACAAGGCTCACTCACTCTACAATGCAGCTCACCTCCATGGTCCCTGACAACATGTAAAGTGTAACTATCCAAATTTCTCTTAAATGTTAAAATCGGATCCACATCCACCATTTCCACTGGCAGCTCGTTCCACACTCTCACCATCTTCTGAGTGAAGTTTCCCCTCATATTCCTCTTAAACATTTCACTGTTCATTGTTAACTCAATCTTTCAAACTCAGTGGAAAAAGCCTGCATGCATTTATCCTATTGATACTCAATTTTGTATACAGCATTCCCAAAAGAACACAATTATTTTCAGATGCATCCCGAGGGTCTGGGAATTTAGATTTAAACTCCCCTCCCAACACCCACCAGTTTAAGATGGCACTGGTGAAGAAGGTTGAAGATGGTGACTACTTGCTTGTAGCAAACAAAATTACTCACTACTTCATTAAGCACATTCTTTCTGGTAAACGATGACTGCAATCATTAGACTGTAAGTTCCCTTTTGAATCTCCTGTATGGCCTGGCATTTCTGTGGTGTGAACTGAGGTCTCAAAGGAGCAGGTCAGTTACGAAGTGGTGTTTACAGGCCGAATTGGAACAGTGGGACCCGGGCCTGAGTGTGGGGAATGAGCCAATGTTTGGCCATTGCTGGAGCAGGCTTGGAGGCATTCGATATAAGAGGAATTGAGGCAGTGGGGCTTGGGACCAGACCCAAGACCAAGGAAAGACGCAATATTTGATCAATTTAAATGCCAGGTCTGGTATGGGCCAAGACCGAGGAACTACCTGAAGTCTGAACAATTTAAGTGCCAGGCCAGATTGAAAAGGTCAGGGTGTCAGGGCCACAGGCGAGGGACGTGCTGGTTCATCTCGCTGTTCTGCGAGATTTACTCGTTTCTGCACTGAACTGAGGCTGTGGCCAGCTAACGGGCTCCTGGTCGGGTTGCAATGATGACTGACTTGGTGGCTGTGGACTCATTTTCATGAAGTTCAGCTGTTTGCTTGTTTTTGTTGTTTGCACGATTGGTTTTTCTGCACACTGAGTGTTTGATGGTCTTCTCTTTATGGACTTTATTGGGTTTCTTTGTTTTGTGGCTGCCTGCAAGAAGACACAGCTCAAGGTTGTATATGGTATACATACTTTGATAATAAATGCACTTTGACTGTGTCCAAAGCTGCCCATACTCGAACCTGACAGACACGTTTCATCATGGTAATCAGACTCTGAAATATTAGACCTACAGAATTCCAAATGAAATGAGATCCACTGGGATGTTTCTGATAATTATTTTAGTTGACTGTACAGCTGTATGCAATTCCATATCCATATATGACATTGGTACAGCATTGTCCCAACACTGGACAAAGTTGCAGTCATCCTTACAATAGGAAGGATGTCTTTAAACAAGAGGGTGTGAAAAAGGATTTACAAAGATGTTACCAGGACTGGAGGATAAACTGGAATAAAGAATGGGGAGCAGAGCTACGATGGCACTTAACAGCAACTCATTCGAGCTCATCTGCGGAAACAGCTTAATTTCTACTTTTGATGTCTCTCTTTTCCCTTTTCAGGGTTCTGTTGAAGACCCTGACCTAGAGTTACACTCAGACTTCGTTTTTTTGTGGTACTGGGACCTGCTTGTGGGGGCTCACACCAGTCAGTGTTCTAATCCCAAGGACATGACCTAGAAGAGGAGCGTGCCTTCAGGGTTCCGAGGCTTTGCGGTACAGAGTTTATCACCGAGTTGTTTTGTTATGTCTTCCCTCTCACTATGAAAGGGGGACACCTCTCTTTCCCTTTATTAGGGTGAGAGAGCCCGTGGTATCTCGAATTGTCAGGTGAACGATTAGTTTTTGTTGTACTGCAGATCATGGTCTTTCTTGGGGGTTTTGCTATTCTTGCTTGGTGGGTAGAAGGAGCTGATATTTTTTCTGCATAAGTGGGTGGGGGTGGGGGGAAGTCATTGCTGCTGTTTGCACGTGGGAGGGAAGAGTGGAGAGGGTCAACAGGGACGTGCCAAATCTCTTTACTCTCCTGAGGAAGGAGAGATGCTGGTGAGCTTTCCTGACACCGCTGCAGTTAGTGATGTATATAAATGATCCGGATGAAAATGTGGATGATTGGGTTAGTAAGTTTGCAAACAATATGAAGATTGGTGATGTAGATAGTGTAGAGGACAGGGAAAGAATACAGATCAGTTGAGGTATGAGTGAAGGAGTAGCAGATGGAGTTTAACCCATCTTTGGGGCTCTAGCATTTTTACTATCATTCATTCTTTGGGGCACTTCTGTTTTTGTGGATGTTTGTGAATTGAGGTACTGTCTGTCTACTCTGTCTCTCTCATAATCTTACAAATCTTTATCAGATCTCCCCTCAGCCACCACCGCTCCAGGGAAAACAACCAAACTTGTTACAGCACATGCTCTCTAATCCAGACAGCATCCTGGTAAACCTCTTCTGCACTGTCTCAAAGCCTCTTAGAAGGCGGTGACCAGAACTGTACGCAATACTCCAACTAGAGTTTTATAAACCTGAAACATAATTCTCAACTCTCAACCCTTGACTAATGCAAGCTTTCCACATGCCTTCTTAACCACCCTATCAACCTGTATAGCCACTTTCAGGGAGCTACGGACCTGAACAGCAACACCTTTCTGTACAACAACACCAAAGGGTCCCACCATTTATAATGCATCATCTCTTTACATTTGATTGCTCAAAGTGAAACAATTCACATTCAACTGGGTTAAACTCCATCTGCTACTCCTTCACTCATACCTCAACTGATCTGTATTTGCCTGTCCTCTACACTATCTACATCACCAATCTTCATACTGTTTGCAAACTTACTAACCCAATCATCCACATTTTCATCCAGATAATTTATATACATCACTAACTGCAGCGATGTCAGGAAAGCTCACCAGCATCTCTCCTTCCTCAGGAGAGTAAAGAAATTTGGCACGTCCCTGTTGACCCTCACCAATTTTTATCAATATACCATAGAAAACATCCTATCTAATGCATCACAGCTTAGTATGGCATCTGCTCTACCCATGATTGCAAGAATCTGCAGTTTCAGGGATGTGGACTGCACAGTCATGTTTCAGCGCATCCTCCATGAATACCGCTCAGTGCCTCAGTAAAGTAGCCAACATAATTAAAAGCTCCACACACCCCTGACATTCTCTCCTTTCCCCCTTCTTCTTCTTGGGTAGAAGATTCAAAAACCTAATAGCAAGTACCACGAGGCTCCAGGACATCTTCTATCCTACTGTTATACTATTGAATGGCTTCCTAGTATGATAAGCTGGATTTGTAACCACACAATTGACCTCATTATGGCGTTGAACCTGTCTCCCTGCATTGCTCTTTCCCTGTAGCTGTTACACTTTATTCTGCATTCCAGACCATTGTTTTGTTTAGATGTGTACAGTTAAATTACAATAAACTTGAATTCTGATTTTGTTTTACCTTGTTCTACCTCAATGTACTGTATGATCTGTATGAACAATATGCAAGTTTTTCATTCTATCTCAGTACATGTAACAATAAATTAATTCCATTTTTGTAATTTTTATATATAATTCCTTTAATTCAATCTAGACTTTGTCTCTGAAGATCAAACGCTAATTCTTAATGGGGTAGAAGAGAGAAAATCTAAAAAATGGAAATTATGCACCATTTCAACCTGATGAAAGGCCGTTACATTCTACAATTGATTCAATTTGAACCTTTGTTGAACGAAAATATATTTTCACCACAGATGTTGATTTGTCATCAACAGCAAACATCCAATACCTTTGTTGTATCACAAAATGATGGTACTTCAAAGGTACAAGTAACTAACAGGCATTTCTTAACTTATTTTTATTCTGCCCCACTTTGGAAAGATCTGTATTTGCCCCTTTGTTACCCCACAGGCTCTGTCTAATTAGAATTAACAAGGAGTATCGATTTGCTTCAAAGTATTCAAACTTTACTAAACTCTGAAAGCTGCAAGCAACCTGTTGGAGAAACTCAGTGGATGGAGCAGCATCTGTGGGGGGAAAGGAATGACTATGCTTCAGCTCATAGGGTTGTACAACATGGAAACATCTCAATGCTGAACAAGATGTATATTCCAGCTGATCCCATTTCCCAGCACTTGGACTATACCACATCTGAACTCTCATCAGCCACTTACTAGTCCATATAACACTTAAGCAAATCTATCACACCTGTTTCAACCACTTCCTCTAGCAGTTGGTTCTGAACATCTACCACCTGTTGTGTAGTTATCCTTCAGAGTGAAGACATTCCCCTCAGGTTCCCCTTAAACATTTTACCTTTCACCCTTAAACAATGCTTCTAGTTCTCATCTCACTCAACCTCAGTAGAAAATGCCTGCTTGCAGTTACCCTATCTATACCCCTCAGAATTTCGTATACCTCTGCCAAATTCTCCTACACCCTGGAGAATAAAGTCCTAACCTATTCAACCTTCCCCTATAACTCAGGCCCTTAAATCCTGACAACATCCTTGAAAGTATTCTCTTTACTCTTTCAAGCTTCTTGATATCTTCTGTAGGTAGGTGACCAGAACTGCATGCCATACTCCAAATTTAAACGAACCAATATCTTATACAACTTCAACATAACATCCCATCTCCTGTGCTCTTTGCTCTATTTATGAAGGCCAGTGTGCCAAATGCTCTTTTAAGACCGTGTGATGCCATTTTGATTGAATTATTTCATTAAATGGCAAATGAAACACAATGTTGGAAAATGCATGGTCATGCACTTTGGTAGTAGAAGTAAACATGCAGATTATTTTCTAAATGGGGAGAAAATCCAGGAATCTGAGATGCAGAGGGACTTGGGAGTCCTTGTGCAGAACACCCTGAAGGTTAACTTGCAGGTTAAAGGTGAGGAAGGCAAATGCCAGGTCTAGAATAAAAGAGCAACGATGTGATGCTGAGGCTTTATAAGGCATTGGTGAGGCCTCACCTTGAGTATTGTGAAAGTTTTGGGCCCCTCATCTTAGAAAAGATGTACTGGCATTGGAGTGGATTCACAGGGGGTTCACAAGGATGATTCCAGAAATGAAAGGGTTATCAGATGAGGAAAGTTTGATGGCTCTGGGTCTGTACTTGCTGGAATTCAGAAGGATGAGGCGGGATCTCATTGAAACCTTTCGAATGTCGAAAGGCCTAGACAGAGTAAATGTGGAAAGGATGTTTCCCATGGTGGTAGAGTCTAAGACAAGAGGACACAGCCTCAAGATAGACAGGCACCTTTTTAAAACAGAGATGCGGAGAAATTTCTTTAGCCAAAGGGTGGTGAATTTGTGGAATTTGTTGCCACATGCAGTTGTGGAGGCTAGGCCAGGTTGTTGGGCGTACTTAAGGCAGAGATTGATAGGTTCTTGATTGGACGTGACATCAAAGGTTACGGGGAGAAGGCCGGGAACTGGGGTTGAGGAGGAGAAGAAAAGTATCAGCCATGATTGAATGGTGGAGCAGACACGATGGGTCAGATGGCTTCACTCTGCTCCTGCGTCTTATGGTCTAAAACCTTCCATGTCTGCCCTGATTATCTATGACATTGCTTTAAAGCAATTGCATACCTGTACTCTCAGGCCACTGTGTCTTCAACAATACTCAGAGCCCTTCAGCTGGAGGTAGAAATCCTACCTCGATTTGTCCTTCCAAATCTAACACTTCACACTATTGCAATTAAATTCCATTTGCAATTTCTCAGACTGCCTGCCCAGCCGATCAAGATGCCACTGTCATTCTTCAAGGTCGATGACACTACCTATTTTAGTACCAACTGCAAATTTACCAACTCATCCTCGTACGTTCTCGCTTAATTCGGGATTATAGATGAGAAATAACAATGGGAACAGCACAAACCCTAGGGCACGCTCCTGGTCACTGACATCCATCCACCATCACTCTGTCCTCTGCTATTTTATGTGCAATTTGCGAGCTCTCCTTGGATGCCATGTGATCTGATGCAAGTTAAAAACCGAGCATCATGTCCCACCCAGGTATGGTGCTGATGAAGGCAGTCATTGTCAGTGAGGAGAATGAGGGAGGAGTGGGAAGAGAAAGAGGAGGCTGCAAAGGTACACAACTCTAGAAGCTCTCACATCCCTGACAAACTACCCCAAGCAATTTATAATCAATCAAGAAGTGGAGTCACTGTGGAAAAAGAGCTTTGACCAGCAGCCGATCCGGACATTGGAAGTTCGGAGAGAAGGGGACTTCAATCAGGTCCACATCTCAAGTACAAAAGGCAGGAGCAGTTCACCGCAGTGTAACAGAGCTTTGACCACTCTAACTTTGCCCCGCCTTCCTTTAATCAGTGTTTGGAATTAATTAGTAAAAGGAAATTAAAGGAAGGCGGGGCAAAGTTAGAGTGGTGATCTTAAGGCTTTAACTCTTCGAGGTTTCAGCGGAGAGGCATCACTCAGAAAGAGCTCAAGTTTTTCTCTCTCTCTTTACAACTGATCAGCTAGATAGAGATGACAGGCAGGATACTGCAATGCTCCTCTTGCGGGATGTGGGAAGGCAAGGAGACCTCCAGTACCCCTGACCACTACAACTGCTAGAAGTGCATCCAGTTGCAGCTTCTAACAAACTGTGTTAAAGAGTTGGAGCTGGAACTGGATGAACTCCGGATCATTCAGGAGGCTGACATATAAAGAGGTAATTACACTCAAAGTGCAGGACACAAGAAACTGAGTGACAGTCAGGAAGGGAAAAGAGTCAGTGCAGAGTACCCCCCCCACCCCCCCATGGCCATCCCCCTCAACAACAGGTATATCATTTTGGATACTGTCGGGTGTGGGGGACGTGGGTGAGCAAACAAGAAATTCACAGACGTTGGGTCTGTGGCACTGAGTCTGCCTCTGTGACTCAGACAGGAAGAGGGGAAAAAAGGCATGCTGTGGTGATGGGGATTCGTTAGTTAGGAAAACTGACAAGAGGTTCTGTAGATGAGAACGAGATTCCCAGATGGTAAGTTGCCCCCCCAGGTGCCAGGGTCCAGGACATTTCAGATCAAGTTCTCAGCATTCTTAAGTGGGAGTGTGAAAAGCCAAACGTCATGGTCCATGTAGGTATCAATGACATGGGCAGGACAAGTGACGAGCTTCTGCATAGGGAGTTAGACACTAAGTTAAAGAGCAAGACATTCAGGAGTGTGATCTCAGGATTGCAACCTGTGCCCTATACTAATGAGGCTAGACCTGGGAAGATTATACAGTTTAATACGTGGCTAAGGAGTTGGTGTTGGATGGATGGCATAAGATTTTTGGATCATTAGTCTCTCTTCTAGGTAATGTGGGACTTGTACGGAAGAGACTGTTTGCACCTGAACTGGAGGGGAACTAATATCCTAGTGGGAAGGTTTATTAATACTGCACTGTGGGGTTTAAACTAAAGTTTCAAGGGATGGGAACCAGACTGCCAGAACACTTAATGGAGAGGTTATGGAGGCAACTGTTGGTAAGACCTCAAACAAAGTCAGGAATCAAAAGACTGAGCATGGTGCGACAAAATCATAAAAGGTGAATACAGAACTGAAGGTGTTGTATCTGAATGCGTCTAATATATAGAATAAGGTAGCTGAACCTGTAGCACAGTTGCAGATTGGCAGGTATGACGTTGTAGGCATCACTGAATCATGGCTGAAAAATTATAGCTGGGGGCTTAATATCCAAGGATACACATTGTCTCGAAAGGACAGGCAGGAAGGCAGAGTGGGCGACGTTGCTCTGTTGGTAAAAAATGAAATCAAATTATTAGAATGAGGTGACATAGGGTCAGAAGGTGTTGAATCATTGTGGATAGAGTTAAGGAACTGCAAGGGTAAAAAGAACCTGATGGGCATTGTATACAGACTCCTAAACAGTAGTAAGGATTTTGTCTACAAATTACGAGAGATAGAAAATACATGTCAGAAGGGCAATGTTATAATAGTCATTGATGACTTGAAAATGCAGGTAGATTGGAAAAATCAGGTTGGTGCTAGATTCCAGGAGGGAGAATTTCACAACATGGTTCTTTAGAGCAGCTCATGGTTGATCAACTATTTTGAATTGGGTGTTGTGCAATGAACCAAAACTGATTAGAGAGCTTAAGGTAAAAGAACACTTAGGGACAAATGATCATAATATGATCAAATTCACCCTGAAATTTGAGAAGGAGAAGCTAAAGTCAGATGTATCAGTATTACGGAGGAGTAAAACGAACTACAAAGACGTGAGAGAGTGGTTGGCCAGAGTTGATTGGAAAAGAGCACCGGCAAGGAGAAAGGCAGATCAGCATGGCTGGAATTTCTGGAAGCAATTTGGAAGGAACAGGATATATACATCCCAAAGAGGAAGAAGTATTCTAAAGGAAAGATGACACAACCATGGCTAACAAGAGAAGACACAGCCAACATACAAGTCAAAGAGAGGGCATGTAAAAGAGTTAAGATTAGTGGGAAGTTAGAGGATTGGGAAGCTATTAAAAACCACCAGAAAGCAATTTAGTAAGTCATTAAGGTAAAGATGGATACAAAAATAAGCTAGCCAATAATATTAAAGATGATAGCAAAAGTTTCTTCAGAGAGACGAGAGTGGCTATTGAACCATTGGGACACAATGTTGGAGAGGTAATAATGAGGGACAATGAAATAGCAGACAAACTGAAGAAGTATTTTACATCAGTCTTCTCTGTGGATACTAGTAGTAGGGTGAAAGTTCCAGGTGTCAGGGGCATGAAGTGTATGAAGTTACAATAACTAGAGAAAAGGTTATTTGGAAACTGAAAGGTCCCAAGTCACCTGGACCAGATGGTCTGTACGCCAGAGTTCTTAAAGAGGTGGCTGAAAGGATCATAGAGGCATTAGTAATGATCTTTCAGGGATCACTAGATTCTGGAAGACTGGAGAATTGCAAATGTCACTCCACTCTTCAAAAAGAGAGAGAGGCAGAAGAAAGGAAATTATAGGCCAGTTAGTCTGACCTCAGTGGTTGGGAAGATGTTAAGAGTCAATTGTTAAGGATGAAGTTATGGAGTACTTGGTGATACAGGACAAGATAGGATAAGGTCAGCATGGTTTCCTTAAGGGAACATCTTGCCTGACAAATCTGTTAGAATTCTTTGAAGAAATAACAAGCAGGATGGACAAAGGAGAATTGATGAATGTTGTGTACTTGGATTTTCAGAAGGCCTTTGACAAGGTGATACATGAGGCTGCTTAACAAGCTACAAGCCCATAGTATTACAGGAAAGATTCTAACATGGATCAAGCAATGGTTGATTGGCAGGAAAGAGGCAAAGAATGGGAATAAAGGGAGCCTTTTCTGACTGGCTGCCGGTGTCTAGTGGTGTTCCACAGAGGTCTGTGTTGTGACAGATTCTGTTTACATTATTTGTCAATGGTTTGGATGATAGAATTGATGGAGAGAAAATACAAAAAAAACTGAGGTGCAAAACTAACTTGAGAGGCTTGTACCACATTCCCTAAAAGTTAATTTGCATATTGAGTTTACAGTGAGGAAGGCAAATGTACTGTTAGCATTCATTTCAAGAAGACTAAAATATAAAAGCAAGGATGTAATGTTGAAACTTTATGAAGCACTGGTGAGACATCACATGGAGTATTGTGAGCAGGTTTGGGACCCTTATTTCAGAAAGGATGTGCTGAAACTGGAGAGGGTTCACAGGAAGATCACAAAAATGATTCCATGGCTTGTCATATGAAGAGTGTCTGATGGCTCTGGGTCTGTATTCACTAGAATTTAGACGAATGAGAAGATTGAAACCTATCAAATGGTGAAAGGTCTTGATAGAGTGGATGTGGAGAG
Source organism: Hypanus sabinus (assembly GCF_030144855.1). Taxonomy (NCBI): domain Eukaryota; kingdom Metazoa; phylum Chordata; class Chondrichthyes; order Myliobatiformes; family Dasyatidae; genus Hypanus; species Hypanus sabinus. The sequence continues at coordinate 46,104,730 of NC_082732.1, forward strand.
CAGGTTTCCTATGACTTAAGATTTATTTTATTTCTTACAGCCACTCACATGAGGGAGAAAAAATCCTTATATTGTATCTCCAAAACAACGTACAAGCAGTAAAAAGGAACATTAGTTACCAAAACACTAAAATTGTACTGTATACGTAATTGTATGGTGGGAAAGCCCAAGACCAGAGGACACAGCCTCAGAATTAGAGGAGCGTCCTTTTAGAATAAGATGAGGAATTTCTTTACCCCATGGGTGGAGAATCTGTGGAATTCCTTGTCACAGGCAACTATGGAGGCCAAGTCGTTGTGTGTATTTAAGGCAGTGGTTGATAAATTCTTGATTGGACAGGGCATGAAGGGTATAGGGTGGGGGGGAAGGCGGGAGTTTGGGGCTGAGAGGAAAATTGGATCAGCCATGATGAAATAGCGAAGCAGATTAGATGGGCCAAATGGCCTAATTCTGCTCCTATATCTTGGTTTTATTGAAATAATGGCTGGTTTCCTCGCAATGCGGCTCTCCCTCAGCTCTGTCCCCGGTACTGCGGCCCTCCCTCGGCACCGCCCTCTCCCAGGTGTACCATATCTGTGTTCCCCGCCCAGCCGCGATGTGACCCTTGGATGGTGGGAACGGGGAAGGGAGCGACCCCGGGCCCATGCACATACACGGGCCGCGACGCCCTCAGCCGCTGGTCGGAAATGGGAGCCACCGGGGGGGGGAGCCCTCGGACCTGTGACTACGGCGGGAACGCGATCCATTGCCCCATGGATTAATCACCCGTCCCTACATCCACGCACTACTCCCGGCGCGACATAACCGCCCCCCGACCCACCTGGGCCTCCACTCGCTCCGACAGCACTCCTTGGCCACCACGTCGCCTCGATTCTGCCTCACTTCCGGCGCGATTGATTCACTGCGCATGTGCCGAAAGTTCTTCCAACGTTTGCTTCCAGCAAATCCGAGGCTGTGAGTTTATGTCCGAACTCTTGCCCGGGGCATTACCACGGGGCGCACAATCCCACCCAGTGCATTTCCTCCATACCCTCTGACAGATCTGACCCCTCCACATCAGTTCTCTCCTTACATATCAGAATCAGGTTTAATATCACTAGCGTATGTCGTGAAATTTGTTAACTTACTGGCAGCAGTACAAGGCAATACACAATAATACAGAAAAATAAATTAATTATCGTAAGTATATATTTGCATATTAAAATTGTGTAAAACAAATAATATAAGAGGTAATGTTCATGGGTCCAATGTCAATTTAGGAATCAGATGGCAGAGGGGAAAAAGCTGTTCCTGAATCGTTGTGTGTGCCTCCTTCCTGACGGTAACAATGAGAAATGAACATGTTCTGGGTGATGGGGGTCCTTAATGATAGAATCTGCCTTTGCTAGACACCGCACCTCGAAGATGTCTTGGAGGCTATGGATGCAAGTTCGAGCTGACTAATTTTACAACACTCTGTAGCTTTTTTCGATCTTGAGCAGTAGCCCCCTCTCCCATACCAGACAGTGGAGCAGTCTGTCAGAATGCTCTTCACTGTACAGCTGTAGAGGTTTGCGTCTTTGATGACAAACCAAATCAGTCCTCCTCCACCCCAGTCCCTCACCTTCTTACAGATCTGCCTCCCACCCACATCCTCTCCCTTTCTCCCCTTTCCTCTCAACTATACACAAGTTGTTTGATCTTTCAATTCAGATGATCTGCCACTCCACAAATTCTGCCTAACTTTACAAGGGTTTCCATTGATCCTGTTTTTGGTTCAGTTTTCCAGTTACTGCAGTTATCTTAAACTTTCAGATCCATGAATCTGAGGTTCTGGTTCAGGAACTTGGTAGAGACTTGAGTAGCAAGCATTGGGCATGACTGCTAAAGATTTAATTGTCAAGTCAGTGGCTTTCAGTGCAAAATTAATGTAATGCGGTCTTTATTCAGAAACAGATATTTTAATCAAACACGGGAAAAGTACAATTAAAGCACAGGACCGACAGCTGTAAATTAATTGCATACAAATTGTAATCACGATCAATAATGGAGATCTTTTCCATTCAATTTTTTAAAATTGAAAATACAACACAACCATTGTGTGAAATCTAACAACATCATTTTGGTTTTCTGCAAGTTTAATAGCACAGACTAGTCTCCAGCACTAGAAATACAGGATGTAAAAACTTATACATCATAAGAATAACTTTAATGATCAGATCTTGAATCCACAATACTGTTTGTTTGTAATTCATTTCCTCTCAGTCAAAGCAAGCACAGTTCTAGCAAGCACAACTATTCCAAGGTGAAAAAGGGAGATGGATTTGGAAAATAGTGGTTTACATTAAATTTTAAAGTGCATTTGGGAGGAATCTTTGTGTTTCAATATGTAAAGTTTCAAGTAAGTTTATCAGTTTGCCTGGGATAGTAAGTACAAGATCAGCATCCTATAGAGCAGCTTCCTGTCTGCATAAAGCAGCAATCTTTAATACCAGCCCACCAATGTTTTTATGCACTTGCACACAAAACAATTTTCTAAATGTTAATCTCATTACACCATTTCAAACTTTCATCCTAAATTTAAATTTACATAGTAAACAAGAAATTACTGTTTCGTGTAAAATGCTCAGTTCTAGATGGCAACACCCAACTTGGAAAAATCCTTGAAATACCATAATAATGCAAGCATTTCATCCACTGAAGGTCAGCATGTGAGAGAAACAGTTCCAATGAGTAAACCCTGAGGAATTGTGTCCATAATTACACACATCTTTACAGTTCAAATATTTTTCAGGGTGCTTGATGTACATTTATGTATAAAATCATTAATATCTTCAAAATAATGGAAAACAATTCATTTTTAAAAAGTTCAAAAACTAAGCTGGTCATTAACACTTGCATTTTTAAAATAAGCAAGAAGAACAGAGTGAATGGAAAGCCATTAGTTAGCTGAATGAAATACAGTCATACACATATCAGTCTTAAGATTGGTGCTTCCAGGTTTTACAAAATCACACGTTTCGCCAGCGGAGTACAAGTCAGTGTTTCAGCTCCTCAGGCAGTAGAGGCTGATCTTCCTGCCCATTATTGTTGCAAGATGCCAAAGCTTGGATCCGCTGCTGTTGGTACTGACGAGCTCGGTTGTACAGGAACACTCCGACAATGACCAAAGCTGTACCAAAAGCAGAGTACGCGGTGATCTTGTTGTTGAAGATGATGATGCTAAGCCAAATTGAAAGGGCATGTTTCACCGTACTAGCAACACTGAATGAGTGGAGACAAAAAAAACAGATTTGAATTAACTATTTCATACTGTAAATATTTCTAATCTAGTGCTCAAGGTAGATACAATTTGTGGTTTTCTGCAGTGCTAGAGATTACCCATAGGTACAGGAAGCAATAATGTGACAAAATGCCATCAAAAGCTATTTTAAATGCCTGCAATATTTAATCAGGTAACTTGAGATGAGCTGATGACAACATTAAATGCTTGAATTGTAAACATAGTGAAATGTCACTGGAGTGCTTAAAGCTTCTGTCATTTAAATACATCAGTAACCTGTACTAGTCCAGCAAAAACAACAGCATCTGAATAAAGTGTAGACACCGAATCCTCTACAGATGTCTCTATGTTCACCTTTCACTGCAGATGGAGTGAAACCTGCCTCTCTGAATAAAGTGTAGACACCATTTACTCCTGGGATTCAGACACTGTTGGGAGTGACACCATTTACTCCTGGGATTCAGACAGCATTGGGAGTGACACCATTTACTCCTGGGATTCAGACAGCATTGGGAGTGACACCATTTACTCCTGGGATTCAGACAGCATTGGGAGTGACATCATTTACTCCTGGGATTCAGACAGCATTGGGAGTGACACCATTTACTCCTGGGATTCAGACACTGTTGGGAGTGATACCATTTACTCCTGGGATTCAGTCAGCATTGGGAGTGACACCATTTACTCCTGGGATTTGGACTGTATCGGAAGTGACATACCCCCATCACAAATTTTCAGCATCTGCAGATGCTGGAAATTCAGAGCAACACACACAAAATGCTGGAGGTACTCAGGTCAGGGAGCAACTATGGAAAGGAATAAAGAGTCAATGTTTCATGTTGAGATCCTTCATCAGGATAGGAAAGGAAGGGGGCAGAAGCTGAAAAGAGATGGGGGAAGAGGAAGGAGCAAATAACAGCATCTGCAGTTGCTTCAGGTGTGATAGAGTAGGAGGGGCCAGAGGAGGAGGTGTGCATTGCTTGTCCGAGAAAATCTTATGGCGGTGCTTTGGAAGGATAGATTAGAGAGCTCCTCTAGGGAGACTATTTGGGTGGAATTGAGGAATGGGAAAGGTGTAGTAACACTGATAGGAGTGTATTATAAGCCACCTGATGGGGAGCGTGAGTTGGAAGAGCAAATGTGTAAGGAGATAGCAGATATTTGTAGTAAACACAAGGTGGTGATTGTGGGAGATTTTAATTTTCCACACGTAGACTAGGAAGCTCATTCTGTAAAAGGGCTGGATGGTTTAGAGTTTGTGAAATGTGTGCAGGATAGTTTTTTGCAACAATACATAGAAGTACCGACTAGAGATGGGGCAGTGTTGGATCTCCTGTTAGGGAATGCGATAGGTCAGCTGACAGATGTATGTGTTGGGGAGCACTTTGGGTCCAGTGATCACAATAGCATTAGCTTCAATATAATTATGGAGAAGGACAGGACAGGACCTAGAGCTGAGATTTTTGATTGGAGAAAGGCTAACTTTGAGGAGATGCGAAGGGATTTAGAGAGAGTGGATTGGGTCAAGTTGTTTTATGGGAAGGATGTAATAGAGAAATGGAGGTCATTTAAGGGTGAAATTATGAGGGTACAGAATCTTTATGTTCCTGTTAGGTTGAAAGGAAAGGTTAAAGGTTTGAAAGCACCATGCTTTTCAAGGGATATTAGAAATTTGGTTCGGAAAAAGAGGGATGTCTACAATAGATATAGGCAGCATGGAGTAAAGGAATTGCTCGAGGAATATAAAGAATGTAAAAGGAATCTTAAGAAAGAGATTAGAAAAGCTAAAAGAAGATACGAGGTTGGTTTGGCAAATAAGGTGAAAGTAAATCCGAAAGGTTTCTACAGTTATATTAAAAGCAAGAGGATAGTGAGGGATAAAATTGGCCCCTCAGAGAATCAGAGTGGTCAGCTATGTGTGGAGCCGAGGGAGATGGGAGAGATTTTGAACGATTTCTTCTCTTCGGTATTCACTAAGGAGAAGGATATTGAATTGTGTAAGGTGTGGGAAACAAGTAAGGAAGTTATGGAACCTATGACAATTAAAGAGGTGGAAGTACTGGCACCTTTAAGAAATTTAAAAGTGGATAAATCTCCGGGTCCTGATAGGATATTCCCCAGGACCTTGAGGGAAGTTTGTGTAGAAATAGCAGGAGCTCTGACGGAGATCTTTAAGATATCATTAGAAACGGGGATTGTGCCGGAGGATTGGCGTATTGCTCATGTGGTTCCATTGTTTAAAAAGGGTTCCAGAAGTAAGCCTAGCAATTATAGACCTGTCAGTTTGACATCAGTGGTGGGTAAATTAATGGAAAGTATTCTTAGAGATAGTATAAATAATTATCTGGGTAGACAGGATCTGATTAGGAGTAGCCAGCATGGATTTGTGCGTGGAAGGTCATGTTTGACCAACCTTATTGAATTTTTTGAAGAAGTTACGAGGAATGTTGACGAGGGTAAGGCAATGGATGTAGTCTATATGGACATCAGCAAAGCCTTTGACAAAGATCCACATGGAAGGTTAGTTAAGAAGGTTCAGTCATTAGGTATTAATGCTGGAGTAATAAAATGGAGTCAACAGTGGCTAGATGGGAGATGCCAGAGAGTAGTGGTGGATAATTGTTTATCGGGATGGAAGCCGGTGACTAGCAGGGTGCCTCAGGGATCTGTTTTGGGCCCAATGTTGTTTGTAATATACATAAATGATCTGGATGATGGGGTGGTAAATTGGATTAGTAAGTATGCCGATGATACTAAGGTAGGAGGTGTTGTGGATAATGAGGTGGGTTTTCAAAGCTTGCAGGGAGATTTATGCCGGTTAGAAGAATGGGCTGAACGTTGGCAGATGGAGTTTAATGCTGAGAAGTGTGAGGTTCTACATTTTGGCAGGAATAATCCAAAAAGAACATACAGGGTAAATGGTAGGGCATTGAGGAATGCAGTGGAACAGAGAGATCTAGGAATAACAGTGCACAGTTCCCTGAAGGTGGAGTCTCATGTAGATAGGGTGGTGAAGAAGGCTTTTGGAACGCTGGCCTTTATAAATCAGAGCATTGAGTACAGAAGTTGGGATGTAATGTTAAAATTGTACAATGCATTGGTAAGGCCAAATTTAGAATATTGTGTGCAGTTCTGGTCACCGAATTATAGGAAAGATATCAATAAATTAGAGAGAGTGCAGAGACGATTTACCAGGATGTTAGCTGGGTTTCAGCACTTAAGTTACAGGGAAAGGTTGAACAAGTTAGGTCTCTATTCTTTGGAGCGTAGAAGGTTGAGGGGGGATTTGATCGAGGTATTTAAAATTTTGAGAGGGATAGATAGAGTTGACGTGAATAGGCTGTTTCCACTGAGAGTAGGGGAGATTCAAACGAGAGGACATGATTTGAGAGTTAGGGGGCAGAAGTTTAAGGGAAACACGAGGGGGTATTTCTTTACTCAGAGAGTGATAGCTGTGTGGAATGAGCTTCCTGTAGAAGTAGTAGAGGCCAGTTCAGTTGTGTCATTTAAGGTAAAATTGGATAGGTATACGGACAGGAAAGGAGTGGAGGGTTATGGGCTGAGTGCGGGTAGGTGGGACTAGATGAGATTAAGAGTTCGGCACGGACTAGGAGGGCCAAGATGGCCTGTTTCCGTGCTGTGATTGTTATATGGTTATAAGCTGGAACAATTTAATCCATACTGGGAAAAATGGTTTAACTACATAATGCCTCATAGGCCTGATTTTATTCTCACAAATCAATGAATATGTTGTAAAAACAAAAGATCAATTCCAACTTGTACATAGTTCTTTCCTTTTGATTGTTTTTTCTTTCCACTCTTTTCTATAAGTGTATACCTCATTTAAATACTTTATATAGAGATTTGTGATATATGTGATTATATGATATATATGTACGATGTCTGAAATACATCTTATGGAAATGTTTGTTTGATGATGAACTTAAATAAAAAAAAATAAATTACAAAAAAAAAGCTGGCAGCTGAGTAGGTGAGGGGGAAGGTCAATATATAGGAGAGGGGAGATGAAGTAAGAAGATGGGAAATGATAGGTGAAAGTGATAAAAAGGCAGAAAAAGGGATCTGATAGAAAAGGTAAGGTCCCAGGGGCTACTGAAGAACAAAAAGATCTTGGAGTGCAAGTGTAAGGATCTTCGAGGAAGGCAATGCAGTGGATACTATGATTAAGAAGGCAGAGAGGAAGGTAGCCATCATTACTCAGGATGGCAAATACAAAGGCAGGGAACTCATGCTCCAATTGGTCAGACTTCATCTGGGTCACTGTATGTAGTTCTGGTCACCACAGTATAGTAAAATGTGGCAACGCTGGAGAGGCTGCATAGATTCACCAGGATGTTCATGTGGTGATAAGACATTTAGAGGAGAGAGACAGAGATAGATGTGTGGAAACAGAATTGTTGACAGCATTTAAGTATCTAGATGAGCACATGAATCACCCAGACACAGAAGAATGCATGCCAAGTGCTGAGAGAGAGAGTAACGCAGATGAGTCACCAGTGGTCAGTCCAAACTTGATAGGTCAAATGGCCCATTTCCGTGTGGTATAACTGTACCTGCTTTTACTAGATCCTGCTGCAAGAGGCTGAGCTGCTTTATTTATTGAAAAGTTGCAAATGAAATTGAAACGTGTGTAATCATCAGCAAATCCACAGCACCCAGCCCGCTGGTAAGCCTACAACTGGAACAGATGTTGGATGATGCAAGCGAAGATGGTTGGGACTTGAAGAATGCATGAGGACCTGCAGCAGCAACTGGAACTTGAAGACTGCATGAAGAAATTGAACCTTGTATATCAATTAGCAAATTGCTGCACACTGCCAATTTTACATTGGAAACACATGATGACACTGGAGATGGCTGGGGAGTGAAGACTACACGAAGAATTGCTGCGGTGATTGTCCTTCAACATCAGCCCTGTAACACGGTAGCCAATGTCACAGACACTCTCAAAGACATACAAGCTAGTAGGCTGATTAGCCCCAGTGTGTGGGTGAAAGTAAGCATTGGGAGAGGTTGATGGGGAGTGTAGTGTGGGTAACCGCCCCCACTAGGTGGGTGAGGATGATGTGAGTGTAGTGTGGGAAACAGACCCCAGTGTGTGGGTAAGCAGTAAGGGTTGGGGGAGGTTGATGGGAGTGTAGTGTGGGAAACAAAAGGTTTTATGTGAGATTGGCGTAATTGGGTGCTTGATGGACAATGTACACTCTGTGGACTGATGGGCCTGCCTCCATGTTGTGTGTCTCTACGACTCCTACCACAGACTTAATGCAAGGTATGATTCCAATAATCTGTATGTTTTCCTCTGATGTACAGTAACTTCAGTTTTACCAGGACCTTTAACATCATACACAATGTAAAATCACAACATTAAGGTTAGTCTCTGCCTTTTCCCCTCTACAGATACATCTACCTGAAAGTAACCGGTGATATTTTTCCCATTAAAGCGTATGCAGTCACACTCTGAATGTGAAATAAGATTCCATCAATAAGCAGCAGAACCACAACATCTTGATTAAAACTGAATTCGTGGCCATGTCTTCCTAGGACTGGAATATCCTACAAGAGGAAAAAAACAGAGTTAGTTACCTTTAGAAAGGCAAACAAGGACTGTAAATGACCTGCCCAGGCTGAATCTCAAGATCCTAGAAATCAAATGAGGACAGCATTCAGCAACATGAACAGGACTCATTCTTTTTTAACAAGGCAGCATCACTTACTAATACTACAGAATAAAAATTCCAAAGGAAAGCATATCCCATCGTGCTAAAAATCTATACTTTGATCAAAACAAAAAGAAAATATTACTTCTCTCTTTGCATAACTTCCATTCCATAATACAACATAGGGCTTTGTAAATAAAGTTAAGACACTTGATGATTCACATAAAAGACACTGCAATAAGGTTGAATTTTTTTCTATTTTTCAAACATACCCAGGATAAAAATCTTTCCTGGAAGAAAGGTCCAACTTGAATTTTTTAGCAGTGGATGAAGCATTCACTGTGCTCAAGTGGTAAATATTTAGCCACAGTATATAACTACAGCATGGTGTATAGGATGCCCAGGGAGGCCAGCACCTCTGGGCTTGTTGTGTCCATTTTAGGGCAGTGCACTGGACACTCAGCTCTCACCTGTGGCTCCAGGTTGCTGTCTGCAGGTGACAGCAGCCACACCCACTTAGACGGGCAGGCTAAACCAGGTGAGGGTAGCCGGCAGGCCTCATACCACAGTGAGATAGGGGTATGCCTGTCCTAGCATGTGAAGTCAGCTCCGGTGGACTGGGCGGATGAGATCTAGTGAGATCCAACAGCCTGACAGGGGGTTCTGCAAAGCTCCATGGAGAGCAAAGTGCATGACAAATCACAGAAGTAGTCATGGTCAACCACTGCAACCAAGGAATATCCCAATTGTGACGATTACTCGCACCACTGGACCCAGACAACTGAGGTCAAAAGAGTGAAAGTGCCCCAGTGCAATGGCTTTTTCACTATAAAAACTCTCCCACACAGGTTTCCTGTCATTGTTGGACACCCACCGTAACTACAGAACATGGTAAGGGCAGTATAATGATGCGGAAGTCGTTCTGCTTCCTCATGGCTCTCAAGGTCCAGTTCAAATTCTGATATCAGCTGTTGTTCATGTCGATTCACCTGTGTGCTTTAGTTTCCTTATCCCAAAGATGTATTGTTAAGGTTAAATAGCTCCTGCAAATTACCCCTGACTGGTGGGACTTAGTGAAGAGAATTCAGGACAGAAAGATAAGCTGAAGAGCATTTGAGAGTGAAGATGCAGGGCTACTGGGAAGTACGGAGAGGAGGAAAGGACTGGTGTAATTACACTGTTGGGTGCCCGAAAGACCCTGATTGGCCAATGGCCTTCTCCTGTCTTCAAAGTAAACTACATTTTAATAAACAGAGTAATCACACATCTAGTTCAGCCAGCTGCAAACTGGATCCACTTACCAGGAGGAAAATCCATGCTGGAATTAACATTATCACTGCGGCAGCACTGGTAAAAAACTGTAGTTCTGGTGGTCTGGAACCAAAAGAGAAAGTGTGAGAAAGCAAGGAATTATGGAGACTGAGTCTCCAGTAGATTGGAGGCCTCTCTACTGCTAATTTCATAATGGAGAACAACACTATTGCAATATTATAAGATTATGGCGGCCCGCACATGCAGGACTTGAACCGCCATCGGGAGCCGTGGGCAGACATGCGGTAGCGCGTTTGGAACTACCCGCTTGGGGCGGACCTTCCGGGGACAGTCTGATGTCACGTCTGCCCCGCGGGTCTCAGGGGCCCATGGGAGGGGGGATTTACGCGTGCAATCTTGAAGCAAAAAAGGCATTGAGTTCAGCTCTCTCTGCCTCCGTGTGCTTCTTTAATAGCACATTGCGCGCGGCTACAAGTTCTCACTAAAATTCAAAATTACAAGTGGAGACTGGTGGCTAAAATCACTCAACATGTTTTCAGGATTATATGTGGAAGTGATGTGATGAATTGTAATGATGATCCCATACATGTTAATAGGTGTTCAGTACAACCATGGAGTACAGCTCCCTCCTCAACAAATTTCCTCCAGGTGCATCTATTGAGTGCAAGGTCTTCCCAAAGGGAGCAAGTGACCACTGCGAAAGGAGAGACTGAACAACCAAAGGCCCAACCACTAACCACAACCACCAGTTTCTCATGTACACACTGCACCAAAAAAATGTGGATCCTAGATCGGCCTCTATAGTCACCTGAGGACCCACCAATAGACAAACCCTACGGTCACCTGAGGACCACCAATAGACAATCCCTACCGTCACCTGAGGTCCCACCAATAGACAATCCCTACGGTCACCTGAGGACCCACCAATAGACAATCCCTACAGTCACCTGAGGACCACCAATAGACAATCCCTACAGTCACCTGAGGTCCCACCAGTAGACAATCCCTACAGTCACCTGAGGACCACCAATAGACAACCCCTACGGTCACCTGAGGACCCACCAATAGACAACCCCTACGGTCACCTGAGGACCCACCAATAGACAATCCCTACAGTCACCTGAGGACCACCAATAGACAACCCCTACGGTCACCTGAGGACACACCAATAGACAATCCCTACAGTCACCTGAGGACCACCAATAGACAACCCCTACGGTCACCTGAGGACACACCAATAGACAACCCCTACGGTCACCTGAGGACCACCAATAGACAACCCCTACGGTCACCTGAGGACCACCAATAGACAACCCCTACAGTCACCTGAGGACCACCAATAGACAATCCCTACAGTCACCTGAGGACCACCAATAGACAATCCCTACAGTCACCTGAGGACACACCAATAGACAATCCCTACGGTCACCTGAGGACCCACCAATAGACAATCCCTACGGTCACTTGAGGACCCACCAATAGACAACCCCTACGGTCACCTGAGGACCCACCAATAGACAACCCCTACGGTCACCTGAGGACCCACCAATAGACAACCCCTACGGTCACCTGAGGACCCACCAATAGACAACCCCTACGGTCACCTGAGGACCCACCAACAGACAATCCCTACAGACACCTGAGGACCCACCAATAGACAACCCCTACGGTCACCTGAGGACCCACCAATAGACAACCCCTACGGTCACCTGAGGACCCACCAACAGACAATCCCTACAGACACCTGAGGACCCACCAATAGACAATCCCTACCGTCACCTGAGGACCCACCAATAGACAACCCCTACGGTCACCTGAGGATCACCAATAGTCAATCCCTACAGTCACCTGAGGACCCACCAACAGACAATCCCTACAGACACCTGAGGACCCACCAATAGACAATCCCTACGGTCACCTGAGGGCCCACCAATAGACAATCCCTACAGTCACCTGATGACCCACCAGTAGACAACCCCTACGGTCACCTGAGGACACACCAATAGACAACCCCTACGGTCACCTGAGGACCCACCAACAGACAATCCCTACAGACACCTGAGGACCCACCAATAGACAAACCCTACTGTCACCTGAGGACCCACCAATAGACAATCCCTACGGTCACCTGAGGACCACCAATAGACAATCCCTACGGTCACCTGAGGACCCACCAATAGACAATCCCTACAGTCACCTGAGGACCCACCAATAGACAATCCCTACGGTCACCTGAGGACCCACCAATAGACAACCCCTACGGTCACCTGAGGACCCACCAATAGACAACCCCTACAGTCACCTGAGGACCCACCAATAGACAATCCCTACGGTCACCTGAGAACCCACCATTAGACAATCCCTACGGTCACCTGAGGACCCACCAATAGACAACCCCTACAGTCACCTGAGGATCACCAATAGACAATCCCTACGGTCACCTGAGAACCCACCATTAGACAATCCCTACGGTCACCTGAGGACACACCAATAGACAATCCCTACGGTCACCTGAGGGCCCACCAATAGACAACCCCTACGGTCACCTGAGGACCCACCAATAGACAACCCCTACGGTCACCTGAGGACCCACCAATAGACAATCCCTACGGTCACCTGAGGACCCACCAATAGACAATCCCTACAGTCACCTGAGGACCACCAATAGACCATCCCTACAGTCACCTGAGGTCCCACCAATAGACAATCCCTACAGTCACCTGAGGACCACCAATAGACAACCCCTACGGTCACCTGAGGACCCACCAATAGACAACCCCTACGGTCACCTGAGGACCCACCAATAGACAACCCCTACGGTCACCTGAGGACCCACCAATAGACAATCCCTACGATCACCTGATGACCCACCAATAGACAACCCCTACGGTCACCTGAGGACCCACCAATAGACAACCCCTACGGTCACCTGAGGACCCACCAACAGACAATCCCTACAGACACCTGAGGACCAACCAATAGACAATCCCTACCGTCACCTGAGGACCCACCAATAGACAACCCCTACGGTCACCTGAGGACCACCAATAGTCAATCCCTACAGTCACCTGAGGACCCACCAACAGACAATCCCTACAGACACCTGAGGACCCACCAATAGACAATCCCTACGGTCACCTGAGGGCCCACCAATAGACAATCCCTACAGTCACCTGATGACCCACCAGTAGACAACCCCTACGGTCACCTGAGGACCCACCAATAGACAACCCCTACGGTCACCTGAGGACCCACCAATAGACAATCCCTACAGACACCTGAGGACCCACCAATAGACAATCCCTACGGTCACCTGAGGACCACCAATAGACAATCCCTACGGTCACCTGAGGACCCACCAATAGACAATCCCTACAGTCACCTGAGGACCCACCAATAGACAATCCCTACGGTCACCTGAGGACCCACCAATAGACAACCCCTACGGTCACCTGAGAACCCACCAATAGACAATCCCTACGGTCACCTGAGAACCCACCATTAGACAATCCCTATGGTCACCTGAGGACTCACCAATAGACAATCCCTGCAGTCACCTGAGGACCCACCAATAGACAATCCCTACGGTCACCTGAGGACCCACCAATAGACAATCCCAAAGCAGAACATCTTATTCGACTCAAGTGAGCTCACTGCTACTACCATAAACAGCTCTCAATATGGAAACAGCTTGTCATTATGTACAACCAAGGTACTTACACCATTTATTCTATTAATAGGAAATTCTGGGGATCTTATCCTGTGTCTGAAATGTAGAGAGCACTGTCGGTGGATATTTATATCACATCAAATGTGTTAGATTTAATGGTTTAATTGTCATTTACTTTACAGTTTAACAATTAATTACCTGCTTGCATGTTATATAATTACCTTGTACATAAGTAACTGCTTACTAGATTTCTAGTGGCAATAGTATACACATAACAGTTTAATACGCCTCTAGTGGTTATACAAAGTATAATTCTGGAAGCTTCTTTGTTCTCTGTTAAGTGAATAAGTGTTTTCTCAATGGTTAACTTTTACTGCAGTATTGAGTAAGTATTTTTTAATTGGTTTATTATCTATAGACCTGATTGAAATTTTTCTTATCCGTGGATATGTTAATTGCTTTTAGGTTCACTTAGGGATTGGTGCACCAATGTTGGCTTGCATTTTACAATCTGGCCCTCAGGTGCGTGATGCTACAATATTGAAAGACACACGATAGGTAGTATTAATGAAAAATATCACACAAATTTCTATGGGATACCATTGTAGCATAGCGGATAGCACAATGCCATTACAGCTTGGGGTGGAGTTCAGAGCTCAATTTCAGTGTCCTCTGTAAGCCAGTTTGTATGTTCTTCCCAAGTGTATATATTTCCTCAGGGTGCTCCGGTTTCCTCCCACGGTCCAAAGGTGTACAATCTCAATACGGACTGGGCTAGTAGTGGTTAGTGCAATGCTATTACAGCTCAGGGCATCAGAGTTTAATTCCAATGTCATCTGTACGGATATCCTCCAAGTGGAATATGTGGGATTTCCCTGGCTGCTCACATTTCTTCCCACAGTCCAAAGATGTACTAGTTAGTGGGCTAAATGGTCACTGTAAGTTGTCCTGTGACTAGGCTGGGGTTAAATTGGTGGATTGCAGGGCAGTGTGGTGCAGTGTAGTAGGCTAAAAAGACCTGTTCCGTGCTGTATTACTCAACACAATAAAATTAAAATATTTTCTAACTTCCATAGTTTGAGGTCAAAGTTCTAGATTTGAAGACTAATGTGCTTTTCCTGCACTGGCATCCAGTTTATCAGGGTGCTTTACATATAAACAAAACGAACTGAGGACCTGAGCAAAAATAATAGGTCACCAATACATCCCAGTACATTCTGTGTTAATAAGTCATCAATACACCCCCATGCACATTCTCTGCCATTAATAGGTCAACAACACACCCCCATACACATTCTCTGCCATTAAAAGGTCATCAGTACACCCCCATACACATTCTCTGCATTAAACCAGGAACCTGAACAAACCAACACAAATGAAGATACATTTTAAAAAGTAAAATGAAGCTGGAGAAGTGCATTGGTGAGAGGAAGGCTGGAGAAAGAGTTAGCAAACAGAAGAGGGAAATGCACCTGTTCAAACTACATTATTACACAACTATTCCTATTGAGAAACTATAATCATGCCAAACTGATCAAACCAAAATTATTTAAAAACTTACGAGAATTTATACTTGTCTCCACTGAGCAACTTCTTGGAGAACACATTCTGTAGACTAAAAACAAAGCATTAGCACAGGAATATGTAAGAATATGCATGCAAGTGCCAGTAAATTTTCACAGATATGGTAGCAATCATTTTCTGGGTGAAATATCTAAGGTTTCAATTAAATAATGGTCCAATATTGTATGATTACACCACAACCACATACAACACATGAAGAAACACAGGTACCTAAGAGCACTGTTTGGAAATCTCATATCAAAAAATAATACCAAAGCTGATAAATCCGATCTATGCCCACAGTTTTGTTGGAGGAGGTAGCTTCAGAGATAGTGGATGATATCGTCATCTTTGGAGTTTGAAAGATTATTATATTTTCTTATGAATGGAAGGTCAATACTTACAACAAGAAGGAGAGAAAATAAGGAACTATCTCTCCTTGGAGCAAAGGAGGATGGCAGGTGACCTGATAGAGGGTGTGTAAGATGATGAGAGGCATTGATCATGTGGATAGTCAGAGGCTTTTTCCCAGGGCTGAAATGGTTGCCACAAGAGGACATAGGTTTAAGGTGTTGGGGAGTAGGTACAGAGGAGACGTCAGGGGTAAGTTTTTTTTACTCAGAGAGTGGTGAGTGCGTGGAATGGGCTGCTGGCAACGGTGGTGGAGGTGGATATGATAGGGTCTTTTAAGAGGCTTTTAGATAGATACATGAAGCTTAGTAAAATAGAGAGCTATAGGTAAGCCTAGTAATTTCTGAGGTAGGGACATGTTCAGCACAAGTTTGTGGGCCAAAGGGCCTGTATTATGCTGTAGGTTTTCTACGTTTCTATGTTTGGAAGGAAATATTGTAAGGAAAATCGTGGAATCTACAACACAGAAATATTATGTTGAGCTGAAACAACCAATGCCTATTGGTTAGCTGACAACCAATCCTCGGTTGACTTTCACTGATTGGGATCTGGGCTAGTGTTCTTAATTAAAGATGAAATCAGGGCAATAGTGAGAAACAATACAAGATCTAAGTAGCAGAATATTGAATCCAAATGGATAGAGATCAGGAATAGCAAAGGGGGAAAAAAAAAATCACTGGTGGGAGTTGCCTATTGCTAACCAAATAATAATATTACAGTGGCACAGGCAATAAACAGAGAAATATCTGAGGCATGTGAGAATGGTTAACTGGCACATAGATTGGGTGAATCAAGTCAGTCAAGGCAGTCTTGACAAGGATTTCATAGAATGCATCTGTGATGGCTTTCTTAAACAGCATGTTACTGAATCTAAAAGGGAACATGCCATCTTAGATCTGGTCCTGTGCAATGAGACAGGTAAAATTAGTGATCTTGTGGTTAGGGATCCTCTTGGAAAGAGTGATCATAGTGTGAATGAAGTTTTCATACAAATGGAGGGTGCAATAGTTCAATCTAAAACCAGTGTATTATGCCTAAACAATTGAGACTACAATGGGATAAAGGAGGATCTGGCTAGTGTAGACTGGGAACTCAGGCTATATGATGGGACAGTTGAGGAACAGTGGAAGTCTTTCAAAGAGCTTTTTCACAGTGCTCTACAAAAGTATATTCCAGTTAAAAGCAAAGACAGTAAGGGTGAGGAGAGCCAGTCTTGAATAATTAAGGAAATAAAAGAAGGCATCAAACTATAGCACGTGCATACAAAGTTGCCAAGAGTAGTGGGAAACTGGAAGACTGGGAAAACTTTAAAAAGTACCACTAAGCAAACAAGAAAGGGAAGCTAGAATTGTGAAAATAAACTAGCACAAAATATAAAAACAGATAGTAAAAGTTTTATAATTATATAAAGCGGAAAAGGGTGGCTAAAATGAATGTAGGTCCCTTGGAGGACGAGAAGGGGGAATTGATATTGGTTGATAAGGAAATGGCTGAAATCTTGTGTCAGTCTTCACGGTGGAGGACATATCTAACATGCCAAAGAGAGATGTTATGGATGTGATGGGAGGGGAGGACATTAGCTATCACTGAAGAGATAGTGCTCAGAATCAGGTTTATTATCACCAGCATGTAACGTGAAATTTGTTAACTTAGCAGCAGCAGTTCAATACAATACATACTATTAAAAAAATAATAATAACAAATAAGTAGTGCGGAGCAAACTTGTGGGCCTGAAGATAGATAAGTCCCCCGGTCCTGATGGGATGCATTCCAGGGTATTGAAAGAAATGGCAGAAGTTATAGTAGAGGCTCCAAAATTCTCTGGACTCTGGGCAAATCCTGGCAGACTGGAAGGTGGCAAATGTCATTCCACTGTTTGAAAAAGGACGTAGGCAAAAGACAGATAACTGTAGGCCAGTTAATTTAACGTCTGTAGTTGGGAAAATGCTTGAAGCTATCATTAAAGAAGAAATAGCGAGGCATCTGGAAAGAAATGGATCCATCAGGCAAATGCAACATGGATTCAGCAAAGGCAGGTCCTGTTTGACAAACTCACTGGAGTTCTTTGAGGATATAATGAGCACAGTGGATAGAGGGGAACAGATTGACATTATTTACTTGGATTTCCAGAAGGTGTTCGATAAGGTGCTACATAAAAGACTTATCCATAAGATAAGGATGCATAGAGTTGAGGGTGATGTATTAGCATAGATAGAGAATTGGTTAACTAATAGAAAGCAAAGAGTTGGGATACATGGGTGTCACCCTGGCTGGCAATCAGTGGAGAGCAGTGTACCGCAAGGGTCGATGCTGGGCCTGCAACTGTTCACCATACACAGTAACAATCTGGAAGAGGGCACCCAGTGTAGTTTATCTAAATTTGCTGATGATAACAAATTGAGTGGAAAAGCTAATTGCGCAGAAGATACGGAGAATCTACAGAGAAATATAGATAGGTAAGTGAGTGGGCAAGGGTCTGGCAGATGGAGTACAATGTTGGTAAATGCGAGGCCATCCACTTTGGAAGGAAAAATGAAAGAGCAGATTATTATCTAAATGGTAAAAAATTGCAGCATGCTGCTGTGCAGAGGGACTTGGGAGTGCTTGTGCATGAATCACAAAAGGTCGGTTTGCAGGTTCAGCAGGCTATCAAGAAGGCAAATGGAATGTTAGCTGTCATTGCGAGAAGAATTAAATTTAAGAGCAGGGAGATTATGCTGTAACTGTACAGCGTACTGGTGAGGCCGCACCTGGAGTACTGCGTGCAGTTCTCCTTAACTTGAAGAATATACTAGCTTTGGAGGCGGTGCAGAGGAGGTTCATCAGGTTGATTCCAGAGATGAGGGGGTTAGACTATGAGGAGAGATTGAGTCACCTAGTACTGTACTCACTGGAATTCAGAAGAATAAGAGGAGTTCTTAACATAAAATTATGAAAGGGATAGATAAGATTGAGGCAGGGAAGTTGTTTCCACTGGTAGGTGAAACTAGAACTAGGGAACATAGCTGCAAGATTTGGGGGAGTAGATTTAAGACAGAGATGAGGAACTAATTTTCCCAGAGAGTGGTGAATCTGTGGAATTCTTTGCCCAAGGAAGCAGCGGAGGCTACCTCAGTAAGTATATTTCAGATAAGGTTGAATAGATTTTTTGCATTGTAGGGCAATTAAGGGTTATGGGGAAAAGGCAGGTGGGTGGAGATCAGCCCATGGTCAGATCAGTCATGATCTTATTGAATGGCGGAGCAGGCTTGACAGCCAGATGGCCTATTCCTGCTCCTTTTCTTATGTTCTTATGGTCATTAGTCCAAACAATGTCTTGAATGTTCTTGGGTAAACCACTTCAATTGTCCTGCTTTGAAATGTATAGTTGAGTTTTGAGTTTCAGGTTTGTAGTGACAAGGTCTTACTGAATAATTTGGTATACTGAATAAATAGGTATACAAAATTATGAGGGGTATAGATAGGGTAAATGCAAGCAGGCTTTTTCCCCTGAGGTTGGGTGGGACTACACCACAGGTAATGGCTTAAGGTTGAAAGGTGGTAATTTTAAGGTGAACATGAGGGAGAACTTTATCACTTAGAAGGCTGTGAGAGTGTGAATGAGCTGCCGGCACAAGTGGTGTATGTGAACTCGATTTCAAGGTTAAAGAGAATTTGGGAGAGGCACATGAATAATAGGGGTATGGAAGGCTATGGTCTTGGTGCCAGTGATGGGAGTAAGCAGTTTAAATGGTTCCGGCATGGACTAGATGGGACAAAGTGGTGTACTTCTCTATGACTTAAATTTTTAGAGTTCTGGCTTTTTCCTACTTCCTGGCTTCAGATCTCATCAGTAGTTACAAAGAAGCAAACAGAACAAATTGGCTGTGTATTATATTGGCACGGCAATTTCAGCAAAAGGCTTATGCACAATTCTATCGCAGCAGTAAGGTCAATTTGAGGTGGCACAGCCGAAGTTAATCGAAACCTTGACAAGTAGGTTATCAGTGAGTCCAACAATGTTGGTGTCAAAAACTGAACAAAACTAACAGGAGTCAATTGTTGCATCCATGAACCAACTTCCAATTCAAAGCTGCTTGGGAGTTACGTTGAATCATGGTTTAAATATTACGAGGACATACTCTGGGTGGAGTTTGCCAGTAAAGTCCACTCATAGAAGACACGTGCTTTGCTCTGAAAATTGGGTCCTGATAAACATGCATGATGAAACTGTCTGACAACTAACAAGCATTTTTGGAGAGCAGATAGCTCCCTTCAGCATTTACTACCAATGCCTAAAGCTCATTAAACACAAAGCTGATGAATTCATCACATATGCTGGTGTCGTCAGTTGCGAATGTGAAAAATTCATGCTAGATAACGTGACTGAATCACAGTTCAAATGTCTGATTTCTATTTGTGGACTTCAGACACACAACGATGCGGGTATTCGCAAACTGCTCCTCACCAGACAAGAGCTAAATCCTGACATGACTCGACAAGCTGTCACTCAAGAACATCATTGTTTAATTAAACTGAAACACGATTCCAATTTGGTCAAACAGAACCATATCAATGCAGTTTTCAGTGGCCCAAACATTATCATTCAGCAGGTCTCCAAGTGGCCAAGCACAGCTTGTTGGAACTGTGGTGCATGGCATTATGCAAGAAACTGCCAATACAAGAAACACACTGGCCACAATGAAGTATTTTGCTGTCCTTCACTATCTTCTAGGCCAGTCAAGGTTGAGGTAGATGTTGTACCATTCTAATGACGCTGAGACAACTCTACCAAGGTCACCCAGGCATCAACTGAATGCCCTCCACCTCCACAGACAAATCCATTAAAATTCTAAAGTTCATGGATGATGCGGTTGTAGTTGGTCTCATCTTGAATAATGATGTGACCTTCTATCAAAGACAGCCCTGCAGCATGGTGTGCTCATAACAACTTGGAGCTTAATGCTATCAAGACAGTGGAAATGAGGATTGACTTCTGCTGACAACCCCCTTGGAAATTAATGGTCAGGTTGTGTCTGTGGTAAGTCATTCAAATTTCTGGGGACCACCATTACCAATACATTTAAGTGGGACAAACACATCATGTTCATTATCAGGAAAGCTCAGCAGAGACTGTTCTTCCTACACCAGCTCAGGAAACTTAACATCTCAGGGTGTATCCTGATCAATTGTTACTCAGCCATCATTGAGAGTGTTGTGACCAACTCTATCACTGCTTGGTTTCCCAAAGTCCAGGCTGCAGTGAGTGGTCAACTCAAAGAAGATCATTGGCTGTCAGCTACCAACATTTTTTAGGGTCTTTTACTAGGCTTTTAGATAGGTACATGGAGCTTAGTAAAATAGAGATAGCGGACGATATAATCATCTTTGGAGTTCGAAAGATTATTATATTTTCTTATGAATGGAAGGTCAATACTTACAACAAGAGGGAGAGAAAATAAGGAACTCTCTCTCCTTGGAGCAAAGGAGGATGAGAGGTGACCTGATAGAGGTTGCTTTTTTCCAGCACTGAAATGGTTGCTACAAGAGGACACAGGTTTAAGGTGCTGGGGAGTAGGTACAGAGTAGTAAGTTTTTTACTCAGAGAATGGTGAGTGCATGGAATGGACTGCCGGCAATGGTGGTGGAGGCAGAAACGATAGGGTCTTTTAAGAGGCTTTTAGATAGGTACATGGAGCTTAGTAAGATAGAGAGCTATAGTTAAGCCTAGTAATTTCTGAGGCAGAGACATGTTCAGCACAACTTTGTGGGCCAAAGGGTCTATATTGTGCTGTAGGTTTTCTATGTTTCTATTAAAAACCTGTTCATTGCCAGAGCGAAGGAAGAGCAGGAAAAATTACTGCTGACTGCACCACCCTGGCAGTCACCTGTGCACCAAATTGCCATCAGGGAGATGCTACAAGTTCATCACCACCAGGACACGTCACCTCCGAAGCTTCTTTCCTGTAGTGACCCAACTTCTCAACAAAATTCACTCAGGTATAATACCCTAACTGTCCCTATACAACATCTATTATACGGTCTTTCCTGCTCTCCTTGTTCTGTTGATAATTATTGAGTCTGTTCATATTTTTATATTTATTTAAAGTTTGATTATTGATGTTTGTGTTGATTGTTGACTGCTCGTGGCTGTTTGCACCATTGTCTTGTAAACTGTTAGTTGCTGTTGTGTTGTCTGTTATGATACTGTTATTTCTTTAGTGCTTGGCACTGAATCACAATCAATTCTGGTATGTTTCACATGCTGGCAAAAAAGTGATTCTGAAAGCCCTGGCAAGAAGCTTTGTGTACTGGCTAGGTGTAGACAAAGATATCACATCAGTATGTGAGCAATGTACTCAGTGCTCTATGCAGCAAAACTCCAAGTAGAGTGTATCCACAACCATTTAGGTACAAATAGGAACAGGTAAGAAATAGTTAAACTGCACTAAGGAAGGTCCTGAACCTGGCTGCGAAAGGAGGAGGGTTGAACATGGGACTAGCAAACCCATCCCGTAAAAACGCAGAGCTACAGAAACACTAATGGAAGCTCCAAAGACCTCATCCCTGGGCGAGGAAAGATCTTACCTAGAAGACATATAGATAGACTTCTCCAGGGGACAACTTCAAAGACTAGACCAAGAGAGGACTCTTGATGAGCTGCTGATGGAGGTCTAAGTCCCAGTAGGGGTGATGGGATTACGAAGAAGAAGAAATGATAACCCGGCAACCAACAGCCGTGGATAACAATAAAAAAAATTCTTGAAAATTTTGAGGACGACAGGACACAGAAATTTACAAGAACATTGCCAGGACTTGAGCACCTGAGTCATAGAGTTAAGCTGAACAGGTTAGGACTCTATTTCCTAGAGTGTAGGAGAAT
Organism: Hypanus sabinus; assembly: GCF_030144855.1. NCBI lineage: Eukaryota > Metazoa > Chordata > Chondrichthyes > Myliobatiformes > Dasyatidae > Hypanus > Hypanus sabinus. The sequence goes on from NC_082732.1 coordinate 46,127,451, forward strand.
GAGACCATAAGACATAGGAGTAGTATCTCAGATCCCACTCAACCCCATACACCTGCCTTCTCTTCACAGATTTTGATGCCCTGACTGACCAGGAAACTCAACTTCCACCTCAACATATACTCACGGACTTGGCCTCCACTGTAGTCTATGGCAGAGCATTCCACAGATTCACTATTCTCTGGCTAAAAAAGAAATCCTACTGACTTCTGTTCTAAAAGGTCACCCCTCAATTTTGAGGCTGTTCCCTCTAGTTCTGGATACCCCCTCCATAAGAAACATCCTCTCCACATCCACCCTATCTCGTCCTTTCAACATTTGGTAGGTTTCAATAAGATTCCAACCCCCCCCCCCCCCGCCCCCCACATTTGTCTATATTCTAGTGAATACAGGCCCAAAGCCACCCAACGCTCATGTTGACCCCTTCATTCCCGCAATCATGAACCTCCTCTGGACTCTCTCCAAAGACAACACATCCTTTTTGAGATACAGGGCCCAAAAACTATTGACAATAGTCCAAATGTGGCCCAACTAGGGTGTTATAAAGCCTCAGCATTATCTCCTTGCTTTTATATTCTATTCCCTTTGAAATAAATGCCAACATTGCATTTGCCTTCTTTACCACAGGCTCAATCTGTAAATTAACCTTCTGGGAGCCTTGCACAAGGACTCCTAAGTCCCTCTGTGCTTTTGATGCTTGAACCTTCTCCCCATAAAGACAACAGTCTGCTCTATTGTTCCTTCAACCAAAATGCATTATCATATATTTCCCAATACTGTATTCCATCTGCTACTTTTTGCTCATTCTTCCAATTTGTCTAAGTCCTGTTGCAATCGCAATGCTTCCTCAGCACTACCTGAGAGGAGATCTGATAGAGGTATACAAAACTATAAGGGGTATAGATAGGGTAAATGCAAGCAGGTTTTTGCCACTGGTTGATTGAGACTAGAACTAGAGGTCATGGGTTCAAGGTGAAAGGGGAGGAAAACTCTGGAGATGCTGAAGACAGTGTAGCACAGTGTCTATGCTGGGTTGGGGGCTGGCCAGTGTTTCATCAGTGGAATGGCAATCTGGATTACGTGAATGCATGTATTCATCTGTGGACTGCTTGTTGGTGATAACACCCACGCAGCATTTATATACAGGACAAGTCACTAAGGGACTTGCACTATATATATATATATATGTTTTTTTTAGAAGGGAGGGAGGGAGGGAGGGAGAGAGGGAGAGAGGGAGAGAGAGAGAGAGAGAGAGAGAGAGAGAGAGATGTGTGTGTGTGTATATATATATAGGGAAGGGGGGAGGGAGAAATATAAGTACAGTCAGCCCTCCTTATCTGTGGATTCCACGAACCGTGGATCGGGAAAACCTGGAAGTTCTCTCTCCAGCACTCGTTGTTTGAGCATCGTTGGAGCACTCGTTGGTGAGACTGCACTTAAGAGTATTGTGTTCAATTCTGGTCACCTCATTATAGGAAGGATGTGGAAACTTATGGAGAGGGTGCAGAGGAGATTTACCAGGATGTTGCCTGGTTTGGAGAACAAGTCATATGAAGCAAGGTTAGCAGAGCTGGGACTTTTCACTTTGGAGTGTAGAAGAATGAGAGGGGACTTGATAGAGGTCTACAAGATTATGAGAGGCATAGATAGGGTGGATAGTCAGTACCTGTTTCACAGGGCACCAATAGCAAACACCAGAGGGCTTATGTACAAAATTAAGGGAGGGAATTTTAGGGGAGACATCAGGAGTAAGTTGTTGTTTTTTTTTTAAACACAGTTACACAGAGGGTTGTGAGTGCCTGGAATGACTTGCCAAGGATGGTGGTGGAGGCTAAAACATTAGGGGTATTTAAGAGCCTCTTGGACAGGCACATGGATGAAAGAAAGATGGGTTATGGGGTAGTGTGGGTTTAGAACTTTGTTTTTAAGGATTATATGGGTCAGCACAACATGGAGGACTGAAGGTCCTGTACTGTGCTGTAGTGTTCTATGGTTCTATGACAAATAAAAGGCAGCACAGTACAGGAAAACCGAGGGCTGGGGGAGAGGGTATCACCAGCACTACACGTCACACCATATAGAACATAACAGCACACTACAGGCCCTCTGGCCCACAATGCTGGCCAACCTCTTAACCTACCCTTTGCTTAGAAAGCAAAGGGTAGCAGTGAATGGGTGTTTCTCGGACTGGCTGGAGGTGACTAGTGGGGTACCACAGGGCTCTGTATTGGGACCACAGCTCTTTACGATTTATGTCAACGATTTATATGAGGGCACTGAAAACTATATCAGCAAGTTTGCTGACGATACTAAACTGGGTGGCAGTGTGACATGCGAAGAGGACGTTAGGAGAATACAGGGAAACTTGGATAGGCTGGGTGAGTGGGCAGATACTTGACAGATGTCATTCAATGTGAATAAATGTGAAGTTATCCACTTTGGAAGCAGGAACAAGAGGGCAGAGTATTGTCTGAACGGTGTAGAGTTAGGTAAGGGAGAAATGCAAAGAGACCTAGGAGTCCTAGTTCATCAGTCAATGAAGGTGAATGAGCAAGTGCAACAGGCAGTGAAGAGGGCAAATGGAATGTTGGCCTTTATTACAAGGGGAATTGAGTACAAGAGCAAGGATGTCCTTTTGCATTTGTACAGGGCCCTGGTGAGACCACACCGAGAATATTGTGTACAGTTTTGGTCTCCAGGTTTAAGGAAGGACATTCTGGCAATTGAGGAAGTGCAGTGTAGATTCACTAGGTTGATTCCTGGGATGGCAGGGCTGTCTTACGCAGAGAGATTGGAGAGATTGGGCTTGTACACACTGGAATTGAGGAGATTGAGAGGGGATCTGATTGAAACGTTTAAGATAATTAAAGGATTTGATAGGATTGAGGCAGGAAATATGTTCCAGATGTTGGGAGAGTCCAGTACCAGAGGGCATGGATTGAGAATAAGAGGTCAGTTATTTAAAACAGAGTTGAGGAAGAGCTTCTTCTCCCAGAGAGTTGTGGAGGTGTGGAATGCACTGCCTCGGAAGACAGTAGAGGCCAATTCTCTGGATGCTTTCAAGAAGGAGCTAGATAGATAACTGATGGATAGGGGAATCAAGGGATATGGGGACAAGGCAGGATATGGGGACTGGGTATTGATAGTGAATGATCAGCCATGATCTCAGAATGGCGGTGCACTCGAGGGGCCGAATGGTATACTTCTGCACCTATTGTCTATTGTCTACCCCAAGATCAATCTAACGAACCTCCATCTACTCCTGAAATACTGTGCCCCAACAATCCCAACTCTGGCCTAAGTTTTTAATTACTTGCCCAACACCTCCTGGTATGTTCACCAAAGCTCCTGTAAACCCTTGGGGGAACTTGCTACAATAAAGAAACCGAAATCTACAGCACATTACAGTCCCTTCAGTCTACAATGTTGTGTTGACCATGTACTACTCTAGAGATGCCTAGAATTTCCTTACCGCATAGCCCTCTATTTTCCTAAGCTCCATGTACCTATTTAAGAGGCTCTAAAAAGAACCTATTATATCCGTCTCCACCACCAGTGCTGGCAGTGCATTCCACGCACCCATCACTCTCTGTGTGAAAACCTTATTTTTGACATCCCCCTTGTACCCACTTCCAAGTACCTTAAAACTGTGCCCCCTCGTGTCAGTCACTTCAGCTCTGGGAAAAAGCCTCTGGCTATCCACGATAGATCCACCTACACGGGCTGTGTAATTCTGGGTGCAGGGATACCTGTACTGGCCAGACAGGTTATACAGAAACAGAACTGAAGACAATGCTTACACAGTAATGGAGGAAAAGACTAAATTTGGCAGCAGGAACTGAACATCAGAAATGAGGGGCACCACAGTGGCACAGCAATTAACATGATGCTATCACAGATCAAGGCGTTGGATTCTGGAGTTTCTTTGACAAGGTTCCACATAGTAGGCTTATTCAGAAAGTCAGAAGGCATGGGATCCAGGAAAGTTTGGCCAGGTGGATTCAGAATTGGCTTGCCTGTAGAAGGCAGAGGGTTGTGGTGGAGGGAGTACATTCAGATTGGAGAGTTGTGACTAGTGGTGTCCCACAAGGATCTGTTCTGGGACCTCTACTTTTCGTGATTTTTATTAACGACCTGGTTGAGGGAGTAGAAGGGTGGGTTGGCAAGTTTGCAGATGACACAAAGGTTGGTGGTATTGTAGATAGTATAGAGGATTGTCGAAGATTGCAGAGAGACATTGATAGGATGCAGAAGTGGGCTGAGCAGTGGGAGATGGCGTTCAACCCAGAGAAGTGTGAGGTGGTACACCTTGGAAGGACAAACTCCAAGGTAGAGTACAAAGTAAATGGCAGGATACTTGGTAGTGTGGAGGAGCAGAGGGATCTGGGGGTACATGTCCACAGATCCCTGAAAGTTGCCTCACAGGTAGATAGGGTAGTTAAGAAAGCTTATGGGGTGTTATCTTTCATAAGTCAAGGGATAGAGTTTAAGAGACGCGATGTAATGATACAGCTCTATAAAACTCTAGTTAGGCCACACTTGGAGTACTATGTCCAGTTCTGGTCACCTCACTATAGGAAGGATGTGGAAGCATTGGAAAGGGTGCAGAGGAGATTTACCAGGATGCTGCCTGGTTTAGAGAGTATGGATTATGATCAGAGATTAAGGGAGCTAGGGCTTTACTCTTTGGAGAGAAAGAGGATGAGAGGAGACATGATAGAGTTGTACAAGATAATAAGAGGAATAGTCAGAGTGGACAGCCAGCAGCTCTTCCCCAGGGCACCACTGCTCAGTACAAGAGGACATGGCTTTAAGGTAAGGGGAGGGAAGTTCAAGGGGGATATTAGAGGAAGGTTTTTCACTCAGAGAGTGGTTGGTGCGTGGAATGCACTGCCTGAGTCAGTGGTGGAGGCAGACACACTAGAGAAGTTTAAGAGACTACTAGACAAGTATATAGAGGAATTTAAGGTAGGGGGTTATATGTGAGGTGGGGTTTGAGGGTCAGCACAACATTGTGGGCTGAAGGGTCTGTAATGTGCTGTACTATTCTATATTCTACATTCTATTTCCAGTGTCCTCTATAAGGAGTTTGTACCTTCTCCCCGTAAGGTGAGTAGGTTTACCCTGCGTGCTTCAGTTTCTTCCCACAGTCCAAAGATGTACCAGTTGGTAGGTTAATGGGTCATTGTAAATTGCCCTGTGTTTAGACTAGGCTTATTTGGTAGGTTGCCATAACCAAAACCATGTACATTAATGATCTGGATGAGGGGGTAGTAAATTGGATTAGTAAGTATGCAGATGATACTAAGGTAGGTGGCGTTGTGGATAATGAAGTGGGTTTTCAAAGCTTGCAGAGAGATTTAGGCCAGTTAGAAGAGTGGTCTGAAAGATGGCAGATGGAGTTTAATGCTGATAAATGTGAGGTGCTATATTTTAGTAGGAATAATCCAAACAGGACATACATGGTAAATGGTAGGGCATTGAAGAATGCAGTAGAACAGAGTGATCCAGGAATAATGGTGCATAGTTCCCTGAAGGTGGAATCTCATATGGATAGGGTGGTGAAGAAAGCTTTTGGTATGCTGGCCTTTACAAATCAGAGCATTGAGTATAGGAGTTGAGATGTAATGTTAAAATTGTACAGGCACATGGATGAAAGAAAAATGGAGGGTTATGGGGTAGTGTGGGTTTAGTACCTTTTTTTTAAGGATTATATGGGTCGGCACAACATGGAGGGCTGAAGGTCCTGTACTGTGCCGTAGTGTTCTATGGTTCTATGTACAGACTATTTTTTCTTGTCATTATTCCCTAAACAATACAGAATAACAACTATTTACATAGCATTTACATTGTATTAGGTATTATTAAAAGTTATCTAGAAATGACTTAAAAGTACAGGCAGTCCCCAGGTTTTAAACGAGTTCCGTTCCTGAGTTGGTCTTTAAGTCGGATTTGAAGTCAGAACAGGTACATCCTGTATTATTTAGCGTCAGTTAGTCAAATGATTTCTTAGTATATAGTACATATTTTACCTTTCTATGCATATAAAACACTTAAGAGACAAACATGTTTCAATAATTAAACCACTGCTTTGCTTAGTAATAATTGTAGCTTTCATTGGGGCAGGGCCTTTCACATGCTCCATTAAAATTGTTCCGATCGTTCACCGACTGTAGCCTAAAGCTTTTCCAATGACCGATGGCGTTTCACCTCTTTCTGATAGCTTTATTACTTCTACCTTATTTTCAATCGTGATTGTGATTATTCTCGTGAACAGAAACACTGTGGTATCAGAGCTGCGCTGGGTCCTAATGTCCACCGCACTGACAGGTTAAATAAGGGACGAGCATCTATGTTTTTTGGTATCCATGGTGTATCTCGGAACCAATCCCCCACGGATAAGGAGGGCCGACTGTAATTTTTTTTGGTGCGACTGTGTTTACTTGCTATTTTATACAATATACGTGTCTCGAGCTATGTGTGACTGTGGGTAATGTGTTTTGCTTTCAGTTGGTTGTATTTATGGGTGTTCATGTACGAGTGACTGATAATTAAACAAACTTGAAATGTTTAAGGGGAATCTCAGAGGGAGCAGTGAGAGCGTGGAATGAGCTGCCAGCAGATATGGTGGAAGCAGATTCGATTTCAGCATTTATGGGAGGGTTCGGGTCTGGATGCAGGTTGATGGGACTAGGCAGAATAACAGTCTGTATGGACTAGATGGGCACTGTAGGGTTCTGTGTCATTTACAGAAAGCTTGCAAGTTCCAAGTTCCATTCTGGATTTATCACTTCTTTGCTAAGACTGTCAGATGCTGCAAATTTGTCTGTTGCAGGACAACTGCATGGAATATATTCATTAAAGAAAACTAATATTACCTACTTACCAATCCATGACATTGGTAGAGAGGGCAGCCGAGAAGCCGAGCATGTTAAAGCTGATTTCTGTGACTGTACACAATGCCAATCCACCCATTATAGGCATTAATGACAAGTTAACCCATAAACCTATCAAAAAGAGACAACACATAAATACAGTAACAGATAGGAGAAAATCTGCAAATGCTGGAAATCCAAGCAACACATACAAAATGTTGGAGGAACTCAGCAGGCCAGGCAGTATCTACAGAAAAAACTACAGTCGATGTATCGAGCCGATTCTCCAACGCTGGCAGGCTTGTACGTCCCCAGATCGTGATCCATGCTACCGACCTGTGATCTGGATTTAAACAGTGTCTTCTAACAGAGCAAACTATCGCATGGCACTTGAAGGGAATGTACGGGCTGCCCAGCACAATCCTCACTGATTTGATTTCACAGAAATGACACATTTAAGTCTATGTTTTGATGTACACTCAGTGGCCACTTTATTAGGTACACTTGCTCGTTTATGCTAATACCTAATCAACCAATCATTTGGCAACAACAGTGCATAAAAGCATACAGACATGATCAAGGGGCTCAGTTGTTGTTCAGAGCAAACATTGAAATGGGGAAGAAATGTGGTCTAAATGTAATGGCTTCTTTGTAATGTTTCACTGCTAATGCTAATGTAATACCTTCTCCGTAATGTTCACTGCTGATGTAACGGGTTCTCTATAACAGCAATGTTTGGGGTATGGCTAGGAGATAATGGGGTTTGGTATGCGGGGTTAACCAATAAGGAAATTTTGTTCTTTCTTGTATGTCTGGGAGCTGAGTTTTCATGGTCTTTTGTTGGGAGAGATGAAGAGGGAAGATGTGTCTGGAGAAAGCTGGTAGACCGACGGACGGAGTGGACTGGAATCTGAGGGTCCGAAGGTTGGCGACATTCGGAAGAGATCGATGGTGGAAGAATACCGACTGAGTGAGCTCGAACTGTGAGCTTGACTTGGGCCCTTTTTTTTTGTTTTGTTTATTTTCATTACTAACCCTATATTCAGATTAAGATTCATAAAGTTTATCATTTAATTTCATATGGTGTACTCTGATATTTTGCATTGTGGGTTTGTAATTGGGGGTACATTACACAGCATCCACACAAATTCTTTGTGCAATTCCTCTGTGCACACACACGTGCACAACTTAGAGGGAACACTGGAGTAGACCATGGAGAAAGTGAAGGAGGGGAAGGGCAGGTGAGAAGAGAAAGGGTAAGAGGGTAACCAGAATGGAGAATGGGAGGGAGTAATTACCAGTCGTTAGAGAAAAAATTATTTCATGTCAGTTATTACCCTACAACCATCAGATTCATGAAACTGGCATGGATAACTTCATTCACAACAATTCTGAATTGATTCTATGACCTACACACTAACTTTAAGCACTCTTTACAACTCTTGTTCTCAGTATTAACTTATTTGCATAGCTTGTCTTCTCTTGCACTTCATTTGCTTGTCAGTCTGTGTGTTTACATATAGATTTTCATAAAATTCTGTTGTATTTCTTTTTTTCCCAGTAAATGCCTGCCAGAAAACAAATATCAGAGTACGATATTGTAACATATAGTTGCAAGAAAATTGTGAACCCTTTGCAATGACCTAGTTTTCTGCATTAATTACTCATGAAAGGTGGTCTTAACGGCATAGAAAAAGACGACCCTCCAAAATATTTTGCTCAACTTTTAAAAGATGCGTTCCCGTCGGTTATCCCTCCGTTACTTGATCGCACACATAGAATTTGGTGTCGATCATCGAGTGCTCCAGCTAAACCTTCGGTTGTAATTGTCCGGTTTCATTATGTACACGACAAAGAACAACTTATTCGTGTGGCTCAGCAGGCAGAAATGGTTAAATTTCAAGATTACTATTTCCGTTTGGTTGAAGATTTTAGTCCTGAAGTTATGAGGAAAAGGCTTCTTTTTAAACCTCTGATGTCTGAATGTTTTGAGAAAAATCTAAAACCTGCGCTCTTATACCCTGCGAAGCTTAGAATCTCTCTGCCGAATGCTCCACGTCAGGTTTTCCTTTCAACATCTGAAGCAAGAAGTTATCTGGATGAGAACTTCCCTACTGCTACAGACACTAATCTCTAATAAATGAGTGATTCTGATTGTGTAAGATGGTTTTCGATTCCTCAAACCGGATTTAGTCTCTGGTTATTGGTGTAGGTTTATCCTATACTTTATATTTAAGTTAAAGTGTGTTTTTGTCATATTAATCGCTCTGTGTTATACACTTTAACCATTATACTATATTCTTGACTGTTATTTTTGTTCCTTCGAAGGTGTATTTTTAACCCTTCGAAGGTGAATTTTTTTTTTATTAAGATGGTGGTTTTTTGAAAAATATTTTTTTGGTTTTGTTTAAGATGGCGGTATTTTTTTTCTCTCCTGTCTTCTTCCTACAATGCATCGCTTATCATAGTTTAAATATGTTTTGTTTTGTCTGGGTTATAACCCGATTTATAAGCTTTTAGTGATTATATTCTTTTTTTTACAACTAAGTATATTAAGAAGTGTGGTTTTAGTATAGTGATCATAATTTTTAAGGTCGGGGTGGTTTTTTTATATATATCCTTTATATATGGAGTGGTCTTCCGCTGATATGGGGGTAGAATTAGTCTTATCTTTTCCTTCTTCAAGCCACAGTTTGGCTTATTCTTGTCTTTTTCTTGTGGGGGTGGGGGATGGTCTGTATTCTAATTTTATTTTTCCTTTACTAGTTTGTTTCAGTTTTTTCATTTGGGCTGTTTTTGAACTTCAAATATGTCTACGATGCCGTCACTTCCGGGTCCGCTCTTTATTTTTGTTCCTCTTCCGGGTGCATGAGTTTAAAATCTGGTTAACCCTTTTTATTCCAAAGGGTTGATTTTAGAATTATGGCTCAGACCATTAATTTTGTGTCTTGGAATACTAATGGTTTAAACCATCCAATTAAACAAAAGAAGATTTTCAAAGTATTCCAAAGACTTAATGCTCATATTATTTTTGTTCAAGAAACTCATGTGAGGAAGGAGGACAAATATCGCTTTTTTAGGTCTTGGCGGGGTCAACAGTATCATTTGAATTCGAATGCCAAAGTAAAGGGAGCTTCAATTTTTATTGACTCCTCTATTGCATTTGTTCAACATGATATCTTTTCGGATCCGAATGGTAGATTTTTGTTAATTACGGGTTTTCTTTGTAATAAAAAGGTTGCTATGGTTAATGTCTATGCTCCAAATGTGGATTGTCCTGATTTTTTTAAGTCCTTATTTACTCCTTTACCTAATCTAAACGAATATAAGTTAATAATGGGTGGTGACTTTAATTGTTGTTTAAATCCTTTGATGGATAAATCTTTATCTATTCAGACTTTACCCAATAAGTCAGCCACTTGTATTAACTCCTTTTTGTCTGATAATGGAGCTTTTGATATTTGGCGATTTTGGTATCCTAACAATAAAAGAGTTTTCTTTTTTCTCACATGTTTATCATTCTTATTCGAGAATTGATTATTTTTTTATTGACTCTTGTTTTATTCCATCGGTAATTGGCTGTAATTATGATATTATAGCTATCTCTGACCATGCTCCATTAAAACTTTCTATTAAATTTACGGATACAGTTTCTAATGTTAGACAATGGCGATTTGACTCTACTTTACTGCAAGATCCGGACTTTGTTAAATTTATGAAGGAACAGATCGATTTCTTCTTTTCAACCAATTCCAAGGATGATATTTCTTGCGGAACACTTTGGGACACTTTTAAAGCGTATATACGTGGACAGATTATCTCTTACTCCGTTGGTTTGAGAAAACGCATTAAGAAGGAAACTCTTTTATTGGTCGATAAAATTAAAGAGATTGACAAGAAATATTCGATCACTCCTAGTAAGGAGCTTTACAAACAAAGGGTTGAACTTCAAACGGAACATAGTTTATTACTTACATCTCCGATTGAAAATCAATTAATGAAAACCAGATTTAATTTTTATATACATAGTGATAAATCAGGTAAACAGTTAGCTAGGCAGTTGAAGAGTGCTTTGGTTAATTGTCAAATCACTAAGATTCGTAAGCAGAATGGGGATTTGACAGTTAACTATGATGAGATAAATAAGTCATTTCAAGACTTTTATACCCCCCTGTATCAATCTGAATTCCCACAGGATCGTAATACCATGTGTGATTTTCTTGGGAAATTGAATTTCCAAAAATTATCATCCGATGATCTTTCAATATTGGATACTTCTATTACGGACGCAGAAATCAAAGGAGTTATTTCCTCAATGAATTCTGGGAAAGCACCAGGTCCAGATGGGTATACAGTAGAATTTTTAAAATGTTTTTCCGCTACTCTTTCTCCTTGGTTATGCAGGGTTTTTGAGGAAGCGATTAGATTGGGGAATTTGCCACAATCTTTTTATAGAGCTTCTATTTCTTTAATACTGAAGAAAGATAAAGACCCTACTGACTGTGCATCCTATAGACCAATATCTTTATTGAATGTAGACTCCAAGATCTTTTCCAAGTTACTGGCATCCAGGTTGGAGAAGGTTTTACCCCAAATTATTTCGGAAGATCAAACCGGTTTTATTAAAAATCGCTATTCTTTTTTCAATGTTAGGAGATTACTGAATATTGTCTACACTCCTTCACATAGTTCTTCAGAATGTGTTATTTCATTAGATGCGGAGAAAGCATTTGATAGAGTTGAGTGGCCTTACTTATTTAATGTGTTGGAGAAGTTTAATTTTAGTCTGACATTCATTTCCTGGATTAAACTGATTTATCACACTCCAGTAGCCTCAGTGTTTACTAATAATCAAAGATCTCCCTTTTTTCGTTTATTTCAGTGCACTAGATAAGGCTGTCCTCTTAGCCCATTACTATTTAACATTGCTTTAGAACCCTTGGCAATTGCCATCAGAGAATCACAAGATATTTCGGGTATTAATCGGATGGGACAGATATTCATGTTATCTTTGTATGCAGATGATTTATTATTATTCATTTCTAACCCTGAGAAATCTATTCCAGCAGTTCTATCATTGTTGGCTCAATTTAGTGAGTTTTCTGGGTATAAGTTAAATTTTAATAAGAGTGAATTGTTTCCTTTGAATAGACAGGTCCCAATTTATGGGAATTTACCTTTTAAATTAGTTAATGACTCTTTTATTTACTTAGGGATTAAAATCACAAAAAATCATAAAGAATTATTTAGGTTTAATTTTTTACCCTTAATTGATCAGATTAAAGGTTTGTTTACTAAGTGGTCACCATTATCTTTATCTCTGATAGGTAGGATTAATGCTATTAAGATGGTTATTTTACCTAAGTTTTTATATATTTTTCAAGCAGTACTAATTTTTATTCCGAAGTCTTTTTTTACTAATATTGATTCAAAAATTTCCTCATATATATGGTAGAATAAAAATCCCAGGTTAGGTAAAATACATTTACAGAAGACAAAGAAGGAAGGTGGGTTAGCATTACCTAATTTCAGATTTTATTATTGGGCAGTTAATATTAGATATTTGTTATGTTGGTTGAAAGATTGGGATGGATCTTCTGGCCTTCATTGGGTGAGTTTGGAAATTAAATCGGTACCAGGTTATGCTCTGGGTTCTATTTTAGGGACTTCTCTCCCTTTTGCTCTTTCTAAATTGCCGAAATGAATTGACAACCCAATAGTTAAACATACTTTACGTATATGGTTTCAATTTCGGAAATATTTCGGGTTGACTCAATTCATTTTAAATACTCCTATTGTATCTAATTGCTTTTTCCACCCCTCAATTATAGATCAAGCTTATTTGGTTTGGAAAACTAAGGGATTACTAAGATTTTCTGATTTATTTTTGGACAATTGTTTTATGTCTTTTGAGCAATTATCTAATAAATATAATTTGCCTAGATTTCATTTTTTAGATATTTACAGACTAGGCATTTTTTAAGTACTGTACTTCCTATGTTTCCAAATTTTGTGTCTTCAGATATTTTGGAGAGTTTGTTTGAATTAAACCCTTTTCAAAAAGGGCTTATATCAAAACTTTATAATATAATTATGAAGATACGTTCAGAGCCCCTTTATAAGATAAAAAATGATTGGGAAAGAGAGCTTAATCTTATTATTCCTATTGAGAATTGGGATAGAATTCTTCAATTAGTTAATACATCTTCTATATGTGCCAAACATTCATTAATACAATTTAAGGTTGTACATAGGGCACGTATGTCCAAGGATAAATTAGCTCACTTTTATTCTTATATAAATCCTATTTGTGATAGATGTCAATTTGAAACTGCGTCTTTAACTCATATGTTTTGGTCTTGTCCGCTTTTGAAAAAATATTGGAAAGATATTTTTGATATTATCTCTGCGGTATTAAACATCGATTTACAACCCCATCCTATTACCGCAATTTTTGGTTTACCAATGATGGACTTACTGCATTTATCTTCTTCCGCCTGTCGAATGATTGCATTTCTCACTCTGATGGCTAGAAGATCTATTTTGCTGAATTGGAAGGAAATTAATCCTCCCACTGTATTTCATTGGTTTTCTCAAACTATGTTATGTTTAAATTTAGAAAAAATTAGAAGTGGTGTATTTGATACCTATTAAATTTGAAAAAAAAATGGAGACCATTTATTCAATATTTTCATATGATGTAATATGACCCTGTTCCAGGCTTATTTGATTTTCCAGCTTTGATCTTATTTATGATGAGAGGATCGGAGTTGATGACACTGATGATTATGTACTATTGTGAGATATTATAGACAGCCCTTTTTTTTCCTTTTCTAGTTTTTATTTTTATTTTTTTTCTTCTTTATTAGCTATTAGATTAGTAGGTTAGTTATTTTTGCATAATATTTTTTTTTCTTTTTTCTGTGTTTTTTTTCTATATTATATATTATGTAATACCTAGATTTACCTTGTTCATACATATACTGTATGGTTTATGTTTTGGGAAAAATCATTTTTTTATTATAATTATTGCTTATGTATTCTTTCATGTGTAATGGGAATTTGTATGTTTGTAATCCCTTTATTAATATATCAATTGTATTTTGTACTTATTACGAATGATAATAAAAAGATTGAAAAAGAAAGAAAGAAAGAGAAATGTCCCCGAGATGCAGGACTTGCACGCCAGTACCAGAATAGGTGGGATGTGGCATCAGTGTTTAAAAATAAACACAAATTACACTGCTGATGCTGTGGTCAGATCAACACGTACAAACAAGCTGGATGAACTCAGCAGGTCAGGCAGCATCCGTTGAAAGGAGCAGTCAACGTTTCAGGTCCAGACACTTCGTCAGGACTAAAGAAGGAGGGGGCAGGGGCCCTATGAAGAAGGTGGGGGGAGGGTGGAAAACCAATCAGAGGAAAGATCAAGGGGTGGGGGAGGGGAAGCAGGGAGGGGATAGGCAGGAGAGGGGAAGAAGGAATCTAAGGGGAAAACACTATGGGTTTCCATAGGAAGGCAGAGTCATGAGAGGTGAAAGGCAGCTAGAAGAGGAGAGAGAGGAAGGTGGGATGGGGGAAGGGAGAGGGAGGGAATTACCGGAAGTTGGAGAATTCGATGTTCATACCAAGGGGCTGGAGACTACCCAGCTGGTATATGAGATGTTGTTCCTCCAACCTAAGTTTGGCCTCATCATGGCAGTAGAGGAGGCCATGTATGGATATATCTGAATGGGAATGTGAAGGAGTGTTGAAGTGAGTGGCAACCGGGAGATCCTGTCTGTTGTGGTGGACGGAGTGTAAGTGCTCGACGAAGCAGTCTTCCAATCTGCGTCGGGTCTCGCCGATGTAGAGGAGGCCGCACCAGGAGCACCGGATGCAATAGATTACCCCAACAGACTCACAAGTGAAGTGTTGCCTCACTGGAAGGACTGTTTGGGGCCCTGAATGGTGGTAAGAGATGAGGTATAGGGACAGGTGTAGCACTTACACTTGCAGGGATAAGTACCAGGTGGGAGATCTTTTGGGAGGGATGTGTGGACTAGGCAGTCGCAGAGGGAAAGATCCCTGTGAAAAGCAGAGAGGGGTAGAGAGGGAAAGATGTCCTTAGTGGTGGGGTCCTGTTGAAATGCTGTGGTCAAATCAAGACGTACAAACAAGCTGGATGAACTCAGCAGGTCGGGCAGCAACCATTGAAAGGAGCAGCCAACGTTTCGGATTGAGACCCTTCGTCAGGACTAAAAGAGGAGGGGGCAGGGGCCCTATAAAGAAGGTGGGGGGAGGGTGGAAATAAGCACCTGCGTTCCGTCCGCCACAACAGATAGGATCTCCCGGTTGCCACTCGCTTCAACTCTCCCTCACATTCCCATTCAGGTACATCCATACATGGCCTCCTCTACTGCTATGATGAGGCCAAACTCCGGTTGGAGGAATAACATCTCATATACCATCTGGGTAGTATCCAGCCCCTTGGTATGAACATCGAATTCTCCAACTTCCGGTAATTCCTTCCCTCTCCCTTCCCCCATCCCACCTTCACTCTCTCTCCTCTTCTAGCTGCCTATCACCTCTCATGACTCTGCCTTCTACTACCCATAGTGCTTTCCCCTTAGATTCCTTCTTCACCTCTCCTGCCTATCCCCTCCCTGCTTCCCCTCCCCCACCCCTTGATCTTTCCTGATTGGTTTTCCACGCTCCCCCCACCTTCTTTATTGGGCCCCTGCCCCCTCCTTCTTTAGTCCTTATGAAGTGTCTCGACCCCAAACGTTGACTGCTCCTTTCAACGGGTGCTGCCCGACCTGCTGAGTTCATCCAGTTTGTCAGTGTTTAAAAATTATTTTAGACAGAGTAACAAAGAAAGAAAAGCTGTTTAAGTTCCTCCAGTATTTGGTATGTGTACTCTGCTCCCACTGTTTGAACGAAGTAGTGCCACTGGATACTGGCCGCATATTTATGGTACACCTCCTCTGTACCATAAACATTTTAAGCAAATTTGAAATAAGCTGCTTGGGAATCATAGGACTTATGACCAAAAGAAAGCTTTGAGGAAAAAGGGGAGATGGGCAGGAAATTCCAGAGCTCACAGTAAGGTCAGGGGAAAGTATAATCATCACTGGAGCATTAAGCATAATGGGGATGTGGGAGTGGCAGAGTTGATGAAAAGCAGAGATCACACTAATGCAGCGTAGTAAAAGACCCTTCAGCCCATCAAGCCAAAACATCAATTATCACCAAGCCTTTTAATCCAATGAACACATCATTTGCCCCACATAGTCATATTTTTTTTTCAATTACAGCATGGAAATAGGCCATCTCGGCCCTTCTAGTCCATGCCGAACACTTACTCTCACATAGTCCCACTGACCCGCACTCAGCCCATAACCCTCCATTCCTTTCCTGTCCATATACCTATCCAATTTTACTTTAAATGACAATACCGAACCTGCCTCTACCTAGAAATACTCACCTAGACATTACAGGCAATGTCCCTACCATATCTTTGGAATGTGGGAAAAAAACTGAAGCACCAGGAGGCAACAGGGAGAATGTACAAACTCCACATGGACAGTGTCAAAAATCAGGTAGCGATCTTGGTGCACTGTACAATTTCTAAAGGTTACAGAGATTCAGGGGTGAACCCACTGAACAATTTGAAAATAAACTTCAACATTGTAAACAGCTGTGTACTAGATCATGAAGCAACAGGGAGACATCAATTGTACATTAACAGAAAATCTAATGGACAACTTAGTGATGCCATTAGTATACCCACCAAACGTCACTCCTCACCTGTGTATTCTCCAAGAATAAGTCTAGACATAATGACGGTAAAGATTGGAGCTGAACTTTTCACTGTCTCTGCAAATGAAACAGCCACGTTCTTCAGACTTACCAGGCCCAAAACTACAGTAGCAAACCTGCATTAACATAAAATACATCAGCAAATCTCCTGGTGAACGTCATAATGTTTACTGGCATAATTACTCTTAGTATTTATTAAACATGAACAAAATCAAATTTAATGACAAAGAAATTATACAAGTTATGAAATTGCATCAGGTGGTGCTGGAAACAACCAAGAACTGGTGGTATCTGTAGTGAGGAACAGAGATAAATTGTCAGATTAATGCAACATGCCAGTGGGAGATTGTTGATTTGAAATTTGAAATCAATTATCAATTTAGAAACACGAGTTTTTTTAAAGAAAATCTTAGATAGACACATGTGTTATGATTCCAGCCCCCTCCTTTGTGAGAATCGCAAGAGCACCCGTCGAAAGGGGGGGGGGGGGGGTCAGTAGACCCAGTCGGGGGGAGAGAGAGAGAGAGAGAGAGAGAGAGAGAGAGAGAGAGAGAGAGAGAGAGAGACACAGACGTGCCAAATTGCAGGTACCACCAGGGATACAGAATAAAGACAACAGCAACTATTGTCTCATGGAGACCACGTAAAAAGCCCTCGGGCAGGTGGACTGGTTGAGAGAAAGATTGCATCATCCCAACCTGATTGACACCTACGACCCCGTGAGGAAGTATAAAGGAGAGTCTCAGGGGGACAGCCCCTCAGACGCACCAAGAAGACACGAGAGTGTTCCCGCAGCAGCGGGAAGCCATTCGGAAGGAAGCCACGTGCGTTAGATTCCGGGATTGGAATCTGTGGCTGGAATCACAGAAAACAGCTTTAACTAACATTCGGGGAGAGGAAACCAACGCTCCCCCGATTTCACGGAAGATTCATCGAGACTCGGCAAGTTCTTTCTCTTCTCCCCCCAATCTCTCTCTCTCGGTCGCCCCACGCAAAACCCAGCGATTTTCCAAGGGCTGAGGCCTGCAGACTTTCAGAGTGACTTTTATATTTCCAACGGACAATCTATTGATCCCTAGACACCAGCAGAGCTCAATTCTTAATGATTATCACTATACCTGCGCTTTAGATTGAATGTTGACGATGCGCACTATCTGAATGTATGTATTAACCCTACTTTTGTGTCCCTTTATAAATAAAAACGTTTGAAAATAGTGACAACAGACCTCTCTATCTTTGCTGGTAAGTTATCCAGTTACGGGATTCGTAACACATGGATATTAGAAAAATGGAGGACTTGCTCCTTGGAATGTAAGAGACTAAGGGGTGACTTTACTGTTGTGTACAGCAACGCAAGTGGTATCGACAGGGTGAAGATTTAAGTCAGCATGGATGAAGTGGACTGAAGGGCCTGTTTACTCGATGACCCTTTCCACACTCATTAAAAGAGAAGGTTAATTAAGTACACTGGTACCTTACTTCATGCTCAGGATGCAGTGCAGGAATGAGAGCTCAGAGATACACTACTGACAGAGCTGCTGCATTGTCAATCTACAACAAACACCTGCCCTTGCCTCTGTTCTACAGAGTAAACAGAGATGTAAGGGCACAGCACTTCAATGACAATCTGCAGCAACATTAGACCTCAAGACTATTCTATACTGGGAGCCTGTGTAAGGGTACAGCACTCTGTAGCAACATTAGTCCATAAGACAGAGCAGCTGAATCAGGCCATCTAGCCCATCAAGTCTGCTCATCATGGCTGATTTACTATTCCTCCTAGCCCCTTCTTCAGCCTTCTCTCCATAACCTTTGACACCCCAGCTAATCAAGAAACCATCAACCCAGTGACTTGCCCTCCACAGCCATTGGTAGCAATGAATTCCACAGACTCAGCACTCTGTGGTTAAAGAAATTCTCATCACTGTTTTAAGGGGATGTCCTTGATTTCTAAAGCTGTGCTCTCTGGTCCTAGAATCCTTCACTATAGGAATCTTCCTCTCCATATCAGCTTATAACTGATTGTTTCACAAACTGAATTACACAGGTTATACTCAATGATCGCATGTAATAACTGGATCCTCGGTAGAGATCGTAAAGAGCACCAAATTTCTTGGTGTTCACCTGACAGAGAATCTCACCTGGTCCCTCAACACCAGCTCCATAGCAAAGAAAGCCCAGCAGCGTCTCTACCTTTTGTGAAGGCTGAGGAAAGTCCATCTCCCACCCCCCATCCTCATCACATTCTACAGGGGTTGTATTGAGAGCATCCTGAGCAGCTGCATCACTGCCTGGTTTGGAAATTGCACCATCTCAGATTGCAAGACCCTGCCGCGGATAGTGAGGTCAGCTGAGAAGATCATCGGGGTCTTTCTTCCAGCCATCACGGACATTTACACTACATGCTGCATCCACAAAGGAAACAGCATTATGAAGGACCCCATGCACCCCTCATACAATCTCTTCTCCCTCCTGCCGTCTGGAAAAAGGCTCCAAAGCATTTGGGCTCTCACGACCAGTCTATGTAACAGTTTCTTCCCCCAATCTATCAGACTCCTCAATACCCGAAGCCTGAACTGACACCCTGCCCTACTGTCCTATTTATTATTTATTGTAATGCCTGCACTGTTTTTTTGCACTTTATGCATTGCAGTGTAGGTTTGTAGTCTAGTGTAGCTTTCTCTGTGTTTTTTTTTTATTACGTAGTTCAGTCTAGTTTTTTGTACTGTGTCATGTAACACCAAGGTCCTGAAAAACATTGTCTCATTTTTACTATGCAGTGTACCAGCAGTTATGGTCGAAATGACAATAAAAGTTGACTTGACTTGACTTATACAGACCAGGCCAACAATCATCAAGCTTGTTATTGTACAAAAATCTCTGCAATGGGCTGAGCCATGCAAACAAAAACTGAGAAGGAGACAGCAGCTTCCGTCCCATCCAACAGGAGGTATTGCAAGACTGCAATGAAATCATTCCGCTCTCAAGTGTAGTGATCTAACTTTAATATTTTCCTTGTAAGCTATGCTTTGTCTGGAAGGTTTGATGAATTGAATTATCAGTTAACCAACTGTTGACTTTAAAGGATAGAGGTGTTCTCACACAAGAAAGTTTTTCTGAGTGCATCTGTGGTATTGATTTTCACAAATGGCAATGAAGTGAGTCCATAGGCTGTGAGAACAGCTCAGTGTAACAAAAGGCATTTTCAACAATTATCTGATATTTACCTCATACCTGACATTTAATTCAGAGAAAAACCAATACTGAAGAAGGGATTTTTTAAAAAGTTTTAAGAAATAATCTTACATAGCAATGCATCAAAGTTGAAGATGAGTTTATTGTCATAAAGGAATTTCTTTAGCCAGAGGGGGCTGAATCTGTGGAATTCATTGCCACAGATGGCTGTGGAGGCCAAGTCATCAAGTATATTTAAAGCGGAGGTTGCTAGGTTATTGATTAGTCAAGGTTACAGGAAGAAGGCAGCAGAATGGGAAAATAAATCAAACAAGATGGAATGGCAGAGCAGACTCAATGGGCTGAATGGATTAACTCTGCTCCTATGTCTTAAGGTCTTCTGTTTTAATAAATATCCCATTACATACCAACCAGCCTAACACAGGCTTCCTTCCCCAACCTGTACAGAACACACTGACATTCATCGTGTGAAACAGCAAATCAATAGGTAAAGAGTGAGTTGGTTGATTTATTAGTAACTCACCTCATTAATCCCACAAAGAGCATTATCATGATGAAGTTGGGAGGATATTCATTTCGGGGTTTATGCTGATATAAACAACAGGGGACATACATTTTGAAACAGCCGATGATAGTGGTTGTAAGTATCTGGACAGCACCTGCAGTGAGACATGGTAAAATGGACACAGATTAGAACCAGTACACACCTGTGATTCTTCATCAAGTATTCAGGACTGAAAAGCCATGCTCCATGGCATAAGTTCAGCACCTGCTCCTTCAACGACAATGGAACTGATACTGGGTAACACACTCAGAATGCTGGAGGAACAGGGACTGCACTGTTGTGTAGTGGTTAGTAACGTATCTACAACGCCAGTGACCCGGGTTCAATTCCTGGCATAGTTGATATTCTACCCGTGACCATGTGGGTTTCCTCCAGGTGCTCTGGTTTCCTCCCACTTCCCAAAGACACAAGGGGTTAGTAGGTTAATTGGTCACAAGAGTAATTGGGCTCATTGGGTCAGAAGAGCCTGTTACTGTGCTACTGTTAAAGCCATCTTTAAAAAATATAAATAAACTACTCAGAAGGTCAGAAAGTATCTTAGTCCTGAAGACAGGTCTCGGCCTGAAACACTGACTGTTTATGCTGCCTGACCTGTTAAGTTCCTCCAACATTTTGTGTGTGCTGCTCTGGATCTCCAGTATCTGCAGAATCTCTGTGTTTATGATGTTGAGGGGCTCAGGGGTGAAGTGACAGAGTGGGAGGCAGGAGACTGCTGCTTGCCGGAGGTAGTGCAAGAGAGTATCTTGCTGTCATACAGAAACTTCTGATAGAAGTTTCGACTCCATAGTGACATCTTCCTTTGTCTCTGAAATTACTCAGTAAGTTGCCCTGTTTCATACTCTACTGTATTCTATATTAACATCTCATTAATACACTTGGATAAGGGAGGCAGACTTTACTCCCACCAGGTACAGAATTTAAAATAAGAGATTCTGCAGATGCTGGAAATCCAGAGCAGCAGCAGCGCACGCACGCGCGCGCGCGCACACACACACACACACACACACACACACACACACACACACACAAAATGCTGGAGGAACTCAGCAAGTCAGGCAGCATCTACAGAAATGAATAACAGTCGACATTTCAGACCAAGACACTTATTCAACACTGGAAGGGGAAGATGCCAGAATAAGGTGATAGGGAAGAGGAAGGAAGGAGAACAAGTTGGCAGGTGAATAGTGAAGCCAGTTGGATGGGGTGGGATGAAGTAAGAAGCTGGGAAGTGATAAGTAGTAAATGTAAAGGGCTGGAGAAGGAATCTGATAATTGAGGGTGGAGGAATTTAAAGGTTATTTAGTTCAATGCTGCTTATTATACAAACAGTGGCAACTAGCACAACAGTCAGTTAGGTTCAACAGTGCTAGTATAAAAACAGTAACAGATACTTTAAAGATACTTACCCAGCATTCCTGGCTCTCGCTCCAACAAAGTCAGGATGTATTTGTTGAGGAATAGTGTGCAGAAGCTGAAAAAGAACCAGAGACTGAGGTAGATCATGGCCCGGACACTCCAAATTCCAGAGTTGGATTCAATCACTATTGTCTCAGTGATGGTGATTTTTAACACACTTTCATCTGCACAACTGTCACTTCTTGTGATTACAATCTTTTCATTCCTATTGAAGAGCTGAAAGTGGCCTGGAACATTCATCTCTTTGGATAGCTTCTCATCAGGAGGATTTTTATGGTCCAAAGGTCGGGAGGTTTCATTTGAAGACATTCTCCAGTTATTAGTCTGCAGCTTGGTTGTTCACTGAAATAGAACACTTGAAGTGTACAGTAGCACAAGATAGTCTGCCAATAACATGAAAACCAAGACAGTTTTGTGCACAAGGGTCTTTTGATGCCAAATGTATAAATTGGTCAATATCCAGGTTTTCTTTGCAACTTTGAAAGTTTCAATCTTATTCATATAACATCATCTGCTGAAAGTAGGCATCTGTTTCAAACCTAGGTAGGAAAAATATTTAATATATAAATGCTTCTTCTATTAAGATTTCCTTATTAGCATCATTTTCTTATCCTTGGTGTCATGCCATAGACCAAAGCACTCAGGGACTGTTTACAGAAGTTGGAGACACTGAGGTAAGAATTTCAGCCACGTCATCATTCAAGCCACTTTCTTCTTCTCTCCCATTCACGGCAATCCTGGACACAATGGAGGAAGAGAAAGATCGACCAGGTGGAAAACCAAAGCTACCCAGAACTTTCAGAGTTCTTTCCCCACAGTAAACATTTCACACAACAAACCAGACTTTTCCTACATTAGCAAGAATTAAGAAGCTCAACAACATTGTTACCAATTTGGTCAGAAACACAAGCATTGCTAATTTGTCATGATGGTTGATAATGCTAACATTGCTCGAACAGGTACTTCACTGCTCCTCTTCTGTGATGATGAGACCACTCTCAGGTTGGAGGAGCTTCACCTCACATTCTAGGTAGTCTCCAACCTGATGGCATGAACATCAATTTGACCAACTTCCAGTATTTTCCCTTTCAGCCTTCCTTCTTCTGTTCCCCACTGTCTCCCTTCTTCTCCGCACTTGTCTATCACATCCCACTGTGCCTCCCCTCTTCCTCTTTCTCCCACGCTCCACTCTCCTATCAGATTTCCTCTTCTCTAGTCCGTAACCTTCTCCATCTATCAATCCACTTCTCTGCCCTCACCCGCATCTCTTCCATTTTATACACATCTGCTCTCAACCCATCCTCCTGCCAACCCACCAGGGATAGGGTTCCACTTATCCTCACCTCCACCCCACTAGCTTCCGCAACCAGTACACAACTCTCCGTAACTTCTGCCATCTCAATGGGATCCCACCACCAAGCACACTTTCCCCTGCCACCCACTTTCTGTTTTCCACAAGGATGCTCCCTACACAACTCCCTTCTTCATTCATCCCTCCCCAATGATCTCCTTCCTAGTGCTTATCCTTGCAAGAATAAGTGCCACACCTGCCCTTACTCCTCCCCCCTCACTACCAGTCAGGGCCCAAAACAGTCCTTCCAGGTGAGGTGACGCTCCATACTGAAAGGCGCCTTTCTGAACTAGTTTCATATGCATATATTTGGCCCATATCCCCCTAAACCAAAGGTTCCCTACCTGGGTTCCACAAACCCCTTGCTTAATGTCAATGGCCCATGGCATAAGAGAGGTTGGGAAATCCTGCCCTAAATCAAAAATCATCCAGTGAACGACAGTTCTGTGGGTGAAAACACCTTGTTAATGAGAGAGGTCAGAGGAGAATGGCCAGAGTGGTTCAAGTTGACAATAACACAGATAACCACGTCACAACAGCAGCATGCAAAAAAGCATCTCTGAAGGCATAACACATTGAACCTTCAAGTGAATTGGCTACAGCAGCAGAAGACCATGTACATACACTCAGTGGCCACTTGATTAGAATCAGGAGCTAACTAAAAGTGGTCAGGGTGTCTATGCCCTCTAGAGTCCATTACCCTGGGAAAATGACTGTGATCATCCACCCCATCTATGTCCCTCATGATTTTAAAGACCTCCATGAGGTCCCGCCTGGCCTCTCGGTCGGCAGGAGGCGGTTCTGCGTGGTTAGTGGCTCAGCGTGGACAGCAAAGAAGCATACATCAGGATGCACAACTCCAATGTCATTTTCAAGTTTGCTGACAATGCCATTGTTGTTGGCTGAATCAAAGGTGGTGATAAATCAGCATACAAGATGATTGAAAACCTATCTGGGAGGTGCCTCAACAACCTCTTACTCAATGTTAGCAAGACCAAGGAGCTGATTATTGACTTCAGGAGGAGGAAACCAGAGGGCCATGAGCCAGTCCTCATTGAGGAATCAGAGTTGGAGAGGGTCAGCAACTTTAAATTCATTGGTTATCAGTTCAGGTGACCTGTCCTGGGCCCAGCACACATGCAATTATGAAGAAAGCAAGGCAGCATCTCTACTTCCTTAGAAGTTTGCAAAGATTCTGCATAACGTAAAACTTTGACAAACTTCTATATACACATGGTGGAAAGTACATTGACTGGTGGCATCACAAACTGGTATGGAAAACAACAATGCCCTTGAATAGAAAAGCCTACAAAAAGTAGTGAATACAGTCCACTCCATCATGGGTAAAGCCTTCCCCACCATTGAGCACATCTACACGGAGTGCTGATGCAGGAAAGCAGCATATTTTACATTTACATCCATGTAAAGCTGCCCAACACCACAACTACTCATCTCCCGGAGCAAACGCACCCACCACTGTTGGTATACCCTAGTATGTTAACTTTCTGTGATTTATTACATTGAATATTACCTAAAATTGATGAAATATAATATAAATGTTGCCTTGTGGTACTGCTTTTGTGTCATATTGGTATGAAAATGTGAATAAATTACAGATAAAACATATTTAGGAAGCCCTCTGGAACGCATCCCTATTTTCTCCATTTGAATAATTATTCACATTATGCGATTTCACATTATGCATCAACTGCGAGGAACGTATCCCCCACATATAATGAGGATAGGGTGTAAATCAATTACAGTATACGTATATTTAATAGATTAAAAACCATGCAAAAAACAGAAATATATATTTAAAAAGTGAGGTAGTATTCAAGTGTTCAATGTCCATTTAGGAATCGGATGGCAGAGGGGAAGGAGCTGTTCCTGAATTGCTGAGTGTGTGCCTTCAAGCTTTGTACCTCCTACTTGATGGTAACAATGAGAAAAGGGCATGCCCTGGGTGCTGGAGGTCCTTAAAAATGGATGCTGCCTTTCTGAGACAGGCCAAATCTCATACAGCTGGCACCGGATTTGAACCCTGAACTCCAATGCCCTGAGCTGTAATAGCATTGCACCAGCCATGACACTACTATTGGCGCTGTTTTTGGTTATGTTGGCGAGAGATAAGTTTTACCAGACAATGGGGGTTAATCAGCTACAACATGGAATTTAGGAAAGTTGAAACAGTTGGTCTAAAGGTCACAGAAATCTGGTACGAAAATGGAACTTGGGAAAGCTGAAATAGTTGATCTGAAGGACAGAACATCTAAGAACATTGAATTCCTATTACTGAACCACATCAATCTACACCCAGTTGATTACGTTACTGGATGAGGACTTAAACTACCAAGTTCAACAGCAACAGTTGTCAAGCCATTTGATGATTGTAATGATGGTGATACACTATATATACAGTACACACGCAATTACACATGTACATACACACAAGTACTTTTATGTATGCATACTGTATATACACATATGTATTAACCCGCACACACACTCATACTCACACAGACTTACTAGAAAAAATTCACTGTTAATAAATCATTCTCGAATTACCCTCCTTAAAAATCAAATTGCCCCACGTCGGGAACCACTGTCTTACACTGTACAAGTGCCACATTACAAGAAATTTTATGACACATCAGTGACAGTAAATGAGATTCTAGTTGTTTTTCTTTCCACGGACACTGCAAGACTTGCATTCTGTTTCTATTTGACATCTCAAGTGAAAGACTGCACTTCAGATCATCTACCATACCCTCATCAGCCTGTCAAAGTGCCCAAACCCCCATGATGTGCTTTCCATTTGTGATACTCACCAAGAGCTTTGTAGACAAAGGGCCCAGAGCATTAAGGGTTCCCACCACCCATCCCACAATCTCTTTGACCCACTACCGTCAGGAAGGAGGTCCAGGAACACCAGGACTAGGACTGCCAGACTGGGTAACAGCTTCTTCCCTCAGACTTTGAGAGCACCACCATGGTTTCATCACTAGGACAGTGAGCTGTGTGCTACATGCATTTTGAACTGTTTTATTAACCTATTCGTAGTAATATTTTGGTGTATGTGCTGTGTGTGATGTGTCATGGTCCAGAGGAATGTTGTTTTGTTTGGTTGTATATATGTAAGTCAGATGACAATAAACTTGAAAGTAACCTCCAATTAGACACAGTGAATTCCAATGCCCCCACAAAGGTTCAAAATTTATCCTTCAACACATTTCTAAACACACACAATCTGCATTTATTTAATTACTGTTTTCATTGTAAAAACAATAATGTCTTTACCGAGACGGCTGTGAAGGCCAAGTCATTGAGTATATTTAAAATGGTAGTTGATAGGTTCTTGATTAATAAGGGCATCAAAAGTTACAGAGAGGAGGCAGGAGAGGGATAACAAATCTGCCATGGAATGGTGGAGCAGTCTCGATGGGCCAAATGGCCTAATTCTGCTCTGATATCTTATGGTCTTTTTACATCTTAGTAGCAACACTGATCTCTACCCAATAGTGCATGGTTAGGGAGTATTCTGGTCATAACAACGCTATCCAATGTAATTTCCTCCTTCATCAGTTTGCTGTTAAGGGAATTATATTCCAACTGGCATTAATTTATTTATTTCGACTTACACCGGGTAATAGGCCTTTCCGGATTTTCCACCTGCGTGGACCAGCAACCCATTGATTTAACCCTAACCTAACCATGGGACAATTTAACTACCAACACCAACCTGACAAGCTTATCCTACATAGATTTCTCATGTCACAAAATGAAACTTCACTTATAAAAGTACACAACAAATAACCAAACAGCATTTTCAATTATATATTTTAGATATTCTACGGAGTTTTAAAAATCCATACCCAGAAACTGATCTCCCAAAACATGATAACGTGAATAAAAACAAGAAATGCAATTTGAAAGCTTTGGCCCGTGGACTGCACACAAAGACACGCTGCTGGAGAACCATCCCCCTTGGACAACCTCAGCACTGTTTAAATAAACGGCGTGCCTTCACACTGAATGAAGCGACCAGAGTGTCCATTATACCGGGATCAAGTGTGCAGAGTTCACCCTCACACACAGCTGGAATGTGGCCTATCCTGGCCGGTGCGGGGCAATCTGTACCGAATTAACTCAATTATGTTCAAACGGGGCTCGGGCTCAGGGGAACATCAGCTACACCCACCCCACCCGGGAGAGCGCTCAGACCCTCCGTGACCCATTGAAAGAGCAGGAATCCCGGGGGGGGGGGGGGAAGAGAGCACAGAAACTACCTGTGACAAACCCCCACCCTGCCAATATCGCCGGGGACACCGGCTCCCACCGAGTCTCCCAGAACCCGATTCCACACCACGGGCTCCCCGTCACTCACCCTCCGCCGCTCAGCCTTTGCCCCGGAGTTCGGGGCGCGCCTCACGCATGGTGGTGCGGTGCGGTGCCGTGCCGTGCCGGGCGGGGCTGCTCCTGCTCTTGGCCCGGTACCCGCCCTGGGTCCCGATCCACACGACCACCAGTCTCCCCGCAACGCGCAAAGAGCGCCGCCTACCGGCGAGAACCGTCCCGCTGAGGCTCACGGGCTACCGACTGACCTCCGGCGGACCTCCGACATTTTCATCCCTTTGTAAATTGGTCTAGAATGAAATACTTTAACTGTCCACTGATGTTTCATGACTACACATTGCTGCACCTCTAGTGTTTGAAATGCTACATCGCCGGCAGTAAGTAAAAGTGTGAATAAAACTACGTCACAAATTTCTTCTCAATCTAAAGGAAGCGGCTTCGCCACTACTGTGGAAAGTGAAGCTGATAAAAAGGGTGCAAATTCAAAACAAGCTATGAATGAGGCAAACACAGCATTGAATGTTGCCCTGGTTTTACGGGGGCTGGTGATCATGATTGTACATTTCCAATCACTCCAGTTCAAGTGAAGGCCAAGAAGGGGACCAAGGCAGTGGTTACTTATGCTTTCCTAGATCAAGGAAGTACAGCAACGTTCTGCACAGGGAGCCTCATGAACAAGCTCAACCTGACAGGAAAAGGAACGTGCATTCGCTTACGCACCGTGGCTCAAGAGAAGGTTGTGAGTAGCTATGTTACTTCAGGATTGGAAATAGCTGGCTTGGATAGTGAAGACTATTGTAAACTGCCTAACATGTACACACAGGAATGTATGCCTGTCTACAAAGGGAACATTCCTCAAGAGTGAGATCTTCGGGAATGGTCTCACCTGAAGCATATTCGTTTGTCGAAAATTGAGCTGTTGACAGGAATAAATGTACCTAAGGTGTTTGGGCTGTTGCAAGTGATTCGGACCCTATGCAATCAGAACGATGTTGGTTTGGACTGCTAATGGCCCATTGAAAGGAAACCGCGATGGTAGAAGAGACTACGCTCAGCCAGAGTTAAAATTAAAACTAAAGTTAATGGGACTTTAGTTTTACATTTGGACGGGCTTTGGCAGCAGTGATTCGAGACAGATTTGCCTGAATGCAGTCGAGAAGAACAACCGGATTTGGTAGGAGAAGGTCACTCACAGTCCAGGATAGACAGCTTTCAAAATAGGAGATTTGTGTAAATGTTGAGATTTCATGTCTCTTTTGTCTTAATAGCATGCTGATGTAATTACTATAGTATAATTAGGAGGCTGGAATAAGGGAGCCATGTATTCTGTGCATTTAGTATGTTTATTATGTTAATAGTCTCACAGGTGGGGCTGTGGTAAAAGCGAAGGGAATAAGTTTCATATTCTTGGTTATTTTCTGGCGGGTTGTAGCTTCAGAACAGCAGAAGTCATGTCTTTGCTGACTATTCAATACCATTTAATATTGCTTCAAGATGGTATGTTTGTGAATTGTTAATAAAGGACTGAATAAAGGATTTGACTTGGAATATCAGAGCCAGGGTGAGTCAGATAACAACTCTGGCTGGGTGCGCAGGCTGTTGGCAAATGTTTTGTTTTGATTTTGGATCAGTGTTTTTGCCACTACAGTGCAGTTTGTTGTCATTGGTTGTTTGTTCATCTTGTGTACATTCTTTCCTTGATTCTATTGGGTTTCTTTGTATTTACTGTAAGTGCCCACAAGAAAATTAATCTTAGGGTTGTATATGGTCACATACATGTACTTTGATAATAAATTTACTTTGAACACTGAGGAGGTGTAGGGGTTTGAGGGTGATGCAGTGAGCCCCTCCACCTACCTTCATATCATCAGCAAAGTTTGCAACAGAGCCATCAATTGTGTCATCTAAGACATTGACATATAACTTAAAAAGAGGCGTTCCCAACTCAGACCCCTGTGGACCACTAGTCACCAGCAGCCAACCAGAAAAAGCTCCCTTTATTCCCACTCTTTGCCTCCTGCCAATCAACCACTGCTTTATCCATGCTAGTATCTTTCCTGTCATACCATGGGCTCTTAACTTGCTAAGCAACATATTATGTTAAGCAACCTGATCGAATTATTTGAGGATATAACAAAACACATTAATGAAGGTAGAGCAGTGGGTTTAGTGTATATGGATTTCATTAAGGCATTTGATAAGGCTCCCCATGCAAGGCTCATTCAGAAAGTAATGAGGCATGGAATCCAAGGAGAACTTGCTTTGTGAATCCAGAATTAGCTTTCCAACAGAAGACAAAGGGTGGTTATGGATGGTTTGTATTCGGCATGGAGGCTGGTGACTAGTGGAGTACCTCAGGGATCTGTTCTGGGACGCCTCTCCTTTGTGATTTTTATAAATGACCTGGATGAAAAATTTGAAGGGTCGGTTAGTAAGTTTGCTGATGATACAAAGGTTGGGGGTGTTGTGGATAGTCTGGAGGGTTGTCAGAGGTTACAGCGGGACATTGATAGGATGCAGAACTGGGCTGAGAAGTGGCAGATAGAGTTCAACTCAGATAAGTGTGAAGTTGTTCATTTTGGTAGGTCAAATTTGAAGTCAGAATATAATATGAATGGTAAGATTCTTGGCAGTGTGAAGGATCAGTGAGATCTTGGGGTTATTGTCCATAGGACACTCAAAGCTGCTGCTCAGGTTGATAGTGTTGTTAAGAAGGCATATGGTGTGTTGGCCTTCATCAACCGTGGGTTTGACTTCAAGAGCTGTGAGGTAATGTTACAGCTATGTAAGCCCTTAGTCAGACTCCACTTGGAGTACTGTGTTCAGTTCTGGTCACCTTATTACAGGAAGGATGTGGAGACTATAGAGAGAGTGAAGAGGAGATTTACAAGGATGTTGCCTGGATTGGGGAGCTTGCCTTATGAGAATAGGTTGAGTGAACTTGGTCTTTTCCCTTTGAAGCAAAGGAGAATGAGAGGTGACCTGATAGAGGTGTATAAGATGATGAGAGGCCAAATCGTGTGAATAGCCAAAGGCTTTTTCCCAGGGTTGAAATGGCTAACACGAGGGGGCACAGATTTACAGAGCTTGGATGTAGATACAGAGGGGTTGTCAGGGGTAAGTTTTTCACATAGAGAGTGGTAGGTGTGTGGAATGTACTGCCAGCGAAGGTGGTAGCGGCAGATACAATAGGTTCTTTTAAGAGACTCAGATGCATACATGGAGCTTAGAAAAATAGAGGGCTATGCAGTAGGGAAATTCTAGGCAGCTTTGAGGGCAGGTTACATGATCGGCACAACATTGTGGGCGGAAGGGCCTGTAATGTGCCATAGGTTTTCTATGTTCTATGTGGCACCTTGTTAAAGGCCTTCTGAAAATCCCAAGTACATAACATCCACCAACTCTCCTTTGTTCTTTCTTCAAAGAATTCCCACAGCTCTGTCAGGCAAGATTTTCCCTTGAGGAAACCATGCTGACTGTGGCCTATTTTATCATGTGCCTCCAAGTGCCCCTAAACCATATCCTTAATAATTGACTCCAACATCTTCCCCACCACTGAGATCAGACTAACTGGCCTATAATTTCCTTTTTTCTGCCTCTCTCCTTGAAGAGTGAAGTGACATTTTGCAATTTTCCATTCTTCCAGAACCATTACAGATTCTTGAAAAATCATTACTGATGCCTCCACAATCTCTTCAGCTACCTCTTTCATAACCCTGGCGTGCACACCATCTGGTCCAGGTGACTTTATCAGTTTCCCAAGAACCTTCTCTCTAATAGTGTCAACTCCATATACTTCTGCCCCCTGACACTCTTGAACTTCCAGCACACTGCTAGTGTCTTCCTCACTGAAGACTGATGCAAAATACTTATTCATTTTGTCCACCATTTCCTTGTCCCTCATGACCACCTCTCCAGCATTGTTTTCCAGAGATCCGATATCCACTCTTGCCTCTCTTTTACACTTTATAAAGAAACTTTTGGTATCCTCTTTAATATTATTGGCTAGCTTACCTTTGTATTCAATCTTTTCTTTCTCAATGATTTTTTAGTTGCCTTCTATTGGTTTTTAAAAGCTTCCAAATCCACTAATTTCCCATTAATTTTCACTCTATTATATGCCCTCTCTTTGGCTTTGACTTGTTAACTGCAGTTATGTCATCTTGCCTTTAGAATGCTTCTTCCTCTTTGGGATGTATATGTCCAGTGCCTTCCCATTTGATTCCAAAATTCCAGCCATTGCTGCTCTGCCTTCATCCCTACCAGTGTTCTTTTCCAATCACTTTTGGCCAATTTCTCTCTCATGCCTCTGTAATTCCCTTTACTCACTGAAATACTGATGCATCTGACTTTAGTTTCTCCTACTCAAATTTCAGAGTGAATTTGATCATATTATAACCACTTGCCCTTCAGGGTTCTTTTATCTTAAGCTGTCTAATCAATTCTGGGTCATTGCACAACACCCAATCCAGAATAGCTGATCCCCTAGTGGGCTCATCCACAAGTTGCTCAAAAAAGCCATCACACAGGCATTCTATAAATTCCCTCTCTTGGGACCCAGCACCAACCTGATTTTCCCAATCTCCCTGCATATTGTCTGTCGGGACCCTGGGGACTTATGGAAACTGTGTGGTGATTTCTTTTGAACTTATAGTCCTTTAACATCTTTGGACTATTTTTACTGTGCCCATAGTCTGTTTTTATCAATTATGCTATTGTTTGCACTGTTGTAACTGTATGGTTTTGTGCAGGTCTTGTAGCTTTAGTTTTTGGTTTTGTTTGTCTGCTGGATTTGGAGCTCCTTTCTGGGGAACGTGCTAAGATGGTAGCGCAATATTAATACGCAGCAGCCTCTCTGGACTCTGGATTGGGGATTGCCAAACATGTGGATTTTCTAGTGTAGTCTGTTTTGTCATATGCTTTTGTGATATCATTCTGGGGGAACATTGTCTCATTTTTTAACTGCATTGCATTTGTGGTTTCTAAATGACAATAAACTGAATCTGAATATTGAAGTCCCCCTTGGCTACTGGAAAAATGCCCTTTAGGCATTTATTTTTCATCTCCCATTATGAGCTTAGGAGGAGGATGGCATCTTTGTTTGCATCTTCAAAAACAGCTTTATTTCTATTTTTCTTCCTATTTATTTATCTATCTATCTATCTATTTATTTATTTCCTATTTTTGATATATCTTTTCTTCCCTTTCAATTTTCTGTTGAAGATCCCGACCTGGAGTTACCTGCTGACTTGGGTTCTTTGCGGAAAAGGGACACGCCCTCGCGGCCTCAAAACCGGCCTCTTTACAATATGCCAAGGACACTACCTGGAAGACTAGTTCGCCTTCATGGCGCTAGATTTTCGTGGCTCTGGAGGCGGGCAGGTTCAAGGATGGTGCCATTGCCTGATGTGCCGTGGGAGACGGAAGATCGTAAACTGCGAGCTGGCTGCTGGCTGTGTGCCCAGAGACCAAAGTTCTTTGGGCACAGAGCTCAGAAAGAGCGACACAACAGACTTTTAACACCATAAATCAGCAAGTTGCTTTGTTATGTCTCCCCTCTCGCTGTGAAACAGGGACACTTCTTTTCCCTTATTAGGGAGGGAGAGACTCTGGTATGTCAAATTACCGGGTGAACGAGTGGTCTTTCGGTACTGCAAGTCTGTGTCTTTATTGATGCTTTGCTGCATGTTTGAGTGCTTGGTGAGGACAGAGAACACAAATTAAACTTTCACATTGATTGCCGTTCTAATGAAAGTTCATCAAAATGAATGAATCACGTTGTTTTATTTCCTACAAACTGAATATTCCCAGGCTTTTCTGCTTTACCTTCAAATGTTGGTATCTGTAAAACTCTCTGTGTATTCTCTGTGGGATTTCCACAATAGATGAAGGGTCTCTCCCAAAATGTCCACTGTTTATTCCTCTCCATAGATGCTACCTGACCTGCTGAGTTTCCCTAGCATTTTTTGTGTGTGTTTCACTGTCATAATACCTCTTTATATTTTGAGATATATAAAGAGTAAAAGAGAAACAAGAGTCAATATCGGACTGCTGGAAAATTACACTGTAATTGTAATTGGGGAACAAAGAAATGGCAGATGAACTTAATACATATTTTGTGTCAGTTTCACTGTGGAAGACACTAGTAGAATGCCAGAAACAAAAGTGACAAGGGACAGAAGTGAGTGCAGTTACTATTATTAAGGAGAATATATGATAGTATAAATAGAAAATATGGAACAATAGTAGTTTCTATTACTAAGATGCTTGGAAAAGTGAAAGGTCTGAAGGTAGTTAAGTCATCTGGACCTAATGGACTATACTCCAGGGTTCTGATGGAGGTCGATGAAGAGATTGTGGAGGCATTAATAATGATCTTTCAAGAAGCACTGGATTTTGGAATGGTGCTGGAGGACTAGAAAATTGCAAATGTCATTCCACACTTTAATAAGGGAGCAGGCAGAAGAAAGGAAGTTACAGACCAGTTAGCCTGACTTCAGTGGTTGAGAAGGTTTCGGAGTCTAAAATCTAAGGTCAGGCTTCAGGGTAGAGTCAGAGAGTCACGGAAAAGGACAGCACAGAGACAGGCCTTCGGCCCATCTAGTTCATGCTGAAACCTTTTAAACTGCCTATTCCCATCGACCTGCACTGGGGACCACAGCTCTCCACACTGCTACCATCCATGTACCTATCCAAACTTCGTTTAACTGTTGAAATCATGCTCAAGTGCACCACTTGTATTGGTAGGTTTTGCGACATACTCATGACCCACTGAGCGAAGAAGTTTCCCCAACATGTTCCCCTTAAACTATTCACCTTTCACCCTTCAGATGGCTTTTTAGAGCAGCTTGTGACTGACCCTACAAGGGGAAGGGCTTTCTTAGATTGGGTGTTGTGATTAACCCAGATCTTATTAGGGAGCTTAATGTAAAGGAATCCTTAGAAGGTAGTGAACATAATATGATTGAATTCTTACTGCAGTTTGAGAGGGAGAAGCATAAGACACATGCATCAGTATAGCAATGGAATAAAAGGAATTACAGAGGCATGAGAGAGGAGCTTGCCCAGGTGGTTTAGAGGAGGATACAGGTGGGGGTGGGGATGACAGCAGAGCAGAGACAGTGAAGTTTCTGTGAATAGTATACAAGGTGCAGGATAGATATGTCCCACAGAAGAAGTTTTTAAATGGCAGAGGTAGGCAACTGTGGCTGACAAGGGAAGTTAAAGGCTGCATGAAAGCCAAGGAAAGGGCATATACTCCATTCTTTAAGATGAGAGAAAGGTAAAAGAAAAGAAGTGATAAGCCAGTTAGCCTAACCTCCGTGGTTGGAGTCTATTATTAAGGATGAGATTTAGGGGTACTAGGAGACTAATGATAAAATAAGTCAAAGTCAAAGTCAGCATGGTTTTTGTAAAGGGAAATCTCACCTGTTAGAGTTCTTCAAGGAAGTAGCAAGCAGGGTGGACAAAGGAGAGGCAAAAGATGTCATTTACTTGGATTTTCAGAAGGCATTTGATAAGGTGTTACACATGAGGCTGCTTAACAAGATAAAATCCTATGGTGTTACAGGAAAGATACTGGAATGGATAGAGAAATGGCTGACAGGCAGGAGTCATCGAGTGGGAATAAAGGAGGCATTTCTGGTTGGCTGCCAGGACTAGTAGTGTTTCACAGGGGTCAATATTGGGATATGATGAGAAGGCAGGTGTATGGGGTTGAGTGGGATCCAGGATCAGCCATGATGGAATGGCGGAGCAGAGTCAATGGGCTGAATGGCCTAATTCGGCTCCTATATCTTATGGTCTTAAGCAATGACCTCTGGTTGTAGTCCCACCTAACCTCAGTTAAAAAAGCCCTACTTGCATTTACCCTATCTATACCCCTCATAATTTTGTACACCTCTATCAAATCCTCTCTTAATCTTCTATGTTCTAAGAAATAAAGTCCTAATCTATTCAATCTTTCCTTAAAACTCAGGTCCTCCAGACCTGACAACATTCTTGTAAATTTTGTCTGTACTCTTTCAAATGTATTTACATCTATGCTGTAGTTTGGTGACAAAAAATGCACATAATACTGTACTCCAAATTAGGCCTCACCAACATCTTATACAATTTCAACATAACATCCTACCTCCTGTACTCAATATTTTGATTTATAAAAAGCAAAGTTCCAAAAACGTTCTTTACAACCCTATCTACCTGTGCCACTACTTTCATTCTCCTTTAAACTTCCCCCTCATCTTAAATATATGTCCTCAAGTATTTGATACTTCTACTGATCTGCCTAAGCTTCTCATACCCTTATAAGCATTGATCAACTCTGCCCTCTGACACTCCAGAGAAAACAAGCCAAATTTTAGTCTTCTCAGCTAAATTGATGTTTAATATATGCTTGCTTGTGAAAGCTGCCTACATGATGCTCTGTGTCTGTGATCAAAGTAAATTTACTATCAAAGTACATACTGTATATGGTGTCATATCCAACCCTGAGATTTATTTCCTTGCAGGCATACTCAATAAGTCTATAGAGTAATATTTATAACAGAATCAATGAAAGGCCTCGCAACTTGGGTGCTAAGACCAGAGTGTAGAAGACAACAAACTCTGTAAATACAAAAAGAAACAATAATAATAAATCTATAAACAATAAATATCAAGAACATGAGATGAAGAGTCTTTGAATTCATAGGTTTTGGGAACATTTCAATGATGGAGCAAGTGAAGTTATCCCTTTTGGTTCAAGAGCCTGGTGGCTGAGGGTTAATAACTGTTCCTAAACTTGGTGGTGTGAGTTCTGAGGCTCCTGCACCTTCTTCCTGATGGCAACAGTGAGAAGAGAGCATGTCCTGGGCAGTGGGGGTCCCTGATGATGGATTCTGTTTCCCCATGTACAGCATTTCACGTAGATGTACTCATTGGTGGGGAGGACTTTACCCATGATGGACTGGACCATATCCACCACTTTTTTGTAGGATTTTCCATTCAAGGGCATTGGTGTTTCCATTAACAGGCTGTGATGTAAACAGTCCATGTACTCTCCACTACACACCTATAGAAATTTGCTAAAGTTTTAGATGCAGTGCCGAATCTCCACAAACTCCTGAGGAAGTAGATGTGCTACCCTGCTTTCTGCGTAATTGCACTGGCATGCTAGGCCCAGGACACATCCTCTAAAATAATAGCTGAGGAATTTAAATTTGCTGACCCTCTCCTCTTATCCCTCGATGAGGACTGGCTCATGGATCCTGAATTCTTTTTCCTGGTTGATAATCAGCTCCTTGGTTTTGCTGACATTGAGTAAGAGGTTTTTGTTGTGGCATCTCTCAACCAGATTTTCAGTCTCTCTGCTATATGCTGACCTGTCACCACCTTTGATTCTGCCAATGGCAGTGGGGTGTTGTCAGCAATGTTAAATATGACATTGGAGCTGTGCAGATAACAATAAACTTGACTTTGACTATGAAGGTCTGGGAAAGGGAGGCAAGTACTTGAGGTGAGTTAGGGAAAGGGTAATAATCTGTGGGAAACTGAAATTCAAGGCGTGGCCCGAGGGAAGAGGAAGAAAGAAGTGAATGAGGTGCCACAGTACCATGGTGGTTAGCACTAGACTATTAATAAAAATTAAAACAGAAAGAATGTTTTTTCTTAAAGTGAAAATGCTATGAAGCAAAGGATACTGATGAAGGACTCAGCAGGTTGGGCTTGGAGGGTTATGGATCAAACAATAGCAAGTGGGACTAGCAGGGAGCATTGGCCAGTTGGGCCGAACAGCATGTTTCCATGCTATACCTCTCCATGGCCATTCCATTTGTTTGACTCTTTTAATGGGCGCCACACACATTGTTGGACATTTAATGGTTTATTTTCAATACTCTTGTGGTTATCAAAAGCTTATGCTGCATATTTACATTTGTGAATTCCGAATGGTAAGCACCTTCTATGGGAGGGGCAGTAATGAAGGAGCAGCCCGCTGCGGGAGGGACCGTCCCGAGGGAGTGTACGCCGGTACTGAGGGAGTATCGGAGGGAGCACTGGGTGCGGTTCGATATGACGCGGCGTATCTCTAAAATGCGGAAGTTTGGCCAGGAGTCACTTCCCGACGGCAGACAGAGGTAGGAGTGCGGTCCGGCGGCGGTGCGGGCTGACCGGGAGTCGGGAGCCGTGGGAGTTGTGCGGGCTGACCGGGAGCCGGGAGCCGTGGGAGTTGTGTGGGGTGACCGGCAGGGGGTTGTTGGGGATCATGTGAGTTTGGCAGTGACCTGGTTTCTGCAGGTACACTGGATTTGACTAGGCTGGACAGAGGGTCGAGTTCAGTCACCGACTTGAATTCCTTTGTCGTCCCACTGAAAGGCTAATTAATATCTCCATTCACCAACTCCACCGTTAGTTTATTATTCCCGTCAGTCATCTGAGGTACCGCTACCGTCACTTTATGGGCATGCTATCTATGTATATAAGCTATCTTATGTACAGTATTCATATTTATCGTGTGTGGCTTTTTAAAAATTGTTATTGCGTTCTCTATCTTTGGTGGGTTTTTTTAGCTGCATCGGATCCGCAGTAACAATTATTTTGTTCTCTTCTACACTTGTGTACTGGAAAAGACATTAAATAATCCCTAATTTCCACTGTGTTTGTTGAATGGCGCAGGATGCCAGGGCAATGTTAACAGTGAGTTGGTTCTTGGCAGTAACTGAGGGAACAAAATCCCTATTTATTCCCTGACTGAAGCCATTACTGGTCCACTCTGGAGCTAGCGAGCAACCATTCCTGGGGCCACACCTTTCAGATAGTACACAAAACTCTTTATTCCACTTTTTGTATGTCTTTTTATCTTAAATGTGGTTCTGGAGCTGTAGAGTCTGCAATTTACAGTTTGGAGATCAATTGAGTGATCCAGTGCTCTACTCCCTCCAAGAAAATTCCTGAAGACGAGCACAGGCCTCAAGGCAAAGCTTACAAATGAGGCATGAGCCCGTGATTGACTCCATTTTGTTGATTAAAGCGTTGAGGAAGATTGAAACATTGAGGCAAATGTGGAAGTCAAGCGAGTGTTTGGCCTGTTTCTCACTGCTGGCAGATAATTGATGATCATGTTGAAACTTCCTCTTGCTGCCGGTTGGCACAATTTTTCAGTATTTTTGTGCAGGAGGGAGTTGATTTTTGGTTCATGGCTATCTGGAGAAGTCAATACTGCATACATGCTTTGATAATAAGTGAACCTTTGAACCATTACTGAGTTCTGTTAAGAACATTTCAGGCTCAGTTACACTTTCTGCATCCATCCCTTGATCCCATTAATATATGAAAATCCACCGAGCCCTCTCTTCAATATTTCCTTAACTGCACCCACAACTGTCTCGGGGAGAGAGTCACAGAAAATCACCACTCTCTAGGTGAGGAAATTTGTTTATATCTCCATCCCAAATGGGTGAGTCCCGGGGGACCCTTCAAAGGCAGTGATCATAATATCATAGAATTATATATGAGTGAAGCTGGCCAAAGTTGAAGAGGAAGGGATGATGGCAGA
Organism: Hypanus sabinus; assembly: GCF_030144855.1. Lineage (NCBI taxonomy): Eukaryota > Metazoa > Chordata > Chondrichthyes > Myliobatiformes > Dasyatidae > Hypanus > Hypanus sabinus. Next base: position 46,166,537 of record NC_082732.1, read on the forward strand.
ACAGTAATCGCTGGAGTTTCTGGGGGAAATTCAGAAGGTGCAGGATAGATGCAAGATTCTAAAGGGAGGATGAAGCAACAATGGCTGATAAAGGAAGTCAAAGACTTTTTGCAGTCTTATAGTTTTTATATTGTGTTTTTTTCACCCAGTCTTCTAGGTTTTTGTGCGGGAAAGGGGATTTAGGGGTCTGCGTGCCTGATCCATTTTGTTTGCTTTTTTTTGTGCTGGAGGAGGGACTTGGGGATCAATATGCCTGCCCCGTTTTTGTTTGTTATTTTTGTGGGGAGGTGGGATTTGGGGGTTGATGATTGTGCTTCCTTTCTTTTCTTTCTTGGTTTCATGGCTACCCAGAGCATTGAAGAATTTCAGAGTTGTATACTTTGATAATAAATGAACTTTTGAACCTTTTGAACAAAAGCAAACGAGAAGGCATATACTGTAATATAGTAAAAGATTAATAGTAAGTTAGGATTCTTCTTCTTCTTCTTCTTCATGTGCCTTGCTTGGGCGATCATGGCTTTCCACATTGAACAATCCCATGCAGCGTCAATGATATCTCTTGCACACTTAGATCTGTTAGTTCTTTCACAGTGTCCATATATTTTTTCCTTTGCCTTCTGCATTTCCCAGGCATACGGTCTTGTAATGTAAGACATTCCATTTCTCCCTTTCTGATGACATGACCCAGCAATTTAAGTTTCCTCTCATTTAATGTTCTCATTAAAGATATTTTTGTATGGGCACATTGGAGTACTGTCTCATTAGTTACCCTTTCACTATATGATATTTTCAGCATTCTTCTAAGAAACCACATTTCTGTTGCTTCTAAGTTTCTTTGGCGTTCTGGTGTTATGGTCCATGTTTCAGAAGCATACAGCAAGACTGACCAGATGGAACATTTTAGTAGCCTAAGCCTTGTTGTTATAAAAATGTGTCTGTTGGTAAAAATGGGTTTAATTTTTTTGGAAGTTTTGGCAATAACAATTCTTTTTATAACCATATAACCATATAACAATCACAGCACGGAAACAGGCCATCTCGGCCCTCCTAGTCCGTGCCGAACTCTTAATCTCACCTAGTCCCACCTACCCGCACTCAGCCCTCCACTCCTTTCCTGTCCATATACCTATCCAATTTTACTTTAAATGACACAACTGAACTGGCCTCTACTACTTCTACAGGAAGCTCATTCCACACAGCTATCACTCTCTGAGTAAAGAAATACCCCCTCGTGTTTCCCTTAAACTTCTGCCCCCTAACTCTCAAATCATGTCCTCTCGTTTGAATCTCCCCTACTCTCAATGGAAACAGCCTATTCACGTCAACTCTATCTATCCCTCTCAAAATTTTAAATACCTCGATCAAATCCCCCCTCAACCTTCTACGCTCCAATGAATAGAGACCTAACTTGTTCAACCTTTCTCTGTAACTTAAGTGCTGAAACCCAGGTAACATCCTAGTAAATCGTCTCTGCACGCTCTCTAATTTATTGATATCTTTCCTATAATTCGGTGACCAGAACTGTACACAATATTCCAAATTTGGCCTTACCAATGCCTTGTACAATTTTAACATTACATCCCAACTTCTGTACTCAATGCTTTGATTATAAAGGCCAGCGTTCCAAAAGCCTTCTTCACCACCCTATCTACATGAGACTCCACCTTCAGGGAACTGTGCACTGTTATTCCTAGATCTCTCTGTTCCTCTGCATTCCTCAATGCCCTACCATTTAGCCTGTATGTTCTATTTGGATTATTCCTGCCAAAATGTAGAACCTCACACTTCTCAGCATTAAACTCCATCTGCCAACATTCAGCCCATTCTTCTAACCGGCATAAATCTCCCTGCAAGCTTTGAAAACCTACCTCATTATCCTACCTTAATATCATCGGCATACTTACTAATCCAATTTACCACCCCATCATCCAGATCATTTATGTATATTACAAACAACATTGGGCCCAAAACAGATCCCTGAGGCACCCCGCTAGTCACTGGCCTCCATCGCGATAAACAATTATCCACCACGAACTACTCTCTGGCATCTCCCATCTAGCCACTGTTGAATCCATTTTATTACTCCAGCATTAATACCTAACGACTGAACCTTCTTAACTAACCTTTCATGTGGAACTTTGTCAAGGGCTTTGCTGAAGTCCATATAGACTACATCCACTGCCTTACCCTCGTCAACATTCCTTGTAACTTCTTCAAAAAATTCAATAAGGTTTGTCAAACATGACCTTCCACGCACAAATCCATGCTGGCTACTCCTAATCAGATCCTGTCTATCCAGATAATTATTAATACTATCTCTAAGAATACTTTCCATTAATTTACCCACCACTGATGTCAAACTGACAGGTCTATAATTGCTAGGCTTACTTCTGGAACCCTTTTTAAACAATGGAAATAGAACCACATGAGCAATATGCCAATCCTCCGGCACAATCCCCGTTTCTAATGACATCTTAAAAATCTCCGTCAGAGCTCCTGCTATTTCTACACAAACTTTCCTCAAGGTCCTGGGGAATATTCTGTCAGGACCCGGAGATTTATCCACTTTTAAATTTCTTAAAAGCGCCAGTACTTCGACCTCTTTAATTGTCATAGGTTCCATAACTTCCTTACTTGTTTCCCACACCTTACACAATTCAATATCCTTCTCCTTAGTGAATACCGAAGAGAAGAAATCGTTCAAAATCTCTCCCATCTCCCTCGGCTCCACACATAGCTGACCACTCTGATTCTCTAAGGGGCCAATTTTATCCCTCACTATCCTCTTGCTTTTAATATAACTCTAGAAACCTTTCGGATTTACTTTCACCTTATTTGCCAAACCAACCTCGTATCTTCTTTTAGCTTTTCTAATCTCTTTCTTAAGATTCCTTTTACATTCTTTATATTCCTCGAGCAATTCCTTTACTCCATGCTGCCTATATCTATTGTAGACATCCCTCTTTTTCCGAACCAAATTTCTAATATCCCTTGAAAAGCATGGTGCTTTCAAACCTTTAACCTTTCCTTTCAACCTAACAGGAACATAAAGATTCTGTACCCTCATAATTTCACCCTTAAATGACCTCCATTTCTCTATTACATCCTTCCCATAAAACAACTTGACCCAATCCACTCTCTCTAAATTCCTTCGCATCTCCTCAAAGCTGGCCTTTCTCCAATCAAAAATCTCAACTCTAGGTCCTGCCCTGTCCTTCTCCATAATTATATTGAAGCTAATGCTATTGTGATCACTGGACCCGAAATGCTCCCCAACACATACATCTGTCAGCTGACTTATCGCATTCCCTAACAGGAGATCCAACACTGCCCCATCTCTAGTCGGTACTTCTATGTATTATTGCAAAAAACTATCCTGCACACATTTCACAAACTCTAAACCATCCAGCCCTTTTACAGAATGAGCTTCCCAGTCTACGTGTGGAAAATTAATAAAATTTATTTCTACTTTACTTCTAGCATCTTGTGATATAAAGGTACCAGGGTAATTAAAGCTCGTCTTTTGTTCCATCTCTTGGTTACTGACGTACAATTGGCAGTTGGGCGTATCCTGCTGTTTTAATATTACCGTACATTTGTTTTTTTTACGGTTGATGGTTAGACCAAAATCTGCACTTGTTTGTACTACTTTGTCTAGGAGGATTTGTAGGTCTTCTGCAGCACTTGCTATTAGGATGGTATCGTCTGCATATCTTGTTGATGTTAACATCTCCAATTTTTAACACATCTAGGTCTTCTATTACTCTTGAGAATTATTTCACTATAGATATTAAATGATTACAGTAAGGCAACGCATCCCTGTCTAACTCCTCTTTGAATTTTAGACAAACTGCTTATATTATCAATTTTTACTGCCCCCATTTGGTTCCAATATAAATTTTGAAGCAGTTGTTGGTCACTTCTGTCAATGTTCAGTTTAGCGAGAATTTGAAATAATTTTTCATGTTGCACTTTGTCGAATGCTTTAATGAAATCAATAAAACCTAAAAAGACATCATTTTGATATTCAATTGCCCTTTCTGAAAGCATTCGTAGTATGAAAATTGTGTTCCTAGTTCCTGTATCCTCAATAAACCCATATTGCAGTTTAGAAGTTTCTGGCCTTAACTTGTTTTTAATTCGACTCAGGACAGTTCTCAACAAAATCTTTATTATGTGACTCGTAAGACTGATTGTTCTATAATTTTCGCAGTCAATAGTTCCAGGAATTTTTGGCAGAGTTATAAACACTGATTTCAAGGGATCATCAGGCAATACACCAGACTCATATAAGCCATTAAACAGTTCAGAAAAGAATACCTCTGCCCAGATCTTCTAGGGCTTGGATCATTTCCACTGAAATTCCATCAGGTCCAGTGGCTTTACCATGTTACATGCTTTTCATTGCTTTAGTTATTTCTTCTTTGGTAATAGCTGGGCCAGAATTAGGGTGTTTAATATCTGGGGGTTCCCCTCTATTATCCTCAAACAGCTGCTCTATATACCAAATCCACCTCTAACATACTTTATCTGGATTTGTTAGTATGGATCCGTCTGCTGATCTTGTGCATCCTGTAGAGGAGGTTTTCTTTATTCCAGTAATTCCTTAATTTTCTTGTGCATTTCTTTGATGTTGTTAATATGGCCTTCTACTTAATTGCATTTTTGATTCAGCCATTCTTCCTTTGCAATATTGGACAATCGTCTGGTCTGTCTATCTAGCTCTCCAAATTGCACTTCATTATTCTTCACTAACCACCTTTGTTCCATTAGATCTAGACTTTTTTGGGTTATCCATCCCTTGTTGATGTGTTGGATTTCTTATACTGGGATTATTTCCTCTGCTGATTGCTGTATAGCATATTTAAATCTGTCTCAAATAGGTGCTGTTACGTTATCGTTGAGGTCTTCTTTCACAGCTGTCTTGAATTTTTTAAGTTCTCCCAACGTATACTTTTTCTTTTTTTCATGTTTCACTTTCAGTTTTGTTTTAATGGTAGCTGTTACTGGATGGTGATCTGAACCACAGTTTGCTTCTGGGTAGGCTTTAGAATTTGTGATATTATTTCTAAAGTATTCATTGATGGTAATGAAATCTATTTGATTCTTTGTTCTATCTCCAGGGCTAATCCAAGTACATATTCTACGTGGATGGTTTTTATACCATGTTAGAGGATTGGGAAACTTAAAAACCAACACAAGGGGAAAAGATGAAATATGGTAAGTTAGCCAATAATATAAAAGAGAATGCTAAACGTTTATTCAGAGATACAAAGAGTAAAAGAGGGGTGATAGTGGATGTCAGACTGTTGGAAAATGACACTGGAGAGATGACCACTATCATGCCTTCTTTCATGATTGCATCAATATGCCAGCCTAAAAAAGATCCTCGGAGATGCTGATGCCGAGGAACTTGAAGCTGCTCACCCTTCCCACCACTGACCCCTCGATGAGGATTGGTGTCTGTTCTCCTGACTTCCCCTTCCTGAAGCCCACAGTCAGTTGTTGGTTTTGCTGACATGGAGTGTGAGGTGGTTGTTGCAACACCACTCAGGCAGCTGATCTATCTCGCTCCTGTATGCTTCCTCCTCACTAACTGAGATTCTGCCAACTCAGTAACTTCATAGATGGTGTTTGATTTATGCCTAGCCATACAGCCGTGGGTGTAGAGAGAGCAGAACAGACATCCGTTGAGTTGCATCAGTGTTGATTTTCAGTGAGGAGGAGATGTTATTTCCAATCTGCATTGATTGTGGTTTCCTATTAAGGGAAGTCAAGGATCCAGTTGCAGAGAGAGGTTCAGAGCCCTAGGTTTTGGAACTTGTTAATTAATACCTCTTTTCTCAGGTATCCTATCACTCCAGTACTTTGTTCTGCATTGTTTCCCATTCCTCTGTTCCTGTTATTTAATCTCTTCTGGTTGGATCTGCATCCCTTATCAATACTCAGCCACCTTCTCTGCTGTCTTTGTCTTTCCTGATCCACCCTAACATTTCCTCTTATTTCTCCAATCTCTCCTCTGCTTGTTTTCTAACTTTTGCCTGTCCTGAAAAAAGGCAAAGTCTGTTCACTTATCCACAGATGCTGCCTGACCTGCCGAGTATTTTGTTTTCTGTACTTGCACAATTTGTTGTCTTTTGCACATTGGCTGTTGTCAGTCCCTTGTGTAGTTTTTCACTGATCCTATTGTATTTCTTTGTTCTGTGAATGCCTGCAAGAAAATGAATCTTCAGGATAGTCTGTGGTGACACATAAAAATTTATTTTGAACTTTCGAAAGTTGATCAGCTTTTATTTGCCCAGATTTTATTTTGTATTGAGTCACCATCCTTTAAGATTATCTTTCTAAATATGGGGGACATTTCATGCCATGCCTGCCTTACAAATCAATTTCGCAGCAAATCTTTGCACAGCAGTGGGCTATTCTCTTACCATTTGCTAACTGCTGTTTTTGTGGATTTTTCCTGTTTAAAGGGCAACATGATGTCTGGTTCTAGTGAGGAGAGAGAGCACTTGTTACCAAACCTGACGCCACGGCACAGGGAGCTGGTTCCAACGCTGTGTGGTCCGGTGAGTCAACTGTGTTGGTACTGTTAGAGATGTTTTTAATCCAAAATTCTTTCACAAGTCAGGAAAGAGGAACAAAACTTGTTGTTTCACCATGGTTTTATTAAGTGTTGTAAAACAAAGAGAGTTTCAAGTGTAGAGCTGCAAAAGTCTAGTAGCTAAGAACAGAGACACTGAAGGCTAACAGATGGTGAACCAACGTAGTCGAACCTTCGTGTACTCCATAGATAAGAAACATCCCATTCAAATCTGTAGATAAGATCTAAGCAATAGCCCCTATTCAAATAATACAATATCAAGAGGAGCTTCCAGAATATTACAAAGAACTATAACCACTATAATATCGTCTCAGTAGCCGTAGTCTGACTGGACATGGTCAGAGTGGTGATTTTAAGGCTTTAGCTCTTTGAGACTTAAGCAAAGAGAGGTTTTACTCAGAGAAAGCAAAGGAAAGACAGTAGAGATGACAGGCAGGATAGTGAAATGCTCCTCTTGCAGGATGTGGAAAGGCAGGAAGTGCATCCAACTGCAGCTTCTAACAATCTGCATTAAGGAGTTGCAGCTGGAACTGGAACTGGATAAACAGCGGATCATTAGAAAGCTGAGGGGTGATAGGACATATAGAGAGGTAGTTACACAAGGTGCAGGACACAGGAAACTGAGTGACGGTCAGGAAAGGGAAAGGAGATAACGAGCCAGTGCAGAGTACTTTGGATACTGTTGAGGGGAAGAGGGAGAGATGACCCATCAGAGGAAAGTCACAGTGGTCAGGTATCTGGCATCGAATGTGTCTCTGTGACTGAGAAAGGAAGGAGGGAGAAGAGACATGCTGTGGTGATAGGGGATTCATTAGTGAGGGGAACGAACAGAAGGTTTTAAGCTTTCCCAGTCTGTAACTGGACAAACGCACACCAAGTATATAGTTTCCTCTGTGCTTGTTTTCTGTGTGTCCTGCACATGCCCAATAGGAGGAGATTCGCCCAAATATCTGTTTTAATGGGGACAGAGGTATTTTTAAAAACACCTAGTGTGGATGCCTGATGTTTTTACGTGAAACCTGCATTTTTTAAATCATCCGGTCTAGTGTGGACGTAGCCTCAGTCTGTGTCAGTGCTAGCAGGTTCACCAGCCTCCACCCAATGAAAACTGTTTGGATTCTGATATTTTTGACCCAAGGTTCTTTCAAAAGTCAGGAAAGAGGCACAAAACTTTTTTGCTTCACGGTTGTTTTATTAGTGTTGATAGAACAAAGAAAGATTGAATTGGACCTCGATAGAGGTCTGCTGAAGTCTACAGTCAGATGCAACAAAGCAATCTCTCTCAGAATCTCCTCATGCAAAATTTCAACCCAAAACATTGGCAATTCCATTCTGCCCCACAGATGCTGCTCGACCTGCTGAGTTCCACAAGCAAATTGCTTGTTGCTTCAGATTCCAACACTTGCAGTCTCACTTGTCTGTCAGAACCTTCCATGCTTCAGTGAGATCACTTCTACTGAACAGAGCCCAATCCTACTCAGAGCTTGAACATCTGGCAACCTCCCCATGTTGGGAATCTGTCTCAGAAGCTACTTACATTTATATCAGGGACCACCTCTTTGCCAAGTGCCACAAATAAGTTTCAAATCTCTTGACTGTGTTGGATCCAACTGTTTCTGCTTAGATTAAACTGCTTCATTGTTATTTTCTTTGCAATTTAACAATTAAATACCTACTTGTATTTTAAGTAGTTTTTGTATACGCTTAACTGTTTATTGTGACCTCTAGTGTCACAGTATGTATATGCAGTTGTTCAGGGTGCCCCCTAGTGGTCACAGTATGTATATGCAACAAACACACAAAATGCTGGAGGAATTCCAATTCCAACCTAACTCAAGTCAAGTCAACTTTTATTGTCACTTCGACCATAACTGCTGGTACAGTTCATAGTAAAAATGAGACAACATTTTTCAGGACCATGGTTTACATGACACTGTACAAAAAACTAGATCAAACTACGTAATAAAAAAAATACAGAGAAAGCTACACTAGACTACAGACCTACACTGGACTGCATAAAGTGCACTAAAACAGTGCAGGCATTACAATAAATAATAAACAGGACAGTAGGGCAAGGGGTCAGTCCAGGCTTCAAGTATTGAGGAGTCTGATAGCTTGGGGGAAGAAACTGTATAGTCTGGTTGTGAAAGCCCGAATGCTTCGGAGCCTTTTCCCAGAAGGCAGGAGGGAGAAGAGATTGTATGAGGGGTGCATGGGGTCCTTCATAATGCTGTTTCCTTTGCGGATGCAGCGTGTAGTGTAAATGTTCATGATGGCGGGAAGAGAGATCCCGATAATCTTCTCAGCTGACCTCACTATACGCTGCAGGTTCTTGCGATCCGAGGTGGCACAATTTCCAAACCAGGCAGTGATGCAGCTGCTCAGGATGCTCTCAATACAACCCCTGTGGAATGTGATGAAGATGGGGGGGGTGGGAGATGGACTTTCCTCAGCCTTCGCAAAAAAGTAGAGACGCTGCTGGGCTTTCTTTGCTGTGGAGCTGGTGTTGAGGGACCAGGTGAGATTCTCCGCCAGGTGAACACCAAGAAATTTTGTGCTCTTAATGATCTCTACCGAGGAGCCGTCGATGTTCAGCGGGGAGTGGTCGCTCCATGCCCTCCCGAAGTCAACAACCATCTCTTTTGTTTTGTTCACATTAAGAGACAGGTTGTTGGCTCTGCACCAGTCCATTAGCCGCTGCACCTCCTCTCTGTAAGCTGACTCATCATTCTTGCTGATGAGATCCACCACGGTTGTGTCATCGGTGAACTTGATGATGTGGTTCGAGCTGTGTGTTGCAGCACAGTCGTGGGTCAGCAGAGTGAACAGCAGTGGACTGAGCGTGCAACCCTGGAGAGCCCCCCGTGCTCAATGTGATGGTGTTGGAGATGCTGCTCCCGATCCGGACTGACTGAGGTCTCCCAGTCAGGAAGTCTAGGATCCAGTTGCAGAGGGAGGTGTTCAGGCCCAGTAGGCTCAGCTTTCCAAACTCCTTCCAAACGCTCTGCTCTCTGCTCCCTCCGCACCAATCCCAACCTCACTATAAAACCCACTGATAAGGGGGGAGATGTTGTTGTCTGGCGTACTGACCTCTACTTGGCCGAGGCACAGTGACAACTCTCTGATACCTCCTCTTATTTACCCCTTGATCATGACCGCACTAAGGAGCACCAGGCCATTGTCTCCTATACCATCACCAACCTTATCAGCTCTGGGGATCTCCCATCCACTGCCACCAATCTCAGTTTCCACACCCCGCACTTCCCATTTCTATCTCCTACCTAAGATCCACAAACCTGCCTGTCCAGGTAAACCTATTGTCTCAGCTTGCTGCTGTCCCACCGAACTCATTTCTGCATACCTGGACACTGCCTTATCCCCCCTTGTTCAATCTCTTCCCACCTATGTTCGTGACTCTTCTCACGCTTTGAATTTTTTCAATGATTTTAAGTTCCCTGGCCCCCACCGCCTTATTTTCACCATGGACACCCAGTCCCCATATACCTCCATCCCCCACCCGTACAGTCTCAAAGCTCTTCGCTTCTATTTGGATTCCAGACCTAACCAATTCCCCTCTACCACCATTCTCCTCTGTCTAGTGGAATTAGTTCTTACCCTCAATAATTTCTCCTTTGGCTTCTCCCAAGGGTGTAGCCATGGGCACCTGCATGGGTCCCAGTTATGCCTGCCATTTTGTTGGCTTTGTGGAACAGTCCATGTTCCAAGTCTATTCGGGTATCTGTCCCCCTCTTTTCCTTTGCTACATCGATGATTGCATTGGTGCTGCCTCCTGCATGCATGCTGAGCTCGTTGACTTCATTAACTTTGTCTCCAACTTTCACCCTGCCCTCAAATTTACCTGGTCCATTTCCGACACCTCCCTCCCCTTTCTTGATCTTTCTGTCTCCATCTCTGGAGATGGCCTATCTACTGATATCTACTATAAGCCTACAGACTCTCACAGCTACCTGGACTATTCCTCTTCCCACCCTGTCTCTTGAAAAAATGCCAATTCCTACTCACAATTCCTCCATCTCCGCCGCATCTGCTCTCAGGATGAGGCTTTTCATTTCAAGACGAAGGAGATGTCTTCCTTTTAAACAAAGGGGCTTCCCTTCTTCCACTATCAACTCTCCTATCAAACGCATCTCTCCCATTTCCCGCACATCTGCCCGCCACCCCACTCGGGATAGGGTTCCCCTTGTCCTCACCTACCATCCCACCAGCCTCCAGGTCCAATGTATAATTCTCCGTAACTTCCGCCACCTCCAACGGGATCCCACTACCAAGCAGATCTTTCCCATCCCCCCCTTCTGCTTTCCATAGGGATCACTCCCCACGCGACTCCCTTGTCCACTCGTTCCCCCCCCCATCTCTTCCCACCGATCTCCCTCCTGGCACTTATCCTTGTAAACGAAACAAGTGCTACACCTGCCCTTACACTTCCTCCCTCACCACCATTCAGGGCCCCAGACAGTCCTTCCAGGTGAGGTGACACTTCACCTGTGAGTCGGCTGGTGTGGTATACTGCGTTCGGTGCTCCCGGTGTGGCCTTTTATATATTGGTGAGACCCGACGCAGACTGGGAGACCGTTTTGCTGAACACCTACGCTCGGTCTGCCAGAAAAAGCAGGATCTCCCAGTGGCCACACATTTTAATTCCACGTCCCATTCCCATTCTGATATGTCTATCCATAGCCTCCTCTACTGTCAAAATGAATCCAAACTCAGGTTGGAGGAACAACACCTTATATACTGGCTGGGTAGCCTCCAACCTGATGGCATGAAAATTGACTTCTCTAACTTCCGTTAATGCCCCTCCTCCTCTTCTTAACCCATCCTGACATATTTAGTTGTTTGTTTTTTTTTTCTCTCTCTCTGCCCATCACTCTGCCTATTCTCCATCTCCCTCTGGTGCTCCCCCCTCCCCCTTTCTTTCTCCTGAGGCCTCCCATCCCATGATCCTTTCCCTTCTCCAGCTCTGTATCACTTTCGCCAATCACCTTTCCAGCTCTTAGCTTCATCTCACCCCCTCCGGTCTTCTCCTATCATTTCGCATTTCCCCCTCCCCTCACTACTTTCAAATTTCTTTCTATCTTTCCTTTCAGTTAGTCCTGATGAAAGGTTTCAGCCCGAAACGTTGACAGTGCTTCTTCCTATAGATGCTGCCTGGCCTGCTGTGTTCCACCAGCATTTTGTGTGTGTTGTTTGAATTTCCAGCATCTGCAGATTTCCTCGTGAAATGCTGGAAGAACTCAGCAGGCCAGGCAGCATCCATGGAAATGAGTACAGTCGACATTTCAGGCAGAGACCCTTCATTGGGACTGGAGAAGAGGATGGGAAGGCAGTGTAAGAAGGTGGGGAGAGGGGAGGAAGTACAAGGTGGTAGGTGATAGGTGAAACTGGGAGAGAGGAATATGATACGCGAGGATAGAGAAGATGAAGAAGGAGCACCAGAGGGAGATGGTGGGCAAGTAGGGAGATGAAGTGAGACAGGGAAACAGGAATGGGGAATAGTGGAGGAGACGGGGAGCCAGGGGTAAACACCAGAAGTTTGAGAAATAGATATTTGTACCATCAGATTGGAGGCTACTCAGATACTATTTAAGATGTTACTTCTGCAACCTGAGTAAGGCCTCATAGTGGCAGTAGAGGAGGCCTTGTACTGACATATCAGAATTGAAAGCAACACCTTATATTCCAAGTGGCTTGCTTCCAACCTGATGGCATGAACATCGATTTCTCAAACTTCCAATAACACACACAAACACACACCATTCCTCATTCCTATTTTCCTTTCTCACTTTATCTCCTTACCTGCCCATCACCTCCCTCTGGTGCTCCTCCCTCTTCCCTTTCTTCCATGGCTTCTGCCCTCTCTTATCAGGTTCCCCCTTCCCCAGCCATTTGTCTCTTTCACCAATCAACTTCCCAGCTCTTTACTTCACCCCTCCCCCTCTCTGTTTCACCTATCACCTTGTATTTCTTTCTCCACTCCCGCCCACCTCCTTACTCTGACCCCGTTTTTTTTCCAGTCCTGAAGGGTCTCCACCCAAAATGTCAACTGTTAGCTATTTTCCATAGATGCCGCTTAGCCCGCTGAGTTCCTCCAGCATTTTGTGTGCTACTATGTTCACCATACTTTTCTTGCAACAAGCTGTGATTTGTCTACAAAGGAGCTGGTTATGGATTACAGGAGGAATGGAGAGGGGCTAACACCCAAAACATCAATGGATCTGGGTCAAGAGGATAAACAACTTCAAGTTCCTCGGCATCCACTTCCACTGAGGACCTCACGTGGTCCGTACACACCAGCTGCACAGTGAAAAAGGCACAACAGCACCTCTTTCACCTCAGACAGTTGAGGAAGTTTGGTATGGGCCCCCAAATCCTAAGAACTTTCGACAGGGGCACAATTGAGAGCATCCTGACTGGCTGCATCACTGCCTGGTATGGGAACGGTACCTCCCTTAATCGCAGGACTCTGCAGAGTGGTGTGAACAGCCCAGTGCATCTGTAGATGTGAACTTCCCATGATTCAGGATATTTACAAGGACAGGTGTGTAAACAGGCCTGTAGAATCATTGGGTACCCTAATCATCCCATTGATAATCTATTCTAGTTGCTACCGTCCAGGAAGTGGTACCGCAGCATAAAAGCCAGAACCAACAGGCTCCAGTACAGCTCCTTCCACCAGGCCATCAGACTGATGAACTCACGCTGACTTGAGTGTACTCTATATTACGTTGACTGTTCTATTTATTATCTATATACTACTAAAACTCTCATGCTTTGTTTGTGACCTCCAATTAGCGCAAACGGTGCATTACAGCGGCACTATTTTTGGCTAGATCGACTAAAAGTGCGCTAACTTGTAGAATGCAGGCAAAGTTCAGGGTTATATATTCGTATAAAATTGCTCACTTGCCGAAATCAACAGTCCCACTTTCATCCGAGAGCTGATGTCAGCCATGATGGAAACCGCGACGCATGCGCGCGGCCAGCCTTAGCAGCGCCTCACGATGCTCACAGCAGCGACACCAAGCGGAGCAAAAGGGCAAGGCAGCTCTATTTCAAGCGCTCACATTCTGCTAATCACTATCAGCATGTGCAGGATTGGGACAGATCTAACTGCCACCCATCAATAAGAGATAATTAAATCTTATTGTAATGACGTACTTCGAGACACCCATCAAACACTTCGCTGCAGTCAAAGGACAGCAGTGACTATATCGTGTCCATTTAGGAGAGCGCCAACCACATCATCAAGAATAATCAGCATCCTGGAGGCTTTGGTGTTACAGCTTCGTATCTTCTATCCAGAATTAGGGTAAAAAAAATATGGTCAGCCTAATTATGTGGCATGGAAAGAGAAGGAGGACATTATGGTCAATAGATGAAGCCAAACGTTGTCGGGAAGCGGCAAGGAGAGGGAGAGAACAAGAATCGGATGAGGCCAGAGCCACACGACCTCAGGATCAAAGAGTCAGGACAAAAAAGATGAGAGAAGAAAAGACAGAGGAGGAGAGGCATGCACGTCTCCAGAGTGACAACACCTGGCGTAGAAGGAGGAGAGAGGAAGAGACAAAGGAGCCGAGAAATGCACGTCTTCAGGATCAGACAGAAAAAACAAATGGCAGAAGACATGAAGAGACGGCAGATGAAAGGACTGCACGTCTCCAGAATGACAACGAAAGGCACAAGGGTGGCAGATCAACCATCAACGTTGCTATCACAAGCGTCCTTTGTTAAATGGGGAGGAGCTATATTTCCCTTGCTACGCATTTCTTCTTTAATAACTGAGTTTTTCTTCTTTAATTTCCAAAGCAAAGCAATAGCATTCAGGAAAATTTAATGTTTGTTCTGGTCACATCAGACTACACTACCCTTCTCTCAAAGGGTGCCCCAATGGATCACCCTGTTGTCTAGTAAATTATTATAAATTACTATGATTGCATCTTGCACATTTAGATGGAGACGTAACACAAAGATATTTTACTCCTCAAGTATGTGAAGGATGTAAGAAATAGTCATTTCAATTCATTTCAATTGTTCCCCTAAATCCCTAGGACTGTTGGATAGTCTGTAATATAGCCACACTAACGTGGTCATACCTTTCTTATTACTCAGTTCCACCAATAACGCCTCACTAGATGAGTTCTCCCGTCTGTCCTAACAGAGCACTGCTGTGACATTTCCCTTGACTAGTGCCATCACTCCTCCTCCTTCAATCCCTCCCGCTCTGTCACATCTAAAACAATGGAACCCTGGAATATTGAGCTGCCAGTCCTGCCCCTCCTGCAATCAAGTCTCACTAATGTCTACAACATCATAATTCCAGCTCATGCCCTGAGCTCATCTGCCTTTCCTATGATACTTCTTGCATTGAAATATACACAGCTCAGAACATTAGCTGCACTATGCTCAACTTTTTGTTTCCTGACTGTCTGAGTTCTTAACAACATCTCCACAACTTCTCTACTAACTGTTTTGGCACTCCGGTTTCCACCGCCCTGCACCTCTAGTTTCTTATCTATGGGTATAAAAATAGCTGACCAGAAGGCAGCACCATCTTAGATCCTTGTTTGTTTGCCTCTCCCTTTACTTACTAGGCCTCTGTTACTGTTTGTTTCCAACTCCTCTTGTTCTATTAGTGCTTAAGAAAACGATTGTGAAACAAGTTTTGTGCCTTTTTCCTAACTTCTAAGAGGACCTTGGATTAAAACACTAAAATCCAACAACTGTAACAAGTTTTAGTGATTCAAGGACCTTCTAGAGGACTTCCTTCTATCTATCATTGAGATGGACATTTGATTTGTTTCAGTTTACTGGAGTTTTAATCCTCTTCTGCAAATGACTGCTCTATGGTATCAAAAAGGTCATTTAATTTCTAAAGCTTTATGTCACCTCCTCATGTCTTCTCTTAGATCAGGCAATGTTCGGAACTGTCCTGTTCAGAGAAGAGCTACATCACTGTGGCAGTCTTTTCTCTCCTGGTCGTCTTGGGCACCAATATTGCAAGTATTGTACATCAGAGCAAAGCTGAAAAGACAGAACTGGACTGGGAAGAAGTTGCCATCTCAGTGATACAGCTCATTGGTGTAGGTATGGTACATTCAGTCTCTGCACATCAGTAAATTACAACGTGTGACTGGAAACTGCCGTGAATAGTTCAGGTGCAGTTGGGTCATGTATTTCACTCATCTCCTTAATGCTGGTGTGATGTGTGGATGGATAATATATTCTTCAAGTGTTGACAAAGGAATGTTGGTAATTGCTTAAACGAAGATTGACATTTTCTGGAGATGTGTCCTGCCTGTCACTGTTTAATCTACATGGATTTTATTTGTACTTTGAAATTAAACATTGTTACAGAAACACAGAGTCTTACAGCACAGAACAGGCCCTTCAGCCCATCTATTCCATGCTGAACTACGAATCAGCTTAATCTCATCAACCTCACAGAACATAGCCCTCCATACCTCTTCCATCTATTTACCTATCCAAATTTCTCTTAAATGTTGAAATTCAGTTTCCGGTGACGTCATCATCAAGAATGGCAGCTTAAGTCACTAGCTCCTCCAGAAAAACGCGTATTAAGCCCCATTAACCCATCAAATATAATATTTTTCAAAAAATATTTGAACTGAAAAGAGGGGCAAGAATGGGGAGAAGAAATGGAAATAAAAAAAGCAACACTGCAGAGCCTGCGTCCGAGAGTGGCTCTCCAACCCGACCGTGTGCAAGCGAGGCGGCCGCTGGGCCTCGTTCAGTCGAAGCGGAGAATATGTTCGAAATCTTGAAAGAAATAATGGAGGTCCAGAAAGATATAAAGCAGCAGCTCCGTGATATTAAGGCAGAGCTCGCCAGCGTTAATCAAAAAATAGCGGTGGCAGAGACTCACATTAAGAAGGTGGAAGATCGCGTTCAAAACGTGGAACGGATACTGAGCAAGACAATAAAAATCATACATCAACAAGAAGGTAAACTGCTTGATCTGGAGGGAAGATCACAGTGGAAAAATATCAGAACCTACAACGTTCCCGAAGGAGCGGAGGGCTCGTCTATGACGGAGTTTGTCGGAAAGTTACTGTGGGACATGCTGGATCTTCCCCCGGCTATGAAGCTGGAAATCGAAAGAGCGCACCGTGCACTAGTTCCAAAACCTACCCAGGATACAAAGCCACGATCAATTATAATTAAATTCCTTCGGTACAGCACCAAGGTGGAGATTCTACGAAGGGCCTGGGGTAAGAAGAGAGTGTTTTAGAGGATAAATTAATATATTTTGACCAAGATTACACCCCCCTCCCCGCGGTCCTCCAGAAATGCAAAGAATACTGTGAAGTAAAGCGAGTACTAAAGCAAAATAAGATTAGATTTCAAACTCCCTACCCTGCTAAACTTCGCGTGTTTTATGACAACGGGACGCGGTTGTACCAGACAGTGGAAGAGGTGACTACAAACACGAAGGCCAGAGGGTTGACCGTCAGCGTCACCAAAACGAAAGACAGCCTGGCTAGGGATTTGTCCCGCTTGGCTTGGGAAATAGTGCGAGTTTCGAGAAGGCAGAAGACGGGAGGAAGCCAAGAGAAACATATCAGGAAGAGACCGGGAGTTTCCTAAAGACGGTCCTCACCCCTTTCAGAAGAGCCACAAGGTTTGGCTAACTTTAAAAATGCTGAGAAGCTAAACAGAAGCAAAGGTACACGGTGATATACCTATCTCGAGAAACATTTATTATAATGTGGATTTTATATTACTTAGTTGTTATTCTTTATTCGCTCACTTACTCCTTTTCCCCCACCAAAATGAGAATATATATATATATGTGTGTGTGTGTGTGTGTGTGTGTGTATATATGTGTATGCATATGTATATATGTGTGCGTGTATATAGGAAGAGTACACAGGGAAATCTTTTCTGTGTAATGGATTTGTTCACTGACTTTTATGAATACTGCAATGAGGGCCCTCAACTCACAAATAGGAGGGGTTATCCCCCACAGCTAGACATTTCCTCTAGCTCAACGGAGGGTCATTTACTAGAGACCTCAGCCTTGGAATCACACGTTTGTTGCCATTTTTATTATTATTTGAGTTTCCTGGTTTTTATTTGTTCAGGGAGTAGATCGATTAAGATTTGTTCTAATTTCAATGATACATTGACAGATAAATGCAGATGGCTATGGACAAGGTAAAATTCATTTCTTTTAATGTAAATGGACTATTAAATCCAATCAAACGTAAGAGAATTTTATCCAAAATGAAAAAAGAACAAGCCCGTATAGTATATTTACAGGAAACTCATTTAAGTGATAATGAGCATAAAAAACTAAAGAGAATGGGCTTCACTAATCTGTTTCTCTCCTCATAAATCAGGACATAGGAGAGGAGTTGCTATTCTTATCTCAAGTAAGCTAAATTTTGAAAAAATATTCGAAATGGGAGATAAAGAAGGCAGATATATTCTGGTAAGGGGGAATATAAATGGCAATTCAGTTACTCTATTGAATATATAGGCACCCCCAGGAAGTGATATTGGTTTCTTTCAGAAAATTACTGATATTATGGTAACGGAAACAGAAAGTCTTCTGATATGTGGGGGAGACTTAAATTTACAATTACAACCAAACCGACTCTTCCAATAGAAAAACCTATGAAACAAAATCTTTACATAAGAAAGTTAATACACTTTTTGAGGAGGTTGGTTTAATTGATATATGGAGGGACCTTTTCCCTGACAGAAAGGATTACACTCATTATTCTGCTCCACATTCTGTACATACAAGAATAGACTATTTCATGACATTTGGAAAAGACAAAGACAAAATAAACACCTGTGGAATTAGGACAATAGATGTAAGTGACCATGCACCTATATATTTATCTGTTGATTTTGACCTACAACCAAAGAATACTATTTGGAAACTAAATTCAAGTCTACTCAATGATCCATACTTTAAGAAACAAATTAAAAAAGAAATTGGTCTCTACTTAGAATTTAATGATAATGGAGAGGTTTCACCTCCCATTTTATGGGATACTCTGAAGGCGGTCTTAAGAGGGAAAACTATAGCGATATCTTCATATGAGAAAAAAATAAGGAATAAAACATTAGAGGAATTACAAAATAGGCTGAAGGAACTAAAGAAAAAACACAAATTGAATTTAGCACAGGATACATTAGGGGAAATTAAAAGAATTAGGAATGAAATAAATAATTTGGCTACGCAAGAGATCAGGAAAAACTTAATGTATCTGAAACAGACATTATGAAAGTGGATCGAAATCTATGAAAATACTGGTGTGGAAATTGGAAAAAAAAATAGCAGAAAATACAATTCATAGAATTAGGGACCCAAGAATGAAAATGATAAAAAATAAGCTAAGTGAAATTCAAGAAGCTTTTGAAGTCTTTTACAAAATGCTATATTCCAAAATTCCAGGGGGAAGCAAAACCCAAATTGACACCTTCTTGAATTCTCCAGAGTTACCCACTTTAAGCGAAGAACAAAATAGAAGGATGACTGCTGACATAACTGAAGTTGAATTAAAAGCTGCAATTAGTAGGCTTAAATTAAGCAAGCCACCAGGATCAGATGGGTATTTGGCAGAGTGGTGCAAAGAATTTAAAAATGAGTTAATTCCTGTTTTACTCCCCACATTGAACTGGGCTCTAAAAAAAGGCACAAATGCCACCCAGTTGGAAGGAAGCGATGATCTCAGCTATACTGAAAGAAGGCAAGGATAAAATGGAATGAGGGTCATTTAGACCAATATCCGTTCTTAATGTAGATTATAGGTTATTTACCTCCATCATGGCCAAACGATTAGAGGAGTTTCTACCCATACTGAATAGTAATGATCAGACAAGTTTTATACAACAAAGCCAGACTCAAGACAATATACGAAGGACACTTCACATTATGGATCATATACAAAAAAATAAAATCGAAGTAATAGTGATAAGTGTGGATGCTGAAAAAAGCATTTGATTCGGTTAATTGGAATTTTCTTTACAGAGTTTTACATAGATTTGGTTTCCAAGACACAATTATTAAAACTATACAGACACTATATGACAATCCTACTGCTAGGATTAAAATCAATGGATATTTATCAAATAGTCTTACCCTAGAAAGGGGCACGAGGCAGGGTTGTGCATGGTCACCACTACTCTTCGCACTATATCTGGAACCATTAGCTCAGTACATCAGACAAAATGAAGATATCAGGGGAATTACTATTAAAGGGACAGAGCATAAATTGGCTTGTTATGCGGATGACATTTTGATCTATCTAGGGCAACCAACATACTCTTTACCTAATTTGATGCAATCCTTTGAACAATATGGTCAATTATCAGGATACAAGATCAACATAGATAAAACCCAATTACTTTCATATTACTATAGCCCACCAAGAGAAATTGAAAGTCGATACCCCTGGGCATGGCACACAGAGTCTTTCAAATATTTGGGCATCATTGTGCGAAAAGATTTGGCAAAATTATCAGAATGTAATTATCAGCCTCTATATAAGAAAATTAAGGAAGATGTGGCAAGATTCCTTTTTTCAATCTCATTTCAAGGATTGAGTCTAGACATTGAGTCTAGACGTCAAGTCTGTTCCGCCTTTCCATCATGGCTGATCCCAGATCCCACTCAACCCTGTACACTTGCTTTCTCGTCATATCCTTTGATGCCCTGACCAATCAGGAAACAATTAACTTCTGTCTTAAACATGCCTGACGGACTTGGCCTCCACTGCAGTCTGTGGCAGAGCATTCCAGATTCACTACTCTCTGGCTAAAAGAATTCCTCCTTACCTCTGTTCTAAAAGGTCACCCCTCAATTTTGAGGCTTTGCCCTCTAGTTCTGGATACCCCCACCATAGGAAAGATCCTCTCCACATCCACCCTATAATTTGGTAGGTTTCAATAAGATCCCCACCCCCCACGCATTCCTCGAAATTCCAGAGAGGACAGGCCTAAAGCTACTAAATGCTCCTCATGTGTTAACCCCTTCATTCCCAGAATCATCCTCATAAACCTCTTCTGGACTCTCTCCAATGACAACACATCCTTTCTGAGATAAGGGGCCCAAAACTGTTAACAGTACTCCAACTGCAACCTGACTAGTGTCTCATAAAGGCTCTGGATTATCTCCTTGCTTTCATATTCTATTCCCCTTGAAATAAATGCCAACATTGCATTTACCGCAGACTCACCCCTTATTGCATGCCTTTTCCAGCTCCCTTTGCAGAGTCAACCCCACATGTTGGCTACTATTTGGAGGCCTATATATGATTTCCATAATGATTTTTTTTCACCCTTGCAGTTTCCTAACTCCACCCACAAACATTCAACATTCTCTGACCCCTAGACTCCACCTTCCGCTCAAGGACATGTAAGACATAGTTTCTTTCTGTCTCTCTTTTCCGACTTAAACTTTGAAATTTCAACTTTATTCAGTCGGATCTTTAGAGCAACAGTTATAATTATGGCTACTGTAAGAAGCGCCAAAAGGAACCTGGACCCAGGCAACGGAAAGCCTAGAAAAGATGATGAGTTTTCGGAGGAACCCCCTTGGGTGAAGAGATTAGAGCCTCAAATCAGCAGTATCGGTACTGAAATAACTCAACTAAAAGAGAAATTTGAAGAAAAAATTGACTCTCTGAGCCTTGATCTTAAAGAAGTTAGTCGAAATGCAGCTGACCTTTCTTCTCATTTGGAAAAGGCTCAACAACGAATTGTCAATCTGGAAGCTCGGTCCCATTGGAATAATATTCGAATTGTTGGATTAAAAGAGAAATCAGAATCTGCCGACACACTGGATTATTTTGCTAAAGTGTTTCAGTCTTTATTTCCGGCTCACAGAACCGGTGTTTTAAAACTTTTGGATCGAGGGAAAAACAGGCATATTGTTGTGTGTTTTCTCTGTTTTAGAGACAAAGACCGCATTATTAAGCTTGCAAAAAAACAAGGGTTGTTTCCATTTCAAGGTTCGGAGATTGGCTTTTTTGAAGATTTTCCATCCGAAATTGCTGAGAAGCGTGCTGAATTTGCCTCGGCCATGAGATTAACTTACCAAAAAAAGCTCTTTCCTTCGCTACAATATCCAGCTAAATTAAGGTTTTTTGTCAAAAATTCTGGGACTTCTATTTTTGATGACCCAGCCGAAACATTAACAGCCGAAACATTAACTCTTTGCCTGACGAGACTGATGACAAGTCTGAAGCCTGAAGTTTGAATGATTTACAACGGTTTGATTGTCTCACGGCATAAAGAGTGATGAAATTGGAAGATTTGATGGCTATAGAAAGTCTTTAGCTTAAAATATATTTTTATCTCTGAAAAAGACTGGTTTGGATGGTTTTAACCTCAGAAGACATAGCGGGAGAACTGTTGAAAGACTGGATAATTTTGAACCATCTAGATTTTTTTCTCTGCAGCATTTAGATGAACTAATTATTTTTTTTTGTTCCGTATGCTTTTGTAAAGATCTTTTAAGTAATTATTTGGATTTCCTTATGTTTTAAAGATAGATTGGCGAACTTAAAGATGGTGATTGTTTTTCTTTCGTGCAAATATTTCAAGAATTGTTTTGGATGTGTTTTTCTTCCCTTATCTAATATTATGGTTACTTTTGTGGCGACCCACATCCCAGAACACTCGAACCGGCTCACAAAGTGGAGCGCGCCGGCATTGAGGCCGGTCCCAAAAAGGGCGCCAAGCCTGCTTCACCAGCAAGGGGAAAAGCCCACGTGCGGGACGGGCCTGTGAATACGCCCGGGAAGGGCGGGATCAGGAAGGCTTTAAAACGAGGCCGCAAAGTTTGAATAAACCTTTTTCGCAACTGCAGCTCACCGACCACTTGTCGTTATTTCAGTGCTGCGTGTAGCACACCGCTACAATTGGTGACCCTGACGGCCCAAACGATATTTGGACCGGAGATGAACGATGCCGCATCTGTTCCTGCAGTTTTTTGAAAACTGCCAAGCTTCTGGACGCTGCGACCTCACCTATGGTTCCAGCAGGCAGAAGCCCAATTCCACATTTGGCAGATAACCTCGGATGCCACACATTACTACTACGTGGTGAGCTCCCTCGACCAGGAGACAGCCGCCCAGGTTGAGGAGTTCATACAGTCGCCCCCTGAGGACGGCAAATACACAGAATTCAAAGCCCTGCTCATAAGGACTTTCGGACTCTCAAGGCTCAGGTGAGCTGCCCGCTTACTGCACCTGGATGGTTTGGGGGAGAGGCCACCATCAGCTTTGATGAACGAGATGCTGCCCCTGGCCGAAGGACACAAGCCCTGCTTCATGTTTGAGCAGGCGTTCCTGGAGCAGCTGCCCGAGGACATATGCCTGCTGCTGTCCGACGCGGATTTCAGCAACCCCCGGAAGGTGGTGGCCCGGGCAGACGTGCTGTAGAAAGCCAAGAAGGAGAGTGAGGCATCCGTCAGTCAGATTACCAGGCCACGCTCCCAGCAGCAGACCAGACCAGGCTAGGCCACAGAGCCCGCTAACCCCAGAGGGAGGGTGAGGAGACCAATGAACAATGGTGCTTTTACCACCAGCAGTGGGGCGCAGGAGCCCGCCGCTGTAGCCCGCCCTGTAAGTTCCCGGGAAACGCCAGGGCCAGCCGCCACTGATGGCTACGGTGGCTGGCCATTGGGATAGCCTCCTGTATGTCTGGGACAAGCAGTCGGGACGCCGCTTTTTGGTCGACACCGGAGCCGAGATCTGTCTTACCTCTGACAAGTTATGACACCCGCAACAGAGAACCGGGTCCCACCCTGAGGGCCGAGAACGGCAGCACAGTAAAGACCTACAGCACCCGTACAGTGTGGCTACAGTTCGGCTCCAGCCGGTTCATGTGGGACTTCACACTGGCCGCCGTAGCCCAACCGCTCCTGGGAGCGGATTTTTTGCGAGCTCAGAGCCTACTGGTCGACCTGCAAGGGAGGAGACTGGTCCACGCCGAGACCTTTCAAATGTTCTCCCTAGGTGAAGCCCAGTTGCCGGCCCCACAGCTAGACTCCATCACGCTGTCTGACAATGACTTCACCAGAGTCCTGGCGGATTTCCAATCGGTTCTGGCGCCGCAGTTCACGACAGCCATGCCCAGACACGGCGTACAGCACCACATCCCGACACAAGAACTACCCCTCCACACCCATGCTCGAAAGCTTCCCCCGGACAAGCTCCAACTGGCGAAGGAGGAGTTCAAGAGGATGGAGGAATTGGGGATCATACAGTGGACCTCCCCCCTGCACATGGTGCCCAAAGCAACAGGGTGCTGGAGACCATGCAGCGACTACCGCAGGCTGAACGAGGCTACAACACCGGACCGCTACCCTGTGCTGCACATTCAGGACTTTGCAGAAAACCTGCATGGCGCACGGATTTTCTCCAAGGTAGACCTTGTCAGGTGATACCATCAAATCTTGATGCATCCAGACGACGTCCCCAAAACGGCTCTCATCACCCCGTTCAACCTTTTCGAGTTCCTCCGCATGCCGTTCGGCCTGAAGAATGCCGCACAGACGTTCCAGCGGTTAATGGACGCGGTGGGACGGGACCTGGACTTCGCTTTCATCTATTTGGACGACATCCTCATAGCCAGCAGCAGTCATCAGGAGCATCTGTCCCACCTCTGTCAACTCTATGCCTGACTGAGTGAATACAGCCTAACAATCAACCTGGCCAAATGCCAGTTCGGGCTCGACACCATCAACTTCCTGCGCCACAGGATTACTAAAGACGGGGCAACCCCTCTGCCCGCCCTGGTAGACGCGGTCCACCATTTCCCCTGACCCAACACAATCAAAGGCCTTCAGGAATTTGTGGGTATGGTAAATTTCTACCACCGCTTTCTCCCTTCAGCAGCCCGAATCATGCGCCCCCTGTTCGCCCTGATGTCGGATAAGGGCAAGGACATTACCTGGGACAAGGAGTCTGCCGCCGCTTTCATTAAAACCAAAGAAACCTTGGCAAATGCCGCGATGCTAGTGCACCCCAGAACGGACGTTCCTACTGCCCTCACAGTGGACGCATCTAACACGGCAATTGGTGGAATGCTGGAACAACTCATCAAGGGTCGCTGGCAACCCCTGGTGTTTTTCAGCAAACACCTATGACCACCCGAGCTCAAATACAGTGCTTTCGACCGGGAACTGTTGGCGCTATACCTGGCAATCCGGCATTTCAGGTACTTCTTAGAAGGTAGGCCCTTCACTGCGTTCACAGACCACAAACCGCTTACCTTTGCGTTCACGAAAACATCCGACCCCTGGTCGTCCCGCCAGCAGCAACATCTGTCCTACATCTCCGAATACATGACGGATGTCCAGCATGTCTCGGGAAAGAACAATGCCCTAACATCCAAGCCCTGTCCCAGGGGGTAGACTATGAAGTGCTGGTGGAGGCGCAGTAGGCAGACGAGGAGATCCCTAGTTACAGAACCGCAGTCTCCAGTTTGCAGCTCCAGGACCTCCCCGTAGGCCCAGCTGAGAGGACCCTACTCTGTGACGTCACCACCGGCCAACCCCACCCCGTCGTCCCAGCAGCCTGGTGGCGGCGCGTTTTCGACTCCATTCATAACTTGGCGCATCCCTCCATCAGGTCAGCCTTCCGGATGGCAGCCAACAGGTTCGTTTGGCACAGACTCCACAAGTAGGTCAGTGAATGGGCCAAAACGTACATGCTCTGCCAAACAGCCAAGGTGCAGCGGCACACCAAAGCCCTGTCACAGCAGTTCCACCCCACCCGCCGGCGTTTCGACCACATTCATGTGGATATCGTGGGCCCCCTGCCAGTGTCACGAGGAGCGCGGCACCTCCTGACTATCATGGACCAGTTCACAAGATGGCCAGAGGCGGTCCTGCTCACCGACACCACCTCCAAATCTTGCGCCCGAGCACTGATTGCAACCTGGGTATCTCGCTTTGGTGTATCGGCCCACGTTACCTCCAACAGAGGAGCCCAGTTCACCTCCAGCCTGTAGTCAGCTATGGCCAGCCTTTTGGGGACACAGCTGCACCACACAACTGCCTACCACCCACAGTTGAACAGACTAGTGGAGCATTTCCACCGTCACCTGAAGTCGGCTCTCATGGCCTGCCTCAAAGGGCCTAGCTGGTGGACGAGCTTCCCTGGGTCCTGCTCAGAATCCGCACGGCGCCCAAAGAGGATCTGCACGCCTTGTCGGCCAAGTTGGTGTACGGCGCACCCCTAGTCGTCCCAGGGGAGTTCATACCAGCCCCAAGGGGGCAAGAGGAAGAACCCGCAGCAGTCCTGGGCAGACTACGTGAGGGGCTCGGTAACCTGGCCCCCATACCCTCTTCACAGCATGGACGGAACCCAACCTGCGTACCCAAAGACCTGCAAAACTGTAAGTTCATTTTTGTACGACGGGGTGGACATCGGGCACCGCTACAGCGGCCCTACAAGAAGCTGTTTACGGTGATCAGAAACAACGGGTCCACATTCATTCTGGACATTGGGGGGTAAGAGGAGGTTTTCACAGTAGACCGACTCAAACCGGTCCATGTGGACTTGGCGCAGCTGGTCGAGATTCAGGCACCACGACGCAGAGACAGACCTCCCAAACAGAGTCTGACCCAGACTGAGGACATTGGGGGGGGTGTATCGCTAGTTCTGGGAGGGGGGATTATGTGGCAACCCACTTCCCAGCGCACTCGAACTGGCTCACAAAGTGGCACGCACCGGCATTGAGGCCGGTCCCAAAGAGGGCGCCAAGCCTGCTTCACCAGCAAGGGGAAAAGCCTGCGCACGGGACGGGACTGTGAATATGCGCCTACAGTATTCCTGTCTGGGGAGGGTGGGATCAGGAAGGCTTTAAAGCGAGGCCCCGAAGTTTGAATAAACCTCTTTTGCAACTGCAGCTCACCAACTACGTGTCGTTATTTCAATGCTGCATGTAGCACACCGCTACACTTCCAAAATTGAAGGTCGTGTTGTTTTACAAAAAAGAACATTGTTCCTTCCAATTTAATTATATTGAGATAACATGTCGACTGTAATGAGTTTTATGTTCAGTAGAGGGAGACAGAGATTACTTTTTCTTTTTTTTATTTAGGTAGAGTTTATTTTTGCTTTCTATGCTTTTCTTGGGGCTTGCGTCAATTGATAACAACTTATTTCCAGGCTTTGTAGTTTGGGTGGGTTTTTTCTTTTTTTATCCCCATTATGGAATCCCGGAGCATACGCAAATTATTATTATCGTTGTTCATCTCTGCCATTTTCAACTACCTTATCTTGACATGCATCTGACTACTCTTTATAGATACAAAGTCTCATGATGATACCTGAACAGTTAAATGTTTTAAGTTGGAATGTCCGTGGTTGGAATCATCCTATTAAGCGTAAGAAAACATATTAAATTATTAACCAATTCCAACCTGATATAATCTTTGCTCAAGAGACGCATATCAGGTTATGTGATAAAAATCGATTTTTTAAAATTAGTTTTTTAATACATTTTCTACATCGCTACAGATAAAAAAAACCCAGATCGGAATGAAGAGCATTAATACAGTGCAAAAATAAACTTACAATAATAATATAATACAAAAGAAGATAATTGAGAAAGCACCCAAATTGAAGACATGTAAAATTAGTATCCTCCCCAAGCCCCGCAACAAAAAAAAACTCCAGACCAACCACAACACAATATAGAGAGTATAAATCAGGACATTCAAACCCCCAAAACTAAATACACTTGGCAACAGAAGATATTGCTGCCTACTACCAAAAAAAAGGAGCTGAAAGCAAGGGACCCAGAAAAAACCTTAGTTAAGAGGAAGGTTATGAAAGTACTCAATAAAAGGTCCCCAGACTTTATGGAACTTTGTATCCGAATTAAGAACTGAATAATGAATTTTTCAAGGTCTAAGCAGGACATAATATCATTAAGCCATTGAGCATGCGTGGGCGGGGCAACATCTCTCCATCTAAGGAGGATTAAACGTCTAGCCAGGAGAGAAGAAAAAGATAATATTCAACACTTGGTCGAACTCAGACGTAAATCTGTCTCACCCAAAAAACCGAACAAAGCAATTAAAGGGTTAGGTTCCAGGTGGTGATTCAGAATGTAAGATACCGTTGTGAAGACATCTTTCCAAAATTTCTCCAAGCTAGGACAAAACCAGTACATGTGAATGAAGAGGCCTCGCCCCTTTTGCATTTATCACAAAGAGGACTAATATTAGGGTAAAATCGAGATAGTTTAGATTTAGACATATGGGCTCTATGAACAATCTTAAACTGTAAAAGGCAATGGTGAGCACAAAGAGAGGTTGAATTAACCGATTTGAGAATCAAGTCCCAAGTCTCATCAGATAAGGAGATATTTAAATCTTGCTCCCAAGCCATTCTAATTTTATTCACAGGGGCACGCCGTAAGGATGCTAATTTATCACAAATAAATCCTAATGGATTAATAGAAAGAAAGAAGTCCATAACATTTTTCTCAGGCATTTCAGGGAAGTTAGGAATTAAAGGATTAATAAAGTGTCTAATTTGGAGATATCTAAAAAAATGAGCATTGGGCAGATTGAACTTAGAAGAGAGCTGTTGAAAAGATGCAAAGCGATTATCAATAAAAAGATCTTCAAAATGTCTAATGCCCTTCCTATACCAATCATGGAATGCTGAATCATATGTAGTAGGTAAAAAAAGGTGATTATGTAAGATAGGGCTAGAAAAGGAAAAACCATGGAAACCATAAAATTTCCTAAACTGAGCCCATATACGCAAAGTTTGTCTAACAAGAGGATTAACAATTAATCTGGACAAACTACTAGGGAGTACAGAGCCAAGAAGTGCAGAGATAGATAAATCTTTAGTGGAACTCAACTCCATTGCCACCCAATTAGGGCACTCGGGTTGGCCATGGAAAAAAGACCAAAAGGTAGCACAACATATATTAGCTGCCCAATAATATAAACGAAAGTTAGGTAAAGCCATGCCACCCTCTTTTTTAGATTTTTGGAGATAAACTTTATTAATTCTAGAGCGCTTATTCTTCCACAGATATGACAAAATAATAGAGTCTAAGGAATCAAAAAAAGATTTAGGAATAAAAATTGGGATTGATTGAAATAAATATAAAAGGTTAGGGAGAACATACATTTTAACAACATTAATACGACCTACCAAAGACATAGATAGAGGTGAACATTGTAACAGACTCTTTTATAGTATTATAGTATATGAAAGATTGGCAAAATCTTCACAAAAGAGATCTTTAAACATAAGTAAATTGATTATGAACTACTTTAAAAGGGAGATCACGAAATGTTAATTCTTGTGCTTCTTTATTAATTGGGAAAAATTCGCTCTTATGTAAATTAAGTTTATAGCCAGAGAACTGGCTAAACTGATCAAGAAGTGAAAACATTGGAGGTAAGGATGTAGACGGATTTGAAAGAAAAAGTAGTAAGTCATCAGCATAAAGAGAAACTTTATGCTCAACACCCCCTCTCCAAATCCCAGTCAATTCAGGATAATTTCGAAATGCTATCGCCAAAGGTTCTATAGCCAAATCAAAGAGAAAGGGACTTAAAGGGCATCCCTGACGGGTGCCACGTTTGAGGTTAAATAACTGGGATTTCTGAAAATTAGTCAAAACAGAGGCAGTAGGACACAAATACAGCAATTTGATCCAAGAGGTAAAACTTTGACCAGTCAAATTTTTCTAAAACTGCAAAAAGGTAGTTCCACTCTATACGATCAAATGCTTTCTCCGCATCGAGGGAAATAACACATTCAGGAATCCCAGTTGGAGGTGAATATAAAATGTTAAATAAATGCCAAATGTTAAAAAAAGGAAGACTGTTTTTAATAAAACCAGTTTGATCATCAGAAATAATAGAGGGAATAACAGTTTCTAATCTATAAGCCAAAACTTTGGCCAAGATTTTAACATCAACATTAAGCAAAGAAATCGGCCTATACGAGGAACACTCTGTTGGGTCTTTACCCTTTTTTAATAAAAGAATAATAGATGCCTCATTAAAAGAGGGTGGCAATTTACCGTAATTAAACGAGTCAGACAATACTGAGAATAACTGAGGAGAAAGAAGTGAAGAGACTGATTTATAAAATTCTACGGGGAACCCATTAGGTCCAGGAGATTTCCCTGAAGACAATGCAGAAATTGCAAAAGATATTTCTTCTGATGATATAGGCGCGTTAAGTTTGGCTTTAAAATCAGATGAAAGCGAAGGAATATTCAGATTATTTAAAAAATGATCAACAGAGATATTGTCATTCAAAGATTCAGAGGAATAAAGTTCAGAATAGAAATTTTTAAATGCGTCATTGATTTCTAAGTGATACGATGTAAAGTCTCCATTCTCTTTCTGGATCTTTGTAATATGTTGTTTGGCTTTGGAATGCCTCAGCTGATTGGCTAGAAATTTACCAGATTTGTCACCATGAATATAGAAGCGACTCTTACTTTCGAGAAGTTGGCGTTCGACAGGTTGAGTAGACAGAAGATTAAATTTAGTTTGAAGTTCTACACGCTTCTTGTATAGTTCAGGATTCTTAGTTTGACCATACAGTTGATCCAATTCTTTAATCTGATTAATGAGGTCTAATCGATCTGCACAGGACTTTCTGTTAAGATTTGCTGTATAGGAGATTATTTGACCCCTCAAATATGCTTTCATGGCATCCCAGACAATCTGGGATGACATTTCAGATGATGTATTGGTGTTAAAATAAAAGGTTATCTGATCTTTAATAAATTTTAGAAAATCACCATCCAATAGTAAAGTCGAGTCAAAACGCCAATGTTTATTCCTCTGAGGGAAACCAGGAAAATTTAAAGACAAAGTAATTGGGGCATGGTCAGAAATCAGTATACTCTGATAGTCACAAGAATAGACAAATGGAATAAGTTGATTATGGAGTAAAAAGTAGTCAATTCTAGTAAAGGTATGGTGAACATGTATAAGAGAGTATGAGTTTAAATCTGGTAGTGAGGAGAAAAAACATTCAAAAAAATTAACATAATCAAAATTGGGAGCATACAGGTTTGCTAGTACAACTTTAGTATTATATAATTTACCAGAAACGATAATAAAATGGCCATTTGTATCAGATATCTTATTATGGAGTTCAAAAGGAATATTTGATTTAACAAAGATGGAGACCCCCCCCCCCCCCAGCTTTGGCAGCAAAGGATGAATGAAAATGCTGACCCACCCACTTTGACAGAAGCCGAGAATTATCGAAACTACGAATATGAGTTTCTTGAAGGAAAACAATGTCAGCTTTGAGTTGTTTAATATGCGAGAAGACCTTCCTTCTTTAACAGGATGATTCAATCCCTTTACATTCCAGCTCACAAATTTAAGTGAATTAACCATTATCAATTGTTAGTGCATATAAGGTAGCAGGCATATAAAAAATCAAGCAGTACAATAACAGTCTGGGAGCAAAAATGTAAACATAGATCCATAGAATCAAAACAGAGACATGTCCTGACTAACAAAGGAAAACAAAAGAAACAGTGAGTAGTGTTGGAACTGAAGAGCCTACCCCCCCTTGCAACCCAAAATTAGACAGCTACCTAAAAAAGCAGCTAGCTCTACCAAAAAAATTAACTCAAATATGACTTCCAGTTCTGTGTCGTTAACAAAAGTTCCGTATAAATAATATAGCAAATAATAACTAATTTATGCACTAGAAAACAGAATTACAAATAGGAACAACTTCAACAGAAGTATAAGACTTAATACAAAGAAAATCAGAAGAAAACTAAAACTAACCTACCCGCGAAAAATTGTAAAAGATTAAAAGAAAAAAAAAGGGAGGGAGAAAAGGGGGAAATTATAAAATTCAAAGAGAGTCCTCATCAACCATTTACAGAAAAAAAAAGCAAAACTTAAACTATGAATCAAACAGGGAGGCCTTCAATTAAAAACTCCAAACCTCCAAAACAAGTTAAACACAATTGTAGTTCTCTATAGATAAGGTTATACAAAAATAAAATAGATTACACAGGTAAAATCTAAAAGTTCGCAGGGAAACATTAAACTTAAATTATCTACTTAGAAAAAACGCAGCAAGTCCAGGGAGAGATTGACTACAGCCCTTAGAGTTTCAATAGATAATGACTGAATTATTCAAGTAAAGTCTTGAGTTCGGAAAAAATAGTTTTACTCCGAGAAGTACTTATCAACCATTTTAGAAGGTCAGGCCGGTTCCGAAGAAGATGAGGTGGCTGGAAGACTTCCAACAAACGCCTCAGTCTCCTTCACTGATTTAAACCACTTATAATCTCCAGTAGTAAGCATAATTCGAAGATCGGCTGGATTTTGGAGAGAGGGTCTGAATCCATGATCAAAAAGCACTTTCATTACACCTTTAAACTCAGCACGCAACTTCAGAACCTGGGGGGCAAAATCTTCTACAAAACGAATGACCGTATTTTGAAAAGCAAAAGTACCTCTGCGGCGTGCCTCCATCATCAAAGGGTTTTTCACCTGGTATTGATGAAAGCATAAAATAATCGGCCATGGGCGGGAACCCAGAATTGCTCGAGGAACATAGATCCTGTGTACCCTTTCAAGCTCAGGCGGAGTCAGAAGAAATTCTTTCCCAAAGATCTCACAGAGAAACTTAGAAAAAAATTCAACAGGAGAGCCCTTTTCGGTGGCCTCTGGCAAACCAAGAATTCGTAGATTGCAACATCTGCTCCAATTTTCAAGATACACCATTTTGGAAAAAAGTTAATGTTCTTCTCCTCTGGGCTGGAGCAGAGAGTTTCAAGATATTGAACACGGCGTTTTAAATCTTCAGAAGTTACGTCAATGCGAGGTAAATGTTCAGCATGTTCATCCACTCTAGCGTTAATCTGATCCAATTTGACATTCAGCTGGTTGAAAGAAGTTCTAAATTCAGTTCTGAAATCCGTTAAAGTATCTTGTCGATGTTGTTCCAGAACAGCGAGAATGTCAACCGGCAAAGCCGTAGAAGTTTCCTTTTTTCCGGTTTTAGTACTTTTGGTAGCCATTATAAGATAGATATGTTTGCAGGCAGGTAAAAGAGAACTAATAAAATACCTAACTAAGGTTTAAGAAGGGAGACATATAGTGCAAAGGTAAGAAGAATAACGGAGCAAAAGTTCGGAGCAACTAAACAATCGCCATCTTACTGGAATTCCAAAAATTGTTTTTTTTTTAATCTTGGGAGTGTCCTCAGTTTCATGCAGACTCTCAGAGTAAAATTAGAGGTGCTTCTATTTTTATTGATTCCAATATCCCTTTTAATCAGGAGAATATTATAGCCAATATTAATGGTAGATTTTTGATTGTTAAAGGAATAATTTAAAATGGGAAAATGGTTTTGGTTAATATTTATGGACCAAATGTTGTTGATCCCTCATTTTTTAAAGCTGTCTTTGCTCTATTACCTGACTTAAATGAATATATGTTATTAAGGGGTGGTGATTTTAATACTTGATGGATAACTCATTCCAAACATCAACTCCCTAATCATTCTGCATCACTTTTAATTCCTTTTTAATTGATTATGGTTTAATTGAAATTTGGAGGCATATGCATCCTAGTGATAGAGAATACTCTTTTTTCTCACATGTTCATAACAAATATTCGAGAATCGACTATTTTATAGTTGACTCTCGACTTTTATTTAATGTCCAGAAATGTGAGTATGATGCAATTGTTATCTCTGATCATGCTCCTTTAAACTTAATATTTGAACTGAAAAATGTTGCTTCTACCAGACCATTTTGGTGTTTTCTAGAACACTTGTTACAAAGTTCAGAATTTGTTAAGTTTATTGAAAATCAGATAAAAGAGTTTTTTCTCTTTAATAATACAGGAAATGTCTCAAAGTTAGTAATTTGGGATACATTAAAACCCTATTACATGGTCAGATTATTTTGTATATAGCTAAACTGAAGAAACAAGCAAGAATGGAATTAGATAAAATCTCTAAACAAATTAAAGAGTTAGATAACATCAATGCAATCTCTCCAAATATTATTTCATTTAAAAGAAGAGTAGAATTACAATCACAATATAATTTATTATCTTATCCTATTGAATGATATTTGCTTAAATTGAAAAGTCAATTTTAAATTTTTGTGGATAAAAATAATAAGCTCTTAGCTTCCCAATTAAGAGCAGCTAGGGCTAAAAGACAAATTTCAAAGATTTGTAAAAATAATGGAGATATAGCAAGTAACCATGAAGACATTAATAATATTTTTCAAGATTTTTATTCTGATCTTTATAGATCTCAATTTCCTGCAGATTCCTCCAAAATGAAGGCTTTTTTGTATAAGATTAAGTTTCCTCAAATTTCTGTTGAAGATCAACAGATGCTTGATGCTCCAATTACCGAACATGAAATTCAGAAAGCTATTTTATTAATGCAATCAGGTAAAGCTCTTAGATTTGATGGCTGTTCGGTAGGATTTTACAAAAAATTTGAAAGATTACTTTCTCCGTATCTTTTGGAAATATTACATGAATCCTTTGAGAAGGGTAGTTTACCTTTTTATGAAGCATCTATTTCCTTAATCCTTAAGAAAGATAAAGATCATACAGAATGTTCATCATATAGACCTAGTTCGCTATTAAATGTGGATGCAAAAATTCTCTCTAAGATAATGGCTAACCGCTTGGAAAATATTTTAACTAAAATCATCTCTATGGATCAAACGGGCTTTATTAAAGGTTGTTACTCTTTCTCTAATGTTCAGAGATTGATTAACATTATATCTTCTCCATTATCTAAGCAACCTCAATGTGTTATCTCTCTTGACATAGAAAAGGCATTTGATAGAGTTGAGTGGCCATATTTGTTTAAGGTATTAGAAAAATTTGGTTTTGGTAATAATTCCAATAGGTGGATTCAAATGAATTATAAGAATCCTATTGCCACGGTTATTACTAACCATTTCAGGCCCTCTTTTTTTTCACTTTCTCGTGGTACTAGACAGGGATGTCCTTTAAGCCCTTTATTATTTAATCTTGTATTGGAGCCTTTGGCCATAACACTACGTGAAGCCAAAAATATTCATGGTATCCATACAAAAGATTTCTCTTTATGCAGATGATCTTTTGGTTTTTATTTCAAATCCTGAGGAATTAGATTTTTAGATTTTTATATATTTTTATATATTTATATATATTTATATTTATATTTTTATATATTTTATATATTTTTATATATTTATATATTTTATAGATTTTTATATATTTTCCAAAATATACCTATCTTTTTAACTAAAATTTTTTTTGATCAAACTGACTCTCTTATTTCTTCCTTTATTTGGAACAATAAGAGACCAAGAATTAATAAGTATCATTTACAAAAATCTAAAAAAAGTTGGTGGACTTGCACTTCCTAATTTAAGACTGTATTATTGGGCTGTGAATATTAGACAATTATGTTTTTGGCTATATTGGCTTGACAAGAGCCAAAAACCACTTTGGGTTGATTTGGAATTAAAAGCTGTTAAACAATTTCATTTAACTTCAATATTAGGAGCTCCATTACCTTTACAACTCTCTAAAATTCCAAATTTAAATCTTTATCCTGTTATTAAACAGTGCTTACAGATTTGGTTTCAGTTTCGGAATTTTAAAAATTTTAAACAACTTAAGTTGTCTAGTTTTTTATATTGAAACTTTTTTATTTAAACCTTCAATAACCAATCCCATTTTTCTCCTATGGAGAAATAAAGGGATCCATTGTTTTACAGATTTATTTTGTGATGGTTGATTGATGACTTTTGAAGAGTTAATTAACAAATATTCTCTCGCTCTTACACATTTTCTGCAATATCTTCAGGTTAGACTTTTTTACAATAATATTTATCTAAGTTTCCATATTTGCAAGGATCTGTTGGATACCATTTTGAAGTTGAATCCTTTAGCGAGAGGTTCCATTAGCAGAATTTATAATTTATCTTTGTTACAAAAAGAGAACCTCTCACTAAAGATTAAACAAGATTGGGAGAGAGAACTTAATATGACCTTTCTTAATGAAGATTGGTTGTGGGTTTTGAAAAATGTAAATTCTTCTTCTATATGTGCTAATCACTGTTTAATTCAGTTTAAGATTGTTCACCATCATTATTTAACAAAGGAGAGACTATCTAAAATATTTCCTAGTATAGATAACTACTGCGATAGGTGTAAAACTGAAGTAGCTACTTTGTCACATATGTTCTGGTCATGTTCTTCATTAAAATCTTTTTGGAAATCTATTTTCTACAATTTCTAAAGCTCTGAAAATTAATTTACAACCTGTTCTATTGACTGTTCTATTTGGAACAGTTCCACATCATATTCAGGGTATTTCATCTTCAGACCAACCTGTAATTGCATTTGTTACATTATTGGCAAGAAGGGCTATTTTATTAAAATGGAAAGATACCTCTGTCCCTACATTAATTGAATGGTTTTCTCAAGTAATATTATGTCTCAGCTTGGAAAAAATTAGTAGAACTTCTGATCCCCGATTCAATTTTGAGAGAAAATGAGGCTCTTTTGCCAAATATTATCATTTAATTTGAATTATTTTATATGGTTTCCTTCTAATCTTATTCTATATAAACATGAATTGATGGTTGATGATTCTTTTTCATCTTTGTAAGACGTATTGCTCCAGGGGTTGATTCCTAATGGGGTTTCCCCCCTTTTTTTGTAGTCAGTAGGTTTTTTTTCTTAATTAGATGGGGTTCTTTTTTTCCCTCCTTTTCCTTATATATAACTTTTTTTCATTTTTATATATTATGATCAGCTTTTATTTTCTTCAGCTTTATTAATTGTATATATATTAATTTGTTGAAACTTTGTATCATTTTATAGCTGCAGAAGATTATGTACCAATAAAAAGATTCTAAAAAATGAAAAAAACATTCTTTGACTCTAGGTCACCTCTTTCTAAAGATATAATTCCATCTCTTACCAGCAGAGCCACACCATCACCTATACCTTCCTGCCTGTCCTTTCAATACAAAGCATATCCTTTGATGTTAAGCTCCCAACTATGGCCTTCTTTTAGCCATGACTCAGTGATGCCTGCAACGTCATACTGACCAATCTGTAATTGCACTACAAGTTTGTTCACTTTTTTCAAATTCTACATACATTTAAATACAGCACCTTCAGTCCAGCATTCTTCACCCTTTTGAATTTTGCCTCTGTGTTACAATTTATCTTCCTGCTCTGTCTACATTTGTACCCTATCATTGGCTTGTCCTGGCCGGCTGATGGCGTAGTGGCATCAATGCCAGGCTTCGAAGCAAAGGCTCCCGAGTTCGAATCCAGCCAGCTCCCTTGCACGCTTTCTATCCATGCTGGGTTGAGTGTCGAGATAGCAACTCGGCCTCGTAAAAATAAGAAAGCCTGCTAAAAAAGCACTGTCACAATGGCGTCCCTATGATTCCACTCAGAATTAAGGGCTTTCTTCTTCTATTGGCTTGTCCTTCCTTACATTCATGTTACACCCATCATCTACTTGTAAACCTGCTGGCTCATCCTCAGCTCTATCAATCTGGTTCCCATCCCCCACCATATTATTTTAAACCACTCACTGCAGCTCCAATCACCTTAAAAATATCCCCTTTCATATTCACAAATGCCTCTGATCACCCTGTACACCTCTACGAAATCGGCTCTGATTCTCCTTTGCTCCAAAGAGAAAAGCCCTAGCTTGCTCACCCTTTTCTCATAAGACATGCTCTCTAATCCAGGTGGCAAACCGGAAAATCTCCTCTGTACCCTCTGTAAAGCTTTCATATCCTTCCTATGATGAGGCAATCAGAACGGAACACAATATTCCAAGAGTGGTGGAACCATGGTTTTATAGAACTGCAACATTACCATGTCTTTCTTGAACTCAGTCTCTTGATTAATGAAGACTTCTTGAGGGATCTTTGGAATGGGACCCCAAGGAAATGGTGTCTTATTGCTAGCGTTCTAGTTTGCATCAAATTCCAATCAAACACCATCTCGATTCATGCCTGATGTTGCCTTATGGTTAAAAGTTTGTCTTTTGCAAATGTTTCCTGACCAGGCCCCTCCTTTGCTGGGATCTCAGCACTGTGTGCTCCTCCCATTCATCGGTTGTATTTGCCATGGGAAGTCTGGGTGTTATTATGTGAGGGACTGTCAGTGTCTCTGTGACTGACACAATACTCTGCCCCCACAGTGTTCTGCGTTTACTATGTGTTGCGGGGGGTGCTGCAGGAGAAGCAACTGGAGCTGGTGGCCTTCGTTCTGTCCATATTGTTGGTCTTGGTCCGTTCCATTGTGAACTTCATTGTGGCCAGACCAGAGGAAAAGAAATCTGTGCAGGTGAGTGCCAAGGCTTCTGTACCAACTGCCCCTCATTTGTCTGAGCATCTCAGAGATCATAGCACCATACAGCAGTCTACAACTCCTTGGGTAATCTGAAATAAAAATTAAATGCTTGGAATATTCTGCTGGTTAGGCAGCATCTGCAGAGAGAGAAACAGTTTATGTGGAGCCCAGTGGGAAAACCTACAAAATGGCCCAGTCCATCACAGGTGAAGCCCTCCCCACCATTGAGCATATCTACACAGAGCATTGTTGCAGGAAAGCAGCATCCGTGATCAAGGGCACAGACCATCCAGGTCATGCTGTCTTCTCGCTGCTGCCATCAGGCAGAAGGTGCAGGAGTCTCAGAACTCACACTACCAGACTCTTGAACCAGAGGGAATAATGTCACTTACCCCAATACTGAGCTGTTTCTACAACCTATCTTTCAACAACTCCTCATCTCGTGTTCTCGATAATTATTGCTTTCTCCTTCCCTCTCACAACCCCTTCTTGACCCCATCTCCACCCCGCTCTCGCCACCAGTCCGCTCTCTCCGACACCCCCCACTCCTCACTCCCACCTCTCCCCTCTCTCCCCTCCTCCCCCTCCCCTCCCTTCTCCCCCTCTCTTTACTGTGAATGCTTGCAAGAAAATGAATCTCAGGGTCTATGTCACTAAATATATATATGTAGTATGCATACATATCATTATTGCTTTGATATTCAATTTACTTTGAACTTTTGAACATTGAAATCCCACTCCCCAGATCTGAGCACAGGATCCAGATGGACATTTAAGAGAAGTTTGGATAGTTACACAATGGCAGGGTTATGAAAGGCTGTGGTCTGGGTGCTGTTCGATGGGACTAGGCAGAATAACAGATTGGCTTAGTGTAGATGAACTGAAGGACCTGTTTCTGTGTCTATGACACCAGCGTCATTCAGAGGAAGACACCGTGTTGAAGGGTCATTACTGAGGGGCCAGCAAAGAATCAGAGGGCCATGCTGTGTAACCAACATCATTCTCATGCAACATTAGTTGTCATATCAGTTAATAACTCACAAAATTACTAAATTCACAACACCAAGCTGAAGAATATTTTCACTTTTAATTTGAATGTGCTTATACAACAGTTTCCAAAGCCGTCTCTTGTGAAAAGTGCTTTTCGAAATATCAGGGTTTCACAAGTCTGTTTGGAAGGATCCTCCCCTGCTGGGAAGGCAGCTGTTTTCAGTAACAGATTTCAGTGTTGTGATGTTGATATGGGGATTACACACCCATTTTACTGAATTCCTTTATATGTTGAGGAGAGGTGGGGGATTGAGCAGATAGGCACAAGTGTTGTAGAATAGTATCTCAAAGATGGTCCCTCAGCTGCCCTTCACTTCATACTCTGCTCTCTGTTTGGTCAGGGTTCTACTCTCTAATCTCGTTTCTGTTGTATATTCATACATTATTCTAATTATGGAATAGGAAGACCTGTATCCAAGATCACCAAGGAAACACTGATGGGTAGCTGTGGTACATAGAATGGTGTAGTGAGTCCATTGGTTGTGAACCCAAGAGTGAAGAAACCCAGCTAGATTAGGTATGCAGGTGATGGGGAGATGGAAACAAGTGGGGGAGAGGGGGCATGATTGGACTGGGTAATGAGGGGGGTGAGCAAAGAGAGACAGAGACCTGGGAACAGTTATCTGAAAATGGAAAATACAATGTCTACTCCATTGAGCTGCAGGGCAACCCAAGCAGAATGAGTCATAACTCTTAGTGTGCAGTGGATACGCCAGGGACACACAGGGCAGTGTGGAAATGGGAAGGCGAGCTGTAACAAAATATTGTGAAATTTATTCCTGATTCAGCAGTAAAGGTATCTGCAAAGAAAAGAGGCTGTGTACGTGTTAAAAGTAATTTTTAAAACTATTAGAATTCTGTTCAAAATTAACTACTTCAACAAAATACAGAATGAAATAAGAATATTAAATAAAATGCAGAATACAAGGAGAATAGTTGTTTCTGATGTGACACAATGCTAACAGGGTCACAGGTATCTGACAGCCTCCTCGCTCCCTTCAGTCAGTCTGTAACTGAACACTGGTCAGAGTCCCCACAGACAAGGTTCCCCACCCCTTGCACAAAGCAGCAGCCCTATGGTGAACTACATATACCTGTCTGGACATGCCCCCCCGCTGACTGCTCCTGTGGCTCCTCCCACAGACCCCGGTATAAAGGCGATTGGAGGCACTGCCCCTTCCTCAGTCTCCAGGATGTTGTGTGGTGGTCACTTGCTGCTTGTGCTTTCTTCCAGCCAATAAAAGCCTACCTTAACCCACATCTCAGAGTTATTGATGGTGCTTCAAGCCCCTTTTCCCCAAACCTCTACCCTGGTACTTTTCCATTCCATAGTACCAGGCTGAACCATCTTTCCTCTCATTACTGTCAACTTGGAACATAACTTCAAAACAGAGACAGAAGAATGTGATTTTCACTGTTATCTGATCTCAAGGTAGTGTACTCCTGCACATTCTGAAGGCATCACCACATTCCAAACTGGCTCTATTTTGTCTTACAACCCCCACTTTAAGTGCACAATTTTACACATACCAATCAGGAATCAAATACGACTTCTAGAAAATGTAATTCTTCTTCTTAGACCAGCACTTCTACTGACAAAAGCTCACCTGTGTCTTCTGTCCTGGGTCAGTCTTTCAAGCTGTCCCCAGATGTAGCCCATCTTCAAAGATCTATCCTCTCAGAGATGAGATCTTTGGACCTTTTGTTGGTGTTTCTGTTACTGTCGAGATGGGGTTGTTAACCCCTTGCCTAACCCTCCTCCTTTTGGAGCCGAGTCTGGAGCCGTTGATAGTGGAGTGGATTCTAACAGGAGTGAAGTAATTTACAACTGAGTTGGGATGTCCAATGTGGACAGAGCACAGGTGCTCTGCAAAACAGTTACTTGGTCCATGCTTGTTCTTGCTGGACCTCAAGAGGCTTTCAAGTGGTTCTTCAAACACTCCTGGCCCCTTTCGATACCAACATGCCCCTGCGTGTAAACTTTGCACATTTCTACGTCTTAAGCAGATGGTATGAGCAACACATACAAAGTGCTGGAGGAACTCAGCAGGTCAGGCAGCGTCCATTTAGAGGAATAAACAGCCAATGGTTCAGGCCAAGACCCTTCATCAGGACTGGTTAAAGTTTTCTACATCTGTTGGACAAGTTCTCACCCATGTTCTCAGTTTCTCCATAACCCTCCCACCTCCACACCACCCTCAACCACACTGAATCATTAACACATTATTCCCTCAGCTGGTTTGTCCATGTGAACAGGGAGCTGTTGAAGTCCAAGCACAGACCCCTGCGACATCCCCCGGTTAAAATCAGAGAAACTCCCGTTTATTCCCCCCTCTGCTTTTTGCCTATTAACAATTCTCAGTCCATTGTCATTCTGCTGTCCTGATGAAGGGTCTTGGCCTGTAATATTGACTGTTTATTAACTGACCTGCTGAGTTCCTCCAGCATTTTGTGTGTTTTGCTTTGGATTTCCAGCATCTGCAGAATCTCTTGTGTTTATTTTGTCTTGAAGTACCTCGTTCCTTGAAAAAAGAGACACAGGTAGATAGGATTAAAATTAGTTTTATTTATCACATGTACATCAAAATATCGAAGCATATGGTGAAATTTGTCATTTGCATCAAAAGCCAGCACAGTCCGAGGATATTCTGGGTGCAATTCCCAAGTGTTGTCATGCTTCCATCACCAACTCACTGACCCTAAGTGGTACGTTTTTGGACTGTGAGAGGAAGCTGGAGCACCAGAGGAACATACGAATGCCTTACAGTGACAGGAATTGAACCCCAGTTGTTGATGCTATAAATCCAAGACATTGACTACAGGAGTGAGGATGCCATGTTACTATTGTATGAATCTGGTCTGGCTGCACTTGGAGGATTGGGTGCAGTTCTGGTCACCACACTAGAGGAAGAGAGGGAAGAAGTGAGAGAGGACACAGGGTGTAGCCCAGACTGGAGAGTTTGAGTTCAGGAGAGACTAGGTTAACTGAGACTGTTAACCCAGGGCAAAGATGGCTGAGAGCTGATATGCTAGAGGTTTGCAAAATGATGTGGTAGATAGCTAGAGGTTGTTTACCATGGTAAGGATGTCCAAACTTAGGACTTTATTCCCTAGAATGTAAGAGAATGAGGATTGATTTGATAGAGATATAAAAAATGATGAGGCATATAGAAGGGGTAAATACAAGCAGGCTTTGTCCACTGAGGTTGGGTGAAACCAAATCTAGAGGTCATGGGTTAAGGGTGAAAGATGAAATGTTTAAGGGGAACATGAGAAGGATCTTTTTCACTCAGAGGGTGGTGAGAGTGTGGAATGAACTGCCAGTGGAAGTGATGGATGTGGGTTTAATTTCAACATTTAAGAGAAGTTTAGATAGGTACATGGATAGGAGGGGTATGGAGGGCTATTGCCCAGGTGCAGGTTGATGGCACTAGGCAGAATACAGTTTGGCATGGGCTGAAAGACCTGTTCCTGTGCTGTAGTGTTGTGTGGTATAAAGTGAGAGGGAGAAGATTTAAATGGGATTTGTGTCCTTCTGCCCAGCCACTTCCATCCCTGTGTTCATCTGTCCTTCCTCACTTCCTACTGAAATCTGTTTGCACTGTCATGGTCTGTTCTCTGATCTGAGACATTGACTCACTCTCTCTCTCTCTGCATGCATTCTGCCAGGTACAGTGAGACACTCTCTTCTAGATTTGGAAACATTCCAAGCCTCTTGGTTTCCTCTCAAACCTGGACCCATCTCTGTTGCTGGAGCCTGGTGTCCCTCCTGCAGGTGGGGCTGAGCTGCTGTCCTCAGACTGGTTGCTGAGGGAGGTTCCCACAGTGCTGTCTGACAAGGAGGCCCAGGTTTTAGACCCCGTGGAGATGAGAGGAATAAAGTGAAATGTATAACTTTGTTATACATTACACAGGTTGAAGGGATTCTGTGCCATTCACTGTTGGTAGCAGAGACTGTGGGTGTGTGAGGAGGTGCCATACTGGTCTAGTTAAGTAATTGCACTGCCTTTTGTAGAAAGAGTCGTAGAAGCAGGCCATTAGACCTAACTGCCCCATGCTAACCAAGGTGTTCATCTAAGCTTGTCCCATATGCACATGTTTGGTCTGTGATCCTCTGAACCTTTCCTGCTCACATAGCTGTCGGGTATCCCTCTAATTGTACCTGCCCTTTATCCCTCTGAACCTTTCATGTTCAAGTACCTGTCCCATATCTCTCTGAACCTGTCCTATCCAAGTACCTGTCCCATTTCCCTCTGATCCTTTCCTATCCAGGTACCTGCCCCATATCCCTCTGAATCTTTCCTGTCCATGTGTCTGTCCAAATGCCTTTTAAAAGTCATTAATATATCTGGCTCACTCCATAGACCGATTACTTTCTGGGTGATAAAGATGCTCCTCTGGTTCCTATTAAATCTCTTCTCCTCCCACCTTCATCCTATGCAACATCCATCATTAAGGACCCCCATTACCCAGGACGTGCCCTCTTCACATTGCTACCATCAAGGAGGAGATACAGGATCATAAAGACACATACTCAATGATTTGGGAAATCTTCCCCTCCACCATCGGATTTCTGAACGGACAGTGAACCGCATTTCTACCGCACTTTTTCCCCCTTCTTTTTTGCACTACTTATTTAATGTAATATTTTGTTGTAATTTATAGTATTTTTAATTATGTATTGCACTGTACTGCTGCCACAAGACATATTTCATGACATATGCCAATGATATTGAACCTGATTCCAATGTCCTCTACTTGATTTCTCAACTCTGAAAAACTGTACACCCCTCACAATTTCATACACCTCTGAATGACCACCTCTCAATCTACTCCAAAGAGTAAAGTCCCAGCCTGTCCTGCCTCTCCTTCAAGTCCCTTTCTGCACTCTGTCCAGTTTATTAACATCTTGCCTGTAAGAAGACGACCAAACCAGAACACAATAGTCTGAATGTAATCTTACCAGCCACAACAGAATGTATGAATGCCCTGACTGGTCACTGACTTATGGTTTGTGCTCTGGTCACTGTGTCCATGGTGGATGGAGGGATTATGTAGAACATAGAACATACAGGACATTTGGCCATGTTAACCTACTCCAAGGTCAAACTAACCTTTCCCTCCTACACAACTCTCCATTTTTCTATCATCCTTATGCCTACCTTATGAATCTCTTAAATGTCCCTGAAGTATCTTCCTCCTCCACCACCCCTGACAATGCATTCCATGTACCTGGCACTCTCTGTGTAAAACAAACAAACAAACCTATCTCTGGAATCTCTCCTATTGTTTCCTCCAATATGCCCTCCCCCCATATTAGCCATTTCCACCCTGAGAAAAGGTCTCTGGCTGTCCACTTGATCATCTCGTACCTCTGTGAAGTCATCTCTCATCCTCCTTCTCTTCAAAGAGAAACCCCTGGCTCACTCAGCCTTTCATTATAAGACCTGCTCTCTAATCCAAGCAGCATCCTGGTACTCATAAATCTCCCCTGTACCATCTCAATTGTTTTGGACAGTGGGGTTTGTGCAGTCCTGCATAATTTTGG
The DNA here is from genome assembly GCF_030144855.1 of Hypanus sabinus. Lineage (NCBI taxonomy): Eukaryota > Metazoa > Chordata > Chondrichthyes > Myliobatiformes > Dasyatidae > Hypanus > Hypanus sabinus. The sequence goes on from NC_082732.1 coordinate 46,211,126, forward strand.
GCTGCTTTTGTGAGTGTCACTTGGTGGGTGGGGGGGTTGAGGGAAATTTTGGACAGCCAGGCTGCTGACTGACACACGATCACAGCATCAGGCTCACCATGCTAGATTCATCTGGTGTGTTTCAGGTCAGGTTTGGTTGCAGTGTGGTGCTCGGAGTGTCTCTGATGATTATAAGTATCATCCACCTGATGAAAAGAGACGGATACATGACCTTCCGAGTAGCAGGGGCCCTGGAGAGAGGGCAGTCCCGCTACATCACCCAGACCCTCTGCTTTTCCCTGGTCACCTTTGATCTTCAGGCCCAGGTGAGTGTGTGTATGTGTGCTGTGAAGACTCATCCACCCAACACAAGGTGCAGCTCCTCACCAGTTACTCCATTATTGCCCTTGTGTTGTAAGACATAGTAGTAGTATTAGGTCATTTAGCCTATTGAGTCTGCTCCTCCATCTGATCATTGCTGATCTGTTTCCCACTCAACCACAATCTCCTTCCTTCTCCCCGTAACCTTTGATACCCTTATTTATCAACATCTGCCTTAAATATACCCAATGACTTTACCCCATAGGTAGACAGATACTATATTGATCCTAAATGAAATTACAGTGTCACAGTAGCATTACAAGTACACAGATTTACAAATACTAGAAGGCAAGTAAGAAAGAATAAAAATAAGTTACCTTAAAAAGTAGTATTCTAAAGGCAGGGTGATGCAATTGTGGCTGATTAAGGGAAGTCAAAGCCAACATTAAAGCAAAGCCAATGCATATAATATAGCAATTGTGTGAGTTTCTAGGAAAAATGAGGAAGGTGCAGGATAGATGTATTCCAAAAAACAAATACTCAAATGGCAAAATAGTACAAAATGTCACTCCACTTTTTAAGAAAGGAGGAAGGTAGCAGAAAGGAAATTATAGACCAGTCAGCCTGACCTCAGTGGTTGGGAACATGTTGGAGTCCATTGTTAAGGATGAGAATATGAAGTGTTTGGCAACACAGGACAAGATAGGGCAAAGTCAGCATGATTTCCTTAAGGGAAAATCTTGCCTGTTGGAATTCTTTGAGGAGATTACATGTAGAATAGAAAAAGGAATGGAGTGGATGTTTTATATTTGGACTTTCAGAAGGCCTTTGACAAGGTGCCACACATCAGGCTACGACCAAGTTAAGAGCCCATGGTATTACAGGAAAGTTACTAGCATGGTTAGAGCATTGGCTGATTGGTAGGAGGCAGCAAGTGGGAATAAAAGGTTCCTTTTCTGGTTGGCTACCAGTGACCAGATGTGTTCCATGGGGATTGGTGTTTGGACTGTTAGATATGAAGGAAGTTAGATATGGCCCTTGTGGCTAAAGGGATCAGGGGTTATGGAGAGAAAGCAGGTAAAGGGTTCTGAGTTGGATGATCAGCCATGATCATACTGAATGGTGGTGCAGGCTCGGGCTGAATGGCCAACTTCTGCACCTATTTTTTATGTTTCTATGACTTTTTTTTATCCTGTATATCAATAGTTTAGATGATGGACTAGATTGCATTTTTTTTTGCCAAGTTTGCAGACAATATGAAGATTGGTGGAGGGGCAGATAGTATTGAGGAAACAGGTAGACTACAGAAGGACTTAGATTAGGAGAATGGGCAAGGATATGGCAAATGAAATACAGTGTTGGAAAATGCATGGCCATGCACTTTGGTAGTAGAAATAATTGTGCAGACTATTTTCTAAACAGGGATAAAATCCAAAAATCTGAGATGCAAAGGGATTTGGGAGTCCTTGTGCAGAACACCCTGATGGTTAACTTCCAGGTTGAGTCAGTGATGAGGAAGGTAAATGCAATGTTAGCATTCATTTCAAGATGTTTAGAATACAAGAACAGGGATATGGTGCTGAGGCTTTATAAGATATTGGTGAGGCCTCACCTTGAGTATTGTGAACAGTTTTGGGCTCCTCATCTAAGAAAAGATGTGCTGGCATTGGAGAGGGTTCAGAGGAAGTTCATTAGGTTGATTCCAGAAATGAAAGGGTTATATGAGGAACGTTGGATGGCTCTGGGTCTGTACTCACTGGAATTCAGAAGGATGGGGGGGGGGGGAATGGGATCTCATTGAACCCTTTTGAATGTTGAAAGGCCTAGACAGAGTAGATGTGGAAAGGATGTTTCCCATGGTAGGAGAGTCTAGGATAAGAGGGCACAACCTTAGGACAGAGGTGAGTCCATTTAAGACAGAGATGCAGAGAAATTTCTTTAGCCAAAGGGTGGTGAATTTGTGGCATTTGTTGCCCCAGGCTGCTGTGGAGGCCAGGTCATTGGGTGTACTTAAGGCAGAGATAAATAGGTTCTTGATGGACATGGCATCAAAGGTTACAGGGAGAAGGCTGGGAACTTGGGCTGGTGGGGGGGGGGATGGTTAGAAAAAGACGATCAGCCATGATTAAATGGCGGAGCAGACTTGATGGACCAAATGGCCTAATTCTGTTCCCATGTCTAATCGTGCTATATTGTGATCACTGTCTACGAAGGGTTTCTTTACCTTAAGTGCCCTAATCAAATGTGGTTCATTACACAACACCCAAGCCAAAATAGCTGATCTCCTAGTGCATTCAATCACAAGCTGCTCTAAAAAGCTATCTCATGGCATTCTACAAATTCTCTTATGGGATCCAGCACCAACCTAATTTTCTCAATCTACCTGCATATTGAACTCCCCCATGACTATCTAACATTGTTGTTCTGACATGCTTTTTCTATCTCCATTGGAGATTCAATTCTTTATTCCAAGGAGAATTGATTCCGGGGCCCACGCCATTGGCTTTGTGTTGGGAAATCACCAGACCAAGTCTTGCCACCCTTCCTAAGGTCCACACAGAGCTTGGGCATTTTTGGGGAGGGTTAGGTGGTTTCAGTGGAAAGTGCAAAGAGCGGGTTCACAAGTCCCTTCTGTCCTGCAGCATTGCCTGTACATTAGCCCGACCCAAGCACGGACACGTACAGCCACGCAGCCTCACTAACGTACATCCTTCCTTCCTCAGCTCTGCCTGTACATTCTCCTGATCGCATTACCTCTTCATCTCTCTTTGTGTAACACCATCATCTTGGCAGTGGGCATCCTCTGGGCAATCATCAAAGCTGCTCTCGGCCTCACAGCGGTAAGTGTAATGAGTGAAAAGACTGCCTTCCTTTACATCTCTTTCACATCACATCCTACAGAGGGTGCCAATGTGCGAACAGTTTATACACAGCAAGCTTCCACTCTACTGCCTTTGCTAGATGTACATACTAAACTACAGGAGAAACGGAGGCAGGCTAATCTCTATAGACATCAATAGATCTGGGGTTGAGAGGATGAACAGCTTTAAGTTCCTTGGCATACACATCACCGAGGATTTCTCGTGGTCTGTACGTACCGGCTGTGTGGTGAAAAAGCGCCTCTTTCACCTCAGACAGTTGAAGAAGTTTGGTATGGGCCCCAAGATCCTAACAACTTTCTTTCAGGCCACAATTGAAAGCATCCTGACTGGCTGCATCACTACCTGGTTTGGGAATTGTACTTCCCTCAATCACAGGACTCTGCAGAGAGTGGTGCGGACAGCCCAGTGCATCTGTAGATGTGAACTCCCCATGATACCGGACATTTACAAAGACTGGTGTGTAAAAAGAGTCCGAAGGATCATTGGGAACCTGAGTCTGCCCAACCTCAAACTCTTCCAGCTGCTACCATCCAGGAAATGGTACCACAGCATAAAAGCCAGGACCAACAGGGTCTGGGACAGCTTCTTCCACCAGGCCATCAGACTGATTAATTCATGCTGATACAACTGTATTTCTATTTTATATTGACTGTCCTGTTGTACATACTATTTAGTATAAATGACTGTAAATTGCACATTGCATATTTAGATGGAGACATAACATAAAAATTTTTACTCCTCATGTGTATGAAGGATGTAAGAAATAAAAGCAATTCAATTCAATTCAATTAAGGTTAATACACAAACACAACACTCCTTACCTTTTTTACTTGGCAGTTGGTAATCAGTGCGAGAGGTCATACGTTGGTGACGTAGCATGAGGTTTAAAAAGAGCTTGGGGAATTTTTGGTTCTTGGCAGGCGGCAATCTGCATGGGGCCAATAAAGAGAAAGAAGGTATAAGCGGAGTGGCCATGTTGGAGTAGGGCATTGTTAGAGAGCTCAGCTTTGGCTCAAAAGGCTTAGGCATGAACAAGTTTGGGCAAGCACAGGTGAAGGTTCTCAGTTGGTAAGAAAATTTCTGTTACACTTTTTCTAGTAGTACATATCTAGTATACTGAGAATGGGTCCAGGTTTAATGTTATGTTCTCTGTGTGAGATGTGGGAACTCTGGGAGACTGATAACTACATCTGCATGAGCTGTAGCTCCTTGGAGACCATGTTAAGAAATTGGAGCTGTAGCTGGATGACCTTCGGCTCGTGTGGGAAAGTGAGGAGATGATGGATTGGAGATACAGGGAGATAGTCACCCCTACCTTGCAGGAGGCAGGGACCTTGGTGACTGTCAGGAGAGGGAAAGGGAAATAAGCCAGTGCAGAGTACCACTGTGGACTTTCCCCTCACTAATACATATGCCGCTTTGAATACTGTTGGGGTTGACTTACCAGGGGGAAGCCACAGCGACCAGATTTCTGGCATTGAGTCTGGCTGTGTGGCTCAGCAGGGAAGGGGAAAGAAGAAGAATGCAGCCATGACAAGGGATTCAACAGCTAGAGGAGTAGACATGAGATCCTGTGGATGTGAAAGGAACACCAAGATGGTATGTAACCTCCCAGATGCCAGGGCCAGGGATGTCTCGGATCAGGTCCACAGTTTTCTAAAGGGGGAGGGTGAACATCCGGAAATTGTGGCACATATTGGTACCAACGACATAGGTAGAAAAAGGGAGGAAGCCCCAAAAAGAGAATATAGGAAGTTAGGCAGAAAGCTGAAAAGCAGGACCATCAGGGTATAATCTTTGGATTTCTGTCTGTGCTACATGCTGGTGAGGGTAAGACAAAACTGATGAATGTGTGTCTGAGGAACTGGGGGTGCAGGGTTAGGGTTATTTATTATTTCTTTACTTTTTTAAAATTACTTGCACAGTAATCTTCTTTTGAAAGGCTTGTTAATATGTAATTTTTTCATATTTACTTTCCTGTAAATGCCTGCAAGAAAATGAATGTCAGGGCAGTATATGGTGACAGATGCATGCTTCGACACTTCAGTGTGGCTCTTTGCTAAAGCAGAAAGCTGTGGTGTTCAGTCACGATGTGACTGGGTATCAGTTTCTTAGGGGCTCAAAACGGTGAAGGTTTCGACACCACTTTGTGCTGAGGCTTAGCATCCTGTTCCCTGTAACTGAGCATTTCACTTTGGCAATTGTTTCTGTTCCTCATTTTTTCACTATTTTTAACAGGGTCATTGTTTATCCTGCAACTTAACAAATACCAAAATGACCTTATTGTCATATGAGTGAAGTGTTTCGTAACAGCAGAGTCAGTGAGCAAACTGAAGAGCAGCTAGCTTGGAGATGGTGATCACTCTCTCTTTGTGCTGCTCTCTCCACCTTCATTCTCTGACTCTCTGTCACCTGTCCTCCAGCTTACCTCACTATTTTGCTCTCTTTTTGCACTACTTATTTATTAAGTATCTTATTGTAACTTTTTAATTAAGTTTTTAATTATGCATTGCAAAGCACTGTTGCTGCAAAACAACTAATATCACAAATTATGTCAGTGTAATAAACCTGATTCTGATTCTTGTCACAGGGGACTACAGCACAGAAACAGGCCCTTTGGCCCATCTAGTCAATGCCAGCCTGATATTTTGCCTAGTCCCATCTGTACCTGGACCATATCACTCCATACCCCTCCCATCCATGTACTTATCCAAAATTCTCTTAAGTGTTGCATTGGAACCTGCACCTACCACTTATGGTGGCAGCTCATTTCACACTCTCACCATCCTCTGAGTGCTTACTTACTTAAACCCATCACACCTTCTGGGTTATAGACTGCCAACAATAGCTCACTAGAGTTCACTGTCATGGCCAGTTCTTCAAGTTGTCCCCAGACCATAAGATATAGGAGCAGAATTAGGCCATTTGGCCCATCAAGTCTGCTGTGCCATTTCATCCTGGCTGATCCAATTTTCCACTCAGCCCCAATCTCCTCCCCATATCCCTTCATGCCCAGACCAATCAGGAATCTATCTTTCTTTCTTTTTCCAATATTTTTATTAAATTTCATATACACAAATACAGAATTCATAAGGATACTTATTATAAATCAAAATAAGATAGCACAAAATGCACTATATATAAATCACAGTGATACAATCACGGTATCCCATATTCATGATCAAACAAATAAAAAAATTAAATTATGAAATACAATAATATGATTAATTATATTATTAAAAAATCTACACCCACTACCAAGACAAAGCTGGTTGGTAAAAAAAAAACAAGAAAAAAAGAGTACTTTACCATATGGTTTTATAATAATAGCCCAGATCTATATTTTAATAACAATAACAATTCAAAGATTTTTTTAAGTAGTTCAGAAAGGGTCCCCATAGCATTTGAAAATCGCAACAAACTGAAATGTTTTCTAAACTGTAGCCAGATCCTCAAAGTGTGTTTAACCATCAAACTGTCAGTTAATGTATTTAAAGATAAAGGAAAAGAGGATCCATGAAGAGAAATAATAGAAAATTTCATAACAGCGTTGGCTTCCAAAAAGATCCATATTGGACAATCCTCATGATTAATGTAATATAACCAGAATGTAAGATTTTGTATGTTAATTGCCCAATAATATAACCTAAAATTGGGTAGAGCAAGGCCTCCATTCTTATTAATTTTTTGAAGCTGGGCTTAATTGGGGTTTTCTGTTCTTTCATATATAGGAAGAAAGAATCGAATCTAAAGAATCAAAAAAAGACAAGAATAAAAACAGGTACAGCTTGAAAAAGGTATATAAATTTAGGTAAAATTTTAGGTAAAATTAGAACTGATTTGATCAATCAATGATAAAGAGAGAGGCAACCAATTAGAAAGTGTCTTTTTCATATAATTCATTAAGGTTAGAAAATTTTCCTTGAATAGATCTTTATAATTCTTAGTAATTGTTACACCCAAATATGTAAATTGTTTTCTTACAATTTTAAAAGGAAGTTTAATATCAGTTGGTATCAAATTATTTAAAGGAAACAATTCACTCTTATGTAAATTCAATTTATATCCTGAAAACTGACCGAAATTAGTCAGTAAAAGTAACATAGAGGTTAAGGAAATTGTAACCTTAGATATAAAAAGCAATAGGTCATCAGCATAAAGCGAGACTTTATGAATAGTACCTTTCCTTAAGATACTGGTGATATCTTTAGACTCTCGAAAGGCAATTGCTAAAGGTTCTAATACCAAATCAAAAAGCAAAGGACTTAACAGACATCCTTGTCTGGTTCCACGTTGGAGTTTAATTGGTTTAGAAATCTGAAAATTAGTAAGGACCCGAGCAAAGGGAGTAAAGTAAAATAATTTAATCCAATGAATAAAACTGGGCCCAAAATTAAAATTTTCTAAGGTTTTAAATAGGTAATTCCATTCAACTTGATCAAAAGCCTTCTCCACATCCAGAGAAATCACACATTCTGATATTTCCTTAGAAGCAGAATGCATAACATTTAACAGTCGCCATATATTAAAATGGGAATATCAATTTTTAATAAATCCTGTCTGATCATCAGATATTATAGAAGGTATAATATTTTCGAGTCTATGGGCCAAAACTTGATAGGATCTTAGCATCAACATCGAGTAAAGAGATTGGTCTGTATGAAGAACATTCAGTGGGATGATTATTCTTTTTAAGAATAAACAAAATGGAAACTTCATAAAAAGACTGTGGCAACCTACGCATCTAGAAGGAATCAGTAAGGGTAGAACATAAATAAGGTATAAGCAATGAAGAAAAAGTCTTATAAAATTCTCCAGAGAATCCGTCAAGTCCTGGAGATTTCCCAGAATACAATGAATGTATAGCCTCAGTGATTTCCTCCTGAGAAATAGGTTGATCCAACTACTTTCAATTATCAACTAAAAGTCCAGGAATATTTAATTAGTCTAAAAAATTGTTCATTGCAATATTATCTCTAACAGAATCAGAACTATACAATTTAGAATAAAATTCTCAAAGTGTCATTTATTTCAAAATGGTCAGTTGTCATATCACCATTGGTTTTGCAAATTTCTTTAATTTGCCATTTAGCTATAGAGGTCTTCAACTGATTATGATACTTAAATGATACTTAAAGGGTTGACGGTGGATATGCAATGGCAAGCATTTAAAGATCGCATGGATGAACTACAACAATTGTTCATCCCAGTTTGGCAAAAGAATAAACCAGGGAAAGTAGTGCACCCGTGGCTGACAAGGGAAATTAGGGATAGTATCAAGTCCAAAGAAGAAACATATAAATTAGCAAAAAAAAGCGGCACACCTGAGGACTGGGAGAAATTCAGAGACCAGCAGAGGAGGACAAAGGGCTTAATTAGGAAAGGGAAAAAAGATTATGAGAGAAAGCTGGCAGGGAACATAAAAACTGACTGTAAAAGCTTTTATAGATATGTGAAAAGAAAAAGATTGGTCAAGACAAATGTAGGTCCTTTACAGTCAGAAACAGGTGAATTGATCATACGGAACAAAGACATGGCAGACCAATTGAATAACTACTTTGGTTCTGTCTTCACTAAGAAGGACATAAATAATCTTCCAGAAATAGTAAGGGACCGAGGGTCTAGTGAGATGGAGGAACTGAGAGAAATGCATGGTTAGTAGGGAAGTAGTGTTAGGTAAATTGAAGGAATTAAAGGCAGATAAATCCCCAGGGCCAGATGGTCTACATCCCAGAGTGCTTAAGGAGGTAGCCTAAGAAACAGTGGATGCACTAGTGATAATTTTTCAAAACTCCTTAGATTCTGGATTAGTTCCTGAGGATTGACGGTGGCTAATGTAACCCCACTTTTTAAAAAAGGAGGGAGAGAGAAACCAGGGAATTATAGACCGGTGAGTCTGACATCAGTGGTGGGGAAAATGCTAGAGTCGGTTATCAAAGATGTGATAACAGCACATTTGGAAAGAGATGAATTCATCAGACAAAGTCAGCATGGATTTGTGAAAGGAAAATCATGTCTGACGAATCTTATAGAATTTTTTGAAGATGTAAAGTGGATAGGAGAGAGCCAGTGGATGCGGTATATTTAGATTTTCAAAAGGCTTTTGACAAGGTCCCACACAGGAGATTAGTGTGCAAACTTAAAGCACACGGTATTGGGGGTATGGTATTAATGTGGATAGAGAATTGGTTGGAAGACAGGAAGCAAAGAGTGGGAGTAAACGGGACCTTTTCAGAATGGCAGGCAGTGACTAGTGGGGTACCGCAAGGCTCAGTGCTGGGACCCCAGTTGTTTACAATATATATTAATGATTTAGACAAGGGAATTAAATGCAGCATCTCCAAGTTTGCGGATGACACGAAGCTGGGCGGCAGTGTTAGCTGTGAGGAGGATGCTAAGAGAATGCAGGGTGACTTGGATAGGTTAGGTGAGTGGGCAAATTCATGGCAGATGCAATTTAATGTGGATAAATGTGAGGTTATCCATTGGTTGCAAGAACAGGTAAACAGAATATTATCTGAATGGTGGCCGATTAGGAAAAGGGGAGGTGCAACGAGACCTGGGTGTCATTGTACGCCAGTCATTGAAGGTGGGCATGCAGGTACAGCAGGCGGTGAAAAAGGCAACTGGTATGTTGGCATTCATAGCGAAAGGATTTGAGTACAGGAGCAGGGAGGTTCTACTGCAGTTGTACAAGGCCTTGGTGAGACTGCACCTGGAGTATTGTGTGCAGTCTGAGGAAAGACATTCTTGCCATAAAGGGAGTACAGAGAAGGTTCACCAGATTGATTCCTGGAATGGCAGGACTTTCATATGAAGAAAGACTGGATCGACTAGGCTTATACTCACTGGAATTTAGAAGATTGAAGGGGGATCTTATTGAAACATATAAAATTCTAAAGGGATTGGACAGGATAGATGCGGGAAGATTGTTCCTGATGTTGGGGAAGTCCAGAACGAGGGGTCACAGTTTAAGGATAAAGGGGAAGTCTTTTAGGACCGAGTTGAGGAAAAACTTCTTCACACGGAGAGTGGTGAATCTGTGGAATTCTCTGCCACAGGAAACAGTTGAGGCCGGTTCATTGGCTATATTTAAGAGGAAGTTAGATATGGCCCTTGTGGCTAAAGGGATCAGGGGGTATGGAGAGAAAGCAGGTACAGGGTTCTGAGTTGGATGATCAGCCATGATCATACTGAATGGTGGTGCAGGCTCGAAGGGTCAAATGGCCTACTCCTGCACCTGTTTTCTATGTTTCTATGATTAACCAATAGTTTACTAGTTTTTTCTCCATGTATACAGAATTGGCTTCTATCTTTTAAAAGTTGGCTTTCAATTGGATACGTTATAAGATCATATTTAGTTTTAATTTCAATACATCTTTATAGTCCGGGGTCTGGTGCCAAAGCATATTTCTGGTCTAATTGTTTTAATTGATTAACTAAATCAGTTCTCTCTTTATTTGCTTTTTTCTTAATCTATGCAGTATTGGAGATAATTTGTCCTCTAATATATGCCTTAAAAGTGTCCCAAATGATAAGACTAGAAGTCTCTTCCAATGCATTTTCTTCAAAAAAAAGAGTAATTTGATTCTCCAAAAATTTTAGAAAGTCCTTATCAGATAATGAAGTTAAATTAAAATGTCAGGATCTGTTCATATGAGTGAAACCAGGAAGATTTAAAGATAGAAATACTAGAGAATGGTCAGATACAGTTATTTCTTTATATTTAATGGATCAAACTAATGGAATCATTTGATTATCAATAAAAAAATAATCAATCCTGGTATAGGAATGATGGACATGAGAGAAGGAAGAATACTTCCTGCTGGGTGGAAAAAAAACAGCAGACATCAACAATATCACACTTCATTAGAAAAAGGTTTGAATAAATAAAACTGATTTATTAGGTATGACTGATTTAAGAGAAGAACGATCTAATACTGGGTCTAGACAACAATTAAAATCTCCTCCCATCACTAAAGAATAAAAACTCAGATCTGGCAGGAATGAAAAGAAACGCTCAAAAAATCCTGGGTCATCCACATTGGAGCGTACACATGAACAAATACAGTTTGCAATTAATTTATTATCTAGTTTCCCTGGCACTATGTCAAATCATCCATTAGGGTTAGAGACAACTTTATGTTGAACAAAAGAAATTGTATTATCTATAAAAATCGAGACCCCTGAGATTTTGCTGTGAATGAAGAATGAAATTGTAGACCCCTCCACCAATTTTAAAAGGCGTGAGTTGTCACAACTATGTACATGCATTTCTTGTAGAAAAATAATGGGGGCCCTTAACTTTTTAATATAAGCAAAAATCTTGTTCCTTTTCACAGGATTATTTAACCCTTTCGCATGAAAATTAAATAAATTAATATTTCAATCTATTGTAAATTCCTGATAACAGAAGAGTTAAAAGATCTGACCATAAATTATTAAAACCAGAGAAAACCCATGACTTGATTGACCAAATGGCCTAATTCTGCTCCTGTATCTTATGTCCTTATAAAACAAGGTACTCAAACAGAAAATTTGGATGGTAGCCCAACCCAGCTTCCAGAGAAAAAAAGAAAAAAGAGACCCCACCCACCTTTCCCTCCCAAAGCCAAAAGGCCGGCCAAAGAACAGTTGGCATGTTAAACCCTGAAGACAACCCTCCCAAAGAAATCTTGATGGCAAAGTTCCAATCATCCAAGGTTATTATGTTCCTACCAAGACAAAACAGGAAAAAAAAACTTAGATCAAAAATCCGAAAAATAAGAGAATTCATTTTAACAATTTCAAATATATATATGTATATAGAAAAACCTCAAAAAAGAATAAAGTAGTAAAAAAACAAAGAAAATATCAAAAAACAAGATATATAAACAGTCAAAACGTAAGTTTATTAAAACCTTATTCTATCCAACATTAAAAAGGTAATTGCTCTTGTAAGAGATATAATGCAATTAATCTTCTTCTTTCAAAAACTTTTGTGCATGTTCAACCAATCCCAGCCATTTCTGCACACCATTTTTCAGAAAGATTCTAAGACATTCGTGGTAGCAAAGGGAGGCCTTAAACCCTTTATTATAAAGCAGAGACATGACCTCTTTGTACTTAACACATTCACCCATAACCTCTGGTATATAATCTTCCATGAATCTGATCATCTTCCCATTGTAATCGATTATTCCTACTTGACGGGTATTACGGATTAAAAGCTTAGTATGAAATTTGTTAAAACATAAAATAACTAACCTAGGTCGCTCTACTGACTTTGGTTTGGGGGGGGGGCAGTGACTGGTGGGCGCGGTCCAACTTAGGCACAGACGGCAATAAATCTGGGAACAGCTGCTTCAGAAAACTTGTAAAGAACTCCGTGGGGTGGGCACCTTCAATTGATTCTTCAAGACCCAGAATATGTAGATTGTTCCTTCTGCTTCTGCTTTCCAGGTTGGTAATCTTCTTAATTTTTCATTAGATAATGATAATTTCTTGCAGAGCTTACTCATGCCTTCCAAGTCCGCTTCCAGTATCAAAAAAGTTTCTTTATTCTCCTTAATTCGCTTTTCATGTTTGATTAGAGTTTGTTGAATAGTGTCCAACTTAACATTAAGATGTTGAAATTCCTCAGAGAGTTCTGTTCTTTGCTTTTTAAGGAAATCTCCAATTGATTCCAAAGTGGTTGGAGAATCAAGACATAATAGAGCAATACTAAGATTTATAATAAGGTTTCAAAAACCTGGTAGGAAACAAAAAGATAGATAAGGTAGTAGCAAGTTCAAAAAGATGTTACCCCATCGGCTGCCAGCAGGGCTATCTCGGGAATCTATCAACTGCTGCCTTAAATATACATAAAGACTTGGCCCCCACAGTTGCCTGTGGCAAAGAATTCCACAGCTTTACCACTCTCTGGCTAAAAAAATACCTCCACATCTCCATTCTACAAGGACACTCCTCTATTCCGAGGCTGTATTCTCTGGTCTTAGACTCTCCCATCACTGGAAACTTCCTCTCTACATCCATTCTATTTCCACTCTATTAAGGCCTTTCATCATTCGATAGGTTTCAATGAAGTCACCCCTCATTCTTCTGAATTCTAGTGAATAAAGGTCCACACTTCATGACCCCTGGAACTTCTACCATACTGCTAGTGTCTTCCATAGTGAAGACTGATGTACAATATTTTATGCAGTTCACCTGCCAATTTTTGTTGTCCTCCATTACTACCTCTCCATCATTGTTTTCCAACGGTCCAATATCCACTCTCGCATCTCTTTTATACTTTATGTATCTGAAGAAACTTTTGGTATTAATACTATTGGCTAGTTTACTTTTTACCTTCCTAATGACTTTTTAGTTACCACCTTTTGGTTTTTAAAAGCTTCCCTTACTCTAACTTCCTACTAGTTTTTGCTCTTTTATATATTCTCTCTTTGGCTTTTCTGTTGGCTTTGACTTCTCTTGTTAGTCATGGTTATGTCATCTTTCCTTTTAAATACTACTTCCTCTTTTAGATGTATATCCTGTGCCTTCTGAATTGGTTCCAGAAATGCCACCCACTGCTGCTCCGCTATCATCAATGCCAGTGTTCTTTTCCTATCAGTTCTGGCTAACTCCTCTGTCATGCTTCTGTAATTCCCTTTTCTCCACTGTAATACTGATACATATAACCATATAACAATCACAGCACGGAAACAGGCCATCTCGGCCCTCCTAGTCCGTGCCGAACTCTTAATCTCACCTAGTCCCACCTACCCGCACTCAGCCCATAACCCTCCACTCCTTTCCTGTCCATATACCTATCCAATTTTACCTTAAATGACACAACTGAACTGGCCTCTACTACTTCTACAGGAAGCTCATTCCACACAGCTATCACTCTCTGAGTAAAGAAATACCCCCTCGTGTTTGCCTTAAACTTCTGCCCCCTAACTCTCAAATCATGTCCTCTCGTTTGAATCTCCCCTACTCTCAATGGAAACAGCCTATTCACGTCAACTCTATCTATCCCTCTCAAAATTTTAAATAGCTTGATCAAATCCCCCCTCAACCTTCTACGCTCCAATGAATAGAGACCTAACTTGTTCAACCTTTCTCTGTAACTTAAGTGCTTAAACCCAGGTAACATCCTAGTAAATCGTCTCTGCACTCTCTCTAATTTATTGATATCTTTTCTATAATTCGGTGACCAGAACTGCACACAATATTCCAAATTTGGCCTTACCAAAGCCTTGTACAATTTTAACATTACATCCCAACTCTGTACTCAATGCTTTGATTTATAAAGGCCAGCGTTCCAAAAGCCTTCTTCACCACCCTATCTACATGAGACTCCACCTTCAGGGAACTGTGCACTGTTATTCCTAGATCTCTCTGTTCCTCTGCATTCCTCAATGCCCTACCATGTACCCTGTATGTTCTATTTGGATTATTCCTGCCAAAATGTAGAACCTCACACTTCTCAACATTAAACTCCATCTGCCAACGTTCAGCCCATTCTTCTAACCGGCATAAATCTCCCTGCAAGCTTTGAAAACCCACCTCATTATCCACAACACCTCCTACCTTAGTATCATCAGCATACTTACTAATCCAATTTACCACCCCATCATCCAGATCATTTATGTATATTACAAACAACATTGGGCCCAAAACAGATCCCTGAGGCACCCCGCTAGTCACCGGCCTCCATCCCGATAAACAATTATCCACCACTACTCTCTGGCATCTCCCATCTAGCCACTGTTGAATCCATTTTATTACTCCAGCATTAATACCTAACGACTGAACCTTCTTAACTAACCTTCCATGTGGAACTTTGTCAAAGGCTTTGCTGAAGTCCATATAGACTACATCCACTGCCTTACCCTCGTCAACATTCCTCGTAACTTCTTCAAAAAATTCAATAATGTTTGTCAAACATGACCTTCCACGCACAAATCCATGCTGGCTACTCCTAATCAGATCCTGTCTATCCAGATAATTATTAATACTATTTCTAAGAACACTTTCCATTAATTTACCCACCACTGATGTCAAACTGACAGGTCTATAATTGCTAGGCTTACTTCTGGAACCCTTTTTAAACAATGGAAATGGAACCACATGAGCAATACACCAATCCTCCGGCACAATCCCCGTTTCTAATGACATCTTAAAGATCTCCGTCAGAGCTCCTGCTATTTCTACACAAACTTCCCTCAAGGTCCTGGGGAATATCCTGTCAGGACCCGGAGATTTATCCACTTTTAAATTTCTTTAAAGTGCCAGTACTTCCACCTCTTTAATTGTCATAGGTTCCATAACTTCCTTACTTGTTTTCCACACCTTACACAATTCAATATCCTTCTCCTTAGTGAATACCAAAGAGAAGAAATCGTTCAAAATCTCTCTCATCTCCCTCGGCTCCACACATAGCTGACCACTCTGATTCTCTGAGGGGCCAATTTTATCCCTCACTATCCTCTTGCTTTTAATATAACTGTAGAAACCTTTCGGATTTACTTTCACCTTATTTGCCAAACCAACCTCGTATCTTCTTTTAGCTTTTCTGATCTCTTTCTTAAGATTCCTTTTACATTCTTTATATTCCTCGAGCAATTCCTTTACTCCATGCTGCCTATATCTATTGTAGACATCCCTCTTTTTCCGAACCAAATTTCTAATATCCCTTGAAAAGCATGGTGCTTTCAAACCTTTAACCTTTCCTTTCAACCTAACAGGAACATAAAGATTCTGTACCCTCATAATTTCACCCTTAAATGACCTCCATTTCTCTATTACATCCTTCCCATAAAACAACTTGACCCAATCCACTCTCTCTGAATTCCTTCGCATCTCCTCAAAGTTAGCCTTTCTCCAATCAAAAATCTCAACTCTAGGTCCTGTCCTGTCCTTCTCCATAATTATATTGAAGCTAATGCTATTGTGATCACTGGACCCGAAATGCTCCCCAACACATACATCTGTCAGCTGACCTATCGCATTCCCTAACAGGAGATCCAACACTGCCCCATCTCTAGTCGGTACTTCTATGTATTGTTGCAAAAAACTATCCTGCATACATTTCACAAACTCTAAACCATCCAGCCCTTTTACAGAATGAGCTTCCCAGTCTACGTGTGGAAAATTAAAATCTCACACAATCACCACCTTGTGTTTACTACAAATATCTGCTATCTCCTTACACATTTGCTCTTCCAACTCATGCTCCCCATTAGGTGGCCTATAATACACTCCTATCAGTGTTACTACACCTTTCCCATTTCTCAATTCCACCCAAATAGTCTCCGTAGAGGAGCTTTCTAATCTATCCTTCCAAAGCACCGCCATAAGATTTTCTCGGACAAGCAATGCAACACCTCCTCCTCTGGCCCCTCCTACTCTATCAAACCTGAAGCATCTAAATCCAGGAATATTTAGTTGCCAATCACACCCTTCCTGCAACCATGTTTCACTAATAGCTACAACATCATAATTCCAGGTATCAATCCACGCTTTAAGCTCATCCACCTTTCTTACAATGCTCCTATCATTAAAATAGATACATTTAAGATACTCTCCACCTCCTCTCTTTTCATCCCTACAAATGCATTCAAATTTATTATCCTTTTCTTTCTTCTCCCCTACATCTTCGGGCTGAGCGCATCCCTTCTCCACCACCTGCCTTTCCTCCCTCACACACTGTCTCTTTACTTGCTCTACTGGTGAACTAACCTCCTCTCCCATAGTTTCCTCAAATTGATTCCCACCCCCCCCCATCTTACTAGTTTAAAGTCTGCCCTGTAGCCCTAGCAAACCTCCCCACTAGGATATTGGTCCCCCCAGGATTCAAGTGTAACCCGTCCTTCTTGAACAGGTCACGCCTGCCCCAGAAGAGGTCCCAATGATCCAGAAACTTGAATCCCTGCCCCCTGCTCCAATCCCACAGCCACACATTCATCCTCCACCTAATTCCATTCCTACTCTCACTGTCCCGTGGCACAGGCAGAAATCCCGAGATTACTACCTTTGCGGTCCTTCTTCTTAACTGCCTTCCTAACTCCCTATACTCTCGTTTCAGGACCTCTTCCCCTTTCCTACCTATGTCATTGGTACCTACATGTACCACGACCTCTGGCTCCTCACCCTCCCACTTCAGGATACCTTGGACACGATCAGAAACGTCCCGAACCCTGGCACCAGGGAGGCAAATTACCATCCAGGACTCCCGATTACCTCCACAGAACCGCCTGTCTGAACCCCTGACTATTGAGTCCCCTATTACTATGGTCCTCTTTCTTCTATCCCTACCCTTCTGAGCTACAGGGCCATCTGTACTTCTACATCTGACTTTTGTTTCTCCTTCTCAAATTTCAGGGTAAATTCAATTATATGATGATCACTTGCCCCTAAGGGTTCTTTTACATTAAGCTCTTGAATCAATTCTGGTTCAATGCACAACACCCAATCCAGAATAACCGATCCCCTAGTGCACTCAACCACAAGCTGCTCTATGAAGCCATCTTGTAAGCACTCCAGCAATTCCCCCTCCTGTAATCCAGCACCAAGCTTCATATTGAAATCCCCCATGACTATTGTAACATTGCCCTTTTAATATACAGCTATCTTCCATTGTAATTTATAGGCCACTTCCTCACTATTGTTTGAGGTTCTGTGTACAACTCCCATCGGGGTATTTTTACCCTTGTAGTTCCTTAGCTCTATCCATGATCATTCAACACCTTCTGACCCTATGTCACCTCTTTCTAATAATTTGATTTCATTTTTTACCCACAGAGCATCATTGCCCCATCTGTCTTCCTGCCTGTCTTTTTGATATATGGTGTATCCTTGGACATTAAGCTTCCAGCTTTAATTTTTCAGCCATGATTCAGTGATGCCTACAACATTATACCTGCCAATCTGCAACTGTGCTGCAAGTTCATCCACTTTATTCAGTACGCTGTGCACATTCAGATACAACATCTTCAGTCCTGTGTTCACTCTTTTTGATTTTGTCTGCCTTTTATGATACAACTCATGCTGTTGACTGCAATTTTGCCCCATCAACAGCCTTTCCTCACTACACATTGCCTCTGTTTGTAAACCAGCTACCTCATTTTCATCACTACTATCCTTCTTTCCTACAATACTTATTGTATTGAAATTTAATCAGCTTAGGACACTAGTCGCACTATGCTCAACATTTTGATTCTTAACTTTATCTGAGGTCTTATCAACATCTGCCTCCACAATCTCTCCACTAACTGTTCTGGCACTCTGGTTCCCAACCCCCTGCAACTCTAGTTTAAACCCCACCATGCAGCATTAACAAACCTTCCCGCTAAGATATTAGTTCCCCTCCAGTTCAGGTGCAAACTATTCCTTCTGTACAGGTCCCACCTTCCCTGGAAGAGAGCCCAATGATCCAAGAATTTTATACCCTCCCTCCTACACCAACTCCTTAGTCATGTATTAATCTTCCTAGTTCTTGTCTCATTATCATGTGGCACAGGTAGCAATCCTGAGATCACAACCCTGGAGCTTCTGCCCTTTAACTTAGCACCTAACTCCCTGATCTCCCTATGCAGAATCTCATCACTCGCCCTGCCCAGGTCATTGGTACCTACATGGATTATGACCTCTGGCTGTTCACTCTTCTGCTTAAGAATGCTGAGGTGTTGATCCAAGATATCCTGGACCCTGGCATCCGGGAGGCAACATACTATTTGGGAATCTCCTCATCACCCACAGAACCTTCAGTATGTTCCCCTAATAAATCCTCTATCACCACAACATGCCTGTTCTCCCCACCTTCCCTTCTGAGTCACAGAGGCAGACTCAGTGCTAGAGACCTGACTATTGTGACTCTCCTCTGTTAGGTCAACACTCCCAACAGTATTCAAAGTAATATATCTGTTGTTGAGGGGGATAGCCACAGGGGTACTCTGCACTGGATCCTTAACTCCTTTCCCCTTCCTGACTGTCACCCCGTTTTCTGTGTCCTGCACCTTGGATGTACCTACTTCTTTATATCTATCACCCCTTCAGCCTCCCAACTGATCCAGTGTTCATCCACTTCCAGCTCCAACCCAACGTGGATTGTTAGAAGTTGCAGGTGGATGCACTTCTCGCAGTTGTAATCATCAGGGACACTGGAGGTCTCCCTGCCTTCCTACATTCTGCAAGAAGAGCGTTTCACTATCCTGCCTGTCATCCCTATTGTCCGTAGCTGAGCAGATATAAAAAGGAGAATGAAAAAACTTGAACTTTTCTTTGTTTTCTGAGTAAAGCCTCTGTTCGCTGAAGCCTCGAAGAGCTAAAGCCTCGATCACCACCCTGACTATGTCTACTGCCTTCCTTTAATTTGCCCTTGCTAATCAATCCTAGATGTCGATTGGCCACTGGTTAAAGCTTATTCCGCCACTGAGACCTGCTGCTGCTGCCACCTTTTATCCTCAGGCAGTGAACCTTATTCCTCTCCCAGGGATGAGGTATTTGGAGCTTCTGTTGGTGTTTCTGTATCCACTTACATCCCTCCTCCTTTCACAGCCGGACTTGGGACCGTCCATGACAGAATTCCACCCTCTGAGTGTAAGAGGCTAATGATGTGAATCTGATGTGAAACTGTACGGGTCTGGTAGGTCGGAGCCCTGGGATGCTGTGGGCTGTCAAGTGGATTGTCGTAAATAAGGTGACACAAGATGAAGCAGGGAAGGGGTTCCTCAGGTTCTGACAAGCTTCTGTTGTGTCCCCTCTATGGGTGTCCAACGTGACCTGTGGAGATTTCAGGCTGAGGTGGGGAGGCAGTAGGCTTCCACTGGAAAGGGCCATAAGCCATGGTTACAGCTCTGGCTGTCATAATGTGTTCCAAGCGATCCACCGCCCTGAAGCTTCTCTCTTTCTCAATGCCACGTCATTTCCTCTGGTTAGACTTCCATAGGACGCAAACAGCCACGGTGATATCTGCCAGTGGTTAAAGGACACAGGAACATGGGGACAGGAATCATGAGCCATGGGGCACAGGAAATGAGATTTTTTTTGCCCAGTGTGTGCTGAACCAGAGATGGCAAGGTCCCTCAGTAAAGCTGCTGCTGCCTGTTTACCTGAGAGACAAGTTGTGCTGGAGACCCCAGTGTTCGGCCCTCTTTGAAGGTCAGAATCAGGTTTAATATCACTGGCATATGTAATGAAATTTGTTGCATGTGGCAGCAGTACATTGCTATGCATGAAAAACTAAAACTTACAATAAGAATATATTTAACACATTAAATCTAGTAAGTAATGCAAAAAGAAAGGTAGTGTTCAGGGGTTCATTGTCCATTCAGAAATCTGATGACAGAGGGGAAAAAGCTGTACCTGAATCATTGAGTGTGTGTCTTTAGGCTCCTGTACCTCCTCCCTGATGGTAGCAATGAGAAGAGGGCATGTCCTGGGTGATGGGGGTCCTTAAAGACAGATTCCTCCTTTTTGAAGTATCGCTATTCAAAGATGTCTGGATGCTGGGCAGGCTAGTGTCCGTGATGGAGCTGACTGAATTCGCAATTGTCTGATCAGGTCATTTCCTTGTTACAGATTCTCAGAGAAAATAAGCATCTCATCAGAATGTTCCTGGTGCTGAATCTCCCAGAGCTGGCCTACCTGTGTTATCTGATCTACCTGGTGAGTGGGCAGCACAGGGGGTCTTTCTTCCTACTTTGAGGCTAGAGATGGGGCGGGGGGGTGCATAATTCTGCATATTCTGGACATTCACAAAGTGGGGGTGGTGGGTGGGGGGAGATTTATATCAGATGCTGCTGGTGGTGTTAACCAAACGATCCAGATAATGTCAGCAGTGATCTGGAGTGTAACATCTCCTTCAGTCACTGACAGGATACTTGGGGTTTAGCGGTGGTGAAACAGCTGGGGGATTTTGGGTTTACTGAGCATCATATCAGATTGAAATTCAGATTTATTTATTAAACAGACTTAGAAACTACAGTGAAATGTGTTGTTTGCATCAACAACCAACACTGCCTAAAGGTGTGCTGGGGGTAGCCCACGAGTGTCACCACACATTCCAGTGCCAACATAGCATGCCCACAATGTTCAAAAGAGGTGAGCAGACCTCTCACCTCCCACCACCCAGTAGCCATCCCAGGAACTGGTTTCCCTTGTCCTGATATGTCACTGGTGTCTGAACCCTGATCAATTTCAGGCCAATTTCACCTTTGATGGATGACCTAGCCCCACATACTGGTATTAGCAACAATTGAATTTTAGACATGGAGGCCCCTCATTGTTCATGGTCAACCTTGATGTTGTGGTCTACACTATTGCTATCCGTACATAGATGTTGGTGTCTCCGTGAAGTGATCAGAACATTAACATGTTTTTCCCTGTTCCATGGTGTCGGTGAAGATCACCATGGTGTGGATATGCCAGGGAACCAATATCTTGAAAGCCGATGGAATAATCGGGGAGGTCATTGCTGTCAGTGTCAAATTCGGCCTGTTACATTCAATGCTCAGAGCCTCTGGCTACTTCGGTGATGGAATCCCTGAAAGAGGTAGGTCAGTGGTGTGCACGATGGAGGCTTGGGGGGTGCGGGGGAGGGTAAAGCATGCTCAATGGAACCATCCCTCTCCCCCTCCCCCTCAGAACGATCTTTATGAACTTCCCCCTTCCCTCCGTACAACCCTCCCCCACACTGTGGTGCTGGAACACTGACCTGGTTTTGTGCAAAGCTCCTGTAATGGGATTTGAACCCACGGACTTTGACCCCGGGGTGTGGCTGTCCTTTGAGACACAGCCGGTATCTGCAGCAGTGAGACTGCAGATCAGTGGGTCAGTGGTTACCTTCACAGCTGGATGTGTTGTTTGTAAAACATCTCACATTACGTATCTCTCTTCCTTGTCTCTCCTAGCGTCTGCTTCGACCAGCTCCCATCCCTAGGCAGGGAGATCGGATCGCCAACGGTGAGCATCTTTTCCTTTTCTCCCCTCCCTCACCCCGGTTCTGTATCACCATTTCTGGTGGATGTGGAGCACAGCTCAGCTCACCCTTCTCCCCACCCCCTGAACCTCTGCGTCCCCCGATTCTGGAGGGTGTGAAGAATGATTCGACACTCCCCCCTCACCATAAGCCTCTGTGTCTCTCAGTTCTGGAGGTTGTGAAGCACCCCCCCCCACCACCTGAAGTCTTCTCCAGGTTCTGGAGGATATGCAGCATGGCCCATCTCTCCCTTCCCTGCCCTCATCACGAACCTGTCTCTCTTGGTTCTGGAAGGGAGTGGGGATACAGCTCGGCACTCTCCCCACCCTGTGAACCTCTGTGTCTCCCGGTTCTGTAAGGGAGCGGGGGCACGGTGCGTTGCATTGCACCATGAGAAATCCACCATTAACACAATGACCTCAAGAACAAGCCTGCTCATATATTTGTGATGAACAAGGTTAAATTCTGGGAGGAGAAACAACAAACTTGGGTTATATGCAAAATTTATTTAATTTTGAGATGCAGTGTCTGGTTCTTTGAGCCACACTGCCCAGGAACCCATCATTTTAACCCTACAGGACAATTTACAGTGACCAATTCACCTGGTAACTGGTACATCTTTGTACTGTGAAAGGAAACCCATGTGTACACAGGAAGAAACATACAAACTTTCTTACAGGAGACGTTGGAATTTAACTCAGAATTCTGACGCTCTGAGCTGTAGTTGCATCATGCTAACCACTATCCTAGTGTGGTGTGGGCACTGAAACAGAGCGCAGTGGTTCATAGTTTAAGTTCAATTGGCTTTCAACCATACACAGATACCCATGAATACAGCCAAACGAAGAAGTGGGTCTCGTTCTGACTGGAGGTCTGTGAACGGGGATCGTTGCTGGCACCTCTATAGTTTGTGATGTATGGAAGTGTAGATGGGCTGATTAACATTTGTGGGGTTCTGGGTGCTGAGGAAGGTTGTCAAAGGATTCGGCATGACCTAGACCAGTTGGAAGTGCAGAAGAAGAAATGGCAGATGGAGCTTAAACCAGATATGTGTGGGGTGTTGTATTCCATGAAGTCAAAAGTATGAGGAAGGTACAGAGGAATCTTGGGGTAAAAGCCCACTGCTTCCTGAAAGTGGCCTCTTGTGAATAGGCTGAGCATTCAGTCTAAATGTTAGTGTCATGTTTAGCTGTAAACTGAAATGCTCTGGCTGTATTGAGTGTACTTCTGGATCCCTGCATTATGTGAAGGATGTGGAGATTGGCAAAGATACAGAAGTGGTTCATCAAGATGTTGCCTGGATTAGAGCATTGACATTGTATTAGCTAAAATATAATAGAGGGTGGCATAGTAGCATAGCTGTCAACTCAGTCGCTTTACAGTGCCTGTGATCACCGATTTGGGTTCAGTTCCCACTGCTATCTCTAAGGAGTTTGTACATTCTCCCAGTGACCACATGAGCTTCCTCTGGGTGCTTCTGTTACCTCCCACAGACTAAAGACATATGGGTTAGGATTAGTGAGCTGTGGGCATGCTACATTGGTGTTGGAAGATGATGACATTAGGGCACTGCCCGCAGCATAATCCTCGGACTGTACTGGTCGTTGTCATAAACGACAGATTTCACTGGATGTTTCAATGTACATGTGACAAAACTGATCTCATTTTTAAAGCTATTAGAAGTTGCACAAACTTGTTTTCTCTGGATTTTTCAGCTGCTGAGGGTAGAGCTGATCAAAATAGCTCAAATTCAGAGAGGTTTAGAAAGGGTGGAAATGTCAAATACCAAAGGACAGAGCTTTAAGGTGGAGGCATGTGGGAGGGGGAGCTTCAGGACACTTGAGCCAGGTTACCCCATACAGAGTGGTGGGTGCCTGGAATACACTACCCAGGAATGGAATTGTTCTCTGGGTGGGTAAGGTACAGGGCAGGAAATGGGGCAAGGAAGGTTTGACAAATGTGGATATACATGGAGAGTTATTTTGTCCCTCAGATTCCTGACACCAGTCTCTGCAGTGTTTAGTGAAACAGGATGCAAAGCAGGAACCATGAGCAGTGCACCCCAGACCCAGCGCTGGATGGTGGGATTAGACACAGTGGGACAGATGGTGAATCATTTCCTGCACTCCTGATCAGTGAGAGATGTGTGTTATTGTCAGTTTCATCCAATGTTCACTGTGCATGTCTATTTTTATATCTTTATTTTTCTACCAAATCTTGCAAATGAATTTTTAATGGTTAGTGGAGATAACTGAGTTACTACAGAATAAATATATTTTATTAACTAGCTTGTAGCTACTTTTCAGACTTTGATACTGATTGTAATGAAACTTCCAGGGTTGTCAAATTCAATGTTGGATGCAATAAAATAAGCAAATATATGTAAACCATCCGGTGGAATTGTATAAATTAAATCACAGGCCGAATTTATTTGTAATTTTTCTTATTGCTTAACATAAGCATTTATTTATTGGAGATACAGACACATCTGCCCCTTCGAGCTTCACCATCCAGTAGCCTACCCATTTAACCCTGGCCTAATCACAGGACTATTTACAATGAACATTTAACCTACTAACTGGTACATCTTTGGACTGTGGGAGGAAACCCACATGCACAAGATACAAACTTGCTTACAGAGGATGCCAGAATTGAACGCTGAATGCAGAAGCCCTGAGCTGTGACAGTGTTGTGCTAAACTCTGCTACTGTGGCGCCCAAAATACCTATTCTAGTGAGACTTGAACCCAGAACCTTTGAGTTACTTGATCACATCAGTCAAAGTCCAATACACTATTCATTCTACCACACAGCCCACAAGTTCTATCCCCCACATCTGTATGGTCATTCACAATTCCTATGAAGTACCCATCTACCTAGACACCATGGTAGTGCAGAGTTAGCACGACATTATTACAGCTCAGGGTGTTGCAGTTCAGACTTCAATTCTGGTGTCATTTGTAAGGAGTTTGTATCTCCTCCCCATGGAATGAGTAGGTTTACTTCAGGTGCTCTGTTCCCACCCAGTCCGAAAACGTACCAGTTAGTCAGTCATTGCAAATCGCCTTGTGGCGAGGCTAGGAATAAATAGGCGGGTTGCTGGTCGACGTGGTTCGAAGGGCTGGAAGGGTCTATTCAATGCTATAAACCTTAACAAAGTCCGAATAAAAGGAATTCAGACTGTCTTCACAGTACTGTCTAAAATAAAATCCGACCCTCCTCACCGTACCATATAAAATAAAATGTGACCCTCCTCACTCTACTGTATAAAATAAAATCCAAACCCCCTCACCACACCGTGTAAAATAAAATCCGACCGTCCTCACCGTACCGTGTAAAATCTGACCCTCCTCACCGTACTGTGTAAAATAAAATCTGACCCTCCTCAGTGTGCTGCATACAACACAATCAGACTCTCCTCACCATGCTCTGCAGAATAAAATCAGACTGTCCTCCCCACTCTGCAACATCGTCTGTTGAACTTGTATGAATTTGGTTTGACTGACAGTAGCCACATTTGACGTATTCACTGTGTGCCTGATTCTAACTCCAGGGTGATACCAGGCTGGAAACATTGAACCACTCAGACATCTGGGACACTGACAGAAGGCGCAGCATCTGGCAGTGGGGCAGTTGGAGACTGAGTGTCCAGACATCTGGGAGTGGGGCAGCAGCAGACAGACTGTCTGCAGATCTGGGAGCTGGGGGTGGACTAGACTTGAGCAGCCCGGTGCCCCCTACCAGCCCCTCCATTCAAGAGGTAATCAGATTCAGTTCCTGCCACCTTCAGTAGGCTACCATCACTGGATACACCGGGCAAGAAACTGTGGATTCCCTCGATGTCTGGGAGTGGGGCGGTGGCTGGTGAGGTGGGATTCTCATCTACCACGAGTTGGTGTTCAACAGCCGAATACATTGAACACAAAAGATTCTGCAGATGCTAGAAACCGAAAGCAACACACACAAAATGCTGGAGGAACTCAGCAAATCAGGCAGCATCCATGGAAATTAATAAACAGTCCTGAAGGGTCTCAGCCTAAAAAGTCAACTCTTTATTCTTCTCCACGGATGCTGTCTGACCTGCTGAGTTCCTCCAGCATTTTGTAAGAGTACACTCAAGTAACTTAAACTATTTAACACAGATTTAAATAGTTTAAATACACTATTTATTCCCATACACACCACTTGCTCTAATTTCACTTCCTTCTCGGAAAGAATGAGGACTAATTGTCACTAATCAGGTAATTGGGTACAGATTCAGCACCCATCACCAATGCTCTTGACTTTCAGCTGAGCGGACTCGGTTAAAACGGAGTGACTGTGTTGCAATGCTGACTCCTGAGGATTGTGTACGATTCACCCACACAGTTCTCATCTTCATCGGGATCCAGTTTGTTTGTTTTCCCAAACAGCTAAACCATAACAAGGACCTACTGAGAAAGAGAAGGTTTCCTCTGACAGAAAGATCAAATCCAGCTGACCCTCGAGGTCCAAGGTGAGGACATTGGGGCGATTGTTCGGGATCATTCTGGTGTTATGAATCATGGATAGTTTAACTACGCAATCCGTATCTGAGAAAGCACACTTTCAGAAGCACAATTCTATAAAATACAGGTTAATTTATTTGGTAAAAGATTTGAAAAATAGTGTCCTACATGTGACAATTTTACTCATTATCCAACAAACATAGTCTCAAACAAAAAGCATGATCCCAGTTCAAATTCAGAAGCTAGTTAATTTGTTATTACCAAGTTCAATGGCTAAACTTTGTTACTGCTTTATCCACTTTTTATTCGGTTACAAAAAAACCCCCAAAACTGAGTAAAAATCCTAAATAGGAACTTCAGAAACATTGGACATTGTCAAACAGGTTATCAAGAAGCTCCCATGTTGCTATACAACTGGTAAATTTCAAATCAGACCCAGCAGAGACTGATACAGACTGTGACAATTATCATAATTGTAAATCAACAGTATTTAACTTAACTAAAAAACTCAGTTGTGATAAAATTGCACAGGTTAAAGTGATTTATTTACAAGAGGCAGTTGGTTTAAGTTTAAATTCTGCACAATTTTAACCACATCTCCAGGTATTGGTAAATATTCTGATATCTGGGATGTTTACACTGGCCCAGTATCAAAAGGTTGCAGTCCGCTGCACACGATACTTTTGGAAAGTAAATAAGAATGACTAATTAAAAATCTATGGTGATTTAAATGAATCAGGTGGGTTATAAATATCAACACACACAAAATGCTAGAGGAACGTAGCAAGTCAGGCAGCATCTATGGAAATGAATAAATGGATGTTTTGGGCCGAGACCATTTTTCAGGACTGGAAAGGAAGGAGGGAGATGCCAGAGTAAGAAGTTGCAGGGAGGGGGAGGAGGACAAGCTAGAAGGTGAACGGTGAAGCCAAGTGTGTGGGGCATAGGGGATGAAGTAAGAAGCTGGGAAATGTTAGGTGGAAAAGGTAAATGGCTAGAGATGGAGGAATCTGATATGAGTGGATCGTGGATCATGGGAGAAAAGGAAGGAGGAGGAGCACCAGGGGGAGGTGACAGGCAGGTGAGGAGGAGGCCAGAGTGGAGAATTGAAAAGAGGGGAGGGAAAAACATTACTGGAAGTTGGAAAAAAAAGATTGATGTTCATGCCACCAAGTTGGAGGCTATCTAGACAAAATATGTTGCTCCTCCAACCTGAGAGTGGCCTCCTTGTGACAGAAGAGGAGGCCACGGACCTTCTGCAGAAGCTAACTTGGAAAGTCCTTCCAACTGCTGTATAACGTGTTAACACAGAAAATTATGACCCTCACATTCCAGCATTCCACCCAAGGTAGCAAAGAGATCTGCTTATAACAAACACAGCTTCTTAATAAATTAATACTTTACAGCACAATGTCAACGAAGACTCAACCAGCAAACCTTTGAAAGTTCAGGTCTGTGAGTGAAATATATAGCAGGCAGCCATTTTCAGATGGCATAGGTAAAGTACACAAGCTCGAGTGCAGGTATGTGGAAGCTAAGCACAGGCAACTCTCCTGTTGTGGATTAAAACAGTAAGGGTCCAGACAGAATCCGGTTCTTGGATTGGAACAGCAACCCCGGGATGCTGCCTTGACCACTCTGCTGTGGACAGAGACTGGACACATCTCTCTCTCTCTCTCTCTCTCTCTGAACACCCCTCCTCCAGGGAGGGATAGATTCATTCTCTCCCCATTACCCTCAGACTCTTGCAGGAATCACACACTCATACAAACATACCCTCACATACAGACAGACACTCACACACAACAGCAGAATTGTCCAAACTCCCCTGTGCACACTTTCTATCTCATCATGAACCCTGGCTGCACGAGTCACAATGATGGATTGAACAACACCAAACTGTGAAAATCAAAATGAATTCCAGCACCAGCGACGTCAGTGCCCTCTGCAGGAGGGGTCAAGATTTAAGCCTTGTCCAGTCATCTGAAAGATCAGCCACCTCCACAACCAGGTGACTGATCACCAAAAAAAGGAATGAGACTTTCTTGGAGACACGGGAGACTGCAGACGTTGGGATGTGGAGAGACACACAATCTGCTGGAGAAACTTAGCAGTTCAAGCAACATCTATGGAGGGAACAGAATTGTCAACTATTGGGGTCAAAACCCTGTACAGGCCTGGTTCAGGGTTTCAATCTGAGATGTTGAGAATTCGTTTTCCCCACAGATGCTACCAAGTTTGACCAACACACAAAGCAACAAGATGCTCTGAGACCCAGCCAATCATTCTTTCTGGGTGCCAGGAACAAAACATTGTCCAACTGCCTGAGGAGCTTGTTACAGTGCTGGTGATATGTAAATCAGGTTCAAAACCCACTGATCTAATAACTCTGTCTCTAATATAGTGAGTGATATTGACCCATGGGAAAGTCTTGACCTTAGGATTCAGTGAGTAATATGTGAACCTGTGGAAATAACTGCCACAGATGGCTGTGAGGCAAGTTATTGGGTATATTTAAAGCAGAGGTTAATATGTTCTTGATTAGTCAGGGCATCAAATGTTACAGGGAGAAGGCAGGAGAATGGGGTTGAGAGGGGTAATAAATCAGCCATGATGGAATGGTGGAGCAGACTCAATGGGCCAGATGGCCTAATTCTGCTCCCATGTCTTTATGGTCTTATGGAAGTTACATTCAAACCAAGCAGAGGTTAATATGTTCTTGATTAGTCAGGGCATCAAATGTTACAGGGAGAAGGCAGGAAATGGGGTTGAGAGGGGTAATAAATCAGCCATGATGGAATGGTGGAGCAGACTCAATGGGCCAGATGGCCTAATTCTGCTCCCATGTCTTTATGGTCTTATGGAAGTTACATTCAAACCAAGCAGAGGTTAATATGTTCTTGATTAGTCAGGGCATCAAATGTTACAGGGAGAAGGCAGGAAATGGGGTTGAGAGGGGTAATAAATCAGCCATGATGGAATGGTGGAGCAGACTCAATGGGCCAGATGGCCTAATTCTGCTCCCATGTCTTTATGGTCTTATGGAAGTTACATTCAAACCGAGTGGGAGGCACAAGGCAGACTTTGTATTTCACCATCAGGAATTGCTGAGACCTGGGACATTGGAAGGGAGCAGAGTTTTCCCTTACCTGCACTTAAAGCAATGTTCTTTTGATCTCAATACTTAAACACTTAAGTTTAACTGTAGTAAATTTTGATATAATCACCTCACCATCTTCAATCAATAAAGAACATATGTGTGTTTTATTGCTTCAAACAACCAAAGTAGTCTCCATTTCTTGAAGTGCTCACAAACTTTGAGGGCAACAAATTTTACAACAAAATGTTTTAGTGTTGTGGAGGCCAGAAGGTGCAGACTAGGGGGAGGTGTCACACCCTTGACGCATGGTGGTCTGTGGCAGTGGCTAACCTTGGGCTCACAGAGTGCAGGAGAAAGGTCATCACATGCAACGTTTCCCATGGGGTACCTGCAGTAGACAGGGCTCCGAACTCGAAGTCAAAACCCCTCAGTGATGTGCTGTTGTCTCGGGGCTTACTCCAATCTCAGAATGATATAAGTCAAAGCAATCAATGTGTCACTTCCAAGCTCCTGATATGACACAGATGTTTGAGAAATATCAGTGCAAATCCTCCACATCCAGTCTGTGATCACATTAAAGAACATCATCGTTAGAAACACAACACCACAATTTTTGTATGAAGCTCACAGTTTCAAACGCTTCATCAACAACTTGTGTTCAAACCTCAACTGTTCCAAATCAAAACCAAATGTGGTGGAAAGAGGGGAGCTATGAAGTTTGTTTCAGTGTTCAAGGCACACCAGGCAAAGTCCAATTCTTCAGATTTGTCGGAATGGTGTTGGTGAAGTTCAGAAGCCGAGGACGGTTCTCCAGGCTTGGAGAGGGCCTCTGCTCAGTTCTCCTTCAACCCTGGCAGTTGACCCTGCTTCTTCCGCACGTTCCAGTGTAAACACTCAGCTAGGCTCTCAAACCAGTCATTCACAGGATCCCTGAAGCAGATCGATGGCACCGGGTAGCAAGAGGTAGTGATGGAAATGCTGAGGGGAAAGGATGTTTGTGTGAGCATTCAAACAGTTGTTCCACCCCACCTGGCCTCAGATTCCCACTTCATAATCACATCAGACTCTGATGCTCCAGTTTGATAATGTGGCTAAGGAGTTGGTGTAGGAGGGAGGCATAAGATGTTTAGATCATTGGGGGATTTCAATTTGCAGGTATATTGGGAAAATCAGGTTCGTGCTGGATTCCAAGAGGGGAAATTTCTAGAATGTCTAAGAGATGGCTTTTTAGAGCAGCTCATGGCTGAGCCCACTAGAGGATCAGCTATTCTGGATTGGTATTGGGCAATGAACCAGAATAGATTAGAGCGCTTAAGGTAAAAGAACTCTTAGGGACAAGTGATCGTAATATAATTGAATTCACCCTGAAATTTGAGAAGGAGAAGCTAAAGTCGGAGCTAGTGCTGAAGCTAAGTGCTAGTCAGAGTAGAACTAGGAGGATATTTCAGTTGAATACATGGCTTGAAAAATGGTGCAAGGGGGAGGGATTCAAATTTCTGGGGCATTGGAACCAGTTCTGGGGGAGGTGGGACCAGTATAAACAGGACGGTCTGCACCTGGGCTGGACTGGAACCAATGTCCTAGGGGTAGTGTTTGCTACTGCTGTTCAGGGGGCTTTAAACTAATGTGGCAGGGGAATGGGAACAAGTGCAGAGAGACAGAGAGGTATAAAATGAGGGTAGAAGCAAAAAGTAGTAAGGTGAAAAGTAAAAGTGGCAGGCAGGCAAATCCAGGGCAAAAAGTAAAAAGAGCCACTTTTCAACATAATTGTATAAGTGCTGAGAGTGTTGTAAAAACAAGCCTGAAGGCTTTGTGTGTCAATGCGAGGAGCATTCGTAACAAGGTGGATGAATTGAATGTGCAGATAGTTATTAATGAATATGATATAGTTGGGATCACAGAGATATGGCTCCAGGGTGACCAAGGATGGGAGCTCAACATCCAGGGATATTCAATATTCAGGAAGGATAGACAGGAAATAAAAGGAGGTGGGGTAGCATTGCTGGTTAGAGAGGAGATTAACACAATAGAAAGGAAGGACATTAGCCTGGAGGATGTGGAATCGATATGGGTAGAGCTGCATAAATAAGGGGCAGAAAACGCTGGTGGGAGTTGTGTACAGGCCACCTAGTAGTAGTGAGGTTGGGGGTGGCATTAAACAGGACATTAGAAATGCGTGCAATAAAGGAACAGTAGTTATAATGGGTGACTTCAATCTACATATAGATTGGGTGAACCAAATTGGTAAGGGTGCTGAGGAAGAGGATTTCTTGGAATGTATGCGGGATGGTTTTCTGAACCAACAAGTCGAGGAACCAACTAAAGAGCAGGCCATTCTAGATTGGGTATTGAGCAATGAGGAAGGGTTAGTTAGCAATCTTGTCGTGCAAGGCCTCTTGGGTAAGAGTGACCATAATATGGTGGAATTCTTCATTAAGATGGAGAGTGACATACTTAATTCAGAAACAAAGGTTCTGAACTTAAAGAAGGGTAACTTTGAAGGTATGAGACGTGAATTAGCTAAGATAGACTGGCAAATGATACTTAAAGGGTTGACGGTGGATATGCAATGGCAAGCATTTAAAGATTGCATGGATGAACTACAACAATTGTTCATCCCAGTTTGGCAAAAGAATAAACCAGGGAAGGTAGTGCACCCGTGGCTGACAAGGGAAATTAGGGATAGTATCAAGTCCAAAGAAGAAACATTTAAATTAGCAAAAAAAAAAGAGTGGCACACCTGAGGACTGGGAGAAATTCACAGACCAGCAGAGGAGGACAAAGGGCTTAATTAGGAAAGGGAAAAAAGATTATGAGAGAAAGCTGGCAGGGAACATAAAAACTAACTGTAAAAGCTTTTATAGGTACGTGAAAAGAAAAAGATTGGTCAAGACAAATGCAGGTCCTTTACAGTCAGAAACGGGTGAATTGATCATAGGGAACAAAGACATGGCAGACCAATTGAATAACTACTTTGGTTCTGTCTTCACTAAGAAGGACATAAATAATCTTCCGGAAATAGTAAGGGACCGTGGGTCTAGTGAGATGGAGGAACTGAGGGAAATACATGTTAGTAGGGAAGTGGTGTTAGGTAAATTGAAGGGATTAAAGGCAGATAAATTGCCAGGGCCAGATGGTCTGCATCCCAGAATGCTTAAGGAGGTAGCCCAAGAAACAGTGGATGCATTAGTGATAATTTTTCAAAACTCCTTAGATTCTGGATTAGTTCCTGAGGATTGGAGGGTGGCTAATGTAACCCCACTTTTTAAAAAAGGAGGGAGAGAGAAACTGGGGAACTATAGACCAGTTAGTCTGATATTGGTGGTGGGGAAAATGCTAGAGTAGGTTATCAAAGATGTGATAACAGCACATTTGGAAAGAGATGAATTCATCAGACAAAGTCAGCATGGATTTGTGAAAGGAAAATCATGTCTGTCGAATCTTACAGAATTTTTTGAAGATGTAACTAGTAGAGTGGATAGGGGAGAGCCAGTAGATGTGGTATATTTAGATTTTCAAAAGGCTTTTGACAAGGTCCCACACAGGAGATTAGTGTGCAAACTTAAAGCACACGGTATTGGGGGTATGGTATTGATGTGGATAGAGAATCGGTTGGCAGACAGGAAGCAAAGAGTGGGAGTAAACAGGACCTTTTCAGAATGGCAGGCAGTGACTAGTGGGGTACCGCAAGGCTCAGTGCTGGGACCCCAGTTGTTTACGATATATAAATGATTTAGATGAGGGAATTAAATGCAGCATCTCCAGGTTTGCAGATGACATGAAGCTGGGCGGCGGTGTTAGCTGTGAGGAGGATGCTAAGAGGATGCAGGGTGACTTGGATAGGTTAGGTGAGTGGGCAAATTCATGGCAGATGCAATTTAATGTGGATAAATGTGAGGTTATCCACTTTGGTTGCAAGAACAGGAAAACAGATTATTATCTGAACGGTGGCCGATTAGGAAAAGTGGAGATGCAATGAGACCTGGGTGTCATTGTACACCAGTCATTGAAGGTGGGCATGCAGGTACAGCAGGCGGTGAAAAAGGCAAATGGTATGTTGGCATTCATAGCAAAAGGATTTGAGTACAGGAGCAGGGAGGTTCTACTGCAGTTGTACAAGGCCTTGGTGAGATCGCACCTAGAATATTGTGTGCAGTTTTGGTCCCCTAATCTGAGGAAAGACATTCTTGCCATAAAGGGAGTACAGAGAAGGTTCATCAGATTGATTCCTGGGATGGCAGGACTTTCATATGAAGAAAGACTGGATCGACTAGGCTTATACTCACTGAAATTTAGAAGATTGAGGGGGGATCTTATTGAAACGTATAAAATTCTAAAGGGATTGGACAGGCTAGATGCAGGAAGATTGTTTCCGATGTTGGGGAAGTCCAGAACGAGGGTTCACAGTTTAAGGATAAAGGGGAAGCCTTTTAGGACCGAGATGAGGAAAAACTTCTTCACACAGAGAGTGGTGAATCTGTGAAATTCTCTGCCACGGGAAACAGTTGAGGCCGGTTCATTGGCTATATTTAAGAGGAAATTAGATATGGCCCTTGTGGCTAAAGGGATCAGGGGGTATGGAGAGAAAGCAGGTACAGGGTTCTGAGTTGGATGATCAGCCATGATCATACTAAATGGCAGTGCAGGCTCAAAGGGCTGAATGGCCTACTCCTGCACCTATTTTCTATGTTTCTAAGTCAGCTGTATCAGTATTACAGTCGAGTAAAGGGAATTACAGAGGCATGAGAGAGGAGTTGGCAAGAATTGATTGGTAAAGAACAGTGGCAGGGATGAAAGCAGAGCAGCAATGGCTGGAATTTCTGGAAGCAATTCAGAAGGCACTGGATATATACATCCCAAAGAGGAAGAAGTATTCTAAAGGAAAGATGACACAACCGTGGCTGACAAGAGAAGTCAAAGCCAACATAAAAGCCAAAGAGAGAGCATATAATAGAGCAAAAATTAGTGGGAAGTTAGAGGATTGGGAAGCTTTTAAAAATCAACAGAAGGCAACTAAAAATGTTATTAAAAAGTAAAGATGGAATATGAAAATAAGTTAGCCAATAATACTAAAGAGGATGTCAAAAATCTCTTAAGATATATGAAGTGTAAAAGAGAGGTGAAAGTGGATATCGGACCACTGGAAAACTATGCTAGAGAGGTAGTAATGGGGAGCAAAGAGACGGCCGACAAACTGAGTAAGTATTTTGCATCAGTCTTCACAGTGGAAGACACTAACAGTATGGTGGAAGTTCTAGATGTCAGGCGTCAGAAGTGAGTGAAGTTTCCATTACTAACGAGAAGGTTCTTGGGAAATTGAAAGGTCTGAAGGTAGATAAGCCACCTGGAACAGATGATGTACGCCCCAGGGTTCTGAAAGAGGTTGCTGAAGAGATTGTGGAGCCATTAGTAATGATCTTACTAATGAATGGAATGGTTCTGGAAGACTGGGAAATTGCAAATGTCACTCCAATTTTCAAGAAGGGAGAGAGACAGAAGAAAGGAAACTCTAGATTAGTTAGCCTGAACTCAGTGGTTGGGAAGACGTTGGAGTTGTTTATTAAGGATGAGGTCTCAAGATACTTGGAGGCACATGATAAAACAGGCCATAGTCAGCATGGTTTCCTCAAGGGAAAACATTGCCTGACAAATCTGTTGGAATTCTTTGAAAAAAAATAACAAGCAGGGTAGACAAAGGAGAATTGGTTGACTTGTGTACTTGGATTTTCAGAAGGCCTTTGACAAGGTGCCACACATCAGGCTTTTTAACGAGCTACAAGTCCATGGTATTACATGAAAGATTCTAGTACAGATAAAGCAGTGGCTAATTGGCAGGAGGTAGAAGAAATGAAAGGGTTGACTATTTTCTAAGTGGTCAGAAAATACAAAAAACTGAAGCGCAAAGGGATTTGGGAGACCTTGTGCAGACATGCCTAAAGGTTAATTTGCAGGTTGAGTCTGCAGTGTGGAGGGTAAATGCAATGTTAGCATTCATTTCAAGAGGATTAGAATATGAAAGCAAGAATGTAATGTTGAAACTTTATAAAGCACTGGTGAGGCCCCATTTGGAGTATTGTGAGCAGATTTGAGCCCTTTATCTAAGGGCTGTGCTGAAACTGGAGAGGATTCAAAGGAGGTTCACAAAAATTCCAGGATTGAATGGCTTATCATATCAAGAATGGGCCTGTATTCACTAGAATTCAGAAGAATGAAAGGTGACCTCATTGAAACCTATCGAATGGTGAAAGGCCTTGATAGAGTGGATGTGGAGAAGATGTTTCCTATAATATGAGAGTCTAAGACCAGAGGGGACAGCCTCAGAATTCAGGGGTGTTCTTTTAAAACAGAAATGAAGAGGAGTTTCTTTAGCTAGGGTGTGGTGAATCTGTGGAGTTCTTTACCACAGGCAGCAATGGAGACCAAGTCTTTAAGTATATTTAGGGCACAGATTAATAGATTTTTGATTTTCAGGGCATCTGAGGGGATACAGGAAGAAGGGAAGAGATTGGGGCTGAGAGGAAATGGCAGAGCAGACTCCATGGGCCAAATGGTTTTATTCTGCTCCTATATCTTATGGTCTAATTCATTCTGTTACAGGAAACACCCAGTGGGAAGAACCGTAAATGTTTGCAGTGAATCTCAGTAAATACAAAACTGGGCGACGCAGGGGTTACAGTGATCCTTTCATTCACAGAATTATTACAATCGCTGACCCCTGCACCCTGTGATGAACCTGGCAGGACATGAGGGTCATAAACCTCACCAGGCAGGGGAGAGACCCACAGCCGTACCCAGTATGCACAGCCACCACTCACCTGTCCCCGTGACAGATCTCCTGCCGCTTCCGACCATCGAACGAGACCCAGGCAGTATTCCTGGTGTCCGGAGACAGCATTACCTGGAAGGATAATTTCCCCAGTTAGGATCAGGCTGTGTCTGAACTAGAACGGAAACCATGGGCAATCCCCGATATGTGTCAGAGCATCAGTCAGGGCCACAATGACATCAGAATCCAGTGCACTCTGTTTCAGCTCCATTACAACATAACACCGTGTGGAAACAATGTCAAACCTCTGCTTAGCACAGCCTTATGAGCATTAGTTGAGCGAGCTATGGCTTTTCTCTTTGGAGCAAAGGAGGATGAGAGGTGATTTGATAGAGGTGTACAAGATGATAAACGAACAGCCAGAGACTTTTTCCCAAGACAGAAATGGCACTGTTGGGCATTATTTTGTGATTGGAAGGAAGTATAAGAGGGATGACAGAGGTAGGTTTTTTTTTTAAAGCACAAAGTGATGGATGCTTTAGGGGGGGTGGTAGAGGCAGATATATTAAGATAGAAAATGGTAGATTATGTGGGAGTGAAAGGTTAGATTGATCTTAGAGTAGGTTAAAAGGTTGACACAACATTGTGGGCCGAAGGGCCTGTACTGGCTATAAAATTGTATGTTCTTTCTCTTTATAAAGAGACTATGCAAAAATGTATTTTCCACTGATAAGTGAGACTAGAACTAGGTGATATAGTCTCAAGATTAAGGGGAATAGATTTAGGATGGAGATGAGGAGATACTGATTTTCCCAGAGAGCAGAGAATCTGTGGAATTCTCTGCCCAGGAAATCAGTAGATTTCCTTAATATACTTCAGCCTTAATATACTTAAGACACAGTTAGATTGATACTTGCACAGCAGGGGAATTAAGGGTTCTGGGAAAAGGCTGGTAGGTAGAGCAGAGTCCACGTCCAGATCAGACATGATCTTATTGAATATGTAGGTGCAGGCTCAATGGGACAGATGTACTTATGTTAAAAGAAAGCAGATTTTGTCATTCCCAAGATGATGGAATTCTGCAGTGATGGAGATTGTGACAATTAATTGGCCGTTTAAAAATTTTGTCAAAGGAGTTTAGGAATGGAGGGGTCTGGAAGGCAATGGTCCAGATGAGGGTCAATGTGAAGAGGCAGTTTAAATGGTTCAGCATGGACTGGATGGGCTGAAGGACCTTACTGTGCTGTAGTGTTCTCTGACTACTGGTTACAGAACTACTACTATTACAGAACAGCAGACTCAGGACGGGACAGAGGGACGTGAAACAAGTTTCATGGCACATGTCAGTGATAATGAACCTGACGGGGAAGACACCCACTTACAGCAGGGTATCAACCAATCACACAAGGGGAGAACACCACAGCCCCAGGCCGGAGGCTCATTACCTGCAGCTCCACTCCTGCCGGGACGACGATGGGCCGGAAGGAGAGCGAATGAGGACAGATGGGCGTGATCATGATCGCTGGCACGTTGGGATGGATCATGGATGCTCCTGCTGCTGCTGCATACGCCGTACTTCCTGTCGGCGTCGAGACGATTACCCCTGTGGGGGAATGTCCAGATTCATCAGACTGCATCACTTTTTTAAGCTGACTCAGCTGAAACCATGGTAATACTAGTGACGCATCCCTACCCCCAGTAATCCAGTGAGGCGACTCCAGTAATACCGGTGAGGCAACCCTACCCCCAGTAATCCAGTGAGGCGACTCCAGTAATACTGGTGAGGCGACTCCAGTAATACTAGTGAGGCAACCCTACCCCCAGTAATACTGGTGAGGCGACCCTACCCCCATAATACCGGTGAGGCGACCCTACCCTCAGTAATACCGGTGAGGTGACCCTACCTCCAGTAATACCAGTGAGGCGACCCTACCCCCATAATACCGGTGAGGTGACCCTACCCCCAGTAATCCAGTGAGGCGACTCCAGTAATACTGGTGAGGCGACCCTACCCCCATAATACCGGTGAGGCGACCCTACCCCCATAATACCAGTGAGGCGACTCCAGTAATACTGGTGAGGCGACCCTACCCCCGTAATACCGGTGAGGCGACCCTACCCCCATAATACCGGTGAGGTGACCCTACCCCCAGTAATACCAGTGAGGCGACCCTACCCCCAGTAATCCAGTGAGGCGACTCCAGTAATACCAGTGAGGCGACCCTACCCCCAGTAATCCAGTGAGGCGACTCCAGTAATACTGGTGAGGCGACCCTACCCCCGTAATACCGGTGAGGCGACCCTACCCCCAGTAATACCGGTGAGGTGACCCTACCCCCAGTAATACCAGTGAGGCGACCCTACCCCCAGTAATCCAGTGAGGCGACTCCAGTAATACTGGTGAGGCGTACTACCCCCAGTAATACTAGTGAGGCAACCCTACCACCAGTAATACTGGTGAGGCGACCCTACCCCCGTAATACCGGTGAGGCGACCCTACCCCCAGTAATACCGGTGAGGTGACCCTACCCCCAGTAATACCAGTGAGGCGACCCTACCCCCATAAGACACAGGAGCAGAATTATGCCATTTGGCCCATTGAGTCTGCTCCACCATTCAATCATGGCTGATTTATTATCCCTCTCAATCCCATTCTCCTGTCTTCTCCCCGTAATCTTTGATACTCTGACTAATCAAGAACCTATCAACCTCCATTTTGAATATACTAAATTCTCTGTGGCAATGAGTTCCACACACTCCACCAAATTCCTCCACATCTCAATTCTAAATGGATATCTCTCTATTCTGAGGCTGTGTTCTCTGGTCCTAGACTCTCCCACTGTAGGAAACATCCTCTCCACATCCATTCTGTCTAGGCCTTTCAATATTTAATAGGTTTCAATGAGATTCTCTCTCATTCTTCTAAACTCAAATGAGAACAGGCCTAGAGCCATCAAATGTTCTTTATTTTTAACCCTTTCATTCCTGGAATCATTCTGATGAACCTCCTCTAGACCCTCTCCAATGTCAGCACAGATGTGGGACCTAAAAGTGCTCAAGTGAAATAATATGGAATATTTCTTCTTCTTTTCTGAAGGATAAATGTAATAGACAAAATAAATCTGTCACACTCAGCTTGCATCAAAACTGCTGACAGAAACACATTTCAGCAGCTGACGTATAAGATTGTGAGATGAAATCTCAAACTGAAAACTCTCAGTGAAGCTCCAAATGGCTGAACACCTGGTCAAGGACAGGTGACCTGGGAGGTAGGAAAGTGTTGACAAGAACTAAATCTTCTCCCACCACCTAATATTCCTGTGCTAAATGCAAATAATGGCAAGTTGAAATTTTTTTGCAGAACTCGAGTCTTGCTTTGACACCTAAATTCAGAGATCAGTTTGAGCGCATCCTTGGTGACAAGACCACTGCAGGGCTTTTGTCAGGATGGTGGAACCAGCTCTGCACTCACCATCTCCCTGCACCGTGGTTATAAGGCGTCCATCCAGAAACAAGTCCACATTAGAGAGGTACGAAGAAGGACCACGGTCAACCACAACTTCATTCAGGACCTTAAGGAATGGAGAGGAGGGAATCATTAAATCTCTGATTCTAGAGATCAGTGGTTTCAAAGAGAAGAGGGGACACGCCAGAGTAAGGATGGGGGACCATAAGCCCATATGACATAGGACTGGCCCAAGCCTGACTGCGAAAACAGGAGGTTTGGGCATGGTGCTAGCAACTCCATTCCATAAAAACCAGTACAAGAGAAACGTCAAAAGAAGCTTCAGGATCTCATCCTGAGAGAGGATGGGTCTTTGAAGATGGACTACACTTCGAAAATGGATAACTTGAAAGACTGGCCCTGGATAGAGGATCTGATGAGCTGCTGTTGGCAATCTATGCCCCATAGTTAAAGGACAAAGAGGAAGAGGAGCAGGAGGAGAAGGGGGGGAGGAAGAGGGAGGAGGAGGAAGGTGTGAGGAGGAAGGTGTGAGGAGGAAGGGGTGAGGAGGAAGGGGTGAGGAGGAAGGGGTGAGGAGGAAGGGGTGAGGAGGAAGGGGTGAGGAGGAAGGGGTGAGGAGGAAGGGGTGAGGAGGAAGGGGTGAGGAGGAAGGGAAGAGAAGGAAGGGGAAGAGGAAGAGGAAGGGCGAGGAGGAAGGAGAGGGGAAGAGGGAGGAGGAAGGGGGAGAAGAGGAAGAGGGTGAGGAGGAGGAAGGAAACAGGGGGAAGGGGGAGGAAGAAGGAAGAAGCAGGTGGAGGAGGAAGATTGAGGAGGAAATTGTTGTTCAACTAGGTGGTAGTGGAACTAGTGAGCATGGGTTTGCCAGGTGGACGTGTTTGTACATGGCTCCAGATCTCTATGTGGAGAGCATGCCTTTGGGAGGGGGATGGTGTGAGATGTTAACCACCTCTCACACTGCCCTACACCCTGCTGTGGCAGCTCCATGGATTGTATAGGACCAGTGTACTGACCCTAGTGGGACAGACAACTTGCTGTCTGCTTGAGACACTGCTAGCCTGATTCACTGATTCATTGGCGAGACCGATGGTGGGGGAGCTGCACTGTCTCAGTTGTAACAAGGATCAGTATGTTTTCCGCTATTATAACTATATGTGCTTCATGTGCCGTGTGCTTTGTACCGTGGCTCTGGAGGAACGCTGTTTCACTTACGCTATTCATTTGAATGGTTGAATGACAATCAAACTTGAACTTGAACTTCACATCTTCTCCAAAACCCAGTAGCTCAAGTGTATTCAACTGGCAACTGTAGCCCTGAAGCCTCATGGATCAGTGGCCGTCCCATCACATCCACCAGGCCCTTGCCCCAACCCTTAGGTGCTGTGATCTCACCTGGTAGTGGGTGACCTGTTTCCTTGGGTGGACATCCCCACACATGGTGTTGATCAGCCCGTTCTCCTCCAGTCCGTGCTGATGGTCAGGATGGTGTTCTTTCACCACTTTCACCTTGAGCCTGCTCCTCAGGGTGATGGCGACATTCCCTGAGGACAACAGAGTGATCCCTCATTCATCACCATTGTTGAATTACACCATTTAATTGCTATTTTTCTTTGCTTCGTAACATATTACCTGCTTAGAGCTTTATATTCATTGCTCAGGACAATGAGATTCAGGGCCAATTTAACTACCAGTATACATGTAATTGTTTAGTATGCATCCTATGCATGATTTGGGAAGCTTCTCTTGGTATTGCATTATTTGGTATTGCATAAGATTTTTGGATCATTGGGCTCTCTTGCAGGGAAGGTGGGACCTGTACAGAAGGGATGGTTTGTGCCTGAACTGGAGGGGGACTAATATCCTAGTGGGCAGGTTTGTTAACGTTGCATGGTTGGGTTTAAACTGGAGTTGCAGGGCGATGGGAACCAGAGTGCCAGAACAGTTAGTGGAGAGGCTGTGGAGGCAGATATTGGCGAGACCTCAGACAGAGTCAGCAATCAAAAGGTTGAGCATGGTGCAACTAGTGTCCTGAGCTGCGTATATTTCAATGCACGAAGTATCGTAGGAAAGGCAGATAATAGGGCTGAAGATGAGGTAGCTGGTTTACAAACAGGCAATGTGTAGTGAGGAGAGGTTGCTGATAGGGCAAAATTGTAGTCAACAGGATGAGTTGAAATGTAAAAGGCAGACAAAATCAAAAAATGGTGGACTGTTCTTGGACTACAGTTCAGGATTCAACACCATAATTCCCTCCAGGCTTGACAAGAAGCTCAGAGACCTCAGCTTTCACCCTGCCTTGTGTGGCTGGATCCTGGACTTCCTGTCAGATCACCTCTGCCCCTCAACACAAGTGTCCTTCAAGCTGTGTCTTAAGCCCCTTCCTTTGCTCTCTGTATACCCATAACTGTGTCTCTACCCACAGTTCCAATCCGCTAATTAAATTTGCTGACAATACTACACTGATTGGCCTAATCTCAAATAATAATGAGGCAGCCTACAGAGAAGTCATCACCCTGACTGAGTGGTGTCAAGAAATCAACTTCTCCCTCAATGTCACAAAAACACAGGAGAAATGGAGGCAGACTAATCCCTATTGACATTAGTGGATCTGGGGTTGAGAGGATGAACAGCTTCACGTTCCTTGGCATAAACATCACCGAGGACCTCACGTAGTTTGTACATACCGGCTGTGCAGTGAAAAAGGCAGAACAGCGCCTCTTTCACCTCAGACGGTTGAAGAAGTTTGGTATGGGCCCCCAAATCCTAAGAACTTTCTACAGGGGCACAATCAAGAGCATTCTGACTGGCTGGGATGTGAACTGTACCTCCCTCAGTCGCAGAACTCTGTAGAGAGTGGTGCGGACAGCCCAGTGTATCTGTACATGTGAACTTCCCACAGGAAGATTCAGGACATTTACAGAGACAAGTGTGTTAAAAGGGCCCGAAGGATCATTGGGGACCTGAGTCACCCCAACCACAAACTGTTCCAGTTGCTACCATCAGGGAAATGGTACCTCGGCATAAAAGCCAGGACCATTAGGCTCCAGGACAGCTTCTTCCACCAGGCCATCAGACTGATTAATTCATGCTGATACAATTGTATTTCTATGTTACATTGACTATCCTGTTGTACATACTGTTTATTATAAATTACTATAAATTGCACATTGCACATTTAGACGGAGACATAACATAAAGATTTTTACTCATGTATATGAAGGATATAAGTAATAAAGTCAATTCAATTAAATTCAAAAGGCGAATACAAGACAGAAGGTGTATCTGAATGCGTGCTGTATATGGAATAAGGTCGATGAACTTGCAGCACAGTTGCAGATTGGCAGGTATGATGTTGTGGGCATCACTGAATCATGGCTGAAAGAAGATTATAACTGAGAGCTCAATGTACGAGGATACACATTGTACCGAAACAACAGACAGGAAGCCAGAT
Organism: Hypanus sabinus; assembly: GCF_030144855.1. NCBI lineage: Eukaryota > Metazoa > Chordata > Chondrichthyes > Myliobatiformes > Dasyatidae > Hypanus > Hypanus sabinus. Next base: position 46,254,520 of record NC_082732.1, read on the forward strand.
GGCATGGCATTGTTCTGTTGGTAAAAAATGAACTCAAGTCATTAAAAACAAGTGAGATAGGATCAGAAGATGTTGAATCTTTGTGAATATAGCTAAGGAACTGCAAGGGTAAAAATACCCTGATGGGTATTGTATACAGGCCCCCAAACAGTAGTAAGGAAATGGCCTACAAATTACAATGAAAATACATGCAAAAAGGGCAATGTTAAAATGGTCATGGGGGATTTCAATATGCAAATAGACTGGGAAAATCAGGTTGGTGCTGGATTCCAGGAGGAGGAATTTCTAGAATGCCTACGAGATGGCTTTTTAGAGCAGCTCATGGTTGAGCCCACAAGGGATCAGTTATTTTGTATTGGGGGTTGTGCAATGAAGTGGAATTGATTAGAGAACTTAAGGTAAAAGAACCTTAATATGATTGAATTCACCCCAAATTTTGAGAAGGAGAAGTTAAAGTCAAATGTATCAGTATTACAGTGGAATAAAGGAAACTACAGAAGCATGAGGGAGCTTTTGACCAGAATTGATTAGAAAAGAACACTGGCAGGGATGATGGCAGAGCAGCAATAGCTGGAATTTCAGGAAGCAATTCGAAAGGCACAGGACATATACATCTCAAAGAGGAAAAATTATTCTGAAGGGAAGATGACACAACTGTGGCTAACAAGAGAAGTCAAAGACAACATAAAAGTCAAAGAGAGGACATATAATAGAGCAAAAATTAGTGGGAAGTTAGAAGATTGGGAAGCTTTTAAAAAATCAATAGAAGGCAACTAAAAAAGTCAATAAGGTAAATGAAAATATATGAAAATATAGAATACCAAACTAAGCTAACCAATATTATTAAAAGTGTCTTCAGATACATAAAGTGTAAAAGAGAGGCAAAAGTGGATATCGGGCTGCTGGAACACGATACCGGAGGGATTAATAGGGACAAAGAACTGAATAAGCATTTTGCATCAGTCTTCAGGGTGGAAGACACTAGCAGTGTGGTAGAAGTTTCAGGGGTCAGGGATCATGAAGTGGGTGAAGTTACCGTATCTTGAGAGAAGATTCTTGGGAATCTGAAAGGTCTTAAGGTAGATAAGTCACCTGCACCAGATTATGCACTCCCCAGAGTTCTGAAGGAAATGGCTGAAGTGATTGTGGAGGTGTAAGTGATGATCTTCCAAGAATCAGTGGATTCAGGAATGGCTCTGGAGAACTGGAAAATTACAAATATCACTCCACGCCTTAAGAAGGGAGGATGGCAAAGAAAGGAAATTTTAGGCCAGTTAGTCTGACCTCAGTGATTGGGAAGATGTAGGAATCCATCATTAAGGATGAGGTTTCAGAGTACTTGGAGACTAATGATAAAATCAGTCAAAGACAGCAAGGATGCTGTAAAGGGAAATCTTGCCTGAGAAATCTGTTAGAGCTCTCCAAGAAAATAACAAGCAGAGTGGACAAAGGAGTCAGTGGATGTCATTTATTTGGATTTTCAGAAGGCATTTGATAAGGTACCACATGAGGCCGCTTAACAAGATAAATTCCAATCATGTTACAGGAAAGATACTGGGATGGATAGAGGAATGGCTGACAGGCAGGAGACAGTGAGTGGGAATAAAAGGGGCTTTTTCTAGTCAGCTACCAGTGACTAGTGGTGCTCCTCAGAGGTCAGAAATGGGGCTGCTACTTTTCACATTGTTTGTCAATGATTTAGATAATGGAATTGATGTCTTTCTGGCAAAGTTTGCAGATAATACAAAGTTAGGTGGAGGGGTAGGTAGTGCTGAGGAAGCAATGTGATTGCAGCAGGACAGACAAATTGGAAGAATGGGCAAAAAAGTGGCAGATGGAATACAGTGTTGGGAAATGTATGATAATGCATTTTGATAGAAGGAACAATAGTGTGCACTATTATCTAGATGGCGAGGAGATTCAAATATCAGAGGTGCAGAGGAGTCCTCATGCAAGACTCCCAGAAGGTTAATTTATAGGTTGAGTCTGTGGTAAAGAAGTCAAATACAATGTTGGCATTTATTTCAAGGGGAATAGAATATAAAAGCAAGGAGATAATGCTGAGCCTTTATAAGACACTAGTCAGGCTGTACTTGGAGTACTGTCAATAGTTTTAGGGGTTATTTCTCAGAAAGGGTGTGTTGTCATTGGAGAGAATCCAGAGGAGGTTCACAGGGATGATTCTGGGAATGAAAGGGTTAACATATGAGTTACTGTTTGGCAGCTTTGGGCCTGTAGTCACTGGAATTTAGAAGAATGCGTGGGGATCACATTGAAACCTACCGAATGTTGAAAGGACTAGATAAGGTGGATGTGGAGAGGATGTTTCCTATGATGGGGCTATCCAGAACTAGAGGGCACAGCCTCAGAATTGAGGGGTGACTTTTTAGAACAGAGGTAAGGAGAAATTTTTTTAGCCAGAGAGTGGTGAATCTGTGGAATGTTCTGCCACAGACTGCGGTGGAGGTCAAGTCTGTGGGTATATTTAAGGTAGAAGTTAATAGTTTACTGATCAGTCAGGCCATCAAAGAATATAGCGAGAAGGCAGGTGTATGGGGTTGAGTGGGATCTGGCATCAGCCATTATGAAATGGTGGAGCAGACTAGATTGTCTGAATGGCCTAATACTGCTCCTATGTCTTATGGTCTTAAGATGTTTTGGGGTACTTGGAGGTACATGATAAAATAAGCCAAAGTCAGTCAGGAGAAATCTTGCCTAACAAATCTGTTGGAATTCGTTGAGGAAATAACAAGCAGGATAGACAGTGAATTAATGGATGTTGTTTATTTGTATTTTCAGAAGGACTTTGACAAAGTGCCACATATGAGGCTGCTAAACAGGGTAAGAGCAATGTTAGCATTCATTTTGAGATGACTAGAATATAAGAGCAAGCATGTAATGCTGAGGCTTTATGGATCATTGGAACAGTTTTGGGTCACTTTTCTATAAAAAGATGTGTTGGCATTGGAGAGAGTCCAGAGGAGATTCTGGGAATAAGAGGGTTAACTTATGAGAAGCGATTGATGGGTCTGAGCCTATACTCACTGGAGCTTAGAAGAATCAGAAATCTATCAACTATTTAAAGGCCTAGATAGAGTAGATGTGGAGAGAATTTTTCCTATAGTGGGGGAGTCTATTTAGAAAAGAGATAAGGAGGGATTTCTTTAGTCAGAGGTGGTGAATCCGTGGAATTCATTGCTACAGATGGCTGTGAAGGCCAAGTCATTGAGCATATTTAAAGTTGATAGGTTCTTGATTAGTCAGGGTGTCAAAGGTTATGGGAGAAGGCAGGAAAATGGGGTTGAGAGGGAAAATAAATTAACCATGATGGATTGGCAGAGCAGACCTGATGGGCCAAATAGCCTAATTCTGCTCCTGTGTCTTCTGGTGTTAATATGGATAAATAACTAGTGTTCACTGTGGACATGATGTTCAAATAGCCAGTGCCTGTGACTATGACTCATGTATGTTTGAAATGCGTAATTTCATATATATCCATTAGAGTTAAGCTTTCAGCATGCACACAAGGGTGGTGAGATTACTTCATCATACTCAAACATGTGGTACCTTCAATCACTTGCGTAACCTGTGACTGGTAGGTGTCAAAGTTGAATGGTGTCAAGAATCCTAAGGAGCCAAGATGGAAAGCCATCACCGGTGGGACACTACCCTGTTAAACATGAAGGTGAGTCAGAATAAACCCTTTATATCCAAACAAATGCTATTCCCTTGACACGCATGCGGATTTAAGGCAAACATCATAAGCCATCCTACACATTGGCCACTTTGAACAGGAACAGAACATACTGGACACACCAGGCCCTTCAGCCCATGATGTTGTGCTGACCTATTAACCTACTCTAACATCAGTCTAACCCTTCCCTCCTACATCCTCCTATCTAAGATGTCCTGAAATGTGCCTCATGTATCTGCCTCTACCACCAACTCTGGCATCATATTCCACACACACCCACCACTCTCTGTAGAAAATAAACCTCTGACAGTCAGTGTCTCTATAATCTCCTCTTAATCACCTTAAAGTTATGCTCCCTCCAGTTTAGGATATCACTGGGTGAGCACAGTGATTTGCTGGCAGCAAACCAAACTATAAACTATTGGATTAATCACATTTTTTTTTGGAAACAATCACTGCAAGGAGGAGGAGTTTAGGAGAGTCAATGGCACCTAACAGCAACTCCTTTGCTTGCATCTTCGGAAACAACTCTATTTTTATCTTTACTATCTCCATTTTTCCCTTTCACCATTCTTTTGAAGACCCTGACCTGGAGTTACACACTGACTATGGTTCTTTGCGGGAATGGGACCCGCTCTCTGGGTTTTATGACTGGCCATTATTCGGCTCGCCAAGGGTGCGGCCTAACAGCTTTGCTCACCTTTGGAGGTCCAAGATTTCGTGGCTCTGGAGTTGGGGGTGGTCAGAGGTCAGTGTCCTGGCAGAAGATCAGTGTGTCATGAGAGTTGGAAGACCTGAGATCTTTGGCCACAGAGCTTGGAAAAAGCGATGCAACTGACTTTTAACATCGTAAACCAGCGAGGTATTTGTTATGTCTCCCCTCTCGCTGTGAAACGGAGACACTTCTTTCTCGCTTATTTGGGGGAGAGAGAGAGAGTCGGGGGTATGTTGAATACCGGGTGAATGAGTAGTCTTTAGAGTATTGCAAGTCTGTGTCTTTGTTGTTGCTTTGCTGCATGATTGAGTACTTGGTGGTGGGTGCCGATTTTTTTTTGCTGGTGGGGGGAGGTGGGATCATTGCTTGCTGCCTCTTATGCGCAGGAGAGAGGAGAGCTGAGGGGGACTTTGGGGTTCTAACATTTAACTGTCATTCATCCTTTCAGAGTACTCCTCTGTTTTTCGTGGATGCTTGTGAAGAAAAAGCATTTCAGGATGTATATTGAATACATTTCTCTGACATTAAATGTACCTTCGAAACCTTTGCAATCAGTGGCCTGTAACTTCCCTTTTGAAGCTGTGCTTTTTAACCACCTGTTCAAACTGCTATTTTTGCAGTGCGAACTAGGTGCAGGATGATGGTTACAATTGTGGCAGGTACGGGCTGAATTGAGGCAGTGAGGCTCAGGCCCGAGAGTGGGGAATCGAGGAAGTGGGGCTCAGGCCCGAGAGTGGGGAATCGAGGCAGTGCGGCTCAGGCCCCAGCATGGGGAATCGAGGCAGCGCGGCTCAGGCCCGAGAGTGGGGAATCGAGGCAGTGCGGCTCAGGCCCGAGAGTGGGGAATCGAGGCAGTGCGGCTCAGGCCCGAGAGTGGGGAATCGAGGCAGTGCAGCTCAGGCCCGAGAGTGGGGAATCAGGCCAATGGGGCTCAGACCCGAGAGTGGGGAATCGAGGCAGTGGGGCTCAGGCCCGAGAGTGGGGAATCAGCCAGTGGGGCTCAGGCCTGAGAGCGGGGACTGAGCTAATGCTTGGCCATTGCTGGAGGTGATTCAATGCAACAGAACCGAGATGAGCTGAGCCAGCAGAGTCTGGGCCCGAGAGCATATCGAAGCAGCAGGGCATGGGTCCAAGAGTGAGGAATGACCTGTGGTTTGGCTGATTTAAGTGCCAAGCCATATTGGAAAGGTCAGATACAGGCCAAGTTGAGGTGGCAGGGCCCGGACCCAGGCCTGAGAGTGTATCGAAGCAGCAGGGCCAGGGGCCGAGAGCGAGGAGCGACCCAAGGTTTTGGGCGATTTAAGTGTCAGGCCAGATTGGAAAGGTCAGGGTGTCGGGGCCAGAGAAGAGGGATGGACTGGTGTTCAGCTCGCTGCTCTGCAAGTTTCACTTGTCACTACGCTGAACTGAGGTGGTTGCCCATAACTTACGGATTTTTGGATCAGCTGCAGTGAAGGCTGGCTTTGTGGTAGTGGACTCGTTTATGAACTTCAGTTCTGAATGTTATTTACTTATTTTTAATTTTGCACTCAACATCAGTAAGACCAAAGAGCTTATTGTGGACTTCAGGAAGGGTGAGACAGGGAACACGAATCAATCCTCAGAGGGGTCAGAGGTGGAGAGAGTGAGCAGTTTCAAATTCCTGGGTGCCTGAGGATCTAAACTGGTCCCAACATATCAAGGCAGCAATAAAAAAGGCAAGACCGTGGCTATATTTCACTTGAAAACTTCGACAAATGTACCATGGAGAGCATTCTGACAGGCTTCATCACTGTCTGGAATGGAGAGGGGGTGCTACTTCACAAGATCGAAAGCAGCTCTAGAAAGTTGTAAAATTAGTCAGCTCCATCGTGGGTATCAACCTCCGTAGTTATTAATAGATAATAACAGATAGATATTAATGAATATGATATAGTTGGGATCACAGAGACATGGCTCCAGGGTGACCAAGGATGGGAGCTCAACATCCAGGGATATTCAATATTCAGGAGGGATAGACAGGAAAGAAAAGGAGGTGGGGTAGCATTGCTGGTTAGAGAGGAGATTAATGCAATAGAAAGGAAGGACATTAGCCTGGAGGATGTGGAATCGATATGGGTAGAGCTGCATAACACTAAGGGGCAGAAAACGCTGGTGGGGGTTGTGCACAGGCCACCTAACGGTAGTAGTGAGGTTGGGTTGGCATTAAACAGGAAATTAGAAATGCGAGCAATAAAGGAACAGTAGTTATAATGGGTGACTTCAATCTACATATAGATTGGGTGAACCAAATTGGTAAGGGTGCTGAGGAAGAGGATTTCTTGGAATGTTTGCGGGATGGTTTTCTGAACCAACATGTCGAGGAACCAACTAGAGAGCAGGCCATTCTAGATTGGGTATTGAGCAATGAGGAAGGGTTAGTTAGCAATCTTGTTGTGCGAGGCCTCTTGGGTAAGAGTGACCACAATATGGTGGAATTCTTCATTAAGATGGAGAGTGACATACTTAATTCAGAAACAAAGGTTCTGAACTTAAAGAAGGGTAACTTTGAAGGTATGAGACGTGAATTAGCTAAGATAGACTGGCAAATGATACTTAAAGGGTTGATGGTGGATATGCAATGGCAAGCATTTAAAGATCGCATGGATGAACTACAACAATTGTTCATCCCAGTTTGGCAAAAGAATAAACCAGGGAAGGTAGTGCACCCATGGCTGACAAGGGAAATTAGGGATAGTATCAAGTCCAAAGAAGAAACATATAAATTAGCAAAAAAAAAGAGTGGCACACCTGAGGACTGGGAGAAATTCAGAGACCAGCAAAGGAGGACAAAGGGCTTAATTAGGAAGGGGGGAAAAAAGATTATGAGAAAAAGCTGGCAGGGAACACAAAAACTGACTGTAAAAGCTTTTATAGATACGTGAAAAGAAAAAGATTGGTCAAGACAAATGTAGGTCCTTTACAGTCAGAAACAGGTGAATTGATCATAGGGAACAAAGACATGGCAGACCAATTGAATAACTACTTTGGTTCTGTCTTCACTAAGAAGGACATAAATAATCTTCCAGAAATAGTAAGGGACCGTGGGTCTAGTGAGATGGAGGAACTGAGGGAAATACATGTTAGTAGGGAAGTGGTGTTAGGTAAATTGAAGGGATTAAAGGCAGATAAATCCTCAGGGCCAGATGGTCTGCATCCCAGAGTGCTTAAGGAAGTAGCCCAAGAAATAGTGGATGTATTAGTGATAATTTTTCAAAACTTCTTAGATTCTGGATTAGTTCCTGAGGATTGGAGGGTGGCTAATGTAACCCCACTTTTTAAAAAAGGAGGGAGAGAGAAACCGGGGAATTATAGACCAGTTAGTCTGACATCGGTGGTGGGGAAAATGCTGGAGTCGGTTATCAAAGATGTGATAACAGCACATTTGGAAAGAGATGAATTCATCAGACAAAGTCAGCATGGATTTGTGAAAGGAAAATCATGTCTGACGAATCTTATAGAATTTTTTGAAGATGTAACTAGTAGAGTGGATAGGGGAGAGCCAGTGGATGTGGTATATTTAGATTTTCAAAAGGCTTTTGACAAGGTCCCACACAGGAGATTAGTGTGCAAACTTAAAGCACACGGTATTGGGGGTATGGTATTGATGTGGATAGAGAATTGGTTGGCAGACAGGAAGCAAAAAGTGGGAGTAAACGGGACCTTTTCAGAATGGCAGGCAGTGACTAGTGGGGTACCGCAAGGCTCAGTGCTGGGACCCCAGTTGTTTACAATATATATTAATGAATTAGACGAGGGAATTAAATGCAGCATCTCCAAGTTTGCGGATGACACGAAGCTGGGCGGCGGTGTTAGCTGCGAGGAGGATGCTAAGAGGATGCAGGGTGACTTGAATAGGTTAGGTGAGTGGGCAAATTCATGGCAGATGCAATTTAATGTGGATAAATGTGAGGTTATCCACTTTGGTTGCAAGAACAGGAAAACAAATTATTATCTGAACGGTGGCCGATTAGGAAAAGGGGAGATGCAACGAGACCTGGGTGTCATTGTACACCAGTCATTGAAGGTGGGCATGCAGGTACAGCAGGCAGTGAAAAAGGCAAATGGTATGTTGGCATTCATAGCAAAAGGATTTGAGTACAGGAGCAGGGAAGTTCTACTGCAGTTGTACAAGGCCTTGGTGAGACTGCACCTAGAATATTGTGTGCAGTTTTGGTCCCCTAATCTGAGGAAAGACATTCTTGCCATAAAGGGAGTACAGAGAAGGTTCACCAGATTGATTCCTGGGCTGGCAGGACTTTCATATGAAGAAAGACTGGATTGACTAGGCTTATACTCACTGGAATTTAGAAGATTGAGGGGGGATCTTATTGAAATGTATAAAATTCTAAAGGGATTGGACAGGCTAGATGCAGGAAGATTGTTTCCGATGTTGGGGAAGTCCAGAACTAGGAGTCACAGTTTTAGGATAAAGAGGAAGCTTTTTAGGACCGAGATGAGGGAAAACTTCTTCACACGGAGAGTGGTGAATCTGTGGAATTCTCTGCCACAGGAAACAGTTGAGGCCGGTTCATTGGCTATATTTAAGAGGACGTTAGATATGGCCCTTGTGGCTAAAGGGATCAAGGGGTATGGAGAGAAAGCAGGTACAGGGTTCTGAGTTGGATGATCATCCATGATCATACTGAATGGCAGTGCAGGCTCAAAGGGCCGAATGGCCTACTCCTGCACCTATTTTCTATGTTTCTATGTAGCATCCAAAACATCTTCAAGGAGCGGTGCCTCAGAAAGGCAGCTTCCAATATTAAGGACCCCCAGCATCCAGGGCATGCCCTTTTCTCACTGTTACCATCAGGAAGGAGGCACACACTCAATGAATCAGGAACAGCTTCTTTCCCTCTCTCATATGATTCCTAAATGGACATTGAACCCATGAACACGACTTCACTTTTATTATATATTATTTCTGTTTTTGCACTATTTTTAATTTAACTATTTAATATACATATATATACTTACTGCAACTGATTTACTTATTTTTCTCTATATTGTCATGCACTGCATTGCACTTCTGCTACTATATTAACAAGTTACATGACATATGTTGATGATATTAAACCTGATTCAGATTCTGTTATTGTTTGCATGATGCTTTTTTCAGCACATTGGGTATTTGACAGTCCTTTTTAAATAGATTCCACTGAGTTCCTTTGCTTTATGGCTGCCCGTGAGGAAACGAATCTCAAGGTTGTATACAGTATACATACTTTGATAATAAAGGAATTTTGGACTTTAGCTATTTCCACTCTGGGAAAGGGGTGCTTGCTATCCATTCTATCTAAGCCTCTTATCATTCTGTACACCTCTGTCAGGACACCTCTCATACTCCTTTACTCCAAAGAGAAAAGCCCTAGTTCTCTCAGTCCATCCTCACAAGACATGCTCTCTAACCCTAACCCTGGGAAATCTCCTCTGCACTCTCTTTAAAGCTTCTGCATCCTTCCTATAATGAGGCAACCAGAACTGATAGAGCTGCAACATTACTTCAGGGCTTTTGAGCTCAATCCCCCACTAATGAAGGCCAACACACCATATACTTCTCAACCACCCTATTCACTTGTGCAGCAACTTTGAGGGATCTATGGACTTCAAAGTTCCTCTGTTCCTTAACACTGCAAAGAGTCATGCCACTAACCCTGTTCTCTGCCTTTAAGCTTGACCTTCCAGAGTGAATCACTTCAGTTTTCCAGATTCCAGAGCTCCATCTGCCGCTTCTCAGCCCAGCTCTACACCTTAGCAATGTCCCATTGAAACCCACAGCAACCCTCTACACCAGGGGTTCCCAGCCTGGGGTCCAGGGACCCCTTGCTTAATGGTACTGATCCATGGCATAAAAAAATGTTGGGAACTCCTGTTCTACTCTGTCCACAACACCACCAACCTTCATGTCATCTGCAGACTTACTAAGCCACCCTTCCACATCCTTATCCAATTGTGATCGGATGATTGTGGTTTATATAAACCACAAAGAGCAGGGGTCTCAGAACAGATCCCTGCAGAACACTGCGGGTCACCGATCTCCAGGCAGAATCTAGTGGTGCTCCTTGTTTAGTTAATTAGTTCTTTCAGAAACAGCCCCACAAGGAGAGAGTTCATCAGCCCCCCCCTTCCTATTTCTGAGAGGTGGGTGTGGCAAAAGTGGAGATTTCATTCGGGAACAGTGGGCTGCACATCTCAGAAACTTCCATCCCATCCCTCCGTTATGACTCCCTCTACCTCACCTACCCCAATCATCATTTTCTCAAGCCCCATCACCCCTAGTGGGGTATGGGCTGCTGGCAGCAGCTCGCAGAGTCCTCTGCTCTGGGCCAGTATTTCAAGTTATCCCCAGGAGTAGCCCATTTTCTTGGTGTCAACTCGAAGGTCGCCTTGCCAGGTATTCTTTAGCTGGTCTCTCTTACAGAAGGTTGATCAGCCAAGACTTCCGCAGATTTGCGGCTCTCAACTCACAACTTAAGGTGTCTTCAAGCGAAGGACCTTTCTCTCTCAGGAACGAAGTGTTTGGAGCTTCTGTTGATGTTTCTGTTGTTCTGGATTTTTATGGGATGGCGTTACTAGCCTCATGTCCAACCTTCCTCCTTTCACAGCCATGTTCAGGACTGTCAGTAGTGGAGTTCCACACACACACCCAAACCCCAATGCATTACACTAAAACACTGGACCCCAAAGGACAGATGTACCTCATGGACTCCCCCCTCCCCCCACCCCGATGCATTACACTAAAGCATTGGACTCCGAAAGACAGACGTACCTGGAATAAAGATGATGCATAAAGTAAAGTGCCATCACCTCCGAGGCAAATTATAAAATCGATCCGATCTGACAAATCATCAAAGCCTACAAAAAAATTTACAATGACTATTTCTGCACAATATCACTGACTCACATCTAAAAACCTCTCCCTGCTGTTATCACAAGTCAACATGTTAACTGAGGTCAGACTCACTCAGAGAAAAGCTTTATTTGTCACATGTACATCGAACCATAGACTCAGTGGCCATTTTATTAAGTACACCTGGTCGTTGATGCAAATATCTAATCAGTAAATCATTCGGCAGCAACTCATGAGGTAGAAAATTCATGCCAAAAGAGCAATGTTACAATAGTCATAGGGGATCTCAATATGCAGGTAGATCGAGAAAATCAAGTTGGTGCTGGATTCCAAGAGGGGGATTTTCTAGAGTGCCTACGAGATGGCTTTTTAGAGCAGCTCGTGGTTGAGCCCACTAGGGATCAGCAATTCTGGACTGGGTGTTGTGCAATGAACCAGAATTGATTAGAGAGCTTAAAGCAAAAGAACCCTTAGGGGAGAGTGATCATAATATGATTGAATTCACCCTGACATTTGAGAAGAAGAAGCAAAAGTCATAAGTATCAGTATTACAGTCGAGTAAAGGAAATTATAGAGGCACGAGAGAGGAGCTGGCCAGAATTGATAGGAAAAGAACACTGGCAGGGATGACAACAGAGCAGCAATGGCTGGAATTACTGACAGCAATTCAGAAGGCACAGGATATATACATCCCAAAGAGGATGTAGTATTCTAAAGGCAAGATTACACAACTGTGGCTGACAAGAGAAGTCAAAGCCAACATAAAAGCCAAAGGGAGGGCATATGATAGAGCAAAAATTAGTGGGACGATGAAGGATTGGTAAGCTTATAAAAACCAGCAGAAGACAACTAAAAAACTCATTAAGGTAAAGATGGAATACAAAAAATGGAAGCCAATAATATTAAAGAGGATACCAAAAGTTTCTTCATATATATAAAGTGTGAAAGAGGTGAGGGTGGTTATCGGACTGCTGGAAAACAATGCTGAAGGGAGGGGTAGTAATGGGGGGAGGAACAAGGAAATAGTGGACAAACTGAATAAGTATTTTGCATCAGTCTTCAGGTATACACTAGCAGTATGGTGGAAGGTCCAGGTGTCGGGGGTCATGGTGTATGAAGTTACCATTATTAGAGAGAAGGTTTCTGGGAAACTGAAAGGTCTGAAGGTCCGAAAGTCACCTGGACCAGATGGTGTACACTCCAGAGTTCTGAAGGAGGTGGCTAAAGAGATCATGGAAGCATTAGTAATGATCTTTCAAGAATCACTAGATTCTAGGATGGACAATTGTAAATGTCACACCACTCTTCAAGAAGGGGCAGAGGCAGAAGAAAGGAATTTATAGGCCAGTTAGTCTGACCTCACTGGTTGGGAAGATGTTGGAGCTAATTGTTAAAGATGTGGTTTTGGGGTATTTGGAGGCACATGATAAAATAGGCCACAGTCTGCATGGCTTCCTCACGGGAAAATCTTCCCTGACAAATCCTGCTCCGATATCTATGGTCTCCCAAGGGGAAATATCCACTCCACGTTCCCCCTGACAAGGGGATGTGACTGAAGTATATAAAGCCACGGTGGGTACAGTTCGGATAGACTACAGGAAAGGTTTCCCACATCAGAGGTAGTGAAAAAGAGAGAAATAAAAATCAGAATGAGAATCAGTCTTAATGTCATTGACTAACATCATGAAATTTGTTGTTTTGCAGCGACAGTACATTGCAATACCTAAAATATATAAATTACAGTAAGAAATATTTAAAAATTAAATTAAGTAAGTAGCATGAAAAGAGCAAAAAAAAGAAGAAAAAATGTAGTGAGGTAGTGTGGTGAAATAAACTGTGATAGTGCTTAAGTGTCTAAATGAGTACTTGAATAATCTGAGATAGAAGGCTAAACAGCATGCGCTGGAAGAAGGTGCTCATTGGATAGACTAGGCATAATGGGCTGAATGGCCTTTTACCCCACTGTACCACCCTGAGTCAAAGAAAGTAAAAGTGAAAGCAGAAGCATTGTGTTGCAGATCACTTAGAAGTTCAGAGTGGGAGTAGAGTGAATGGGAAGACTTTAGAAGCAAACAGGAGTTTATAGCAGAGAAAAAACAAGGAGCTGGTGCTGTGACACAGGATTGGGGACTGGCCCGTCCTGTCAGTGTATCGCAGGATTGGGGACTGGCCCGTCCTGTCAGTGTATCGCAGGATTGGGGTCTGGCCCGTCCTGTCAGTGAATTGCAGGATTGGGGTCTGGCCCGTCCTGTCAGTGTATTGCAGGATTGGGGACTGGCCCGTCCTGTCAGTGTGCTGCAGGATTGGGGACTGGCCCGTCCTGTCAGTGTATCGCAGGATTGGGGTCTGACCCGTCCTGTCAGTGTGCTGCAGGATTGGGGACTGGCCCGTCCTGTCAGTGTATCGCAGGATTGGGGACTGGCCCGTCCTGTCAGTGTGCTGCAGGATTGGGGACTGGCCCGTCCTGTCAGTGTGCTGCAGGATTGGGGACTGGCACGTCCTGTCAGTGTGCTGCAGGATTGGGGTCTGGCCCGTCCTGTCAGTGAATTGCAGGATTGGGGTCTGACCCGTCCTGTCAGTGTATCGCAGGATTGGGGTCTGGCCCGTCCTGTCAGTGAATTGCAGGATTGGGGACCGGCCCGTCCTGTCAGTGAATTGCAGGATTGGGGACCGGCCCGTCCTGTCAGTGTATCGCAGGATTGGGGACCGGCCTGTCCTGTCAGTGTATTGCAGGATTGGGGACTGGCCCGTCCTGTCAGTGTGCTGCAGGATTGGGGACTGGCCCATCCTGTCAGTGTGCTGCAGGATTGGGGTCTGGCCCGTCCTGTCAGTGTATTGCAGGATTGGGGTCTGGCCCGTCCTGTCATGTGCTGCAGGATTGGGGCCTGGCCCGTCCTGTCAGTGTGCTGCAGGATTGGGGTCTGGCCCGTCCTGTCAGTGTATTGCAGGATTGGGGACTGGCCCGTCCTGTCAGTGTAGTGCAGGATTGGGGACTGGCCCGTCCTGTCAGTGTGCTGCAGGATTGGGGACCGGCCTGTCCTGTCAGTGTATCGCAGGATTGGGGACCGGCCCGTCCTGTCAGTGTATCGCAGGATTGGGGACCGGTCCGTCCTGTCAGTGAATCGCAGGATTGGGGACTGGCCCGTCCTGTCAGTGTATCGCAGGATTGGGGACTGGCCCGTCCTGTCAGTGTATCGCAGGATTGGGGTCTGGCCCGTCCTGTCAGTGTATCGCAGGATTGGGGTCTGGCCCGTCCTGTCAGTGTATCGCAGGATTGGGGTCTGGCCCGTCCTGTCAGTGAATTGCAGGATTGGGGTCTGGCCCGTCCTGTCAGTGAATTGCAGGATTGGGGTCTGGCCCGTCCTGTCAGTGAATTGCAGGATTGGGGACTGGCCCGTCCCGTCAGTGTGCTGCAGGATTGGGGACCGGCCCGTCCTGTCAGTGAATTGCAGGATTGGGGACCGGCCCGTCCTGTCAGTGAATTGCAGGATTGGGGTCTGGCCCACCCTGTCAGTGTGTTGCAGGATTGGGGACTGGCCCGTCCTGTCAGTGTGCTGCTGGATTCCGTGCTAGGTTGGGGAGCTGGTCCACCCCGTCAGTGCTGCCTCCTGGATTTACTCCCATGAAGATGAGCTGGATTGTGTTTGTTTGTGGCTGCATGAGATGAGCAACTGTTGTGAGCTGTTGCAGAAACCTGGCTCCAGGACAGCATCCCATGCACCATCAACCTACAGGCCATGACTCTCAGGGACTTGGGCTATATCATTGTTATTTTTTTGTTTCTAATTATGTTTTCTGCTATTGTAACTACGTGTGTTGTGTGTGATTGTTGAACTGTATTTTGCACCTTATCCCTGGTGGAATGCTGTTTCATTTGGCTGTATTCATGTGTACGGTTGACTGAAAATTAAACTTGAACTTCTTCTACCTTGCTGTGTGATCCCTCCAAGAATTGGGACTGTACACCACAGGAAAATGTTATTGCAGAACAGTGAAATTAGAGTCCAAAGTGCTTTTACCTTCTCTAAAAGTGCATAATTTCTTAAGTGGTCCAAAACTCTCATCATTGGCTATGGTGGGGTCTTCAAGTACTTTCTTTTCTATGTAAACAATCATTTCTTTTTCCTACAATCAAAAAGATTGTGAATCAAATTTCCTTAATACATAAGATCAAGGTGAATAAGCATCCAAGATTCAGGATTGTTTAATTTCATTGCCAGTAAACAAGCGTAAAGGGAAACAAAATAACTGTACTCCGGATCTGATGCAGCAGAAAAGAAAATCATAAAACACAATCATATTAATTTTTTTAAAAACACAATAAATATAAATCCATGAGATACCTTCTATACATAGATTAATTGTATGTCCATACGGTGATGCTAGGCACAGCAGTGTCTGTACATAAGGAGACTGACAGGAAATGATAAAGTAGTGGTAGTTGGGGTATGGAGGGGTGGGTTAGTGGGTGGAGGTGTTGATCGGCCTTACTGCTTGGGGAAAGTAACTGTTTTTGAGTCTGTTGGTGCTGGTGTAGATGCCACGTAGACTCCTCCCTAATGGGAGTGGGGCAAACAGATGAGCAGGGTGGGTGGGATCCTTCATGATATTACTGGCCTTTTTCCAGCACCTTTCTGTATATGTGTTCTTTGACGCTCAAGCCCTGTACACCACTGAGCAACACAAAAAGGATCCACTATCTCACCGAATTCTTCTCAGAGATCCAAGTACAAACGTACATCAGCTTGACCTCAGACACACCCAACAGACAAGCTCTCTGTCATTGACCTTCTTGCCTCCTGTTCTTGAGGCCCCACATTTCCACAAGATCACTGACATCAGCCTAATTTATCTCTCAAGCTATCTGCTCTCGGATCTAATGGTTTTTGTAGTTTTAATAATAAAACCATGTGTATGCAGAACTGATTCCACACCCTGTGGACTCATTTTCAAAGGCTCTATAACTTGTGTTCTCAATATTATTTAATTACTTATTCATTATTATTCCTGTTTTGTATTTAGACAGTTTGACTTCTTTTGCAAATTGGATGCTTGCCAGTGTGTGTAGCTTGTCATTGTTACTGTGAATGCTGACATGAAAATGAATCTCAGGGTTGTATGTAGTGACATATAACTTTAATAATAAATTTATTTTCAGCTTTGAACTTTGAATGTTACTTGTTTATTTTTTGTATTTGATTGTCAGTCTTTGTATGTGTAATTTTTCATTGATTCTATTGTGTTTCTTTGTATCTACTATGAATGGGCACAAGAAAAGGAATCTCAAGGTGACATATATACATTTTGATAATAAATTTACTTTGAATTTTGAATATACCCGGGCATATTACCTCCATAAGGAAGATGCAAAGCTCTTTAAATGGTTGAAGTAACCGATCATCTTGAATCTTTTTGATGACCAAGATACTCCTGGGGGGTTTGTTCCACGTCAGCCGCTGACTAGCGGGATCCTGAATGTGCCTACAACAGGAAAGGTTCAGTTAATTCAGTGAATTCAAGGGTTGTCATCACCCACAGGCAGAGGGGAGGGAAAGACGGAAGAGGGGAGGAGAGAGGAGGAAGGGAGGAGGGGAGAGGGGGAAGGGGGAGGGTTGAGGGGAGAGAAAGGGAGAAGGGGAAAAGGGGGGAGAAGGGGAAAGGGGAGAAGGAAGAGAAGGGTGGGGAGGAGTGGAGAGAGGGGGAGAGAATTCCATGGTGTCATTATCCATGGGTAGAGAGGGGAGAGAATGGCTCTCTGCTGCTTTGAATTCAAGGGCTGCTATTACCCACGGGCAGGTGAGAGTGGAGATGGGAGATTGGAGCGGGTTGATTGGAGAGGGGAGAGAATGGCTCTCCACTGCTTTGAATTCAAGAGCTATTACGTACTACCGATAGGCAGGGATAGAGGAGGAGGGAGATGGAAGAGGGGAGAGAAAGGTTCTTCAATGCTTTGCAAAGATACAACACCAGTGAGAAACTCTTTCAGAATTCAAGATTAAAGATTGTTTAATGACATTTCCAGTACACAAATGTGAAGGAGAACGAAGTTGTTATACTCCAGATCTAATGCAGCACAAAAAAACAAAAAGATAAAGAACACAATAATAAAAACATAATAAATATAAATACAAAAGATAACTTATAGATGGATGTTATGTCCATAAAATGACTCTAGGCACAGGAGTGTCCGTACACAAGGTGACTCTGACAGGAAATGATGAAGTAGTGGTTGGGGGTGTGGAGGGGTGGGTTAGTGGGTGGAGGTGCTGATTAGCCTTACTGCCTGGGGAAAGAAACTGTTTTTGAGTCTGGTGGTCCTGGTGTGGATGCTACGTAGCTTCCTCCCTGATGTGAGCAGGGTGTATGGGATCCTTCATGATGCTACTGGCCCTTTTCTGTGTATATGTCCTTGATGGCGGGTGGGCTGGTGCCAGTGATGCACTGGGCAGTTTTGACTACCCGTTGTAGAGACTTCCTGTTCACTGCAGTGCATTTCATAATTTCTAAAATGAAAATTGCTACAATAGTTAACCAAGAGCTTCTTTTCTGTGAAACATTAACAGAACGTGCTGGAAACTGTACAAAATGAAATTTATACAAAATTATGAGGGATATAGATAGGGTAAATGCAAGCTGGCTTTTTCCCCTGAGGTTGGGTGGGACTACAACTAGAGGTCATGGGTTAAAGGTGAAAAGTGAAATATTTATGGAAAACTGAGGGGGAACTTCACTCAGCGAGTAGTGAGAGTGGAACGAGCTGCCAGTGGATGTGGTGGATGTGGGTTTGATTACAAAATTGAAGAGAAATTTGAATTGGTATGTGGATGGCAAGAGTATGGAAGGCTGTGGTCTGGATGCAAGTCGATGGGACTAAGCAGAATAAAGACTGATTTATACTTCTGCGTCAAATGAATGCCATAGGTACGGCGTAGCCGTGTAACCTACGCTGTACCCTACGGCCTACCCTACGCCATAGCCTGCCGCACACCTGAGTGAGTGAGTGAGTGGGCCAGTGAAGGAGTGGAGGTTTGAGGTTTCGACAAGAAGAGGCGGAGGACGAGCTTGCTCCCAGTTAGTCTTTACAATGCCTCCTGAGACGGTGATGTGCCTCTCCTGTGAGATGTGGCAGTCTTGGGGGAACTTCCTTCTCCCGCAGAGTCACATCTGCCAGAAGTGCTTGCGGCTGGGCGATCTGGAAGACCGTGTGAGGAATCTGGAGCAGCAGCTGGATGACCTTCGACTCATAAGGGAGAATGAGGCAGTCACAGATGAGAGCTACAGGGAGGTAGTCACACCTGGGCTGCCGGAAGCAGGTCGTTGGGTGACAGTCCGAGGGGGGAAAGCGAAGCAGAGTAGACAGGTAGTGCAGAGCACCCCTGTAGCCATTCCCCTGAATAATAAGTTTACCGTCCTGGATGCTGTTGGTGGGGATGACCGACCAGGTGTGAGCCACGGTGGCAGGGCCTCTAGCACTGAGTCTGACCCTGTGGTGCAGAAGGATGGGACGGAGAAGTGGAGAGCTGTCGTCATTGGAGACTCTATAGTCAGGGGAGCAGACAGGAGATTTTGTGGATGTGAGAAGGACACCCACGTGGTTTGTTGCCTCCCGGGTGCCAGGGTCCGGGATGTCTCTGACTGGGTGCAAGACATCCTGGTACGAGAGGGAAAGCAACCAGAAGTCGTGATACATTGTGGGACCAATGACATTGGAAGAGGGATGAGGTCCTGAAGTGTGAGTTTTGGGAACTAGGCAGAAGGCTGAAGAACAGGACCTCAAGGGTGGCGTTCTCAGGATTGCTGCCAGTACTACGCGATAGTGATGATAAGAATTGGAGGAGATGGCAGTTGAACGCGTGGCTGAGGAGTTGGTGCAGGGGGCAGGGTTTTAGATTTTTGGACCATTGCGATCTCTTCTGGGGAAGGTGGGACCTGTACAGATTGGATGGGCTGCACCTGAACTCGAGGGGGAGCAATATCCTTGCTGGTAGGTTTGCTAGCATGGTTCAGGAGGATTTAAACTAATTTGCAAGGGGGATGAGACCCAGAGCGATAGAGCAGTGAAAGAAGTGCATGGAGTAAAGCCAGATCCAATAAATAGAGAGGCTTTGAGGAAAGAGAAGCAGAATAAAGGGTATAAAGGTAGTAAGCAAGAAGGGCTAAAGTGTGTGTACTTCAATGCAAGAAGCATCAGGAACAAAGGTGATGAACTGAGAGCTTGGATACATACTTGGAATTATGATGTAGTGGCCATTATGGAGACTTGGCTGGCACCACGGCAGGAATGGATTCTCAATATTCCTGGATTTCAGTGCTTTAAAAGGGATAGAGATGGGGGAAAAGAGGAGGGGGGTGGCATTACTGGTCAGGGATACTATTACAGCTGCAGAAAGGGTGGATAATGTAGCAGGATCCTCTTTTGAGTCAGTATGGGTGGAAGTCAGGAACAGGAAGGGAGCAGTTACTCTACTGGGGGTATTCTATAGGCCCCCTGGTAGCAGCAGAGATACCGAGGAGCAGATTGGGAGGCAGATTTTGGAAAGTTGCAAAAATAACAGGGTTGTTATCATGGGTGACTTTAACGTCCCTAATATTGATTGGCACTTGATTAGTTCCAAGGGTTTAGATGGGGCAGAGTTTGTTAAGTGTGTCCACGATGGATTCCTGTCACAGTATGTTGACAGGCTGACTAGGGGGAATGCCATACTAGATCTAGTATTAGGTAACGAACCAGGTCAGGTCACAGATCTTTCAGCGGGTGAGCATCTGGGGGACAGTGATCACCATTCCCTGGCCTTTAGCATTATCATGGAAAAGGATAGAATCAGAGAGGACAGAAAAATTTTTAATTGGGGAGGGGCAAATTATGAGGCTATAAGGCTAGAACTTGCGGGTGTGAATTGGGATGATGTTTTTGAAGGGAAATATACTATGGACATGTGGACAATGTTTAAGGATCTCTTGTAGGATGTTAGGGATAAATTTGTCCCGGTGAGGAAGATAAAGAATGGTAGGGTGAAGGAACCATGGGTGACAAGTGAAGTGGAAAATCTAGTCAGGTGGAAGAAGGCAGCATACACGAGGTTTAGGAAGCAAGGATCAGATGGGTCTATTGAGGAATATAGGGTAGAAAGAAAGGAGCTTAAGAAGGGGCTGAGAAGAGCAAGAAGGGGGCATGAGAAGGCCTTGGCGAGTAGGGTAAAGGAAAACCCCAAGGCATTCTTCAATTATGTGAAGAACAAAAGGATGACAGGAGTGAAGATAGAACCGATTAGAAATAAAGGTGGGAAGATGTGCCTGGAGGCTGTGGAAGTGAGCGAGGTCCTCAATGAATACTTCTCTTCGGTATTCACCACTGAGAGGGAACTTGATGACAGTGGGGACAATATGAGTGAGGCTGATGTTCTGGAGCATGTGGATATTAAGGGAGAGGAGGTGTTGGAGTTGTCAAAATACATTAGGGTGAATAAGTCTCCGCGGCCTGACGGAATATTCCTCAGGCTGCTCCACAAGGCAAGGGAAGAGATTGCTGAACCTCTGGCTAGGATCTTTATGTCCTCGTTGTCCACGGGAATGGTACCAGAGGATTGGAGGGAGGCAAATGTTGTCCCCTTGTTCAAAAAAGGTAGTAGGGATAGTCCAGGTAATTATAGAATAGTGAGCCTTATGTCTGTGGTGGGAAAGCTGTTGGAAAAGATTCTTAGCGATAGGATCTATGGGCATTTAGAGAATCATGGTCTGATCAGGGACAGTCAGCATGGCTTTGTGAAGGGCAGATCATGCCTAACAAGCCTGATAGAGTTCTTTGAGGAGGTGAACAGGCATATAGATGAGGGTAGTGCAGTGGATGTGATCTACATAGATTTTAGTAAGGCATTGACAAGGTTCCACATGGTAGGCTTATTCAGAAAGTCAGAAGGCATGGGATCCAGGGAAGTTTGGCCAGGTGGATTCAGAATTGTCTTGCCTGCAGAAGGCAGAGGGTCATGGTGGAGGGAGTACATTCAGATTGGAGGGTTGTGACTAGTGGTGTCCAACAAGGATCTGTTCTGGGACGTCTACTTTTTGTGATTTTTATTAACGACCTGAATGTGGGGGTAGAAGGGTGGGTTGGCAAGTTTGCAGACGACACAAAGGTTGGTGGTGGTGTAAATACAGTAAAGGATTGTCGAAGATTGCAGAGAGACATTGATAGGATGCAGAAGTGGGCTGAGAAGTGGCAGATGGAGTTCAACCCAGAGAAGTGAGAGGTGGTACACTTTGGAAGGACAAACTCCAAGGCAGAGTACAAAGTAAATGGCAGGATACTTGGTAGTGTGAAGGAGCAGAGGGATCTGGGGGTACATGTCCACAGATCCCTGAAAGTTGCCTCACAGGTAGATAGTGTAGTTAAGAAAGCTTATGGGGTGTTAGCTTTCATAAATCGAGGGATAGAGTTTAAGAGACGTGATGTAATGATGCAGCTCTATAAAACTCTAGTTAGGCCACACTTGGAGTACTGTGTCCAGTTCTGGTTGCCTCACTATAGGAAGGATGTGGAAGCATTGGAAAGGGTACAGAGGAGATTTACCAGGATGCTGCCTGGTTTAGAGAGTATGGATTATGATCAGAGATTAAGGGAGCTAGGGCTTTACTCTTTGGAGAGAAGGAGGATGAGAGGAGACATGATAGAGGTGTACAAGATATTAAGAGGAATAGACAGAATGGACAGCCAGCACCTCTTCCCCAGGGCACCACTGCTCAGTACAAGAGGACATGGCTTTAAGGTAAGGGGAGGGAAGTTCAAGGGGGATATTAGAGGAAGGTTTTTCACTCAGAGAGTGGTTGGTGCATGGAATGAACTGCCTGAGTCAGTGGTGGAGGCAGATACACTAGTGAAGTTTAAGAGACTACTAGACAGGTATATGGAGGAATTTAAGGTGGGGGGGTTGTATGGGAGGCAGGGTTTGAAGGTCAGCACACCATTGTGGGCCAATGTGCTGTACTATTCTATGTTCTATGTTAATCGCGCGTTGCGGTGACACAGACCGCAACAACTGTGATTGGTCTGCTTGGTAGCATCGCATTTCCTCCTGTCTATAGGCATACTGTGCGTACACTGATGCGAAGTAAATGGTTGGAGACGATGAACCAAATCGTCAAATCTACCTGCTGACATCCAAAAATATTTGAAATGCATTTCCTCGTTCATGTCTCTCAGTGGCTGGACAAGCACAGAAAATTTGCCCTCCCTCTGTCTCAATCTGTTCAATGGTTGTACACACCATCTCCTCCAACATCTCTCTTTTCTGCGTTACAGTAATGTCAATAAAAGTAACCCTTGTTCGACATTTATTAGCTCCAACTCCAACATGATGCGCTCAGTCGCCATTGTTTGAAGTACACAAAGAAACTCTACACAGTGGCATAGAAACCCCACCGCCAACTAGTGTTTTGGCGGTGAATTGCAGAGCAACGCAGACACACCAACGCACAGGTATAAATGCTCACAACGGCGCAGGCCACTTACGAAGGCTACGGCATAGACTACAACACAAGTATAAATCAGCCTTAACAGTTCAGCACAGACTAAATGGACTGAAGGGCCTGTTTCTGTGCTGTAGTGGTCTATGACTCTGTGGGTATGTGGCACACCAGGCACCTGGTTTGCTGCAGGTAAGGCATCACCTATATTGCTTTGTCACATAGTAAGGGGACAGTGAATGGTAAAGACTTTACAAGGTCCCGTGGAAGCTTATGGTGCATGGGATTTGGGGTGAGCTAACGAGGTGGATTCAGAACTGGGTCGATTTTAGACCATAAGACATAGGAGTAGAATTAGGCCATTCAGCCCACTGGGTCTGCTCTGCCATTCCATCATATAAGAGGAGAGTGAGTAGATGGAATGCATTGCCCGAGGAGGTGATCAAGCCACATTGCCCTGCAACTCACCTATTTAACCCTAGTCCAATCACAGGACCCATTAACCTACTAACCTTTGGAACGCGGAAGGAAACCACAGTGCCCAGAGGTAACCCAGTCACACATGGGTAGGAAGTGCTAACTCCTTAAAGTCAGTGCTGGCACCGGTTTTGAACTCTGAAACACTCCAAGCTGTAACAGTGTCACCCTAACCACACCGCGCTATTGTGGCGCTCCGTGTATTTCAAAATATAGTGAAATGTGTCATTTGTGTTAACAATCAATGCACCCAAGGTTGTGCTGGGGGCAGCCCGCTAGTGTTGCCATGCATTCTGGCGCCATCATTGCATGCAGAAACTTTTCAAAGCATACGTTATCCCAGTCTGTCCCACATCATCACCACCCTAATTGTGAACCCCTCCACAGCACACTGTGGGAGTCCCTTCACCTAAAGGACTGGAGTAGTTCAAGGAGGTGATTCACCACCATCTTCTTAATGGGGAGGCATTAATGTTAGCCTTGTGGGTAATGAGAAAAATGAACAGGAAGATGACAGTGGAAAATGGGCTGGTGGTAGAACATGGTGAATTCTGATTTTTATAATCCAAGGTTCTTTCAAAAGTCAGGAAATAGGCACAAAATCTGTTGCTTCATGATCATTTTATTAAGTGTAATAGAACAAAGAAAATTGAAAATGGGCAGTATTAGGAGCAGAGACTAGTAGCAGGAGCGAGAGAAGAAGCCAAAAAGGTCAGGGCTGTGTGGTCAGTTCTTTTTATACACATAGATGAGAGATAATCCATTAAAATTTGTGCATAAGCGTCAACCAATCAAATAGCCTCTACCCAGAGCATTCCAGAATGTTACAAGGAACCATAAATATTGGGGGACACACTGAACAACTGCACATACTTACTGTGACCACTAGGAAACATACTGAACAATTACACATATACCAGGAGACACAAATCGCAAAACTGCAAGGAAAATAACAATTAAATAGTCTAATCCAACAAGACAGGTACATTTAGGAGACTCTTAGATAGACACACAGATGATAGAAAATGGAAGATAACATGGGAAGGAAGGGTTAGATTGATCTTGGAGTAGGTTAAAAGATTGGCACAACACAGTGGGCCAAAGGGCCTGTACTAGGCTGTACCATTCTATGTTCTACCCCTCATGTTATGCAAACAAGAATCAGCAGGTGCTGAAAATCTGATACTGGATTAGAAAATGTTCCACAGGTCAGACAGTAGCTATACTGGAAAAAACAGCCAACATTTTGTCAGAACCAGGAAAAGTTAGAAAGCAAGCAAGTTAGTACAGAAGGGGAGAGAACAAAGAGTATCTTTGATGGGGTGGAGACCAAGAGCAATTACATGGCACATGGAGTAGTGGCGTTGGCTGAGGGATGGTGAGGAAGCTTTGTTGATAGCAGCTGTTATCCACTATAGAGGTGTACCGTGGACAGCATTCTGTCCGGATGCATCACCAGCTGATCTGAAGGCTCCAATGCAGAAGATGGAAAAAGCTGCAATGGTTTGTAGATTCACACAGCCCCATTATGGATACTAGCCTCCACCATGGAGGCCATCTTCAAAAGACGATACCTCAAGGAAACGGCAACTATCATGAAAGATCCTCAACACTCAGTGCATGAACTCTTCTCATTACTACCTGAAGATGCACATTGGAACAGCTTCTTCCCCTCCATCATCAGATTTTTGAACATTTCATGAACCCATGAATACTACCTCATTATTCTTCTTTTGCACTATGTTTGTAAAATATTAGCAATTTTTATGTCTTGCGTTATACTACTGCCACAAAACAACAAACAGAATGTGGTGATAATAAACCTGATTCTGATTCTCCAATCCTCCAGCCTGAGTTTCAAGAAATTAAAAATGAAAAAAAACAATATTTGACAAAAATTACACAATGTCAGCAGCCCACCGAGAGAGAGAGAGAGAGAGAGAGAGAGAGAGAGAGAGAGAGAGAGAGAGAGAGAGAGAGAGAGAGAGAGAGAGAGAGAGAGAGAGAGAGAGAGAGAGAGAGAGAGAGAGAGAGAGAGAGAGAGAGAGAGAGGGAGGGGGAGGGAGAGAGGGAGAGAGGGAGAGAGAGAGAGAGAGAGAGAGAGAGAGTGTGTCTGTGCGTGTATCTGTGTGTGTATGTGTGTGTGTGTGTGCGCGCGTCTGTGAGTGTGTGTGTGTCTGTGTGAGTGAGTGTGTGTGTGCACGAGTGAGTGTGTGTGTGTCTGTGTGTGAAAGTGTATATGTCTGTGTGTGTGCGAGTGAGTGTGTGTCTGTGTGAGTGAGAGTGCGTGTGTGTGTCTGTGTATTACTCTGTATTTCCAGCATCTGTAGAATCTACTGTGTCAGTGAAACCCAAGAAGCAGGAAAGGGGATGGCGTGGTATAGAGGGAGGCCATGGGAGGTAGGCAAAGAAATCCCTGGATTTCTGCATCAGGTATAATCCCAATGCAGTCTGCACCACAGCAGCTGTGCTATACATATTCTCTGCTGGAGCTGCAGGTTTTGCCTCAATAAATTCCTGGCACACTGCTCTTACAAAGATTCCAAGCCTGTCGGGATTGACAGAAGCAGGAAGCAACGGGAGATACATTCTTTGCCAACATAAAATCTCACTGCTTTTAAAGCTTCTGAGACCCAGACTCACCACTTCCAGGAAGCACCACTCCATGTAGCTGCACTGATGTTGGAGATGCACTGAATGATCCTCATGGTTTCTCTCATCTGCCTGCAGCAATCCTAGGCACACACTACACCTTAGACACAGGGAGCATCTCTTCATTCGCAGGTGCTAAACAGCACACTGCTGCTCTGCGGCAAGCACAGTCATGGACTGTCAGCACCACACATCACTGAACACTAAACCAGTCAGCTGCAGAAAGGGGTGGGGACAATCCTCAGGCCAGCACCAAACCAGGAAATGTTTCATCCGCTGTATAGCAGCAAGGAGATAACAACAGCAGCAGAAACACCTTAATATTATGCAACTCCGGTGGAAGCTGGAAACTATTGCAGTGTTCCATAATACACAGAGAGGGGGCTGCACTGTCATGGGATGTCACAGGTACCTTGACAGACTGTGAGATACACTGGAAGGCAGAGTCTAACGGCACAGACACTCATCAAATTGGGCACAGAACATTGTGACATTAACTTCAAATTTATCGTAATTCAATTGTACACATATACCACCAAATGAAACAACACTCCTCCGGACCAAGACGGACCACACAGTACATATAACTTACACACACAACACATAAAGTAATATTACCATAAATGAATTAACAAATAATAAGGCACACTTACGACACAAGTTAATAAGTATAACAGCACAGTGCTTCATATGTGATGAGACTTGGGTGGTAGCAGGGAGTTCAGTAGTCTCTTAGTCTGGGGGAGAAGGTATTTCCCATCCTAATAGTACTTGTCCTAATGCTACGGTACCTCTTGCCTGTTGACATTAGGTCAGAGATTGTTGGACAGATAGGAGTGATCCTTGACAATGCTAAGTGCATTACACAGTGCTTCCAATAAATAGCTCAGATGGATACAAAACCATAAATATCCCAACAAATGATTCGTGGGTATTGAGATGCTGCCCCTAGGGTGATAAGAAATCACCTACTTCTCAAAAGCACATCCATGAGATCATTGACATTCACTCAAGAGAGCACCCAGAGACCACTCTGACTGGAATGAAGGCTCCACTGCACAGGATCACAAGGGTTGTAAGTTTCAACAGCTCCATCACGGGCAACAACTCTCCCCATCACTGAGGACAAAAGACAGACAAATAAAATGTGGAGAGAGGAGAGGGAGAGGGAGAGGGGGGAGAGGGTGACGTATCGTGCAAGCAATAAAAGTAAGCAAACACCCACTGAAGACTCACACTCGAGGGTTTAGGAACAGTCTCTACACCTCCGCCATCATATTTCTGAATGGTCCACGAACACCATCGCTGCACTGCTATTTTTGTACCATTTAGTTTTGTAATTTATTGTAAATTTCAAAGTCTAACTTACTGACATATCCCCAAGGTCATGTCTGTCTGCACAGGTGCAGTGAAAAACTGAACCGCAGCACCAAAACCAATTTTACATCCCACAACACTACTGCTGCTAAACAACAGGACACTGGCAGCTGGCTGAGTGACGACTCGTGACTCGTCACTCAAGCACACAAGCCACTCTTTGTCACACCTCAGGTTGGGAACCCCTGAGTTTGAGGGTTAACATTGGATCAGAACTGGGTTTATTATCACGAGTCGTCACTCAGCCAGCTGCCAGTGTGCCTTGAGAAGTGGTAGTAACGTTTGTCCCAAGCACACTCCAGTCTCCCGCTGCCCGAGTCGAGAGAGATGTAAATTCACTCCAGTCTCCCGCTGCCCGAGTCAGCGTTGAGGATTCTCATCAGTGTTACCTGGGAAGTTACACCTCAGAGTTGAGGAGTCTCATCAATTTACTGTTTACAATTTTTTCTGAATAAATTAGAATCTAATTGCTCAATTTATATTTGCATTTTATGTACTGAATTAAAAGCTCATCTATTTAAGTTCAATTTGTTCACTCGCAGTATTGTATGTGGTTCAATTTGTGGTTCAAAAATTAGAAGTTAGACTTCTTCATCTTCAAATGTGATATTACTTTTGTAGGGGGTGCGAACATTAATCAAACATTTCTTAGGGGTGTGGGGCATAGAAAAGGTTGGGAACCACTGCTCAAATTGGAAGGTATCTTGTTGGCATTGTGTGCCTGCTCCACCATCCAATAGTAAACTCAGTTCCGAGGGAAACCTTACAGCCTTCGCTTACCAAGAGTCTGGTCTGCTTCTCTTCCTGAGATTCACAGCAGGCCCTTCAGCCCATCTGGTCCACACTAACCAAGATTCCACAGAAGCTTTTTACCAACAATTAGTCCATATGCCTCTAAACCTTCCCTATCCATGTTCCTGTCTATGTTAGAAGCATAGAAACATAGAAAACCTACAGCACAATACAGGCCTTTTGGCCCACAAAGCTGTACCAAACATGTCCTTATCATTAGAAATTACCTAGGGTTACCCATAGCCGTCTATTTTTCTAAGCTCCATGTACCTATCCAGGAGTCTCTTAAAAGACCCTACTGTGTCTGCTTCCACCACTGTCGCCAGCAGCCCATTCCATACACTCAACACCTTGCATAAAACAAACTTAACCCTGACATCTCCTTTGTACTTACTTCCAAGTACCTTAAAACTGTGCCCTCTCAATGATAGCCATTTCAGCCCTGGGAAAAAGCCTCTGACTATTCACACGATCAATGCCTCTCATCATCCTATATTAGCCAGCTGGTGGGGCAACGGCATCAGCGCCGGACACCGGAGCGAAGGCTTCCGAGTTCGAATCCAAGTTGGGCCACTCCCAAGCACACTTTCCATCCATGCCGGGTTGAGTGTCGAGCTAGCCACTCAGCCTCGTAAAAAATACAAGGGTCAAGTCAGGAACGTTCATATCATGACCCGGTTAGTCCAAAAGGAGACTGATACTGACACCATGTGCCAGACAAGAATGGCTGACTGTCTGGTGCAACACACTAAAAAAAATCTTATACACCTCTATCAGGTCCCTTTCATCCTCTGTGTTAAGTATTTATATTTATTGTGCTTTTTATTATTGTATAACCATATAACAATCACAGCACGGAAACAGGTCATCTTGGCCCTCCTAGTCCGTGCCGAACCTTTAATCTCACCTAGTCCCACCTACCCGCACTCAGCCCATAACCCTCCACTCCTTTCCTGTCCATATACCTATCCAATTTTACCTTAAATGACACAACTGAACTGGCCTCTACTACTTCTACAGGAAGCTCATTCCACATAGCTATCACTCTTTGAGTAAAGAAATACCCCCTCGTGTTTCCCTTAAACTTCTGCCCCCTAACTCTCAAATCATGTCCTCTAGTTTGAATCTCCCCGACTCTCAATGGAAACAGCCTATTCATGTCAACTCTATCTATCCCTCTCAAAATTTTAAATACCTCGATCAAATCCCCCCTCAACCTTCTACGCTCCAATGAATAGAGACCTAACTTGTTCAACCTTTCTCTGTAACTTAATTGCTGAAACCCAGGTAACATCCTAGTAAATCGGCTCTGCACTCTCTCTAATTTATTGATATCTTTCCTATAATTCGGTGACCAGAACTGCACACAATATTCCAAATTTGGCCTTACCAATGCCTTGTACAATTTTAGCATTACATCCCAACTTCTGTACACAATGCTTTGATTTATAAAGGCCAGCGTTCCAAAAGCCCTCTTCACCACCCTATCTACATGAGACTCCACTTTCAGGGAACTATGCACAGTTATTCCTAGATCTCTCTGTTCCTCTGCATTCCTCAATGCCCTACCATTTACTCTGTATGTTCTATTTGGATTATTCCTGCCAAAATGTAGAACCTCACACTTCTCAGCATTAAACTCCATCTGCCAACGTTCAGCCCATTCTTCTAACCGGCATAAATCTCCCTGCAAGCTTTGAAAATCCACCTCATTATCCATTGTGTTCTTATTCTTACATTATATTGTGTTCTTTATCTTCTTGTGATTTTTTTTGCACTACATCAAATCTGGAGTAACAATTCCCTGACAGTCTAGTACCTTCTAAAGAATCAGAAAAGTATTCCTTAAAGCATCAGCCTCTGTATTTACAGGGCATTCTGCTTCCTGTGCTGGAGTGTGAGAGGAGTATTACAGTAATAAAGTACTTTGATGTTTGCGATCTGAGGCAGAGCTGCCTAAGTGTTCAGGGAGCAGGTCAAATCCTGTAGAACTGGTTAAGCTGACAAGACGCAGGTATCTCCCAGCCAGATGATCCCTTGCAAAATACATACTTCAAATAAACATTATATTCAATGTGATATTTAAAATTTAGAAAGCTGAGTTAAAGAGAGAAGCAGGACTTTCGGAAAGGTACAGACAAGATAAACCTAAGGGATGTAACTGTAAACATGTTCAGGCAACAGGAAACTTTAACCACCTCTACAGATCAGCCCAGCTCTGGCAACCAGCTTCTTACCCAATGGATGGGTTCAGAACACCTGCAACGCATCCCAAAACTCTCCATGAGGCTCTGGGGGTATGTAATCAAACAAAATTTCACAGCCAACATCAACAAAAATGCTGGAGGAACTTGCAACTACCAACTTCCACACCACCTTTAAATTCACTTTAACTATTCCGTCAGCTCATCATCTTTTCTGATATCTCTGTCTCCAGCTCAGAGGATAGAATATCTACTGACCCCATTGTTTGCTCCACCCCTTCCCCTCACCTCCTTACACCGGCCATCTCCTTTCTACCTCTCAGTCCAGGTGAAGGGTCTCATCTCAGATTGTTGAGTGTCCATTCCTCTCCACAGGTGCTGCCTGACTCGTTGAATTCCTCCCCTGCCTCCAGTTTCCAGCATCTGCAATCGTGTGTCTCCAGAACGTCACAGCCTGTAAGCCACAAGGCATTGGGTCTGGAATCCAAAAGTTTATTGAAAGTATTGGGCTATAGGGAGTGTCTGAGAGTGGGAGGAGCAGAGATGAGGAAGGTAACTGTGAAACAGAGTGCCCAGGCAGTAGATGCAGTTCTGTATGGCCTAGAAGGAAGCAATTAAATTTAAAGGAGGTGAAGAGTCCAGATTTGGCAAGGCAACAGTGAGGAGGAAGTTGTAGAAAAAAGGAAGATCAAAGCCAATAGAGGGGTTAATCTATTTATTTATTTAGAGATACAGCACAGTAAGAGGCTCTCTCAGCCCAACTACACCTGTGTTACAAATTAATTTATTAACCCACACATCTTTAGAATGTGCAGCATCAGAAACCCACACGGTCACAGGGAGAACACACAAACCCCTTACAAGCAGTGTCAGGAATTGAATCTGGGTCGCCGGGACTGCAGTAGAGTTATGCTAACCAGTGAGCTACGGAGTTGCCCCAAAACAAGGATGTGAGTTTTAAAACTGAGGCATTCTTGAATGGGAACCAGTGTGGCCACAATTGTTAATGGTGGGAAGGTTTCAACAGGAGTTTGGGACAGCCAGCCTTCACACGATCTTCAATTCATGGAGGCTGGAGCGGAGGAGGGAGGAGAGACAGTAGCCATAGTAACACCGGATTGGAGACCAGGACAAGATTAACTCAGCCAGCTCCAACATGGGCATTAACAAGTTCAAGCTTAATTATTATTCAACCATACATGAATATAGCCAAACGAAACAATGTTCCTCCAAGCCAAGGTGCAAAGCACATTACCAACAGCAAACAACACAATGCAAATAACGAACAGCACATATGGTTAAGGTTTTGGAAAAAAATACAGTCACAAAGAAAAAAATAGCGTAGGTCTCTGACAAACACACACAAAATGCTGGTGGAACACAGCAGGCCAGGCAGCATCTATCAGGAGAAGCACTGTCGACGTTTTGGGCTGAGACCCTTCGTCAGGATAGGGAGACTGTTTCTCTGAACACCTACGCTCTGTCCACCAGAGAAAGTAGGATCTCCCAGTGGCCACACATTTTAATTCCACGTCCCATTCCCATTCTGATATGTCTGTCCATGGCCTCCTCTATTGTCAAAATGAATCCAAACTCAGGTTGGAGGAACAACACCTTATATACCGGCTGGGTAGCCTCCAACCTGATGGCATGAACATTGACTTCTCTAACTTCCGTTAATGCCCCTCCTCCCCTTCTTACCCCATCCCTGACATATTTAGTTGTTTGCCTGTTCTCCATCTCCCCCTGGTGCTTCTTTACCCCCCCCCCACACATTTTCTTTGTCCAGAGGCCTCCCGTCCCATGATCCTTTCACTTCTCCAGCTCTGTATCACTTTCACCAATCACCTTTCCAGCTCTTAGCTTCATCCCACCCCCTCCGGTCTTCTCCTATCATTTCACATTTCCCCCTCCCCCCAGTACTTTCAAATCTCTTACTATCTTTCCTTTCAGTTAGTCCTGACGAAGGGTCTCAGCCCGAAACGTTGACAGCGCTTCTCCCTATAGATGCTGCCTGGCCTGCTCCGTTCCACCAGCATTTTGTGTGTGTTGCTTGAATTTCCAGCATCTGCAGATTTCCTCGTGTTTGCCCTAGGTCTCTGAGTTGCATGACTGTAGATTGTCCTGGTCTCGCTTGAACAAACACCAGAGAGCAGCACCGAGCAACAGGAGGGGGCAGCCCCCAACCCAGCATGATTCCAGCAGAGGCCCCTGTTCTCTCCCCTGGGTGGATGCAACAATCTGCTGCATCCAAGGTCACCATGTGGCTAAACCTAGTCCTCACCACAACCAAGGCAACATAGCTCCCCCAGGACAGTCTCACCAATAAATTGTCTTGTAGTATTGTATGTTATCAAGTCCAATAAGAATGCCCAAGATAATGACTCTCTCTGGGGGTGGGGGGATGGGGGGGTCAGGCAGTATGGGGGAAAGAGAAGGAGGGGAAGAGGGGCAGGGGGGAAGGTCAGTGGCTCTCTCTCCAGTTTAGGCATATACTCTGTTGATCAATTATCAGCCTAAACTGGAACACCTTCAGTATCCATTTGACGAGCCTCCCAATGAATAATAACCCACAGGTCAGTGCCCAGAACATGACTCTGCAATTAGAGCTCAACACGCCTTTCGTTCTTTTAAACCCTGCAGAGTGTTTGACAGTCTGGTTAATCTTTCTTTGGGACGTCCCCTCACATTCCACTACATTCACCAGGGATCAGTTTGTGAACTACGTAAGACATAGGAGCTATTCGGCCCATCGAGTCTGCTCTACCAATCCATCATGGCTGATTTATTATCCCTCTCAACCCCATTCTCCCGCCTTCTCCCCATAACCTTTGACACCCTGACTAATCAAGAACCTATGAACCTCCACTTTAAATATACCAAATGACTTGGCCTCATAGCTGTCTGCGGGAATGAGTGCCACAGATTCACCAATCTCTGGCTAAAGAAATTCCTCCTTATCTCTGTTCTAAAGGAACATCCTTCTATTCTGACGCTGTGCCCTCTGTACTTCCCACTGTAGGAAACATCCTCTCCACTTGCACTTTATCCACCCCTTTCAACATTCATAAGGCATTGTGTGGGTCGCAATGCCAAATGGGAGCATGTTCTCACTGGTGCGGCCTCACCAGGACTGACTGCAGTAGGATCTGACCAAGAGACTGAGTACGGGAGCAACGCTTCAATTCATGATGCTCTCCTTTTGCTCTGTCCTTTGTCTCTTCAGTGCACCTGGCCTGACAAGGTCTCTGGCCCTCAGAAACAGAAGTGAGGCGATTGGGTGAACAGCCACTAGTCAGAACACATACGGCACAATTCCCCAGTCTGGCCTCTTACCTCTCCTCATCTGCCTACCACCTCCCTCTGGTATCCTTCGTCCTTCCCTTTCTCCATTGGTCCACTCTCCATTCCTATCAGATTCCTTCTTCTTCAGCCCTCAACGTTTTCTACCTATCACCTCTCTGTTTCTCACTTCATCCACCCCCCACCTCCTCACCTGGTCTCACCTATTATCTGCCAGCTTGTACTTCTCCCCTCCCCCAACCTTCTTATTCTGGTGTCTTCCCCTATCCCGATGAAGGGTCTCAGCCCAAAATGTCGACTTATTTCCAGAGATGCTGCCTGACCTGCTGCGTTCCTCCAGCATTTTGTGTGTGTTACTTTGGATACCCAATAGAATCTGTTACATCAGCAGAGGCCTTATTTTATTTGTCACATGTACATAGAAACAAAGTCAAATTAAACCAGTGGGGATCATGCTGGGAGCAGCCCGCAAGTCCAGCACAGCAGGTCCACAACTTACTCACCCTAACCCGTACATCTTTAGGATGTGGGAGGAAACCAGAGCACCCGGAGGTCTCATGGTCACGGGGAGAGTGTACAAACTCCTTACACACAACGGCAAGAATTGAGTACTATTTGTTGGTGCTGTAATAGTGTTATATACTAATCACTACACTACCCAAGATCAAAGCCCTCCAGGGTGCTGGGTGAACAATTAACTAAAGCAGCAATATTACTCTATTTACTCTACAAATCTCTGGTGAAACCACACTTAAAAGTATTATGTTCAATTCTGGTCACCTCATTATAGGAAGGATGTGGAAGCTATGGAGAGGGTGCAGAGGAGATTTACCAGGATGTTGCCTGGATTGGAGAACAAGTCACATGAAGCAAGGTTAGCAGAGCTGGGACTTTTCTCTTTGGAACGTAGAAGAATGAGAGGGGACTTGATAGAGGTCTACAAGATTATGAGAGGCATAGATAGGGTGGATAGTCAGTACCTGTTTCCCAGGGCACCAATAGCAAACATCAGAGGGCATATGTACAAAGTTAAGGGAGAGAAGTTTAGGGGAGACATCAGGGGTAAGTTTTTTTTTTTACACAGAGGGTTGTGAGTGCCTGGAATGACTTGCCAGGGATGGTGGTGGAGGCTAAAACATTAGGGGTATTTAAGAGCCTCTTGGACAGGCACATGGATGAAAGAAAGATGGAGGGTTATGGGGTAGTGTGGGTTTAGAACTTTGTTTTTAAGGATTATATGGGTCGGCACAACATGGAGGGCTGAAGGTCCTGTACTGTGCTGTAGTGTTCTATGGTTCTATGACAAATAAAAGGCAGCACAGTACAGGAAAACCGAGGGCTGGGGGAGAGGGTATCACCAGCACTACACGTCACACCATATAGAACATAACAGCACACTACAGGCCCTCTGGCCCACAATGCTGGCCAACCTCTTAACCTACCCCAAGATCAATCTAACGAACCTCCATCTACTCCTGAAATACTGTGCCCCAACAATCCCAACTCTGGCCTAAGTTTTTAATTACTTGCCCAACACCTCCTGGTATGTTCACCAAAGCTCCTGTAAACCCTTGGGGGAACTTGCTACAATAAAGAAACCGAAATCTACAGCACATTACAGTCCCTTCAGTCTACAATGTTGTGCTGACCATGTACTACTCTAGAGATGCCTAGAATTTCCTTACCGCATAGCCCTCTATTTTCCTAAGCTCCATGTACCTATTTAAGAGGCTCTAAAAAGAACCTATTATATCCGTCTCCACCACCAGTGCTGGCAGTGCATTCCACGCACCCATCACTCTCTGTGTGAAAAACTTATTCTTGACATCCCCCTTGTACCCACTTCCAAGTACTGTGCCCCCTCGTGTCAGTCACTTCAGCTCTGGGAAAAAGCCTCTGGCTATCCACACGATAGATCCACTTACACGGGCTGTGTAATTCTGGGCACAGGGATACCTGTACTGGCCAGACAGGTTATACAGAAACAGAACTGAAGACAATGCTTACACAGTAATGCAGAAAAAGACTAAATTTGGCAGCAGGAACTGAACATCAGAAATGAGCGGCACCACAGTGTCACAGCAATTAACAAGATGCTATCAGAGATCGAGGCGTTGGATTCTGGAGTTCACTTCCAGTGTCCTCTGTAAGGAGTTTGTACCTTCTCCCCATAAGGTGAGTAGGTTTACCCTGAGTGCTTCAGTTTCTTCCCACAGTCCAAAGATGTACCAGTTGGTAGGTTAATGGGTCATTGTAAATTGCCCTGTGTTTAGACTAGGCTTACTTGGTAGGTTGCCATAACCAAAACCATATACATTAATAAATCTGGATGATGGGGTGGTAAATTGGATTAGTAAGTATGCAGATGATACTAAGGTAGGTGGCGTTGTGGATAATGAAGCAGGTTTTCAAAGCTTGCAGAGAGATTTAGGCCAGTTAGAAGACTGGGCTGAACAATGGCAGATGGAGTTTAATGCTGATAAGTGTGAGGTGCTACATTTTGGTAGGAATAATCCAAATAGGACATACATGGTAAATGGTAGGGCATTGAAGAATGCAGTAGAACAGAGTGATCTAGGAATTATGGTGCATAGTTCCCTGAAGGTGGAATCTCATATGGTGGTGAAGGATAGGGTGGTGAAGAAAGCTTTTGGTATGCTGGCCTTTATAAATCAGAGCATTGAGTAGAGGAGTTGGGATGTAATGTTAAAATTGTTCAAGACATCGGCAAGGCTGAATTTGGAATATCGTGTACAGTTCTGGTCACCGAATTTAGGAAAGATGTCAACAAAATAGAGAAAGTACAGAGAAGATTTACTAGAATGTTACCTGAGTTTCAGCACCTAAGTTGCAGGGAAAGATTGAACAAGTTGGGTCTTTATTCTTTGGAGCGTAGAAGGTTGAGGGGGGACTTGATAGAGATATTTAAAATTATGAGGGGGATAGATAGAGTTGATGTGGATAGGCTTTTTCCATTGAGAGTAGGGGAGATTCAAACAAGAGGACATGAGTTGAGAGTTAGGGGGCAAAAGTTTAAGGGTAACATAAGGGGGAATTTCTTTACTCAGAGAGTGGTAGCTGTGTGGAACGAGCTTCCAGTAGAAGTGGTAGAGGCAGATTTGGTATTGTCATTTAAAGTAAAATTGGATAGGTATATGGACAGGAAAGGAATGGAGGGTTATGGGCTGAGTGCATGCCAGTGGGACTAGGTGAAAGTAAGCGTTCGGCACGGACTAGAAGGGCTGAGATGGCCTGTTTACATGCTGTAATTGTTATACGGTTATAAAACCAGGAAAGAACGGCGGCAAAGGTGAGGAGAAAGGGGGACTTGTGGTGCACAACGTATAGAAATTCCTCAATCATTAGAACGCAAACCTACCAAGGAAGTGCTATTGGAAAATGCAGCAGCATAGTTTAGGATGAGATCACCGAGTGAACAGTGACTACATCAGGATGAGACAAAGCAAGGATGGAATGCGATTGGCAAACAAAGGCAAAACATTTATATTGTGATCACAAGACCCAGTTAGACACTGGTAATGTACAATACAAGGCAAGGATGGAATGAGGTTGGCAAACAAAGGGAGGGTCCAGAGGATGCTCACAAGAATGATTCCAGGAATGAAAGGGATAACGTATGAGGGACATTTGATGGTTCTGGGCCTGTACTCGCTGGAGTTGAGAAAAATGAGGAGGATCTCATTGAAACTTATCCAATATGGAAAGGCCTCGATAGAGTGGATGTGGAGAGTGGAGGGGGTCTAGGACCAGAGGACAGAGATAGAGTGGATGTGGAGAGTGGAGAGGGGGGTCTAGGACCAGAGGACAGAAATAGAATAGATGTGGAGGGGGGGGGGGGGGCGAGAGTTTAGGAAGAATGACACGGATAAAGTGGATGTGGAGAGTGGGTGGGGGGGGCGGTGTTAGGACCAGATGACACAGCCTCAGAATAGAGGGACGAGATGAGGAGGAATTTCTTTAGTCAGAGGGTGGTGAATCTATGGAATTCATTGTCACTTACGGCAATTTCATTTGGGACCATTCTTTGGACAAATTCATGTATAAATTACATGGAATTTGATGTAAAATTAATAGAGAGTGTCCTCTGCAGTCAATGCTCCCTCACAACTTTAGTGCCAGTGAACAGACCCACTGTGGAAATGTTACGCTGGTGCCAGTGAACAGACCCACTGTGGAAATGTTACGCTGGTGCCAGTGAACAGACCCACTGTGGAAATGTTACGCTGGTGCCAGTGAACAGACCCACTGTGGAAATGTTACGCTGGTGCCAGTGAACAGACCCACTGTGGAAATGTTACGCTGGTGCCAGTGAACAGACCCACTGTGGAAATGTTACGCTGGTGCCAGTGAACAGACCCACTGTGGAAATGTTACGCTGGTGTCAGTGAACAGACCCACTGTGGAAATGTTACGCTGGTGTCAGTGAACAGACCCACTGCAGACATGCTGCTTTGGCACCAGAATGTGTAGTGATTCTGGTGGGCTGCCCCCAGCACCATCTGACACATCAGGATGGTCAGCTGGGGAAAAGGAAGTGTTTTAGTGTAAAGGCCATCCAGGGCATGCTCTCTTCTCACTGCTGCCATCAGGAAGAAGGTAAAGGAGCCTGAGGTCTCACACACCAGGTTCAGGAACAGTTATTACCCCTCAACTATAAGGCTCTTGAACCAGTGCGGATAACTTCACTCAACTCACAACTTATCGGCTCACTTTCAAAAACTCTATAATTCATGTTCTCATTATTATTTATTATATATTTTATATTATTTTGTTTTTCTTTTTGTGTTTGCAGGCCTTGTCTTTTGTACATTGGTGGTTGATGCCAGTCTTTGTGTACAGTTTCTCATCAATTCTATTGTGTTTATTTCCGTTTACTGTGAATGCCTGCAAGAAAATGAATCTCTGGGCAGTTAATGACGACACATGTGTACTTTGAACTTTAAAGACTCCAG
Organism: Hypanus sabinus; assembly: GCF_030144855.1. Lineage (NCBI taxonomy): Eukaryota > Metazoa > Chordata > Chondrichthyes > Myliobatiformes > Dasyatidae > Hypanus > Hypanus sabinus. The sequence goes on from NC_082732.1 coordinate 46,293,038, forward strand.
TCAGCAGGAAGAGGGAAGCCGTGGATCAGGATGCAAAAAAATCGAAGATGAAGAATAGCTGAGGTAATTTAGAAAGTCCAAACCAAGAACAACTGTAACCAGAATGACCCATGATAAAATTTTGTCCCGATGTGGACACCACTTTGTATGAAAATTTAAGGCAACTTTGGAGATGGTGCAGCACAGAAGCACTAAAACCATTCCAGGAACAAGGCATAAACTGGATTTTGTGGGATCTTTATTTGTCACATGTACATCAAAACATACAGTAAAATTCGTTGTTTGTGTCAACAACCAACACAGTCCAAGGATGTGCTAGGGGCAGCCTGCAACTGTCACCATGCTTCCGGCACCAATGTAGCATGTCCACAACTTATTAACCCACACTCATTTGGAATGTGCGAGGAAAACAGAACACCCAGAGGAAATCCACACAGTCACAGGAAGAACGTACAAGTTCTTTACAGGTAGCAGTGGGAATGGAAGCCGGGCTGTTGGCACTGTGAAATGTTGTGCTAACCACTACACTACCATACCACCCTGTCACCAGTGTCACTGGTCCGGCAGAAGAGGTTGCTAGCAGGTCTCGTCATGAAGGATGGATACAAAGGAAGCTGTTTCCATTGATGGAGTTCCATTGATTGGAGGAGTTGTGGATGGAGCTGTAGTTGGTCAAAGGCTACAAGAGGATATAGACAGGCTGCAGAGTTGGGCAGAAAAATGGCAGATGGAGTTCAATCTGGACAAGTGTGAGATGATGTATTTTGGAAGGACAAACCAGAAGACTGAGTACAGGATTAATGGTCAGTTACTTAAGATTGTGGATGAATAAAGGGACCTTGGGGTTCAAATCCATACATCCCTCAAGGTCACTGCACAGGCTGATAGGGTAGTTAAGAAGGCCTATGGGTTACTAGGTTTCATTAACAGGGGGATTGAGTTCAAGAGTAGAGAGGTCATGTTGCAACTCTACAAATCTCTGGTGAGACCACACTTAGAGTATTGTGTTCAGTTCTGGTCACCTCATTATAGGAAGGATGTGGAAGCTATGGAGAGGGTGCAGAGGAGATTTACCAGGATGTTGCCTGGATTGGAGAACAAGTCATATGAAGCAAGGTTAGCAGAGCTGGGACTTTTCTCTTTGGAGCGTAGAAGAATGAGAGGGGACTTGATAGAGGTCTACAAGATTATGAGAGGCATAGATAGGGTGGATAGTCAGTACCTGTTTCCCAGGGCACCAATAGCAAACACCAGAGGGCATATGTACAAAATTAAGGGAGAGAAGTTTAGGGGAGACATCAGGGGTAAGTTTTTTTTGTGTTTTTTTTTAAAACACAGTTACACAGAGGGTTGTGAGTGCCTGGAATGACTTGCCAGGGATGGTGGTGGAGGCTAAAACATTAGGAGTATATAATAGCCTCTTGGACAGGCATATGGATGAAAGAAAGATGGAGGGTTATGGGGTAGTGTGGGTTTAGTATTTTTTTAAAGGATTATATGGGTCGGCACAACATGGAGGGCCGAAGGGCCTGTACTGTGCCGTAGTGTTCTATGGTTCTATGGTGATAAGAGCCGGGTGGGGGGGCAGTGGTAAGAGCGAGGGGGTTGTGGGAACGTGTTCAATAAATAAAAATAATTAAATAAGAGTCAATTTTCAGTTTACACACAAACTGGCTGGGATTGGAATGCAGAGCTGTGGAATGGGAGAGGCATGTTCACCTGTAGAACTACAGTGAGAGGGCAAAGGAGAAGTGGGATGAACCCAATCACTGGTGCAGAGCCAAAGATCTAACAGAAGGACCATGTTCCTTGCTGTAACACAATGATTCTGGGAAAATGGAACCGTCCTAATGAAGGGTTTCAGCCAAAAACTTTGATTCTTTATTCCTCCTGTGATGTGTGATGAGCAAACCAGGCGGAGATGGGGTCCAGAGTTGACTCCCCCCCCCACCGTGAACTATGCTGCTAACAAGAGAGAGAGAAGAAGAGTGGGGGGAGGCCTCCGGCTGCAGATGCTGATAATGAGAGAGACAAAGATTTAAAGTTATGGCTCCATGGATAATTTAGTATTATGGCTTCTTCGATAATTGTTTACTTGGCTCCAAGGAAACTTATTTTGCCTGCTGGTGTGAATTCCTGCTGAGACAGCAAGGCGGGGCCAGGTGATGGACATGGACATGGACGGTTAATGGATGGCTGGTTCTCCGGCAGGGGAGATAAAAGACGAGTCTGCTGAGACACAGGGAGACATGCCACAGGACACTGAAGGAGCGCTGTGCACTCACGAGAAGGGTGGGGGTTTGCTCGGGGGAATCAATCGGAGGCTCACAGTGTCTGAAGGCAGACTGGTGGGGGCTTGTGTCCACCCTCGCCTGGGTGACAGGCTCACCACTGAAGAATGGTCTGGCCAGGTACGGGGGGGGGGGGGGGTCACAGTCAGTGACCATAACAGGAAAAGAAGACAACAGAAGGTTTGCCTGCTGTAACTGCTCATCTTTCGCTCTGTCTCCAACGGTACAACAGCAGCTACCTCGACGTAAACTAAACTGAACTGAACTGAAATCTGCACCATCATAAGACTATTCATTTACCCCTAGACTTCAATAGAGCTTGGTTTTGATTTCTATTTCCACACTTCTGTATATATCATTGCTAACCTGTTTTATATGTATATTTGCATTTTATAGTACTCTATTACTTAGTTTACCAATAAACACTTTTAGTTACAGTACCACCAGACTCCAACATATTATTCCATTTCTGCTGGTATGGTAACCCGGTCATGGGGTACATGACACTCCCCATAGATGCTGCCTGATTTGCTGAGTTCTTCCAGCATTTTGTGTGTATTAATGTTGAGAAAATGCCACCTTGGTTTATCAGTGAGCCGCAAACGAAGAGTTTGGTTCATACAGAACACTGCTCAAAGCCACGGGTCAACCAATAATGGCCCTTTGAAGTGAAGTCATGGATGCAATGCGGGAAGTTTAGCAGTCACTTCTCCATAAGAAACTCTGCACACTTCAATGCAACTGCACCATGTTCCTCATATTTACCAAATTCTCTTACCGACCATTCAGTTAATCAGGTCTGCACTCACATTCAGAGCCATCCCACTCACATCTTGCTTGCAATTTATTCTCTCACACTCATAAACATTACACTCAGTCACATTCAGTGCAACTTTTAGTCACAGGAGCTGCAAGGGGTGTTCTACCAACATAAAGGCAGCATCGCGAACCGTGCAGCTCTTCTGCAGCGCTGCATGGACGGTCAACCGGCACGCCACGCTTCTGTCTCCAGAGCAGAGCCACAGCTCAGAACAGTCCATCTCAAATCTGCAAGAAATGGATAGGAATGTGGGGAGAATGAAATGTAGTCAGTGCTTACTAGTTTACTTTAAGATGGGGGGGTGGGAATCAATTTGAGGAAACCATGGGAGAGGAGGTTAGTTCACCAGTAGAGCAAGTAAATAGACAGTGTGTGAGGGAGGAAAGGCAGGTGATGGAGAAGGGATGCGCTCAGCCCGAAGATGTAGGGGAGAAGAAAGAAAAGGATAATAAATTTGAATGCATTGTTAGGGATGGAAAGAGAGGAGGAGATGGAGAGAATCTTAAATGTATCTATTTTAATGCTAGGAGCATTGTAAGAAAGGTGGATGAGCTTAAAGCGTGGATTGATACCTGGAATTATGATGTTGTAACTATTAGAGAAACATGGTTGCAGGAAGGGTGTGATTGGCAACTAAATATTCCTGGATTTAGTTGCTTCAGGTGTGATAGAGTAGGAGGGGCCAGAGGAGGAGGTGTTGCATTGCTTGTCCGAGAAAATCTTATGGCGGTGCTTTGGAAGGATAGATTAGAGAGCTCCTCTAGGGAGGCTATTTGGTTGGAATTGAAGAATGGGAAAGGTGCAGTAACACTGATAGGAGTGTATTATAGGCCACCTAATGGGGCGCGTGAGTTGGAAGAGCAAATGTGTAAGGAGATAGCAGATATTTGTAGTAAACACAAGGTGGTGATTGTGGGAGATTTTAATTTTCCACACGTAGACTAGGAAGCTCATTCTGTAAAAGGGCTGGATGGTTTAGAGTTTGTGAAATGTGTGCAGGATAGTTTTTTGCAACAATACATAGAAGTACCGACTAGAGATGGGGCAGTGTTGGATCTCCTGTTAGGGAATGCGATAGGTCAGCTGACAGATGTATGTGTTGGGGAGCACTTCGGGTCCAGTGATCACAATAGCATTAGCTTCAATATAATTATGGAGAAGGACAGGACAGGACCTAGAGTTGAGATTTTTGATTGGAGAAAGGCTAACTTTGAGGAGATGCGAAGGAATTTAGAGAGAGTGGATTGCGTCAAGTTGTTTTATGGGAAGGATGTAATAGAGAAATGGAGGTCATTTAAGGGTGAAATTATGAGGGTACAGAATCTTTATGTTCCTGTTAGGTTGAAAGGAAAGGTTAAAGGTTTGAAAGCACCATGGTTTTCAAGGGATATTAGAAATTTGGTTCGGGACAAGAGGGATGTCTACAATAGATATAGGCAGCATGGAGTAAAGGAATTGCTCGAGGAATATAAAGAATGTAAAAGGAATCTTAAGAAAGAGATTAGAAAAGCTAAAAGAAGATACGAGGTTGGTTTGGCAAATAAGGTGAAAGTAAATCTGAAAGGTTTTTACAGTTATATTAAAAGCAAGAGGAAAGTGAGGGATAAAATTGGCCCCTTAGAGAATCAGAGTGGTCAGCTATGTGTGGAGCTGAGGGAGATGGGAGAGATTTTGAATGATTTCTTCTCTTCGGTATTCATTAAGGAGAAGGATATTGAATTGTGTAAGGTGTGGGAAACAAGTAAGGAAGTTATGGAACCTATGACAATTAAAGAGGTGGAAGTACTGGCACTTTTAAGAAATTTAAAAGTGGATAAATCTCCGGGTCCTGACAGGATATTCCCCAGGACCTTGAGGGAAGTTTGTGTAGAAATAGCAGGAGCTCTGACGGAGATCATTAAGATGTCATTAGAAACAGGGATTGTGCCGGAGAATTGGCGTATTGCTCATGTGGTTCCATTGTTTAAAAAGGGTTCTAGAAGGAAGCCTAGCAATTATAGACCTGTCAGTTTGACATCAGTGGTGGGTAAATTAATGGAAAGTATTCTTAGAGATAGTATTAATAATTACCTGGATAGACAGGATCTGATTAGGAGTAGCCAGCATGGATTTGTGCGTGGAAGGTCATGTTTGACAAACCTTATTGAATTTTTTGAAGAAGTTACGAGGAATGTTGACGAGGGTAAGGCAGTGGATGTAGTCTATATGGACTTCAGCAAAGCCTTTGACAAAGTTCCACATGGAAGGTTAGTTAAGAAGGTTCAGTCGTTAGGTATTAATGCTGGAGTAATAAAATGGATTCAACAGTGGCTAGATGGGAGATGCCAGAGAGTAGTGGTGGATAATTGTTTATCGGGATGGAGGCCGGTGACTAGCAGGGTGCCTCAGGGATCTGTTTTGGGCCCAATGTTGTTTGTAATACACATAAATGATCTGGATGATGGGGTGGTAAATTAGATTAGTAAGTATGACGATGATACTAAGGTAGGAGGTGTTGTGGATAATGAGGTGGGTTTTCAAAGCTTGCAGGGAGATTTATGCCGGTTAGAAGAATGGGCTGAACGTTGGCAGATGGAGTTTAATGCTGAGAAGTGTGAGGTTCTACATTTTGGCAGGAATAATCCAAATAGAACATACAGGGTAAATAGTAGGGTATTGAGGAATGCAGAGGAACAGAGAGATCTAGGAATAACAGTGCATTGTTCCCTGAAGGTGGTCTCATGTAGATAGGGTGGTGAAGAAGGCTTTTGGAATGCTGGCCTTTATAAATCAAAGCATTGCGTACAGAAGTTGGGATGTAATGTTAAAATTGTACAAGGCAATGGTAAGGCCAAATTTGGAATATTGCGGGCAGTTCTGGTCACCGAATTATAGGAAAGATATCAATAAATTAGAGAGAGTGCAGAGACGATTTACTAGGATGTTACCTGGGTTTCAGCACTTAAATTACAGAGAAAGGTTGAACAAGTTAGGTCTCTATTCATTGGAGCGTAGAAGGTTGAGGGGGGATTTGATCGAGCTATTTAAAATTTTGAGAGGGATAGATAGAGTTGACGTGAATAGGCTGTTTCCATTGAGAGTAGGGGAGATTCAAACGAGAGGACATGATTTGAGAGTTAGGGGGCAGAAGTTTAAGGGAAACACGAGGGGGAATTTCTTTACTCAGAGGGTGATAGCTGTGTGGAATGAGCTTCCTGTAGAAGTAGTAGAGGCCAGTTCAGTTGTGTCATTTAAGGTAAAATTGGATAGGTATATGGACAGGAAAGGAGTGGAGGATTATGGGCTGAGTGTGGGTAGGTGGGACTAGGTGAGATTAAGAGTTCGGCACGGACTAGGAGGGCTGAGATGGCCTGTTTCCGTGCTGTGATTGTTATATGGTTATATGATGGTCAGGATGAACTCAATGGGCTGAACAGCCCATTTCCATGCTGCATAATTCAACGGCATTATGTTATATGAACTCTGGGAGTGAATATTGGTGAAGGGCTGGCTGGAGATGGTAGGCACTGTCATCTGTAGGCTGGGATTATTGCTACTGCCAACTGTAGCTGTTTTTATCGAGCTGGATCATGTGATAAGCAGCACTGAGCAGTGCCACAGGCGGTCCAGCCAACGTAGCGGCAAAGCACAGCTAACCCATTACAAAGCAATGGAAGAAAGCGAAAAGAACAACAATTTCTACAGATGCACCAGTGCAACTGATTGCATCACCATCGGGTATGGAGGGGCCACTGCCAAGGATCAGAAAATGCTGAAGAAAGTTGTAAACTCAGCTAGCTCCATCAGGGGCACTATCCTCACCAGCATCCAGAACACCTTCAATGGTTGAAGCCTCAAAAAGGCAGCATCCAACATTAAGGACCCCCATTACCCAGGACATGCCTTGTTCTCATTGCTACCATCATAGAAGAGGTTCAGAAGCCTGAAGACATAGAAGCACAATGTTTCAGGAACAGCTTCTTTCCTTCTGCCATTAGATTTCTTAAGGGACAATGAACCCATATACCATCCCTCAATAATTTTTGCTCTCTTTTTTGCAATACTTAATTAATTTTATATACGAGTGGATGTATGTATGTGTGTGTATATATCTTATTGAATTTTATGTATTTTAATTATGCATTGCACTGCACTGTTGGGGCAAAACATAAAATTTCATCACGTAAGTCAGTGATATTAAACCTGACTTTGATTCTGAGATACAAGACTCACAATGTCAGGGCAGAGATAGTTACGAGGTGCAGTGGGGCAGTGTTCAAAGATCCAGGTGAGAGTGGGCACTGAGGTGAGGGCTTTGACAAGGTGATTTAAGCATTAGTCAGCATTCTAGAGGCTTACAAATAGTCACTGGAGACAGAAGCAGAGACTGTAGCGATGAGCCAATCACTGCTTTCATCTGGGGGCTGGTAACCACAGTAAAAGCCAAGCCCATTGGCCAAGAACAAGGAAATAATGTACAAACACAAGAGATTCTGCAGATGCTGGAAATCTAGAGCAACACACACAGCAACTCAGCAGGTCAGGCAGCAATTATGAAGGCGAATAAACAGTTGACGTTCTGGACTGAGACTCTTTATCAGAACTCCTAATGAAGGGTCTTGGCCCGATGTCGACTGTTATTCATTTCCATAGATGCTGCCTGACCTGCTGAGTTCCTCCAGCATTTTGTGTGTGTTGCTCTGGATTTCCAGCACCTGCAGGATCTCTGGTGTTTGTGATTTTCCTGTCGGTATCTGGAAGATGAAGGGTAATCAGAGAGCGAAGAAGAAGGGGACCTTTTGCCCAGCAAGAACAGAGTCCAAAAGGTTACAAGCACTGCCTGAGTGATTCCCTGAGCTCTAGGATTCAGTGTCAAAGGTCACAGGACATTAACTCTGTCACATTAAGTTTTACAATATTCGACTGTTTCCTGGTAATTAACGACAAACCTAGTAATTACAAGGTAATTCACCCAGCAAGTACAGAATGCTGGATTCCAGATCCATGAGGCTGTGAACACTTCAAACAAAGACAGCTGCCTTCACCAAGGGCAGTGCCTCTTCCTGCATATGTGAATAATCGCCCTTTGTTTTCATAGATTAAGAAATCCCTTGCAATAAGATCACTGTCTAAAAATGTTTCCACTTAGACACCATTACCCAGTGCTTCTGGGGTGGGGGGGGAAAACAGGGAGGGGGGTGTTATCGAATACGTCTTGACCTCCTGAAACCAGTAGAGATACTTGAAATATTTTGTTATCACAACTTGCATCTAAAAAAATTCAGGTATCACATTCCATCCTCACTGACAAACAAAGGCAATGCTTTTGGCAAAGTTAGGTGCCAGTAAATTTAATCTCTTTAATCTTCAATTCAATAACCTGAATTATCCACCATCTGATTTCAGGATGGAATTTCACATTCAGTATTTCAGCAGCCGATCACAGGGCCCATTGCACAAGCTGACAATCAGGTTCCGAGCATTCACTGTGTTGTCCCATGACAACCAGTAATTTAGAAAATGGAAAATCTCCACAACAAAGATGAACAGCTTGAGGCACGACAGGAACTATATTTCAAAAGAAGTTTGAGAAGAACTGGTGTGTCACCAAAGACAACCGCAAATTTCTACAGCTGTACCGTGGAGAGCATTCTAACTGGTTGCATCGCTGTCTGGTACGGAGAGACCATCACCAAGGATGGGAAAAAGCTGCAGACTCAGCCAGATCCATCATGGGCACTGGCCTCCCCACTAGAGAACACTTGCAAAAAGTGATGTCTCAAAAAGGCAGCATCCATCATTAAGGACCCCCACCACCCAGAATATGGCCTTTTCTCATTGCTACCATCAGGGAAGGGATACAGGAGCCTAAAGACACACACTTAGCAATTCAACAACAGCTTCTTCCCCTCCAACATCAGACTTCTGATTGGACAATGAAATCATGAACACAACCTCACTAGTTTTTCTCTGCTCTTTTTACATTATTTATTTATTTTTTTAAATATATACATTATTGTAATTTATAGTTTTCTAACTGTGTAATACAATGTACTGCTGCTGCAAAACAAAGAATTTCTCAACATATGCCAGTGATAGTAAACCTGGATTATGGCACCCATTGCAATGCTGGATGAAAATGCACTTACATGGCTCAGTCACATGGGCAGGGAATGTAGATCTCCTACCCCAGAGGGATGGAAACAGAAGTGGAGACACAAAGACTTCAGCTCCCCTCTGGATAGTTTGCTGACCATCGCTTTGTGTCCCTTATGCTCCTTCCAACCCACCCACACACTCACACAGACAGTCCTCCAACTCCAAAATACGCTTCCAGTCTCTACTGGATGTTCATACATGCGGACGGTCCTCTAACCCCAGGACAGGCCTTCAGGCCTCCAGTCTCCATTGACTGTCCATACACGCAGACAGTCCTCTAACCCCAGGACAGGCCTTCAGGCCTCCAGTCTCCATTGACTGTCCATACACACGGACAGTCCTCTAACCCCAGGGCAGGCCTTCAGGCATGCAGTCTCCAGTCTTCGGCTTTTGGGCTTCTACTCTTCCAATTGACCTTTAGGCTCTGATCTTCAGTTTCAACCTCTGGAATGGCTGATGACGGAATGCCAAACTCCAGAAACACTGACTGAACCTTCATCTTGCCTCATGCTCGCCTGGACGTCAGCTTAATGCTGGCAGTCAGACTCAACGGACATACCAGGCATGTCACAGCCTTCAACAAAATCAACATACCAGCCGCTGGAGAGGTGAGATAAAACAGAATGCTGGAAACACTCGTGTTGAGAACATTTTGTTTCATTTTATTTTATTTAGAGCTACAGCATGGAACAGGCCATTCCAGCCTAGTGGGCTGCACCGCCCAGCAACCCACCTATTTAACATTAGCCTGGTCACAGTACATCTTACAATGACCAATTAACCTACTAACCAGTACGTCTTTGGACTGTGGGAGGAAACCAGATCACCTGGTGAAATCCCACACAGTCACAGTACAAATTCCTTACAGTGTCAGAATTGAACTCCGAACTCTGAAGCTGTAAGAGTGATTAGCAAGATGCTACACAACTGTGACACCCCCAAAATTTAATGCATTTAGAGATACAGATCGGTAACAGGCTCTTCTGGCCCCATGAGCCCATCCCACCCAATACACTCATGTGACCAATTAACGTCTCAACTGCTACATCTTTGGACTGTGAAACCCACGCGGTCACAAGGAGAACATACAAACTCCTTACAGGCAGTGGCAGGAATTGAACCTGGTTTGCTTGAGCTGTAAGGAGTTATACTACCCACTATGATACTGAGCAACCTCGACTATGTTTCAGTTCTGATGTAAATTTAACAAATGTTTATTTCCTCCTGGACGCTGCCTGACTAGTGAACACTCCAGCAACATGCTTCGTCTCCAGATTGCATCCTTACATTGTGCTGGGCTGAATTCTACCCACAATAATCTGAGGAGCCTGTACAAACAACAAGGAACTCCAGCGTTCGTCACACATTACATTGACATGTAGAATCCCTTTGGCCCATAACGTTCTCCCAACCTTTTAACCAACTCTCAATCTAACCCTTCCATCCCATATAACCCTCCATTTTCCTTCCGTCAAAGTGTCCAACAAAATGCCTCTAACGTATCTGCCTCTGGCACAGCAGTCCAAGTATCCACAATCTCTGAATAAAAAACTTACCTATACTTTCTTCTAATTATGCCCTCCCATATTAGCCATTTCCACCCTGGGGAAAAGTCTCTGGCTCTCTACTCTACCGATGTCTCTTATCATCTTATAAATCTACATCAAGTCAACTCTCATTCTCCTGCACTCCAAAGAGAAAAGCCCAAGCTCACTCAGCCTATCTTGATAAGACATGCTCTCTTTTGGTAAATCACGTGCTAACGCTGGGGACACAATGTTGAACTGAAATGTGGAGACAGAGAGCATCTCTGTTCAACAAAATGTGCCCAATTTGCTGTGGAGGTCGGGGTCTGGAGGCACAGGTGGAGGTTCTCAGCGCATTATGGAAAGCTCCTGGATGAGTCTAGTTGAGGTTGAATCCTTTTGGGCATGGAGTTCAGTCTGCAGTGAGGGCACGGAGTTCGATCTGCAGTGAGGGCACGGAGTTTGGTCTGCAGTGAGGGCACGGAGTTCGGTCTGCAGTGAGGGCACGGAGTTCGGTCTGCAGTGAGGGCACGGAGTTCGGTCTGCAGTGAGGGCACGGAGTTCGGTCTGCAGTGAGGGCACGGAGTTCGGTCTGCAGTGAGGGCACGGAGTTCGGTCTGCAGTGAGGGCACGGAGTTCGGTCTGCAGTGAGGGCACGGAGTTCGGTCTGCAGTGAGGGCACGGAGTTCGGTCTGCAGTGCGGGCACGGAGTTCGGTCTGCAGTGCGGGCACGGAGTTCGGTCTGCAGTGAGGGCACGGAGTTCGATCTGCAGTGAGGGCACGGAGTTCGATCTGCAGTGAGGGCACGGAGTTCGATCTGCAGTGAGGGCACGGAGTTCGATCTGCAGTGAGGGCACGGAGTTCGATCTGCAGTGAGGGCACGGAGTTCGATCTGCAGTGAGGGCACGGAGTTCGATCTGCAGTGAGGGCACGGAGTTCGATCTGCAGTGAGGGCACGGAGTTCGATCTGCAGTGAGGGCACAGATTTCGATTTGCAGTGAGGGCACAGAGTTCGATTTGCAGTGAGGGCATGGAGTTCAATCTGCAGTGAGGGCATGGAGCAACAACTAGGAGCATGATCAACTCAATTTCTGATTGTGGACAACCCGATTATAATGGGCAGTGGCATTGATGTATACTGAGCTGGGATTGTCCAGATTTTACTGCACTTATGCTTACCCCCACGACTTCAATCCCATTGCTGGATCCTGATGTTTCTGATCCAAGGTTCCTCCAGAAGTCAAGAAAGAGGCATAAAACAGGCAGCTTCACAATCATTTAATTAAGAGTTGATAGAACAAAAAGAATTGAAAACGGACAATCACAGAGGTCGAGTGAGGGAAAGGAGAGATAAGGCAAAGAGAAAAAAATGTGGAACCTTGTTATCAGCTCTTTATATCCAAAAGATAAGAAACATTCCATTCAAATTCATAGATAAGAGTCAACCAATCAGATAGCTCCTATTCAAATAAGGCAATACAACAGCTTCCAGAGCTTTCCATAACATTACAAACAACTGTAAACACTAGAGGGCACACTGAACAACTGCATATAGTGTACATACTGTGATCACTCGGAAACATACTAAATAGTTACATGTGTATAGGTAGTTATAAAAAATACAAGCAGGTAATTAATTGTTAAAATGCAAAGAAAATGACAATTAAACAGTCCAATGAAACATATCAGACACAAGATTCATTTCACATAAAATGGAATTAATCATTTGGTTTCACAATGAGCCCCAAATTCTATCACAGACAGATTACACAAGAAGGTGCTTCAGGTCACAGTAAGCAGTTACGTAACCCAAATTCTAAAATACTCATCTGATGTAATATTTTCATCTTCCTGAAGGAAACCCGATGATCAGAGGACAAACGCACCTTTGATCAAATCCACTCAACCTGTCGATTAGAGTGTGACACAATCCACACAAAGTAACGTAATCAATCAGACAATAAACATGATAATATATTTTGCAAGTGTCCTTCTTGGCTATTGGGAAGTATTATAAGCATAGAGCCCAGAGCAGCATTGTGTTGGGTGCACTGAACATGGGATGTGGCTGCTTGGGGGCATACAACTCTACACAAATAAAAATCCAGTGACTTTGGCCCCTTATCTAAGAGAGGATGTGTTGGCATTGGAGAAGGTCCAGAGAGTTTCCCAGGAATTAAGGTGTTAAAGTATGAGTAGTGTTTGTTGGATCTGGGCCTGTACTTGCTGGAATTTAGAAGAATAAGGGGAAATCCCACTGAAACCTATCAAATATTGAAAGGCCTACAGTGGATATGGAGAAGATGTTTCCTATAATGGTGGAGTCTAGGACCAGAGGGCACAGCTTCAGAATAGAGGAATGTACCTCTATAGTAGAGATGAGGAGGAATTTCTTTAGCCAGATGGTGGTGAATCTGTGGAAGCCAAGTCATTGGGCTTATTTAAAGCAGAGATTGATAGATTCTTGATTAGTCAGGGAGTCAAAGGTTACAGGGAGAAGGCAGGAGAATGGTGTTGAGAGGGATAATAAAATCAGCCATGATGGAAAGGCAGAGAGACCTGATGGGCCAAATGGCCTAATTCTGCTCCTGTGGTCTAATGCAATGCAGTTTCAGGAGAGAAGAAAACTGTTTTTGATGCAGCACTTCACCAATCATATCACAGAGCACCCACACAAACAGCAGAGAAAACAGACTTAAAATTATGCATTCAGTGTAATGGAAAATATTAATCACAAAAGCCACAGCACAAATTAGGCTTTTGTAAGTACAAATAATTCCTTGGCATAATGCCACAAATGGTGGAAGAGCTGCCACTCAGCTGCAATTGACCCCGATCACAGAGTGGAGTTGGTACACTCGACTGGGTTCCCTCTGGATGCTCTCACATTCTGAAAACATACAGGTGAGCACGTCAGTTGTTCCTGGTATGTAAATAACCGAGAGAATACAGGAGGAAATTGGTTCATCTGGGTCTTGGTTGTTGACACAGACTCAATAGGCCAAATGGCCTGTTCTTATGCTGTACATCTTTTCATGAGTTACTGGACTCATGTACAAAAATAAAGTGATCTGATATTTTGAGCAATCTACAGGTTTAAAATTGAATGTCAAACAGCTACTACCATATTTTGGCTACAAACTCAGAATGACAGACAACCTGGGAGGTGGCCGACAACCTGCAGGATAATGTGCAGGACAACCTTCACCAGACAAAATAAGGCTGTTAATGAAGTGGTCATAAGCCAAACATCTGCAATTATTTTAGAAACTGTACTTTCAACTAACTTTCTCAAATTGTTTGAATTCTTCCCACACAAAACACTCCTATCAGGGAGGAGGCTATGTAGCATCCATGCCAGGACCAGCAGACTCAAAAACAGTTACTCTCTCCAAGCAGCAAGACTGATCAACACCTCCACCCACTAACCCACCCCTCCAAACCCCCAACCACCACTACTTTATTATTTCCTGTCAGTCACCTTATGTACAGACTACCGTCACTTTGTGGGCAATCAATCAATCGATCTATGTAAGCTATCTTATATATTTCCAGTACTGTGCAAGTCTTAAACACATATACATATCTAGCTAGGATGCCTCAGACTTTTGCACAGTACTATATTTGTCTACATGGAGTGGAGAGTGAGTTTGTTAAATCTGTCGCGATCAAAGGATTTTGGAAATGGTGAGGGTGAAGCACTGCGGGAGGGGTGTGGCAGAGAAGGAGTGCCATGGGCAGGGGGTGACACACCCAGTCTTGAGACACCAGGCAAAGTCATTTGATTCCAAGCCATTGGTTTAATGATCATTACTAAAATATCTTGGGAGTTTAAAGAGAGCAAATCTGCCCCAAAAGCTGCTGATAAACCTTTATCGATGCGTAACTGAGAGCACACTGACCTACTGCCTGACAGTATGGTGTACTAGCTGCAACAAGATCAACCAGAAAGCACTTCGGCCAGTTATCAGCACTGCACAGAGCATCACTGGGACGCAACCAGATATGGAAACCATCTACAACTTAGGACGTCTCCAGCAAGCTTGCAAAATCATGACGGACTCACCCCACCCCTGCAATCACCTATTCAATCTCCTTCCACCCAGCAGGAGATACAAAAACATCTCTCCACGGACATCCAGACTGAAAAGCAGCTTTTCTCCCCAGAGAATTTCCAGAGTTGTTTCTTTTTAATTCAGTTGCAACTTGGATGTCACTCTGATGTTATTTTAAATGTAGTCATTGTGTGTGTTTTTAGTAATTCAATTGCTGATTTTTACTGAATGGAGAGGTGCTGCAGTCTCCTTGTCCTCAGCAATGACAATAGCCAACCAATTATAGAACGTCTGTCTCTCTGGTGCTTCCTGCTCCCTCCCCTCTCCATTCCCCTTTTTCCAACCATGATTCCCTTCTCACTGCCCCCTTCCCACTCTCAGTCCACAATAGAGACTCATATCAGAATCATCATTTATACATGAAATTTGATTTTTTTTGTGGTAGCAGTACAGTGCAATACATAAAATAACTGAAGTGCTGTGCAAAAGTCTTCAGCACATAAATAAAGCTAGAGTGCCATGGACTTTTGCACAATACTGTAGAAATTGAGATGAGCAGTTTCTGAGATACTCGAACTACCCAGTTTGGCACCAACGGTTAAAGTCACTGAGATCACATTTCATCCCCATTCTGATGTTTGGTCTAAACAACAACTGAACCTTTTGCTTTTATGCATTGAATTGCTGTGACGTGATTGACTGTTTAGATATTGGCATTAACACGCAGGTGTACAATGTACCTAATAAAATGGCCACTGAGTGCAAGATGGTCAGAATAAATTACTCACATCACAGCCTTAGGGTTCTGCAGCATGCAAGCTTTTGGTCCAAACTTGGTGGCTGGGCTTGGCCCATGCAGTGACTGTGTCCTCCTGGTGAGGAAAGCAAAGCAGAGTTATTCAACACAGCCAAGTATGAAACACTCTGACCCTGAACCTTATCCCAACAGCAATTCACATCTGGACAGTTGCCATCCCACCACTCACACTGTTAGCACACTCCCGTATCCACATAGCCTCTGTTACTTATAAGAATGTTTTTAGTTAAAATGTAGTCAGATAAATTTACAGAATTACATAATTACAATGGTAATACATCCCACCTAGCAGAACCCCTTTGAATATTCAATACTACTGTCTGTTCCAAAAGCCAGACAATCAAAATATTAACACACAAAGTGCTGGTGGAACACAGCAGACCAGGCAGCATCTACAGGGAGTAGCATCTAAATGTCGACGTTTCGGGCCGAGACCCTTCGTCAGGTCTAACTGAAAGGAAAGATAGTAAGAGATTTGAAAGTAGGAGGGGGAGGGGAAAATAAATGATAGGAGAAGACAGGAGGGGGAGGATTGAAGCTGAGAGCCAAACAGGTAATTGGCAAAAGGGATACAAAGCTAGAGAAGGGAAAGGATCATGGGACGGGAGGCCTAGGGAAAAAGAAAGGGAGAGGGGAGCACCAGAGGGAGATGGAGAACAGGCAGACTGATGGGCAGAGAGAGGAAAAAAAACTAAATATATCAGAGATGGGGTGAGGGCAGATGTGCAGGAAATGGGAGAGATGCATTTGTTCTGGCGGACAGAGCGTAGTTGTCTCTCCCACTTCCCGCACATCTGCCCTCACCCCATCCGCCCACCACCCCACTTGGGATAGGGTTCCCCTTGTCCTCACCTACCACCCCACCAGCCTCCGGATCCAACATATAATTCTCCGTAACTTCCGCCACCTCCAACGGGTTCCCACTACCCAGCACATCTTTCCCTCCCCCCCCCCCATCTTTCTGCTTCCCGCAGGGATCACTCCCTACGCGACTCCCTTGTTCACTTGTCCCCCCCATCTCTTCCTACCAATCTCCCTCCTGGCACTTATCCTTGTAAGCAGAACAAGTGCTACACCTGCCCTTACACTTCCTCCCTCACCACCATTCAGGACCCCAGACAGTCCTTCTAGATGAGGCCACACTTCACCTGTGAGTCGGCTGGTGTGGTGTGGTGTGGTGTGGTGTGGTGTGTCCGGTGCTCCCGGTGTGGCCTTTTATATATTGGTGAGACCCAACACACACTGGGAGACTGTTTCGCTAAACACCTACGCTCAGTCCGCCAGAGAAAGCAGGATCTCCCAGTGGCCACACATTTTAATTCCACGTCCCATTCCCATTCTGATATGTTTATCCATGGTCTCCTCTACTGTCAAAATGAATCCAAACTCAGGTTGGAGGAACAACACCTTATATACCGGCTGGGTAGCCTCCAAACTGATGGCATGAACATTGACTTCTCTAACTTCCATAATGCCCCTCCCCTTCTTACCCCATCCCTGATATATTTAGTTGTTTTTTTTCTCTCTCTGCCCATCACTCTGCCTGTTCTCCATCTCCCTCTGGTGCTCCCTTCCCTCTTTGTTTCTTCCGAGGCCTCCCGTCCCATGATCCTTTCCCTTCTCTAGCTCTGTATCCCTTTTGCCAATTACCTGTCTGGCTCTCAGCTTCACCCCACCCCCTCCGGTCTTCTCCTATCATTTCGCATTTCCCCCTCCCCCTCCTACTTTCAAATCTCTTACTATCTTTCCTTTCAGTTAGTCCTGACGAAGGGTCTCGGCCCGAAACGTCGACATTGCTTCTCCCTACAGATGCTGCCTGTCCTGCTGCGTTCCACTAGCACTTTGTGTGTGTTGCTTGAATTTCCAGCATCTGCAGATTTCCTCGTGTTTGACACTCAAAATATTTCTCTTTTGTTACATGTTGAGGGATGGTTCCATGAATATACAACTAACTAGACATTTCAATGACAAAAGAGAACTGGGCAGGGATACATCTGACCACAAGTACCTACAAAGGATAGCGAGGACCACCGAGATACTTTTCAAGAGCACTGTGTATGTAGACCCTCAGCACTGTCAATGATCCTTCCGATCCATCCAATAATCTCTTTGAACCCCTACCATCAGGCAGAAGGTACCGTAACATTAGGACACGGACTGTTAGAGTGGGAAATAGCTTCTTCCCCCAACTCGTAAGACCTACTGAACTCCCTGCCGCCACCCAGGTCTCATCACATATGAAGTGTCAGTAGTGTTATACTGTTTACTTTTGAACTGTGTCACAAATACACCTTATTAGTTGTTAATTCATTTGTGGTAATAATACTTTATGGGTTGCGTGTGAGTTATATGTACAATGTGTATACGTTGTACAATGTGTGAAACGTTGTTTCGTTTGGGGGTATATATGTGTATGACAGAATGATAATAAACTTGAAACTGAGTTGAACTTAAAACTGTGGTAATAGCAGGAACATTCATCGATTGTCGTCCCTGAGTAGTTTCAACAAGGCAGAGTCCAAGCGACCCCCCCCCCCCAGTCAACCGGGCAGAACCCCAACAATCCCATTCAACCGGACAGAACCCCAATGATCCAGGTCAACCGGACAGAACCCCAACGATCCCAGTCAACCGGACAGAACCCCAACAATCTCCAGGTCAACCGGACAGAACCCCAACGATCCCAGTCAACTGGACAGAACCCCAACAATCTCCAGTCAACCGGACAGAACCCCAACGATCCCATTCAACCGGACAGAACCCCAACAATCTCCAGTCAACCGGACAGAACCCCAACGATCCCATTCAACCGGACAGAACCCCAACAATCTCCAGTCAACCGGACAGAACCCCAACAATCCCATTCAACCGGACAGAACCCCAACAATCTCCAGTCAACCGGACAGAACCCCAACGATCCCATTCAACCGGACAGAACCCCAATGATCCAGGTCAACCGGACAGAACCCCAATGATCCAGGTCAACCGGACAGAACCCCAATGATCTCCAGTCAACCGGACAGAACCCCAACGATCCCATTCAACCGGACAGAACCCCAACAATCTCCAGTCAACCGGACAGAACCCCAATGATCCCATTCAACCGGACAGAACCCCAACGATCCCATTCAACCGGACAGAACCCCAATGATCCAGGTCAACCGGACAGAACCCCAATGATCCAGGTCAACCGGACAGAACCCCAACGATCTCCAGTCAACCGGACAGAACCCCAACGATCCCATTCAACCGGACAGAACCCCAACAATCTCCAGTCAACCGGACAGAACCCCAATGATCCCATTCAACCGGACAGAACCCCAACAATCTCCAGTCAACCGGACAGAACCCCAACAATCTCCAGTCAACCGGACAGAACCCCAACAATCCCATTCAACCGGACAGAACCCCAACAATCCCATTCAACCGGACAGAACCCCAATGATCCAGGTCAACCGGACAGAACCCCAATGATTCAGGTCAACCGGACAGAACCCCAATGATCTCCAGTCAACTGGACAGAACCCCAACGATCCCATTCAACCGGACAGAACCCCAACAATCTCCAGTCAACCGGACAGAACCCCAACGATCCCATTCAACCGGACAGAACCCCAACGATCCAGGTCAACCGGACAGAACTCCAACGATCTCCAGTCAACCGGACAGAACATCAACGATCCCATTCAACCGGACAGAACCCCAACGATCTCCAGTCAACCGGACAGAACATCAACGATCCCATTCAACCGGACAGAACCCCAACGATCTCCAGTCAACCAGAGGGAACCCCAACGATCTCCAGTCAACCGGACAGAACATCAACGATCCCATTCAACCGGACAGAACCCCAACGATCTCCAGTCAACCAGAGGGAACCCCAACGATCTCCAGTCAACCGGACAGAACCCCAATGATCTCCAGTCAACCAGAGGGAACCCCAATGATCCCATTCAACCGGACAGAACCCCAACGATCACAGTAAACCGTACAGAACCCCAATGATATCCAGTCAACCGGACAGAACCCCAACGATCCCAGTCAACCAGAGAGAACCCCAATGATCCCAGTCAACGGGACAGAACCTCAACAATCTCCAGTCAACCACAGAGAACCCCAATGATCCCCAGTCAACCGGACAGAACCCCAATGATCCCAGTCAACCGGACAGAACCCCAACGATCTCCAGTCAACCGGACAGAACTCCAACGATCTCCAGTCAACCGGACAGAACCCCAATGATCCCATTCAACTGGACAGAACCCCAACAATCTCCAGTCAACCGGACAGAACCCCAATGATCTCCAGTCAACCAGAGAGAACCCCAATGATCTCCAGTCAACCAGACAGAACCCCAATGATCTCCAGTCAACCGGACAGAACCCCAACGATCCCAATCAACCAGACAGAACCCAAACGATCTCCAGTCAACCGGACAGAACCCCAACGATCTCCAGTCAACCGGACAGAACCCCAATGATCCCATTCAACCGGACAGAACCCCAACGATCTCCAGTCAACCAGAGAGAACCCCAATGATCTCCAGTCAACCGGACAGAACCCCAACGATCCCAGTCAACCAGAGAGAACGCCAACGATCTCCAGTCAACCAGACAGAACCCCAATGATCCCAGTCAACCAGAGAGAACCCCAATGATCCCCAGTCAACCAGACAGAACCCCAACGATCTCCAGTCAACCGGACAGAACCCCAACAATCTCCAGTCAACCGGACAGAACCCCAACAATCTCCAGTCAACCGGACAGAACCCCAACGATCCCAGTCAACCGGACAGAACCCCAATGATCCAGGTCAACTGGACAGAACCCCAACGATCCCCAGTCAACCGGACAGAACCCCAATGATCCCAGTCAACCAGAGAGAACCCCAACGATCTCAGTCAACCGGACAGAACCCCAACGATCTCCAGTCAACCGGACAGAACCCCAACGATCTCCAGTCAACCGGACAGAACCCCAATGATCTCCAGTCAACCAGAGAGAACCCCAACGATCCCAGTCAACCAGAGAGAACCCCAATGACCCCCAGTAAACTAGACAGAACTTGAAAGACCTCCAATCAACCAGACAGATCACATTTGTGGTTGGTTTCGCTAGCCACAAATTATGTGTGGAAGTTAAAATGTGAGCAGGTTTGATTTCCTGAAGATTGGTTATCACTTTAGTTCATCCATAATTTCATAGTCCCAGAATGATCCCAAACACCTTCATCAAGAGACAGCCAGCCCACCCCTTTTCCAAAGAACCCAACACCAGAGGTATTTTTTCCAGAGCAGAAATGGCTAATATGATGAGGCCTAATTGCAGGGTGATTGGAGGAAAGTTTAGGGGAATGTCAGAGTTAGGTTTTTTAAAAATTTAAAACACACACACTGCCTGGAACACTCTACCAGGAGTGATGCTGGAGGCAGGTACATTTAAGAGAGTTTTGGATAGGCACATGAATGATAGGAAAATGGAGCCAATGCAGGAGGGACGGGTTATATTGACCTTAGAGTAGGTTAAGGGGTCAGCACAACATGGTGGGCTGAATGACCTGTACTGTTCTATGTTCTATAACAGTTAATGTACTAAACTACTGATATTAATCATTCCCTCCCTCCACTAGAAGTACACTCTTGCTGAGTATTACCATCTACAAAATGCATGGTGGCTCTTCAGAAAGCACATCCCAAGCTATGAGCTCAAGTACCAAGAGGAGCAAGAGGCCATGAGAACACCACTACCAGCCGGCTCCCCATCATATCATATCCTGATTGGAAATATATCACTGGGTCTACACTGCAGAACTTCTTCCTCAAAGGTGGTGTTGGACAGAGCAGAAGGGTGGTGGACATGCTGGATGCTGCACTGGTTTGGAGGCTGACTCCTCCCATCATTGCTGCCTTTCAGTTTTCAATCAGTGGAAGCTGGATTGCGTTTGTCTATGTCTGTACTTGCATGAGATGAGGAACTGCTCAGGGCTTGTTCTTGCAGAAACGTGGCTCCAGGACAACATACATGCACCATCAATCTACAGGTCATGACATCAGAGACTTGGGCTAGATTATTTTGTAATTACCGGGTATATGTTTTTCTGCTATTGTAATTATATTGTAACTATATGTGCCTGGTGCTGCGTGTGATTGTTGGTTCTGTGTTTTGCACCTTGGATCCAGAGAAACACTGTTTCTTTTGGCTGTATTCCTGGGTCTGGTTGAACTTAAACCTGAAATTGATTATCAGAGTATGTAAATGTTACTGTGTACTCTCTGAGATTCATTATCTTTCAGGAATTTACAGGAAAATAAAGAAATACAACAGAATTAATGAAGAAATACACATAAACAAAGACTGACAAACAACCAATGAGCAAATTATCAAAATAATAGTCTTCAAAATCAAGTCCATAGGTTGTGAGATCAGTTCAGTGGCGAGGTGGGTGAAGTTATCCACGTGATGGTTGAACCTCATCAACAATGAGGTGGGAAGTACTCCCACCAGCAAAACCACAAATTCAAGGTGGCGGCTTAGGACAAGAAGAACTAAGAGATGAGTGATGAGTGCTGGCCTTGACAGTAACATCCTGCTGCGGAAAAAGTATTATTCGGAGACGAAGGGAGATCGCCTTAGAAAGTCTTTATTGAAACATGATGGAGAGCCCACCCTCCTAAAAGCGGTTCGTGAGACTCTACTGAGTAGAGACTTTTCTCATTATATAGACATTGCGTATCAGAAGCTTCCAAGCAGGACTGTGAAATATAGCATGCAAGCAGATAATTCCTTTACTCAATAATCTTGTTTTACCACAATACAGAAAAACAAGATGATTGGGTTACTATTTTCTTATCTATTCAAAGGCTACTTCTGCCCACAGCCTTGAAGCAAGGACAACTGCACTAAAGAAAAGCAGAACATCAGGCTAGTTACTCATTTAGTAGCCCTCCAGGATCAGTTTAAGGTTGCTGTGAAAAAAGCTCTTTAACCCCTTAGTATCTAGCTAGTAACAAAATTTCTTCCACACACCCAGACCTGAAGAACTAAGAAGGGCAAAAGTTAGTAGGTGGACAACCAATAAACGCTTGTAACAAATCAGTTCATTGCTAGAAGCTGTGATAATTAGATTACAAGGTCATCACAGCTGCACTGCATGCTGTATCTGTGCTCAAGGTGGGTGGATGGCTTTCTGACTGCTGATCCTGTGCAAGCAACAGGCAACATAGACAGCTGAAATAAAACAGAGGCATACAGCAGGTCAGGCAGCATCTATGGAGGGGAGTACACAGTCAACATTTCAGGCTGAGACCCTTCTTCAGGACTGGAAAGGAAGGTGATAGGTGAGACCAGGTGAGTGGTCAAGGAGGGGAAAGGGTGAGCTGGAAAAGCTAAAGGGCTGGAGAAGAAGGGATCTGAAAGGAGAGAGTGGACCATAGAAGAAAGGGAAGGAGGAGGGTCTCCAAAGGGAGATGATGGGCAACTGAGAAGAGAAGAGGAAAGAATGGAAAGCCAGAATGGAAAATGGGAGAAGGGGAGGGGGGAAGAAAATCGAAGCAGTTAGAAAAATCAATATTTATGCCGTTATGTTGGAGGCTACCTAGATGGAATATGAGGTCTTTCCCTACAGCCTTATCACAGCAGTAGAGGAGGCCATAGACAGGCACGATGGAATTGGAACAGAGTGGAACTTCAGTGGTTGGCCACCGGGAAATCCCACTTGTTGCAGACGATATGAAAGCACTTCCCAATCTGTGCTAAGTCTCCCTGATGTCGATGACACCACATTGGGAGCACTGGACATAGTAGATATTCTTCACTCTCAGTACTTATCCCTGCAAGTGGCACAGTGCTCCACCTGCCCATTCACCTCCTCCCTCACCTCCTGTCACGGCTTCAAATGGTGCTTCCAGGGGAGGCAACACTTAACACGTGAAGGTGTCATGGTCATGTATCTGGTATTCTCAGTTTTCTAGAATGACAAGGTGGACTCTTCGCCACCCAATCAACCTCATTATGGCCTTGCATCTTACTACCTGTTTCACTACACTTGCTCTGTAGCTTTTAAGACTTTATTCTGCATTCTGTTATTGTTTTGACTTGTTCTACCTCGATACACTGATGCGAAGAAACGATCGGTATGGATGGCATGTAAAACAAGTTACACTGAAGCTCAGTATGCGGAATAAACATCCACAAAGGGCAACCAGCTTATCATAATTACATGTTATGCTGGAGGACTGCAAGGCAGCCATTAACCACGTGATAGTGGACACATGCAAGTCCCTAAATCAAAATTCAAAGCTCAAAGTCAATTTTTTATCAATGTATAGATGTCACCATATACAAGACTGAGATGCATTTTCTTGCAGGCATTTACAGTGAATACAAGAAACACAATAGAATCAATGAAAAGACAATCAACCAGTGTGAAAATGACAACAAACTATGCAAATACAAAAAGAAGGAAACGGTAATAATATTAAACAAGCAATAAATATCAAGAACTTGAGATGAGTACTGTTTGAAAGTGAATCCATGGGTTGTGGGAACAGTTCAGTGATGGGGTGAGTGAAGTTATCCCCACTGGTTCAAGAGCCTGATGGTCAAGGAAATCAACAAAAAACTGCTCTCAAACACAAACAAGCAATGTGCAAAAGACAAACTGTCCAAATACAAAAGAAACAAATAATGATAAATAAATAGAAAAATAATACTGATATTTCATTCACTTAAAATTGTTTAATTAAAATCATTTTCAATTATTTCATTTAAAAACCTAAAAATTCAAATAAAACTATGAAGCTCTGGTTAGCAAACACGAGGAAATCTGCAGATGCTGGAAATTCAAATAACACACACAAAATGCTGGTGGAACGCAGCAGGCCAGGCAACAGCTATAGGGAAAAGCGCTGTCGACGTTTCGGGCCGAGACCCTTCGTCAGGACTCGCTGGGACATGTGGTCGATGTTTAGGGATTTCTTGCAGGATGTTAGGGATAAATTTGTCCCGGTGAGGAAGATAAAGAATGGTAGGGTGAAGGGACCATGGGTGACAAGTGAGGTGGAGAATCTAGTCACTTGGAAGAAGGCAACATACACGAGGTTTAGGAAGCAAGGATCAGATGGGTCTATTGAGGAATATAGTGTAGCAAGAAAGGAACTTAAGAAGGGGCTGAGAAGAGCAAGAAGGGGGCATGAGAAGGCCTTGGCGAGTAGGGTAAGGGAAAACCCCAAGGCATTCTTCAATTATGTGAAGAACAAAAGGATGACAGGAGTGAAGGTAGGACCAATAGAGATAAGTGGGAAGATGTGCCTGGAGGCTGTGGAAGTCAGCGAGGTCCTCAATGAATACTTCTCTTTGGTATTCACCACTGAGAGGGAACTTGATGACGGTGAGGACAATATGAGTGAGGTTGATGTTCTGGAGCATGTTGATATTAAGGGAGAGGAGGAGTTGGAGTTGTTAAAATACATTAGGACGGATAAGTCCCCGGGGCCTGACGGAATATTCCCCAGGCTGTTCCACGAGGCAAGGGAAGAGATTGCTGAACCTCTGGCTAGGATCTTTATGTCCTCATTGTCCATGGGAATGGTACCGGAGGTTTGGAGGGAGGTAAATGTTGTCCCCTTGTTCAAAAAAGGTAGTAGGGATAGTCCAGGTAATTATAGACCAGTGAGCCTTACATCTGTGGTGGGAAAGCTGATGGAAAAGATTCTTAGAGATAGGATCTATGGGCATTTAGAGAATCATGGTCTGTTCAGGGACAGTCAGCATGGCTTTGTGAAGGGCAGATCGTGCCTAACAAGCCTGATAGAGTTCTTGGTGAGGAGCTGACCAGGCACATAGATGAGGGTAGTACAGTGGATGTGATCTACATGGATTTTAGTAAGGCCTTGACAAGGTTCCACATGGTAGGCTTATTCAGAAAGTCAAAAGGCATGGGATCCAGGGAAGTTTAGCCAGGTGGATTCAGAATTGGCTTACCTGCGGAAGGGAGAGGGTCGTGGTGGAGGGAGTACATTCAGATTGGAGAGTTGTGACTAGTGGTGTTCCACAATGATCTGTTCTGGGACCTCTACTTTTTGTGATTTTTATTAACGACCTGGATGTGGGGGTAAAAGGGTGGGTTGGCAAGTTTGCAGATGACACAAAGGTTGGTGGTGTTATAGATAGTGTAGAGGATTGTTGAAGATTGTAGAGAGACATTGATAGGTTGCAGAAGTGGGCTGAGAAGTGGCAGATGGAGTTCAACCCAGAGAAGTGTGAAGTGGTACCCTTTGGAAGGACAAATTCCAAGGCAGAGTACAAAGTAAATGGCAGGATACTTGGTAGTGTGGAGGAGCAGAGGGATCTGGGGGGTACATGTCCACAGATCCCTGAAAGTTGCCTCACAGGTAGATAGGGTAGTTAAACAAGCTTATGGGGTGTTAGCTTTCACAAGTCGAGGGATAGAGTTTAAGAGTCACGATGTAATGATGCAGCTCTATAAAACTCTAGTTAGGCCACACTTGGAGTACTGTGTCCAGTTCTGGTCGCCTCACTATAGGAAGGATGTGGAAGCATTGGAAAGGGTACAGAGGAGATTTACCAGGATGCTGCCTGGTTTAGAGAGTATGGATTATGATCAGAGATTAAGGGAGCTAGGGCTTTACTCTTTGGAGAGAAGGAGGATGAGAGGAGACATGATAGAGGTGTACAAGATATTAAGAGGAATAGACAGAGTGGACAGCCAGCACCTCTTCCCCAGGGCACCACTGCTCCGTACAAGAGAACATGGCTTTAAGGTAAGGGGAGGGAAGTTCAAGGGGGATATTAGAGGAAGGTTTTTGGTTGGTGCATGGAATGAACTGCCTGAGTCAGTGGTGGAGGCAGATACACTAGTGAAGTTTAAGAGACTACTAGACAGGTATATGGAGGAATTTAAGGTGGGGGGTTATATGGGAGGCAGGGTTTGAAGGTTGGCACAACATTGTGGGCTGAAGGGCCTGTAATGTGCTGTACTATTCTATGTTCTATGTTCTGGTCGCCGCATTTAGAGGAAGAGTGGAAGAAAGGGTGCAGAGGAGATTTACCATGATGTTGCCTGGATATAGAGCATGTCTTATGAGAGTAGGCTGAGTGAGTTGGGGTTTTTCTTTTTGGTGAGCAGGAGGATGACAGGTGACTTGACAATGATCGATAAGATAGTTACAGGCATAGCCCGAGACTTTTTCCCAGGACAGAAATGGCTAATACCAGGGGTTATAATTTTAAGGTGATTGGAGGAAAGTACAGGGGATGTCAGAGGGAGGTTTCTTTTATTTTAAAAAACACAAGAGTGTGATGGGTGCATGGAACACCCTGCTAGGCAGGGGTGGTAAAGGCAGATAAATTAGGGACATTTAAATCACAGCTTTCATACATTAAGATGCAGCCTCAAAGCACTTTACATAGATTGTAAAGATAAATCAGTAACAGTCATAAAAACACAAAATTAAAAATCATAAATAAAGACACACATTATATAGAGTAAAATGTAATTTGTATACCAAATTATGCAAATGTAATCAACATCAACAGGTATTAAGTAATCCTATAAGCAGTAAAAAAGTAGCTTTTTAGAAGCATTTTGAAACATTCCACAGTACCAGCCTGCCATACCTCAGTCAGTAGAGTATTCCAGATTTTGGTGCATAAGAGCAAAAGGCCGCAATACCGGTTCTTATACACTTGTTCTGGGAATGCTAAACAAACCAGTATTTGCAGATCTAAGATTACAATTAGGGATGTAAGGGGATAGACTCTGCAAAATATAGAAGAGCTAGATTATTCTGAGACTTCTCTACAATTTTAAAATTGATCCTAAAGGACACAGGCAGCCAATGTAATGATGCCAAAACCAGTGAAATGTGCTCAGTTTGTGTTTTTTTGTTAAGATTCTTGCTACTGCATTTTGAAAAAGCCGCAGCCAATTTATGTCTTTTTCAGGCAGTCCTGAAAAGAGTGCATTACAGTAGTCTAATTGGCTAAACCACGGATGATATTTCTTGCGGAACACTTTGGGACACTTTTAAAGCGTATATATGTGGACAGATTATTTCTTACTCCGTTGGTTTGAGAAAACGCATTAAGAAGGAAACTCTTTTATTGGTCGATAAAATTAAAGAGATTGATAAGAAATATTCGATCACTCCTAGTAAGGAGCTTTACAAACAAAGGGTTGAACTTCAAACGGAACATAGTTTATTACTTACATCTCCGATTGAAAATCAATTAATGAAAACCAGATCTAATATTTATATACATAGTGATAAATCAGGTAAACAGTTAGCTAGGCAGTTGAAGAGTGCTTTGGTTAATCGTCAAATCACTAAGATTCGTAAGCAGAATGGGGATTTGACAGTTAACTATGATGAGATAAATAAGTCATTTCAAGACTTTTATACCCCCCTGTATCAATCTGAATTCCCACAGGATCGTAATACCATGTGTGATTTTCTTGGGAAATTGAATTTCCAAAAATTATCATCCGATGATCTTTCAATATTGGATACTTCTATAATGGACGCAGAAATCAAAGGGGTTATTTCCTCAATGAATTCTGGGAAAGCACCAGGTCCAGATGGGTATACAGTAGAATTTTTAAAATGTTTTTCCGCTACTCTTTCTCCTTGGTTATGCAGGGTTTTTGAGGAAGCGATTAGATTGGGGAATTTGCCACAATCTTTTTATAGAACTTCTATTTCTTTAATACTGAAGAAAGATAAAGACCCTACTGACTGTGCATCCTATAGACCAATATCTTTATTGAATGTAGACTCCAAGATCTTTTCCAAGTTACTGGCATCCAGGTTGGAGAAGGTTTTACCCCAAATTATTTCGGAAGATCAAACCGGTTTTATTAAAAATCGCTATTCTTTTTTCAATGTTAGGAGATTACTGAATATTGTCTACACTCCTTCACATAGTTCTTCAGAATGTGTTATTTCATTAGATGCGGAGAAAGCATTTGATAGAGTTGAGTGGCCTTACTTATTTAATGTGTTGGAGAAGTTTAATTTTAGTCTGACATTCATTTCCTGGATTAAACTGATTTATCACACTCCAGTAGCCTCAGTGTTTACTAATAATCAAAGATCTCCCTTTTTTCGTTTATTTCGGTGCACTAGATAAGGCTGTCCTCTTAGCCCATTACTATTTAACATTGCTTTAGAACCCTTGGCAATTGCCATCAGAGAATCACAAGATATTTCGGGTATTAATCGTGGGACAGATATTCATAAATTATCTTTGTATGCAGATGATTTATTATTATTCATTTCTAACCCTGAGAAATCTATTCCAGCAGTTCTATCATTGTTGGCTCAATTTAGTGAGTTTTCTGGGTATAAGTTAAATTTTAATAAGAGTGAATTGTTTCCTTTGAATAGACAGGTCCAAATTAATGGAATTTACCTTTTAAATTAGTTAATGACTCTTTTATTTACTTAGGGATTAAAATCACAAAAAATCATAAAGAATTATTTAGGTTTAATTTTTTACCCTTAATTGATCAGATTAAAGGTTTGTTTACTAAGTGGTCACCATTATCTTTATCTCTGATAGGTAGGATTAATGCTATTAAGATGGTTATTTTACCTAAGTTTTTATATATTTTTCAAGCAGTACTAATTTTTATTCCGAAGTCTTTTTTTACTAATGTTGATTCAAAAATTTCCTCATATATATGGTAGAATAAAAATCCCAGGTTAGGTAAAATACATTTACAGAAGACAAAGAAGGAAGGTGAGTTAGCATTCCAAAATTTCAGATTTTATTATTGGGCAGTTAATATTAGATATTTGTTATGTTGGTTGAAAGATTGGGATGGATCTTCTGGCCTTCATTGGGTGAGTTTGGAAATTAAATCGGTACCAGGTTATGCTCTGGGTTCTATTTTAGGGACTTCTCTCCCTTTTGCTCTTTCTAAATTGCCGAAATGAATTGACAACCCAATAGTTAAACATACTTTACGTATATGGTTTCAATTTCGGAAATATTTCGGGTTGACTCAATTCATTTTAAATACTCCTATTGTATCTAATTGCTTTTTCCACCCCTCAATTATAGATCAAGCTTATTTGGTTTGGAAAACTAAGGGATTACTAAGATTTTCTGATTTATTTTTGGACAATTGTTTTATGTCTTTTGAGCAATTATCTAATAAATATAATTTGCCTAGATTTCATTTTTTAGATATTTACAGATTAGGCATTTTTTAAGTACTGTACTTCCTACGTTTCCAAATTTTGTGTCTTCAGATATTTTGGAGAGTTTGTTTGAATTAAACCCTTTTCAAAAAGGGCTTATATCAAAACTTTATAATATAATTATGAAGATACGTTCAGAGCCCCTTTATAAGATAAAAAATGATTGGGAAAGAGAGCTTAATCTTATTATTCCTATTGAGAATTGGGATAGAATTCTTCAATTAGTTAATACATCTTCTATATGTGCCAAACATTCATTAATACAATTTAAGGTTGTACATAGGGCACGTATGTCCAAGGATAAATTAGCTCATTTTTACTCTTATATAAATCCTATTTGTGATAGATGTTAATCTGAAATAGCGTCTTTAACTCATATGTTCTGGTCTTGTCCGCTTTTGAAAAAAATATTGGAAAGATATTTTTGATATTATCTCTGCGGTATTGAACATCGATTTACAACCCCATCCTATTACCGCAATTTTTGGTTTACCAATGATGGACTTACTGCATTTATCTTCTTCCGCCTGTCGAATTATTTCATTTCTCACTCTGATGGCTAGAAGATCTATTTTGCTGAATTGGAAGGAAATTAATCCTCCCACTGCATTTCATTGGTTTTCTCAAACTATGTTTAAATTTAGAAAAAATTAGAAGTGGTGTATTTGATACTTCTATTAAATTTGAAAAGATATGGAGACCATTTATTCAATATTTTCATATGATGTAATATGACCCTGTTCCAAGCTTATTTGATTCTTCAGCTTTAATCTTATTTATGTTGAGAGGATCGGAGCTGATGACACTGATGATTATGTATTCTTGTGAGACATTATAAACAGCCCTTTTTTTTCTCTTTTTCTAGTTTTTCTTCTTTATTAGCTATTAGATTAGTAGTTTAGTTATTTTTGCATAACTTTTTTTTCTGTGTTTTTTTATATTATGAATTACCTAGATTTACCTTGTTCATACATATACTGTATGGTTCATGTTCTGGGAAAACTCATTTATATTGTAATCATTGCTTATGTATTCTTTCATGTGCATTGGGAATTTGTATGTTTGTAATCCCTTTATTAAAATATCAATTGTATTTTGTTCATATTATTAATGATAATAAAAAGATTGAAAAAGAAAGAAAGAATAATTGGCTAAAAATAAAAGTGTGTGTCAATTTTTCTGCATCTTGAGATGTTACAAGAAATCGAACTCTTGCAATATTCTTTAAATGAAAGAGCACAGTCATACTAATATATGATTTGAAATTTAGCTCAGTGTTATGAGTGATGAACAGACCTGATGGAAATGGGGTGCAGGGTTAACCATTCCCCCCCCCCCCGAGAACTATGAACTATTGCTGTTGCTATGCTGCTGAGAGAGAGAGATGAAGCCCAGGCAAGAACATCTGCTGCAGATAAGAGGGAGAGAAAGACTGTTGATCTATTGTATTTTGACTCTTCCTGGATTATTTACCTTTCACTACAAGGACTTTACTTTGCTTGTTAACATTCCTCAGGAGACAGCAGGAGTGGCCTGATTTGATAGACAAAGTCATTCAGAGTTGATGGATAGCTGAGACCCCATTAGTAAAGATAAAAGACAGGTCTGGGGAGACACTCTTCAGACACACCAGTGGACACTGACTGAGTGTTGTGAACCCACAGGAAGATGGGAGCTTCGAGGACCGAATCAGGAGATCGGTCACAAAGCTCACAGTGTGACAGCAGGGCCGGTGCGGACTTGTGTTTGTGTCCACTCATGCCAGAGTGACGAGTCCACCACGGAAGAACGGTCTAGCTGAAGGACGGAGGGGTCGTAACTGAATGGCCACAATGACACGACGGGTTAAGAAAGCCACAGAAGGTTTCCTGCTGCAGCTGCC
This sequence comes from Hypanus sabinus, assembly GCF_030144855.1. Classification (NCBI taxonomy): domain Eukaryota; kingdom Metazoa; phylum Chordata; class Chondrichthyes; order Myliobatiformes; family Dasyatidae; genus Hypanus; species Hypanus sabinus. Next base: position 46,324,791 of record NC_082732.1, read on the forward strand.
TAATCTCTCGCTCTCTCTCTCTCTCCAACGATTACAACACAACCATAACTACCTCAGCACGCATGAACTGAACTGAACTTTATACTCTTCTATGACAATTCATTTACCCCTAGAAATCGATAGAGCTTGTTTATTATTGCTTATTATTGTTCCTACACTTTTAGGTTTATTATTGCTAACTTGTTTTACATGTATATTTGCATTTTTGATACTGTATTGTGTAGTTTACTAATAAACACCTTTAGTTTTGGTACCACCAGACTCCAACTGATTCTTCTTTCTCTGCTGGTCTGACACCCAGTTTCAGGGTACGTAACAAGAGTCAATAAAAATGCTTAAATTCTTTACTTCTGGCTTGACTTGTAAGGGCAGATGATCAAGTTTATTTCTAAGATACACATTTTTTTTACTGCAACCAATAATCTAAATGTAAGACTCTTAGACACGTGGATGTTAGAAATATGGAAGGATATACAGGAGGGAAAGGTTAGATTGATCTTAAGACTAGGTTAAAATGGCTTGCACGGAATAGATGGGCCGAAGGACCTGTTTCTGTGCTGTACTTTCCTATGACTCTAAAAGGTTGACACAACATCATGGGCGGAAGGATTTATACTCTGTGCCTTATAACAGCTGAAGGATTTGTGAAAGGCACATTTCAGCTTCACTCCATTTTGTATCAAGCCAAGTTGGAAATGTAAACCCAGAGGGGACTCCAGCAAAGATGTAAACAGGCCAGGGTACAGGGCAAGCTGTTTGCAGTAACTCAAGTGGAATTGAATTGAATTGACTTTATTACTTACATCCTTCATATACATGAGTAGTAAAAACCTTTAATTACTTCTCTGTCTAAAAGTGCCATTTATAGTCATTTATTATAAACCGTATGCACAACAGGACAGTCAATACAACATAGAAATACAGTTGTGTCAGCATGAGTTAAGCAGTCTGATGGCCTAATGGAAGTAACTTTCCTGGAGCCTGTTGGTCCTGGCTTTTATGCTGCGGTACCATTTCCCAGATGGTAGCAGCTGGAACAATTTGTGGTTGGAGTGACTCGGGTCCTCAATGATCCTTCAGGCTCTTTTTACACATCTGTCTTTGTAAACGTCCTGAACAGTGGGAAGTTCACACCTACAGATGCACTGGGCTGTCCGCACCATGCTCTGCAGAGTTCTGCAAGTCAGGGAAGTACAGTTCCCATACCAGGCAGTGATGCAGCCAGTCAGGATGCTCTCAATTGTGCCCCTATAGAAAGTTCTTGGGATTTGGGGGCCCACACCAAACTTCTTCAACCGTCTGAGGTGAAAGAGGTACTGTGTACAGATCACATGAGACTATGCTGAGGAACTCAAAGCTGTTCACCCTCTCAACCCCAGATCCATTGATGTCGATAGGGGTTATCCTGTCTCCACTCCTCTTGTAGTCCACAACCAACTCCTTTGTTTTTGCAACATTGAGGGAGAGGTTGCTTTCTTGACACCATTGTGTCAGGGTGATGGCTTCTTCTCTGTAGGCTGGCTCATTATTATTTGAGATCAGGCCAATCAGTGTAGTGTCATCAACAAATTGAATTAGCAGATTGGAGCTGTGGGTGGCGGCACAGTCATGGGTATACAGAGAATGAAGGAGGGGGCTTGAGGTCTACATTAAAATAAAGCAGCTTACTGTCAGGAAATACAAGTACCAATCTCTATAGCAGGAGCAACAATAAACTCTATTGATAATACACTTTAGGCTAAACATCTGTTACTTCCCAGGAAGCCTCAGTATCAGCTGCAGCCTCACCACTACCACAAATCTGTTACTTGGGAAGAGCATTTGGTTGGACAGAGAAAGACAAAGAGGGAAAGTGCCCACTCTATCACTTGGTTTTTACAGTGGAAAGGTCAATATGGCAAACTAGTGCGTACCAGGTCCCTTACCGCCCAGAATCATGAACATACCCCCATTCCTCATCACCACGCGGCTGTAAATTACCTGTTCCTTACAACGAGCTGCTAATAACAGCAATCTCAAAGCTCCTCTTGGCAAAGAAAAACACTTGGTACAATAACTGGTAGACATTTTGAGAACAGGTTAGAAAACAAAAGCAGAAACATTGGGGGAAAAACTGGTCTTTTGAAACAGCAGATGTCCAAGGACACCTGGGATCTAGACCAGAAGACCTAAGAGCAGAATTAAGTTGTCGAGTGTCCAGACTGTATGTAGATAGTGAATGCAAGTTCCATTGGACAGCCCTTCCCTCCGAGTCACAACCACAGCTGGAATTAGACTTTTATCACAATCTGTGCATTGTCACTGCCTGATGGAACTTCTCCCCTTGGCTGCCTCGGTTGAAGCTAGAGGCTCAGCACATCTGCTACCCACCTTCAAATTCTTTTGAGAACAAACTTTCCAGCAATGCAAGACCAACCGAGTATGTGACAGAACAGATATGTTAGAGAAGTCCCAGAGGCAATTTTTGGATTATGATGTACAGAAACAGGTTAGATGTTGAGCAGGTATTACCATAGCCATAAACCTGTTCAACAGCATTGTTGGCTCCAAGAGGGAGCCCAGGCTTGTATTCCATTGCAGTTAATCTGTGGCAGGAATCCCTTTGAATAGGTAGGTACCCCAGAGGAGTAGTCAGGTGTAGAGTGATACAATTGATTTATCAAACACAATCTGAATTGGCTGAAGTTTAATCACCTTGTCTGTCACCATCTTCAGACAACATGGTTCTGCTGATTAGGGAGTGTCTGATCACATCACAAGAACTGAGGCTAGAAGGACTAGTAACAAAAATAGAAACAAGAAATTCTGCAGATGCCGGAAATCCAGAGCAACACAAACAAAATGCTGGAGGAACTCAGCAGATCAGACAGGAGAGGAAGCAGCGGTCCTGGCGAAGGGCCTCAACAGAAATATTGACTGTTTGTTCCTTTCTTTAGATGCTATCAGACCTGCTGAGTTCCTCCAGCTCCCACCTCACAAATTGCCTTGGGCCTCAGGGGCTCTTGACCCGTTTCCCATCTTCTCAACGCTTTTAAGTTCAGAAGCTGTCATCAACCACACTACCTCGTCCACAGCTTCAACACATTGGGATGATAGCACAACACAGTGACCCAGGTTCATCTCTCACCACTGTCTGTAAGAATTTGTATATTCTCTCCATGACTGCATGGGATTCCCCGGATACTTGTTTCCTCCCAAATTCCAAAAATGCATTGGTACGTTAAATTGCCCTGTGATCAGGCTAGGGTTAAATAGGTGGATTATTGTGTGGTGCAACTCATTGGGCCAAAAGGGTTTGTTCTGTACAGCATCACTCACTCAATAAATACAAGTTTCCTTCAGAAAATATTTGTAACACAATAAAACACTGGAAAGGTTCCATTGTATTTCTTGTTGTGGGGTTGAGGAGAGGAGTGAGAGGAGAGGGGAGACGGGGGGGGGGGGGGAGTAATAACTGCTCTTGAACCTGGTGGTGTGGGACTTGAGACTCCTGTACCTTCTTCCTGATGGCAGCAGCAAGCAGAGAGCTTGGCCTGGATGGTGGGGGTCCCTGATGATGGACACTGTGTTCCTGTGACAGCAATTAGTGTAGATGTGGGCTCTTTTAGAACAGGATTGAAAAGGAAATCATCTCAAAATCCAACCTTAATATCACTACGTCTGCATCACTATATCCTACCTTGAGATTCATTTTCTTGCAGGCACTCACAGGAAAAAGACATACAACAGAACATATGAAAAACTATACATAAACAAATATTCTGTCTGGTGTCACACACAGACCAGACAGGTTAATGAGTGTAGTTTCTTCCCCTGAGGAGAGGTAAGGAGCCAGGTGGGTTTTTATCACTGTCTGGTAATTCCTGCAACAGACCAGTGAACACCTCCATGTCAGCACTCCAGCCCTCACTTACAACCAATAACACAACCACCATGCCTCAAACAAGTTAAACAAGTTTCAAAGACTAATATGCTCCTCATTTTATACATTACAGCACAGCACAGGCCCTTCAGCCCATGATGTCGTACTGACCTTTTAACTACTCCAAGATCAATCTAACCCTTTTCTCCAACATACTATGACTCTCCATTTACTTTCATCCATGTGCCTCTCTAAGAGTCTCCTAACTGTCTCTAATGTATCTGCCTCTACCAGCACCCAAGGCAGCGTGTTCCATGCACCCACCACTCTGTGTAAAGAATTTAACCTGACATCCTCCCTAAACCATGCCTCTCATCATTTTGTACACCTCTGTCAAATCATCTCTCACTCTCCTTCACTCCAAAAAGAAATGCCCTAGTTCTCTCAACTTTTCCTCATAAGACATGCTCTCTAATCCAGTCAGCATACTGGTAAATCTTCTCTGCACCTGCTCTACAGCTTCCACATCCTTCCTATAATGAGGCAACCAGAACTGAACACAATATTCCAAGTGTGGCTGACCAAGGCTTTGTAGAGCTATAACGTTACCTCACAGCTCTGGAATTGAATTGACTTTATTTATTACATCCTTCACATACATGAGTAAAAATCTTTACATTACGTTTCTGTCTAAATGTGCAATGTGCAATTTACAGTAATTTGTAATAACTAGTATGTACAACAGGACAGTCAATATAGCATAGAAATATAATTGTATCAGCATGAATTAAACTCAATCACCTGACTCATGAAACAAAGAAGTTTCTTGTAGGCTGCTCAAACACTCTGCAGGTGGCAACACAGATTTCTCAATCCAGCAGAGATGTCTGAATTTAACTAGAGTTCAAGGGAAAGGACATCGTCTGTGCCCGGAACTATGAATCTATGAGCTACCAGTGCTGCAGTTCTTGTAGTAACTGGTAATTCACAGTTAAAGGGGAGAGTTTCTTTGAGGACAGGGTCACTTTGCTCTCTGCTTACTCTATCATTTGACACTCCTGATGCAAATGGCTCAAATTTGGGCTATTAGAACAGATGACCAAGGGCCCTGCTCCCCAGCACAGAGTGGAAAGGATTATAGCACTTTGGTTGAACTAACTCAAAAGACCACACTGGCCTGCAGCAGACAGGACATGAGATGGAGATGTTTCAAGTCTTTGTAAACAGACACAAGCACAAAAGAGAGTCGTCATATCTGTCAATTCAGTATGTTCAAATTACAATTTGAAGTTCTTTAATCTCCCAGAAACACAAAGAACATTATTTTTCTAGTCCAGAGAAAGATGAGACACCTGTGTATGATGAGTTTTACATAGTTTCTTAATAAGAACAGATTCTTTCTCCATCTACTGACCTCTACCACTGAGGGCAAAGGCAAGAAATTTTGAAATGTCTATGAAAAAATGTACTGACATTGGACAGGATCCAGAGGAAGTTCATGAAAATGATTCCAAGAGTGAAAGGGTTAACGTACAAGGAGTGTTTGATGGCTTTCGGCCTGAACTCAAAGTTCAAAGTTCAGGGTAAATATAATGACAAAATACACATATATCACCATTTACAACACTGAAATTCATTTTCTTTCAGGTATTCACAGTATATACAAAAACACAATAGAATCAATGAAAAGACGGTACCCAACAAGACTGACAACCAAAGACAACAAATTGTGCAAATACAAAAAGAGAAAAATAATAATAAATATTATTAATAATAAATAGATTAAGCTAATAATATCCAGAACACGAGATGAAGAGCCCTTGAAAGTGAGGCTATAGTTTAGTGTTGGGGTAAATGAAGTTGAGTGAAGTTATCCCCTCTGGTTCAAAGGTTGAGGGGTAATAACTGTTCCTGAACCTGATGGTGTGGGTCCTGAGGTTCCTATACCTTCCTCCTGATGGCTATAGCAAGAAGACAGCATATCCTGGGTGGTGACAAGGATCCCTAACGATGGATGCTGCTTTCCTGCGACAGCATTCCATGTGGGTGTGTTCAAAGGTGGGGAGGGCTTTAACTGTGATGGATAGGGTTATATCCTCTACTTTTTGTAGGATTTTCCATTCCAGGGCATTGATGTTTTTATACTATACTCACCATCTGTCAGTACCTCAGTTGAACTTTGTCTTTTTGTGTGTTTTCCCCTTAGCTGTCAGTCTGTGGTTTTATATTGCCATGTATTCTTGTTTGTTTTCACACCCCATGTGCTCCGGTCCACGTTCCTGCTCTACCCCGGCCCCTGTATTACTGAGAACTCTGCCTCTCACCTGCTTCTACTTATTCCCTGTTTTGCTGCCACTTCTGTCTCATTGTGCTCCACCCATCATCTGCTTCTCTGTCCATTGCTCAGTGTATTTCAGTCCTGTGTTTTCACCTGTTTGTTGCCAGATTATATCAGTGAATTTTCCTGAGCCTTTCCAGCATTCGTATCTGTACTGTCAGTCTGAAGATCGACTCTGCCTGTTTCCTGATTCTGGTTTTTGTATTTCTCTGGAGGTTTTGATGTCTGCTTGAACTTTGATGTCAACTTTGTTTGCATCTCAGGATTTGTTACTCATTTATATCACTGTGTGCACAGTACTGGGTCTGCTCCAACACCCTCACACCATCGGACATTTATAGATATTTGTCAAAGTTTTGGATGACATGTCAAATCTTCACAAGCTTCTAAGGAGGGAGAGGTGCTGCTGTGCTTTCTTTGTAATGCCACTGATGTGTGGGGCCCAGGTCACATCCTCTTAAATGATAACACCAAGGAATTTAAAGTTGCTACCCCTCTCTGCATCTAATCTCCCAATGAGGTTTAGCTCATGGATCTCCAGTTTCTTCCTCCTGAAGTCAATAATCAGCTTCTTGGTCTTGCTAACATTCAGAGAGAGGTTGTTGTTGTAGCATCACTCAGTCAGATTTTCAATCTCCCTCCTGTTTGGCTAGAGTTTAAAAGAATGGGGGTGGGGGGGGGATCTCAAGGAAACCTACCATATATTGAGAACTGAGGACATAATTACAAGGGCTGGTTAACAAAACCCAAGCTGGGGAGGGAATCTGTTTCAGAGAGTGGTGAATCTCCGCAGTTCTCCATCTGGAACTTAGTTATTTGAGGTGATTGGAGGTACTTTTTGAACAGCTGAACGCTGTGTAGAATGAGCATAGAGTTGGGGCCTGATTATATTGAAAGGCAGGGTAGGTGGTCAAATACTGTTCCAAAAAAACAAAAGATTCTTAATATGCTGGAAATCCAGAGTAACACACACAAAATGCTGGAGGAATTCAGCAGGTCAGGCTGAGGGTATATAATCAATTGATGCTTCAGCCCGAGACCTTTCATCAGGACTCAAGAAATATTGTACATGCTTTGTGATCTACACTAGAAGTCATTTCCATTTTCCATTCAAGTTCTGATGACTCTTTCAAGATGTGAGAAGAGACTGGTGTATGGCAGGAAACCCTGTATGTGACAAGGGGAACTCCTACTAAATCAGAATCCAGCAAGACCATAGGGTGACCATCATACCATAAGACATACAGGAGCAGAATTAGGCCAAGAAAGGCGGCAGAGGCAGATGCTTTAGAGACACTTGAGACTCTTGGCTAGGCACATAAACTGGCCGGCTGGTGGCACAACAGCATTAGCGCCAGACTCCGGAGCGAAGGCTCCTGAGTTTGAATCCAAGTCAGGCCACCCCTGAGCACACTTTCCATCCGTGCCGGGTTGAGTGTCGAGCAAGCCACTCAGCCTTGTAAAAAAAAGGGTCAAATCAGGAACGTTCATATTGTGACCCAGTTAATCCAAAAGGAGACCAATCCTGACACCATGGCTGACTGTCTGGTGCGACACACTAAAAAAAGGCACATAAATGAAAGAAAAAATACTTTATAAAAGGGGCTGAAGGGCCTGTGGTGTTCTAGACTGTTCTATGCTGTACATACACACCTCCAACACAACTGCAGGGACTGCAGAGGGACGTCGATGGATGTTCAAATGAATCCACAACAGTACAAGTCGCTGTGATTAGAATGCCTGAGTCTGTCTAATGTACACCCTTCCTGTTTATGATATACCTTTGGAATGTCAGCAAAGACACTCACAAGTTTCTACAGTTGTACCGTGGAGAGCATTCTAACTGGTTGCATCACCATCTGGTACGGAGAGGCCACTGCACAGGTTTGGAAAAAAGCTGCAGAGGGTTGTAAACTCAGCCAGATCCATCATGGCCACTAGCCTCCCCAGCATCGAGAATCGAGAACACCTTCAAAAGTCAATGCCTCAAAAAGATAGTATCCATCATTATGGACCCCCACCACACAGGACATGCCCTCTTCTCACTGCTACCGTCAAGGAGGAGGTAGAGGAGTCAATGATTCAGGAACAGCTTCTTCCCCTCTGCCATCAGATTTCTGAATGGACAATAAACCCATGAACACTACCTCACTAGTTTTTCTATCTTTGCTCTATTTATGTACTACTTATTTAATTTTTTTCATTTTATAATTTTATTATGCATTGCACTGTACTGCTGTCACAAAATAACATATTTTATGACATATGCCAGTGATATTAAGCCTGACTCTGATTCTTTCAATCTACTGTCATTTCAGGGAGAGACAGGGTTAGGAATGGTTTATGTTCAAGGACACAGTGACGATAAAGCATTCGCAACTGTGGAAAAACCCAGGTTACATCAGCACCGTCTCACACCCTCTGAATCAGCATCTCGTTCCCTCAATCCGCAACTTTCCACACACTTCCTGGTTGGAACCATCACACACAGGGCAGCTGTGAGAAGCCCTCTGTCCCAGTGCAGCTGTGTTTTATATACTGCACGCAAGACGTTTATGAAGGCATTTAACCTTCCCTCATCAGCAGAAGGCTCAAAGGGCATTCCGCAGGCTGGAGGGTGTTCACTTTCCCTGAATACAATCACTCTGCCAATACAATCGTACCTCCCAAGGCTAAACTCTGAATTCCTCCCTAACCCTTTACCCCTCCTTCAGAGATCCCACTTTAATGGGCTGTTAGTCCCTGGTTCTAAGGGAGGTTACTACCATCAGGGAGATGGTACAGGAGCACAAAGACACACACTCAATGTATTAGGATCAGCTTCTTCCCCTCCTCTATCAGATTTCTGAGTTGGCCTTGAGCACCACTTCACTATTTTGCACTACTTATAATTATTACACTATAACATAGTATATTTATGTATTACTCTATACTGCTGCCACAAAGCAACAAATTTCACGACAAATCAGTGATAATAAACTTGATTCTGATTCAAGGGCTAACATTACCATACGGGGCAGCACAGCAGCAAAGTGGTTAGCACATCACCGTCTCCAAAGAGCATACCCCTCTTGGACTGCAGGCCGACGTAACTACAAACTACATTGCTTTAAAATTCCCATCAAAGTGGGCACCCTACTCAGAACGCAGGCCAACATCATTACAAACTGCGTTGCTTTAAAATTCCCATCGAAGTGGATACGCCACTTGGAATGCAGACCAACATCACAACAAACTGCGCTGCTTTAAAACATCTAGTGAAGTAGATACACTACTTAGATTGCAGGCTGACATCCCTGCAAATTGCACTCTGCTAAACTTTATTTGGACATCAGGGCTGATTAACATTTAGTGTCACATGTAGGGGTCAGAAATTTTTGGCTCTGGGTTTTCAGGGCACTTTTACAACTCAGCATTTAGATTCTAAAACTGGAAGGGGGAAAACCAGACCTTCTAGAAATTTGGTTTAAGAGATGGGTAGAAAGTGAATGGAAAAACTTGAAACACATTTGATCCATAAATCAAGGCAGCTGAAGAGGAGGAAGCAGTCTTGTATGTCTATTACACTCTCCATTGCTCTGGACATCCAAAGAAGCACCTCACATATATACTTCTGTAATAGAGGAAGAACAGTAGCCAAAACTTTACCAAACAGAGAAAATGCCTAAAGGATAAAAATTCAACCGGGGGCAATTACCACAAGACATAGGAGCAGAACTAGTCCATATGGCCCTTCGAGTCTGCTCCATCATCTGATCATGTCTGAGTTATTATTCCTCTCAAACCCATTAACCTGCTTTCTCCCTGAAACCGTTGACACCCTGACTAAACAAGAACCTATCAACCTCCACCTTCAATATACCCAGTGACGTGGCCTCCACAGTCATCCTCGGCAATTAATTCCACAGCTTCACCACCCTCTTGATAAAGAAATTCCTCCTCATCTCCATTCTAAACAGACACCCCTCTATTCTGATGCTGTGCCCTTTGGTCCTAGACTCCTCCGCTAGAGGAAACATCTTCTCCACATCAATCTATCCAGACCTTTCAATATACAATAGGTTTCAATGAGATCCTTCCTTATTCTTCTAAACTTCAATGAGTACAGGCCCGGAGCCATCAAATGCTCCATATAAGTTAACCCTTTCAGTCCTGAAATCATTCTGGTGAACCTCCTTTGGATCCTCTCCAATGCCAGCACATCTTTTCATAGATAAGGGGTCCAAAACTGCTCATAATACTGTAATACTCCAACTACTCAGAAAATACTTCTAAGAACCTACTTTTAAAATTTGACCTATATATAACCATATAACCATCTAACAATCAAAGCACGGAAACAGGCCATCTCGGCCCTCCTAGTCCGTGCCGAACTCTTAATCTCACCTAGTCCCACCTACCCGCACTCAGCCCATAACCCTCCACTCCTTTCCTGTCCATATACCTATCCAATTTTACCTTAAATGACACAACTGAACTGGCCTCTACTACTTCTACAGGAAGCTCATTCCACACAGCTATCACTCTCTGAGTAAAGAAATACCCCCTCGTGTTTCCCTTAAACTTCTGCCCCCTAACTCTCAAATCATGTCCTCTCGTTTGAATCTCCCCAACTCTCAAAGGAAACAGCCTATTCACGTCAACTCTATCTATCCCTCTCAAAATTTTAAATACCTCGATCAAATCCCCACTCAAACTTCTACGCTCCAATAAATAGAGACCTAACCTGTTCAACCTTTCTCTGTAACTTAAGTGCTGAAACCCAGGTAACATCCTAGTAAATCGTCTCTGCACTCTCTCTAATTTATTGATATCTTTTCTATAATTCGGTGACCAGAACTGCACACAATATTCCAAATTTGGCCTTACCAATGCCTTGTACAATTTTAACATTATATCCCAACTTCTGTACTCAATGCTTTGATTTATAAAGGCCAGCGTTCCAAAAGCCCTCTTCACCACCCTATCTACATGAGACTCCACCTTCAGGGAACTATGCACTGTTATTCCTAGATCTCTCTGTTCCTCTGCATTCCTCAATGCCCTACCATTTACCCTGTATGTTCTATTTGGATTATTCCTGCCAAAATGTAGAACCTCACACTTCTCAACATTAAACTCCATCTGCCAACGTTCAGCCCATTCTTCTAACCGGCATAAATCTCCCTGCAAGCTTTGAAAACCCACCTCATTATCCACAACACCTCCTACCTTAGTATCATCAGCATACTTACTAATCCAATTTACCACCCCATCATCCAGATCATTTATGTGTATTACAAACAACATTGGGCCCAAAACAGATCCCTGAAGCACCCCGCTAGTCACCGGCCTCCATCCCGATAAACAATTATCCACCACTACTCTCTGGCATCTCCCATCTAGCCACTGTTGAATCCATTTTATTACTCCAGCATTAATACCTAACGACTGAACCTTCTTAACTAACCTTCCATGTGGAACTTTGTCAAAGGCTTTGCTGAAGTCCATATAGACTACATCCACTGCCTTACCCTCGACAACATTCCTCGTAATTTCTTCAAAAAATTCAATAAGGTTTGTCAAACATGACCTTCCACGCACAAATCCATGCTGGCTACTCCTAATCAGATCCCGTCTATCCAGATAATTATTAATACTATCTCTAAGAATACTTTCCATTAATTTACCCACCACTGATGTCAAACTGACAGGTCTATAATTGCTAGGCTTACTTCTGGAACCCTTTTTAAACAATGGAACCACATGAGCAATACGCCAATCCTCCGGCACAATCCCTGCTTCTAATGACATCTTAAAGATCTCCGTCAGAGCTCCTGCTATTTCTACACAAACTTCCCTCAAGGTCCTGGGGAATATCCTGTCAGGAACCAGAGATTTATCCACTTTTAAATTTCTTAAAAGTGCCAGTACTTCCACCTCTTTAATTGTCATAGGTTCCATAACTTCCTTACTTGTTTCCCACACCTTACACAATTCAATATCCTTCTCCTTAGTGAATACCGAAGAGAAGAAATCGTTCAAAATCTCTCCCATCTCCCTCGGCTCCACACATAGCTGACCACTCTGATTCTCTGAGGGGCCAATTTTATCTCTCACTATCCTCTTGCTTTTAATATAACTGTAGAAACCTTTCGGATTTACTTTCACCTTATTTGCCAAACCAACCTCGTATCTTCTTTTAGCTTTTCTAATCTCTTTCTTAAGATTCCTTTTACATTCTTTATATTCCTCGAGCAATTCCTTTACTCCATGCTGCCTATATCTATTGTAGACATCCCTCTTGTCCCGAACCAAATTTCTAATATCCCTTGAAAACCATGGTGCTTTCAAACTAACCTTTCCTTTCAACCTAACAGGAACATAAAGATTCTGTACCCTCATAATTTCACCCTTAAATGACCTCCATTTCTCTATTACATCCTTCCCATAAAACAACTTGACCCAATCCACTCTCTCTAAATCCCTTCGCATCTCCTCAAAGTTAGCCTTTCTCCAATCAAAAATCTCAACTCTAGGTCCTGTCCTGTCCTTCTCCATAATTATAGGATTATTTATAAAACCCCTTAGTTTCCTTGGCTATGTAAATCTAGGGAAGACACACTCCAGTACCACCAAACCCATGAGATTGAGACAGCTCTCCCATCCCAAACTCTGGTTTGTGTGGATGCTGTGTAATTTGCTACCTTGTTACAAATTAGTGCCACGAAATAACAGACAGCACACTGCATATGATTAAAGGAATTATATTTATGAATCTTAACTTAACTAAAGGGTTAGTAAAGAAAAACAAAAAGAAAAGGGCCCATTTTAATTAAACAGTCAAATGTGCAAGTTGGAGCTCAACATTTCACAGATAGTCACCAATCCACAACCGATCTCATCATCGAATCATGATCCCGTAACGGGTTGAACCGTTCTCTCCAGAGTCTTCTCTCTTCATCTCCCGCCAAACAAGAGCCCAAGATCAACCTTAGTGCCCCAAAGCAGAAAACTCTCTCTCCAGTTCCATTATCCTAATTGGATGGCACACGTTCCTCATCATCCCTCATCTTCAACAAGAACCCAAACAGGCTGAAAGCTGAACAGACTACTCACAGAGCTGCTAAATGCAATACCAACAGTATAACAGTAAAAATGTGAACCAGGGCATTACACTCTCACCCACCAAAAATAGTCAAGTCAATAGTTATGACTTAGAAATAATTTGTCATCTCATCATTAATAATGCCATTTTCAATGGATCTTGTGATGTCAGAACCTCCAATCCATTTGTAAATGGTAGTGACATATCTCACTGGGGGATAGTCGCAACCCTCTGTTCCCCCGGTGCAACATAGGCCAGCCTATCTGGGGGTCTCCTGACTCTTTAAGACCTTCTTATCCCATCATCTACTTCTTCAGTTTCAGATACTCTTTGGGATACTTCTGGTCTACATGGCAAAGCCCTGTCTCTTACTCGCGCCTTCCAGCAACTCAGAACCCGCTGTCACTTGGCTGAGCTCAGCTTCATTCCCAGTTACTCCGGAGCCCAGTCTACCTTCATTGTTCAGCTGTAAGCCTGCCTGTCCCCCCCCACCCCCCCCCCCTTTCACTTGCCTCAGCGTGAGAAGAGTTGGGAATCTCTTTCTCAATTATTAGGGAGTTAGTGAAGGGCAGCATTTCTTCATCCTCCAAGTCTGTATCACATTCAGGGGTGGGGTCCTGTGTAATCCTTCCCACTGCTGGTTGTTCAGTCCTCCCAGGTCTCTGCAGAGTCCTCTTACTAGGTGTAGGGTCCAGGTCAGGCTCTAGGTCAACATGCACCTCTTGTCCCAGACGTAGAATGTGGTCCCGATGGAGAGTCTTGACAGGCCCATTACCATCCTCTGATTTCACCTGGAAAACTGGTATGTTTGGCATCTGACTCTCCACTACACAGGGTGTAGTTGGCCAGTGGTCATCCAACTTATGCTTTCCAGGTAGCCCCAAATTCCTTATGAGGACTCGGTCTCCGGGTGGGAGAACCTAACTTTTGATCATACCTCCTCTCATTTCCTTGATTCTACTTGGTAGCTGAGACCTTGGCTAATTCATAAGCCTTTTTCAGCTTTCTTCTCATAACAGACAGATACTTCAGATCAGTCTTCTGCTGTAGATCTTCCTCACCAGTCACAAAACAGATGTCAATGGGCAACCTTGCCTTGTGTACCAGATAATACAGCGAGCACCCAGTAATGTTACTCTGTGTACAGTTGTAGCAGTGGACCAGATGTCCAATATGTTGACTCCACTTGCTCTTTTTACTGATCTCCACGGTCCCAAGCATGTCTAGCAAGGTCCGATTTAATCTCTCGGGCTGGGGATCACCCTGCAGGTGATAAGGCGTAGTCCTCGACTTCTTGACTCCAAGCATACTTAGTAACTCATGTACAAGCCTACTCTCGAAATCCCATCCCTGATGTATCCGCCAGGTGAGGCCATACTTCTCCCCTAACACTTGGCCACGGTGGATCCTTGGTAGAGAAGGCTTGTGCATATCTGGTGCAGTGATCCGTAATAACCGAGGCATTTGCCATGTTGCTGGCATCAGGTTCCATCGACAGGAAATCCACACACAACAGGTCAGGGGGCCCCGCACTCTGCAAATGGGATAACGGAGCACACCTCGTAGCCTCGATGCACGACTTAGGAGTATTCTTATTCTTCCGACCATTCAGGGCCAGTAGAAACGATCTCTGAGCAATCCATAGGTCTTGTCAACCCCCAAATGGCCGGAATCATCAGGATTTAAAGGGTGACTCACTTTAGAGTTGTCCTTCACGGACCTCCGCAGTCCCGGACCAGTACGCAGTCCCTGACCAGTACGCAGTCCCAAGGATCGAAGACATGCTGGTCTGTCTGAGTGCTGCAAAGTGGTTCAGCATGCTGGATTTGAGAAGTAGGTATTATCAGATCCCCATGAGTGAGGCTGACAAAGATGGCATTCATATGTCCACTGGGATTCTTCCAGTTTGAAAGGATGTCTGGTCCAGCAGCCTTCCGTGGGTTGACCCTGCACAGGGTTCTTCTTACATCGGCCGTGGTGAGACACAGCTCCTGGCCATTCATAGGAGGGGTGGACTTCCTCGCTGCCATGTCATTTTCCGCCTCAGACCGGGCGTAGAAGTTATTCAGCGCATTTGGGAGGAAGGCATCACCTGCACAGTCAGGTGATGTTGTCTTGTAATTGGTGATGTCCTAGATCCCCTTCCACATGCGCCACGTGTCGCTGCTGTCCTGGAAGTAACTGTGGATTAGCTGGGTGTGTGCACGCTTTGCCCCTCTGATGGCTCGGGATAGTTTAGCCCTTGCTGTTGTTAGAGCTGCCTTGTCACCTGCTCTGAAGGCGGAGTCGTGGGACCTCAGCAGCGCACGCACCTCTGTGGTCATCCATGGCTTCTGGTTGGCACGTATAGTGATGGTCTTGGACAGAGTAACATCATCAATGCACTTGCTGATGTAGCTGGTCACTGATACTGTGTACTCCTCTAAGTTGGTAGAGTCGCCATCAGCTGCAGCCTCCCTGAACATGTGCCAGTCAGTGTGCACAAAGCAGTCTTGAAGAGCAGAGATGGCTCCTGCAGGCCAGGTTTTCACCAGGTTTTCACCTGCTTCTGAACTGGTCTGGAGCACCTGATGAGAGGTCTGTCTGCTGGGATTAGCATAACAGAGATGTGGTCTGAGTATCCGAGGTGGGGGCGGGGCTCTGCCCGGTACGCTTCGGGGATGTTTGTGTAAACCAGGTCCAACGCGTTCTCCCCTCTCATTGCAAAGTCCACATACTGATGGAATTTGGGGAGCACTGACTTAAGGTTTGCGTGGTTAAAATCACTGACGACAATAAACAGACAATCAGAGTGTGCGTTCTGCAGTTTGCTAATAGCCTCGTACAGTTCACAGAGCGCTGGGGGGAATGGAGACACTGAATACAAGGACAGAGGTGAATTCCTGCGGCAAATAAAATGGTCTGTATCGAACTGCCACAAATTCCACTAGCGATGAGCAGTGTCTGGAAAGCAGCACAGAGTTCTTACACCATTCCATGTTGATGTAAACACACAAGCCACCACCGCGAGCCTTACCAGAGAGAGCTGCATCTCTGTCCAAACGAAACAAGGCTAGTCCGTCTAGCTGGGTGGCAGCGTCCGAAATCCCACCAGTGAGCCATGTCTCTGTGAAGACTTACACGGAACAAACTGTTCTCCCGCCGAGTATTACGTTGGAGTTGGATGTAGTCCATTTTATTGTCCAGGGAGCGGACATTGGAGAGCAGAATAGACGGGAGAGCCGGCCGCCTAGGGTTTGCTTTTAGCCTGGCACGGACCCCTGCCCGTTTGCCTCGCTTCTGCTTCTTCACACAACATTTACGACATCTCCATCTCCGGCTACCAGCATCAGGCAAGTCCGAGGACTGTAGGCCCGTTCCCCTCAGCAAGCCGACGTCGCGTAATTCAGCCAGCAGATCTTTGTGAAGGTTTGTTTTTGGACGATCTCTGTATTGTAGTGGTATCTGGAGATGGTCGATAGCCGCTCTGTTATCCACGTGCCCTAATCGAAAATTGTGTATCAAACTTAAAATAGGAAATTAAATTAAAGTAACACCAGGTCTGAAAGGCCGCCGCTGCCGTGCCGCGCTGCCTCATGGGAAAAACCTCCTCTTCCAACCTCCAGGTACCAGGGAGTCCCCAAAGTTGAATGACTTGGCAGTCAACTTTCCCTTTTTTGCAGAGAGTTTCTCACCGGCTGGTCTCACAGGGACACTAGACATTACCATCACCGAGAAGAGGTGCGCCAGTGGTATCCCCCGCCTGAGGGTGACCTCCCTCTCCAAAGTGTTCCTGACACTCACTGTCACCTTGATCACCTGTACAACCAAGGGTTTCTGCAGCTCAGGCCTCACCAGCGTCCAAAAGGTAAACATGAGTCCTCTTCATGGTTTTCCGGAGCATCCACCAAGAGAGCCTCGACTTCAGGTATTCCCGAAAATTTGAGGTTTCCTGTCACTCTCTCTTCTTCCCCAGGCCGTAACGTGACTGGTTTTGACTGAGTGAATCACACAGTCCCTCATCATCCAGTCCAGTGTGGCCGTGCACTTCCTCAAAAGCAGCTTGGAGCACAGGGTGAGTAGACAATGTTTTCAGAAAGCTGTAACTTTCCCCTTGCAATCTCCCACTATCCTCCTCACAATAGGAGTATCCGTCCCCAGAAGAATTGGAACTTCACCCTTCTAAACAGGGTCCAGACAAACCAGCACTACTGTATCAAGGACCTCAGCTATTCCCACATCTGACCCCGAAAACTCCAGCTTCAATGACAAGCAACCATCATACGGGTAGTCATCCGTACTAAGACCCCAGATCTCTAGCACACTGAGTGGCGTCAATGGTAAATGTGTCAAATACTGGTTGTAAAATGAACAGTACAGCAGAGTAATCCGAGAGCTGGTGTCAAGTATGGCTCTTGCATAAATACCCTCTATCCGTAGCGATACACTGCAGCTTGTCTCACTAAGCCTTCAGGAATAGGATTTTTTTATCCTTAGGGTGTTCTTTGGTATTTTGCTGGGAATGTATTACACTTAATAGCTGTTAATGATATATTGATATAATGTGGGATATTCAATACACTTTGTACTATAAAATGTGTGTTTATTTATGATTTTTATTTCTGCCTTGTATTTTTATGCCTGTATTGATTTACCTTTACAATCTATGTAAGGCACTTTGCATCTTAACGTATGAAAGATGTGATACAAATAATAATTATTATTAAGTGTGGTTTGACCAATGTCCTATGAAGCCTCAGCATTAGTTGTGAATTGTGTTACTAAACCAGAATGTAATCCTCACTCTCCAAATATACAGACCTTTCAAACATCCAAACTCACTTCACCTCATCAATCAGCTAACAACCACTAAGCAACCCTTTATAAGTTCTTGATTAGTCAGAATGTCTATGGTTACAGGGAGAAGGCAGGAGAATGGGGTTGAGAGGGATAAAGGTCAGCCATGATGGAATGGCAGAGCAGACTTGATAGGCTGAATGGCCTAATACTGCTCTTATGTTTTATTGTCTTATGGTACATTCTTCACTCCAAAATCTATCAACCTTCAACTCAAATAAACTACTTGCTGCGCGTGGTGGTGGTAGAATTGGTTGAAACAGGGCTGCAACGTGAATGCTTCTACCTTGGCTCCTGGGCAACCTGGAAGTGCCTTAACAGACTTAGGACCGGTTTAGGTCATTCAAAGGTGTCACTAAGCAAATGGGGATATACAACCAACCCAACAACTTGTGAACGTGGAACTGAGCCACAAACTATGTAACATCTCCTGCAATGCCCATCACTAGAGGAACCCTGTACTGGTGCAGATCTTGCTAAATTCAACAACAAGGCACAAAAATGTGTTCAGTTCTGGCTGGGCCATGTAAAGACAGTCCGTGGACATGATAAGAACACAAATAAACTACACTTCCAGTGCCCTTTGGAGTAGAAATTCCAAACATTCACATCCTTCACAAGTGAATTACTTCAGAATAAAGCTGGAGAAATTACTTGCTGCACCATATTGATTCACAGAAGTGAACTGCCCAGTTATATCAGCCCACAACAAAAATCGTCACCAAGAAACTGAATGGCTGTGTTAAAGTTTCCTGTGTTTAGATTTCACCAAAGACCTTGGCCATCATTATAACTATACAATTCCAGGACCTACAAACCAGTATCAGCTGTGGTTGACTTTGCCTTGTGGAACTGTACCACAAATCAATCTGCATATCTGCCCATAAACAAAATGTATGTCAATGGGCACAGGCAGAATGGAAGCAGGAATGGAAGCCAAAGTCCTACCCATCATCTGCAGTGCTAATGAATACAGAAGAGGGTCAGCTCTTCAAGATCCAAGATTGTTTATTGTCACTTGTCAGTACATAAGTGTGAAGGAGAAGGAAATAATTGTTACTCCAGATCCGATGCAGCCAAAAAAAACACAAAAGATAAAGAACACAATAGATTAATACATAAGATTATCTTATCCAGGAAGATTGATTGTATATCCATAAAGTGACGCTAGACACAGGAGTGTCTGTACACAAGATAACTGTCAGGAAATAATACAGGTGGTTGGGGGGTCCTGTGTAAGGCTAGTGACGTGCTGGGCAGTGTGGCTTAACGGGCCAGAAGTGCCTGTTCTGTGCTGTATCTCTAAATAATTAGTAATAACTAAATCAGCTCAATTCATAGAAAACTACAGCATGGGAACAGGCCATTCGGCCCAACATTCACATACTGAATATGTCTCATTTCCCAATGTTGATCAATATCGCTCTGAACTCTTCCTATCTGAATACTAATCCAAGTGCTTTTTAAAATGTTACTGTACCCACCAGTATTACCTTTTCTGGTAGCCTCCATATGCCAAGAATCCTCTTTGTGAAGCTGAACTCCACCATGGATTGTCCCAAGCACGGTTAAGAAAGGAGGAAGGTTGGACATGGGGCTAGCAACCACAGCCCTAAAAACCCAGAGCTACAGAACCATCAACAGAAGCTCCAAAGGCCTCATTTCTGGAAGATGGAGGATAGAAGATGGGCTACACATGAGGACAACTTGAAGGACTGGCCCAGGACAGAGAACTCTGGCAAGATGCTGGCCCAGTAGGTTTAACTGAGTAAATCTGTATAAAGTTGCCCCTGAGGTCTCCTTTAAATTCTAATGCCCCCCCCCCAACACCTTAAAACCATCCCTTCAGTATTTGGTACCCTCTCCTTGAGAAAAAGGCTGAGAATTCACCCTATCCATGTTTCTTGGGATTTTATACACCTTTATAAAGTCATCCCTCGGCCTCCTACACTCCAAGGAATGAAGTCCCAGCCTGCCCACCCCTCCCTCAAGTCCTAACAACATGCTTGTTACAGAAAACAACCTGGATCCAATAAGGTGGATAAGATGATCACAGAGCATGCAGGGATGGAAAACAAGTGTTCAGAGATGAAGCAGACTCTGCTCTGGAACATTGAACTCACCGTCGGGACAAGGGCACATTACACTGAAAGTACTTGGTAAGGTTACACAAGGCCAGCAGTGAGGGACAATTTGAAACCCGTTTGAATTACTGAAACTGATCTATGAAATAGTGATAGCAGTTCTCAATTCGTGACTACAGGAGCTTCCAAACTTCTTCTGTGAGAGGCATTTCTGAAAGACAAATAATCCTCTCCGATCCAATTCCTGCTTTACCAGCACCATTCGAGGAGCATGGAGTCAAAGTTCCAAATACAGGTTTACAATGAAGAGCGCAGGTGAACCAGAACCCTTTATGACAGCTTCACCAAGATAATAGCCAGAGTCCTCCTTCTGCCCCACTCACCTGCTCTGTCACCCCATTCCTGCATCCCATTATTACCCAGAAGTTTATCTAACTCCTTGAATAAACCCAGTGACTCTGCCTATTCAATCCTCCAGACTTAGGCACAAATTCCTCCTCATCTCAGAGCGAAATGGTCCAACCCCATAATGACTCCTAGTTCCAAATTCCTTAGTCAAGGAAAACCTCCTCAATTTCACATTTCATAAGGTCAGCCTTTGTTTGTGTGTCGCTTTTCATAAATTCTATTGAATTTCTTTACTTCCTTGTAAATGTTTGCAAGAAATCATTCTCCAAGAAAGTAGCATGCATAATCAAGGACATTCACCATCCAGGGCATGCTCTCTTCTTGCTGCTGTCATCTGGAAGGAGGTACAGGAGCCTCAGGACCCACACCAGGTTCAGGAACAGTTATTACATCTCAACCATCAGGCTCCTGAACCAATGAGGATAACCTCAACTCTGAACTGATTCCATCAGGAAGGAGGTACAGGAGCCTCAGGACCTACACCACCAGGTTCAGGAACAGATATTACATCTCAACCATCAGGAAGGAGGTACAGGAGCCTCAGGACCCACACCACCAGGTTCAGGAACAGTTATTACACCTCAACCATCAGGCTCCTGAGCCAACATGGATAACTTCACTCACCTCAACACTGAACTGATTGCTCAGCTCTACAACTCATGTTCCAGTATTGTTTATTCATTTGTTTATTTATTTTGTTCTTGCATAGTTTTCCTTCTTTTCAAGTTCAAATTTATTGTCATCTGACTGTACATACTGTATATACAACCAAATGAAACAATGTTCTTTCAGACCACAGCACATCCACAAAACATACATCATACACAACACATAAAACAAAATTTTACCATAAATAAGTTTTTAGAAATTCAAATTGTATATAGCGCACAGCACAGGTAAACAATGAACGGTACTTTTTCACATTAGTCGTTTATCAGTCTTTGTGTGTAGTTTTTCACTGATTCTATTGTATTTCTTTGTTCTACAGTGAATGTCTGCAAGAAACTGAATCTCAGGGTTGTACATGGTGATGTATACATACTTCGATAAAGAATTTACTTTGACTTTTAACACTAAATTACACTCATATCTCCAATTCCTCTGTGATTCTAGGCCTAGATGCAGGAAACTGGGACTAGCTGGGTGGGTATCATGGTCACCATGGGATTGGTTGGGCTGAAAGGCCTATATCTGTGCTACATTGCACTATGACCCTAGACCACCAAACCCCTGTAAACTGCTGATTGAGAGCTAGGAAGGCAGATTGGTTTTCTTTAGCACAATAACAGGCTGTCAGTTTCCATCATCCTCAAGGTTTTATGTAAAATATATTGACTATGAGTCTCCCTGACCTGGTACAAAATGAGCAGGATAAATTCACAGAATGTGCTGGAATTGAACAGTTACAGCAAGGAGTGGTAACACCAAGGTCAGATCGAACTCGGGAGCAGCCTGACATTCACTTATTGCTGACGCGCAGTGACTACGAGATCCCGTGAAGGACCTGGGCAGGTCCCGGCAACAGAAGTGCATGATGTCAGTAACTACTTTATCACAGAGAAGTTGAAACTTCTGCTCAATACTGAAACTGAGGAACAAGACACAGCTGGAGTCTGTTTAACTCAAAGCTACAGCAGCTCTCAAACAGTCCCTGTACATGGTTGGTGTAAGATAACCCTCCCCACGGGTGTCAGATACCATTTCAGTTCCACTAACCAGGAGTGCCACTAACCAATATCCATAAGACCATAAGACACAGGAGCAGAATTAGGCCATTTGGCCATCAAGTCTGCTCCATGGCTGATTTATTATCCCTCTCAACCTCATTCTCCTGCCTTCTCCACGTAACTTTTGACACCCTGACTAATCAAGAACCTACAACCTCTAAACATACTCAATGACTCAGCCTCCACTGCCATCTGCGGCAGTGAATTCCACAGATTCACAGCCTTCTGGTTAAAGATATTCCTCATCTCTGTTCTAAATGTTGTCCTTCTATTCTGAAGCTGTGCCTCCTGGAGGTTCCTAGCTTTACCCACTATAGGAAACATCTTCCCTACATCCATTCTATCCGGGCCTTTCAATATTCAAAAGGTTTCACTGAGATCCCCCCTCCCATTTTTCTAAACTCCAACCAGTATAGGTCCAGAGCCATCGAACATTCCCAAAATCATCCTTGTGAACCTCTTCCGGACCCTCTCCAATGCTAGCACGTCTTTCCTTAGATAAGGGGCTCAAAACTGCTCATAATACAAGTGTGGGCTGACAATTAAAGACTCATCATTACATCCTTTGATTACGTTAAGGGTAGGTGTAAAATATCTTGACTATGGGTCTCCCTGACCCAGTACAAAATGGGCAGGATAAATTCACAGAATATGCCAGAATTGAACAGTTACAACAGGGAGTAGTAATGCCAAGATCAGATCGAACTCGGGAGCAGCCTGACATTCACTTATTGCTGATGCGCAATGACTATGAGATCCCGTGAAGGATCTGGGCAGTTCCCAGCAATAGAACTGCATGATGTCAGTAACCACTTTATCACAGAGAAGTTGAAACTTCTGCTCAATACTGAAACTGAGGAACAAGACACAGCTGGAGTCTGTTTAACTCAAAGCTACAGCAGCTTTCAAACAGTCCCTGTACATGGCTGGTGTAAGAGAACCCTCCCCATGGGTGTCAGATCCCATTTCAGTGCCACTCACCAAGAACAGAACACAATATCCTTCCAAATGGCCACAGAAACTGGATTGTACTCAGCCACCTGGTGACCAAATAGCAGTTGACGGAAACAAGATCAGGGGCACTTACGTCAATGTGCTGATTTGTACACAAGATGCAGAAAAAACTCAGCAAGTCAGGCATCATTGCGGAGGGAGGGTCAGTTGCAGGCATCCACTTCAATTCAACTTACAATTCTAACAAGGCCTCCCCACTGCAACAATGCAGTAGCTTTAAGATTGAGGGACAACACCTCATTCCATCTGACTAACTTCCAACCTAATAGCATCAAGATCGATTTCCCTAACTTCTGGTAATTTCTCCCCCCTCCTTCCCTCTATCTTTTTCCATTACCCATTCTGGTTACCCTCTCACCCCTCCTCAAAGTTCAAAGTAAATTTCATTATCAAAGTACATGTACCATGTTTCCATATACAACACCAAGATTCATTTTTCTGTTGGCATACTCATCAAATAGATAAAATAATAACAACAGAATCAATGAAAGATTGCCTGACTACGACATTCAACCAGTGCAGAAGACAAAAAAACTGTTGCAAGTACAAAATGAAGAAACAACAATAGTAAATATATAAACAATAAATAATAAGAGCATGAGATGAAGGGTCATTGAAAGTGAGTGGCACTGGAGCTGTGCTTAGCCACACAGCTGTAAGTGTAATGTGAGTAGAACAGGGGGCTAAGCACACGGCCTTGTGGTGCACCTGTGCTGATGGAGATTGTGGAGGAAATGTTGTTGCCAATCTGAACTAACTGAGGTCTGCAAATGAGGAAATCCAAAATCCAATTGCACAAGGAGGTATTGAGGCCAAGGTCGTGGAGCTTATTGATTAGTTCTGAGGGAATGATGGTATTGAATGCTTGCTCTAGTATCCTTACCACCAACTCAACCTGCAAGTTTACCTTCAGAGAACTCTGCACAAGGACTCCCAATTCCTATGCACATTTGATTTTTGAATTTCCTCCGGTTAGAAAATAGTCAATGCCAGCAGTTCCTAACCTGGGGTCCATGGCCGCCTCGGTTAGAGGTAAGGGTCCATGGCATAAAAAAAGGTTGCTAACCCCTGGAATATGGCTTTATTCTGTCCACCAAACGCATGAACATACACTTCTCTACACTATATTCCATATGTCATTTCTTTTCCCTTTCTCCCAATCTGTCTTAAGTCCTTCTGCAGACTCCCTGCTTTCTCAGCACCATCTGCCCTTCCACTTATCTTCATATCATCTGCAAACTTGGCCAAAAAGCCATCAATTCTGTCATCCAAATCAATGACATATAGCTTGAAAACAAGCAATCCAAACACCAACCCCTGTAAAACACCACTAGTCACTAGCAGCCAACCACAGAAGTCCTCCTTTATTTCCAATCTTTGCCTCCTGCTAGTCAGCCAATCTTCTATTCATGCCAGTACCTTTCCTGTAATACCACGGGGTCTTATCTTGTTAAGCAGCCTCATGTGCAGCAGCTTGTTAAAGCCTTTCTAAAACTCCATCTACACAACATCCATCAGTTCTCCCTTGTTTATTCTGCTTGCTACTTCTTCAAAAAATCCCAACTTATTTGTCAAGCCAGATTCTGGATTTCCAACAGCCATGGTTGCCTCATCCTCTCTTTACAATACTTCTTCATCTTTGGCATGTATCTATCGTGCCCCCAGAAACTTCTGTGTGGTTTGTTAACACAAATGATGCATTTTTCTGTATACTATGATGGCTACTTTATTAGCTATAGGAGTGAAACCTGGTGTGGTCTTCAGCTGCTGTAGCTCATCCACTTCAAAATTCATCATCTCCTACATTCATATATGTTCTTCTGCACAACATTGTTGAAATGCGTGGTTATTTGAGTTACTGTCACCTTCCTATCAGCTTGATAGGAACTAATCTGGCCATTCTCCTCCGACCTCTCTCATTAACAAGCCATTTTT
The DNA here is from genome assembly GCF_030144855.1 of Hypanus sabinus. Lineage (NCBI taxonomy): Eukaryota > Metazoa > Chordata > Chondrichthyes > Myliobatiformes > Dasyatidae > Hypanus > Hypanus sabinus. Next base: position 46,350,082 of record NC_082732.1, read on the forward strand.
GCTTACAGAACTGCCACTAACTGGATTTTTAAAAAATTTTGGCATCATTCTCTGTAAACTCTAGGGGCTGCTGTGCACGAAAATTCCAGGATATCAGTAGATACTCAAACCACCCAGTCTGGCACCAACAATCATTCCACAGTCAAAGTCACTTAGATCACATTTCTTCCCTATTCTGATGTTTGTTCTGAACAACAACTGAATCTCTTGACTATGTCTACGTGCTTTTATGCTTTGAGTTGCTGCCATATGATTGGCTGATTAGATATTTGCATAAGGAGCTGGTGTACAGGTGTAGTGTGGCACTGAGGGTACATGTGATAAATAAGTGAATCTGATTGTGACTAGTGGACAAAAAATAAATTAATATGAACAATGGATGTGCACAGAAGTGGTGTACAGTAATTCGAACAAACTCAGTTCTGATGGTTTCTGTTGGTTTTGGAATGCCCTCACTCACATTATTGCAACAGTTATTCATATTTCATGATTTCATAACCAGTTTGGCGATGAGTCAATCTACTTCACTCCACATCCAATTCATATTCATCTTTAATTGCAACAAGACATTCAGTGTTGTTTCCATTAACAACCAATATGCCTGAAGATGTGCTGGAGGCAGCCCGCAAGTGTGGCCACATATTCTGGCACCAACATAACATACCCACAACAAAACTAGGCAACAGCTAAACCGACACCTCATCCACCGACTCACACAGGGTTACAACTCCAAGACAGGCCTCAACAGCTAAACCAGCTCCTTTCCCACCGACCCACACAGGCTTACAACCCTAGGACAGGCCTCAACAGCTAAATCAACTCCTTTCCTGACCACACGGGCTTACAACTCCAGGACAGGCCTCAACAGCTAAACCGGCTCCTTTCCCATCCACCCAGAGAAACACACAGGCTTCCAACCCCAGGACAGTCTTAACAGCTAAACCAGCTCCTCTCCTACGCACACAGGCTTACAACCGCAGGACAGGCATCATCACCTCTCCCAACTCCTCTCCCACCCACCTCCACACACAAACACACAGGCTTACAACCCCTGGAAAGGCCTCAACAAGTAAACCAGCTCTTCTCCCACCCACCTACAGAAACACACAGGCTTCTAACATCAGGACAAGCCTCAACATCTAAACCAGCCCTTCTCCCACCGAACCACACAGGTCTCTAACCCTAGGACAGGCCTCAACAGCTAAACCAGCTCCTCTCCCAACATACAAGCATGTAGGCCTCCTCTGGGCCTCCAGTCCCTGACCCTGATCTCTCAGACTTGTAGACACCTTATCCATCTCCTCTGCACTCCCACAGATTGAGAGGCAGCAAATGTAACACCACAGAGAGGAGGTGGAGAGGATCAGGGAACAAGCCAAATTGAGTTTACTCACAGCATCTGCAGAATTTCTTGTGCTTAACTTGAGTTTATCATCAGGTACACAAGTACAGTGAGTTACAGAACAATACTCCGGCCCAGTTCATCTTGCTACATAAATTCTAGACTGTAATTCTCTCAGAAAACAGGTCTTTGCTAAATGATATTTGGTGAGGTTCCAACTGCTTGAGATAAAGTGATGTGGGTTCATGTGGCAGAGAATTAAATAAATATTTTAAAGACAAAACTTTGTGGGAAAAAGCAGGAGAAATTATACTTTAAAATATAGAGGAAATTAATGGTGATCAGTCCCGAGGAGCTGTGTTCCCCACTGTGAGCAAAGTGCCACTGAGATGGTGGGCATACTGTCAGTACATCTTGCAAAAATATCATTAATTGGAGCTTCCACAGATTGAGAGGTAACAAGTGTTTGACCATGGAAAGGAGAGAGTAATAACCCAAGTTTATTTTTTGTGTTGCTCAAGATTTCCAGCATCTGCAGAACCTCTCAAGTTTATTGTCAGGTGCCCAAGTACCAGCAAGGTACAAGGACAATGAAAATCCGTAGCCCAGTTTATCTTACGTGAATAAAACAGGAAATTCTGGAGTGTACTGTTAAGGAAAAATTAACAGGACATTTAGAAAATAATAAAAAGGTCTAAGTCAACATGGATTTATGAGAAGAGGAAGCCTGTTTGACAAATCTGTTTTTGTATAAATGAGGCTGTGGCTAACATAGGCATGAGTGAAACAAGATGGCCAGCAGAGGGTCACTAACAAACTGAGGAGAAAAAGTAATCAGAGTAGTGTGTTGATGTGAATTGGTTAATGGACTGAAAATGTGAGGAATGAAAGAGTCATATTTGGGCAGGCCAAACAGATGCTGGGATTAAAATAGGTCCCCAGATGTTCAGTCTACAGAAGTTAAGTGTATTATATCCAAACTTAGAGAGAATACAAAGATGGGTACAAGCAGAGGCTTTAGCGGTGGGACAAAAGTGGTAATATAATCAGGTTAAGAGAAAGGGTAGGCACACAGCCGATGAACAGAGCAGAAAACAAAGTCCCTTTAATACTCCCTGATTAATGACTTTAGGAGGAGGAAACTAGAGGTCCATGAGCCAGTCCTCATCAGGGGAGCAGATGTGGAAAGGGTCAGCAACTTCAAATTCCTCAGTATTATCATTTCAGAAGATCTATCCTGGCTCCAGCACATAAGTGCCTCTACTTTCTTAAATGTTTGCGAAAGTTCAGCATATCATCTTAAACTTTGATAAACTTCTATAGATGTGTAGTGGAGAGTGTATTGACTGGCTGCATCACAACCTGGTATGGAAACACCTGAACAGAAAATCCAACAAAAAGTAGTAGTGGATATGGCCCAGTCCATCACAGGTAAAGCCCTCCCTGCCTTTGAGCATATCTACATGGAGCACTGTCGCAGGAAAGCAGCATCCATCTTCTGGGACCCTCATCACCTGGGCCACACTCTCTTCTCACTGCTGCCATCAGAAAGTAGGTACAAGAGGCTGAGGACTCACACCACCAGGTTCAGGAACAGTTATTACCACTCAAACATCAGGCTCTTGAATTAGAACCAAGTTTGTTATCACCAGCATGTATCGTGAAACTTGTTAACTTAGCAGCAGCAGTTCAATGCAATGCATAATATAGAAGAAAAATAATAAAGAAAAAAATTACTGTTTATGTATATTGAATAGATTAAAAAACATGTAAAACCAGAAGTAATATAAAAAGTGAGGTAATGTTCATGGGTTCGATGTCCATTTAGGAATCGGGTGGCAGACAGGAAGAAGCTCCTGAATCACTGAGTGTGTGCCTTCAGGCTTCTGTATCTCCTACATGATGGTAACAGTGAGAAAAGGGCATGCCCTGGATGCTGGAGGTCCTTAATAATGGACGCTGCCTTTCTGCGACATTACTCCTTGAAAATGTCCTGGGTACTTTGTCGGCTACTACCCAAGATAGAGCTGACTAGATTTACAACCCTCTGCAGCTTCTTTTGGTCCTGTGCAGTAGCCCCTCCATACCAAACAGTGATGCAGCCTGTCAGAATGCTCTCCACAGTACATTATAGAAGTTTGAGTGTATTTGTTGACTTGCCAAATCTCTTCAAGCTCCTAATATAACCATATAATCACAGCACGGAAACAGGCCATCTTGGCCCTCCTAGTCTGTGCCGAACCCTTAATCTCACCTAGTCCCACCTACCCGCACTCAGCCCATAACCCTCCACTCCTTTCCTGTCCATATACCTATCCAATTTTACCTTAAATGACACAACTGAACTGGCCTCTACTACTTCTACAGGAAGCTCATTCCACACAGCTATCACTCTTTGAGTAAAGAAATACCCCCTCGTGTTTGCCTTAAACTTCTGCCCCCTAACTCTCAAATCATGTCCTCTCGTTTGAATCTCCCCTACTCTCGATGGAAACAGCCTATTCACGTCAACTCTATCTATCCCTCTCAAAATTTTAAATACCTCGATCAAATCCCCACTCAAACTTCTATGCTCCAATAAATAGAGACCTAACTTGTTCAACCTTTCTCTGTAACTTAATTGCTGAAACCCAGGTAACATCCTAGTAAATCGTCTCTGCACTCTCTCTAATTTATTGATATCTTTCCTATAATTCGATGACCAGAACTGCACACAATATTCCAAATTTGGCCTTACCAATGCCTTGTACAACTTTAGCATTACATCCCAACTTCTGTACTCAATGCTTTGATTTATAAAGGCCAGAGTTCCAAAAGCCCTCTTCACCACCCTATCTACATGAGACTCCACTTTCAGGGAACTATGCACAGTTATTCCTAGATCTCTCTGTTCCTCTGCATTCCTCAATGCCCTACCATTTACTCTGTATGTTCTATTTGGATTATTCCTGCCAAAATGTAGAACCTCACACTTCTCAGCATTAAACTCCATCTGCCAACGTTCAGCCCATTCTTCTAACCGGCATAAATCTCCCTGCAAGCTTTGAAAATCCACCTCATTATCCACAACACCTCCTACCTTAGTATCATCGGCATACTTACTAATCCAATTTACCACCCCATCATCCAGATCATTTATGTATATTACAAACAACATTGGGCCCAAAACAGATCCCTGAGGCACCCCGCTGGTCACCGGCCTCCATCCCGATAAACAATTATCCACCACTACTCTCTGGCATCTCCCATCTAGCCACTGTTGAATCCATTTTATTACTCCAGCATTAATACCTAACGACTGAACCTTCTTAACTAACCTTCCATGTGGAACTTTGTCAAAGGCTTTGCTGAAGTCCATATAGACTACATCCACTGCCTTACCCTCGACAACATTCCTCGTAACTTCTTCAAAAAATTCAATAAGGTTTGTCAAACATGACCTTCCACGCACAAATCCATGCTGGCTACTCCTAATCAGATCCCGTCTATCCAGATAATTATTAATACTATCTCTAAGAATACTTTCCATTAATTTACCCACCACTGATGTCAAACTGACAGGTCTATAATTGCTAGGCTTCCTCCTAGAACCCTTTTTAAACAATGGAACCACATGAGCAATACGCCAATCCTCCGGCACAATCCCCGTTTCTAATGACATATTAAAGATCTCCGTCAGAGCTCCTGCTATTTCTACACAAACTTCCCTCAAGGTCCTGGGGAATATCCTGTCAGGACCTGGAGATTTATCCACTTTTAAATTTCTTAAAAGCGCCAGTACCTCCACCTTTTTAATTGTCATAGGTTCCATAACTTCCTTACTTGTTTCCCACACCTTACACAATTCAATATCCTTCTCCTTAGTGAATACCGAAGAGAAGAAATCATTCAAAATCTCTCCCATCTCCTTCGGTTCCACACATAGCTGACCACTCTGATTCTCTAAGGGGCCAATTTTATCCCTCACTATCCTCTTGCTTTTAATATAACTGTAGAAACCTTTCGGATTTACTTTCACCTTATTTGCCAAACCAACCTCGTATCTTCTTTTAGCTTTTCTAATCTCTTTCTTAAGATTCCTTTTACATTCTTTATATTCCTCGAGCAATTCCTTTACTCCATGCTGCCTATATCTATTGTAGACATCCCTCTTTTTCTGAACCAAATTTCTAATATCCCTTGAAAACCATGGTGCTCTCAAACCTTTAACCTTTCCTTTCACCCTAACAGGAACATAAAGATTCTGTACCCTCATAACTTCACCCTTAAATGACCTCCATTTCTCTATTACATCCTTCCCATAAAACAACTTGACCCAATCCACTCTCTCTAAATCCCTTTGCATCCCCTCAAAGTTAGCCTTTCTCCAATCAAAAATCTCAACTCTAGGTCCAGTCCTGTCCTTCTCCATAATTATATTGAAGCTAATGCTATTGTGATCACTGGACCCGAAGTGCTCCCCAACACATACATCTGTCAGCTGACCTATCGCATTCCCTAACAGGAGATCCAACACTGCCCCATCTCTAGTCGGTACTTCTATGTATTGTTGCAAAAAACTATCCTGCACACATTTCACAAACTCTAAACCATCCAGCCCTTTTACAGAATGAGCTTCCCAGTCTACGTGTGGAAAATTAAAATCTCCCACAATCACCACCTTGTGTTTACTACAAATATCTGCTATCTCCTTACACATTTGCTCTTCCAATTCACGCGCCCTATTAGGTGGCCTATAATACACTCCTATCAGTGTTACTGCACCTTTCCCATTCTTCAATTCCACCCAAATGGCCTCCCTAGAGGAGCTCTCTAATCTATCCTTCCAAAGCACCGCCATAAGATTTTCTCGGACAAGCAATGCAAAACCTCCTCCTCTGGCCCCTCCTACTCTATCACACCTGAAGCAACTAAATCCAGGAATATTTAGTTGCCAATCACACCCTTCCTGCAACCATGTTTCACTAATAGCTACAACATCATAATTCCAGGTATCAATCCACGCTTTAAGCTCATCCACCTTTCTTACAATGTTCCTAGCATTAAAATAGATACATTTAAGATACTCTCCATCTCCTCCTCTCTTTCCATCCCTAACAATGCATTCAAATTTATTATCCTTTTCTTTCCTCTCCCCTACATCTTCGGGCTGAGCGCATCCCTTCTCCATCACCTGCCTTTCCTCCCTCACACACTGTCTATTTACTTGCTCCACTGGTGAACTAACCTTCTCTCCCATAGTCTCCTCAAATAGTCTCCCGCCCCCCCCATCTTACTAGTTTAAAGTCCGCCCTGTAGCCCTAGCAAACCTCCCCGCTAGGATATTGGTCCCCCCACGATTCAAGTGTAACCCGTCTTTCTTGAACAGGTCACTCCTGCCCCAGAAGAGGTCCCAATGATCCAGAAACTTGAATCCCTGCCCCCTGCTCCAATCCCACAGCCACGCATTCATCCTCCACCTAATTCTGTTCCTACTCTCACTGTCGCGTGGCACAGGCAGTAATCCCGAGATTACTACCTTTGTGGTCCTTCTTCTTAACTGCCTTCCTAACTCCCTATACTCTCGTTTCAGGACCTCTTCCCTTTTCCTTCCTATGTCATTGGTACCTACATGTACCACGACCTCTGGCTCTTCACCCTCCCACTTCAGGATATCTTGGACGCGATCAGAAATGTCCCGAACCCTGGCACCAGGGAGGCAAATTACCATCCAGGACTCCCGATCACCTCCACAGAACCGCCTGTCTGAACCCCTGACTATCGAGTCCCCTATTACTATGGACCTCTTTCTTCTAACCCTACCCTTCTGAGCTACAGGGCCGTCCTCTGTGCCGGAGGCTTGGCCACTGTCACTCCCACCAGGTAGGCTGTCCCCCCCAACAGTACTCAAACATGAGTACTTATTGTCAAGGGGTACAGCCACTGGGGTACTCTCTAGTACCTGCCTCTTCCCCTAATGAAGTATAGTCACTGTCTTGCCTTGTTTATATCTGCATCGATATGTTGGGACCAGGTTAGGTCCTCAGAGATCTTGACCCCCAGGAACTTGAAACTGCTCACTCTCTCCACTTCTGAGCCATCGATGAATATTGGTATGTGTTCCTGCATCTTACCCTTCCTGAAGTCCACAATCAGCTCTTTCATCTTACTAATGCAACACCACTTCACTAGTTGGCATATCTCACTCCTGTACGCCCTCTGGTCTCCATCTGAGATTCTACCAACAATTCTACCGTCAGCAAGCTGATGACTGGACACAGTTGCCACAGAGGGGACAAACCATTGTTCCCACAACCTATGGACTTACTTTTAACGACTCTTAATCTCAAGTTCTCAATATTCATTGTTTTTTTTTTCTCTTTCTGTTTATATTTCCACAGTCTGTTGTGGTTTTTTTGCACATTGGTTGTCTCTGATTTTAAACCTCCGCTGCTTTGTGACCATACCTGCCCATGGGAAAGGCTTCGGGAGTAAGCCCTGAGAAAGAAATCTGGAGCCGGGGTCTCTGAGGCAGTTTGATGTTATTTACAACTTCACTCTGACAACCTCTGCACAGAGTCTTGTCATCTTCAGAAGTTTTCTGATGACTCTGCCATAGTTGGATGCATCAGCAAGGGAGATGAGGCTGAGTACAAGGCTACGGTGGGAAACTTTGTCACATGGTGCGAGCAGAATCATCTGCAGCTTAATGTGAAAAAGACTAAGGAGCTGGTGGTGGACTTGAGGAGGGCTAAGGCACCGGTGACCCCTGTTTCCATCTAAGGGGTCAGTGTGGACATGGTGGAGGATTACAAATACGTGGGGATATGAATTGACAATAAACTGGACTGGTCAAAGAACACTGAGGCTGTCTACAAGAAGGGTCAGAGCCATCTCTATTTCCTGAGGAGACTGAGGTCCTTTAACATCTGCCGATGTTGAGGACGTTCTACGAGTCTGTGGTGGCCAGTGCTATCATGTTTGCTGTTGTGTGTTGGGGCAGCAGGCTGAGGGTAGCAGACACCAACAGAATCAACAAACTCATTCGTAAGGCCAGTGATGTTGTGGGGGTGGAACTGGACTCTCTGACGGTGGTGTCGGAAAAGAGGATGCTGTCCAAGTTGCATGCCATCTTAGACAATGACTCCCATCCAGTACTGGTTAGGCACTGGAGTACATTCAGCCAGAGACTCATTCCACCGAGATGTAACACTGAGCATCATAGGAAGTCATTCCCACCTGTGGCCATCAAACTTTACAATTCCTCCCTTGGAGTGTCAGACACCCTGAGCCAATAGGCTGGTCCTGGACTTATTTCCAATTGGCATAATTAACTTATTATTACTTAATTATTTATGGATTTATATTGCTATGTTTCTACACCATTCTCGGTTGGTGCGGCTGTAACGAAACCCAATTTCCCTCGGGATCAATAAAGTATGTCTGTCTGTCTGTCTCTGCGACAACACTGGTGCCAAGCTGTACATAAGTGACATGGAGGGGGGGAACCCGCTGCATGGGCAACAGCCAGTTCTTCAAATCTTCCTGCCCCAGAAAGGACACAGTCCACCAGAGGAACAAACCCATGATCTCCTGGGATCAACCGCTGTCTCCTAACTACTACCGGTTGTTGTCCTTCTTGTTGGGTGAAATCTTTCATTGATTCTATTGTGTTTCTAGTATCAACTGTGAGTGCCCGCAAGAAAATGAATCTCGGTTGTATTTAGTGACATACATATACTTTGATAATAAATTTACTATGAAATTTGAACAACAGTAAGAGGATCAAGGAAAGAGTATTCACCATCTACACAAGTATTAGGAATTTGCTATGGTCTTTGTTGGTCAGGGTGGGACAGGCAACAAAAACACCATTCAACAATATAAAGAACTACATAAAATACACAATTAGACGTTAAAGTATGGATATGGAATAAAGCTAAGCATTATTCTGAGTGGTGAGAGTTTGAAAGGTTCGCAGAAATGCATGAATCGCTCGAATTCATAAAACACAATTAGGTGGCAAATGGGATGTTGGGCTTTAGTATAAGAGGATTTGAGGGCAGCAATGCGGACATCTTGACCCCACTGGAACTTTATGCCCAAGTCGAGTTGCCCCATCCATGAAACTACACGGTGTTGACAGAGAGTACAGTGAAAGGTCGCCAGAGCCATTCCTCACACGGCACCGAGGTCACTCTCCAAACTTGCTCATGCTAACAAGAGGCGATCTCATCCTCAAATAGCGGTTACAGGCTGCAATCATACCACCGACCGCGTGTGGCAGGGAGCGGCTCACGGGTCATTCCCATACGACAAGCAGGACCCTTCAACACAAACCCCAAAGTGACAGCGGCGGGAAGGGGGAGATAGCAGAGCGCGATGGGTCGAGTGGTTCAAGTGCACTGTCTCTCCGCTGGCTGCTCCCTAACAATCTCGGACCAAACCTAATTAGACATAATTTAAGAACCAGCGATTCAGAGCCACAGATCAGCCCTGGACAGAGGAAACCGTCGGTATCTGGCCCGGGGACAGCGACAGGGCCGGCTCCCATACCCACCGCCCGCGACAGGGATAGGGCTGGCTCCCACACTCCCGGCCCCGGGACACTGTCATCTCCACCGCTCCCCCGAGACGCAACGGCTCCTCACCTGGACACCTTGCTGGTGATGAGGGCAGGGGACGCGGACAGGCTTCGACATTTGGCTCTGCCCCTGAGCCGGGAGCCCAGTCCGCTGTCCAGCTCCATCTGCCGGGGCTCGGATACGGCCCCGGTTAGAGTTCCGGGGCTTCCCTGTTCCATCCGGCGGCCAAGATCACAGTGACAGACCCCGGCCCAGGCTGCCGGGGCCCAGCTCCATACCGCGTCGGTGATTAGCCGAACGGGACCTGAACCAACCAATGGCAGTGCGCGACGACTGGTTCCATTCGTCAATGTATCAAACGACGGCCGTTGCGCCGCCAACGTCGGCCTCTGATTGGTTATTCCTCTTGCCAAGGACTACCGTAATACTCCGAAACTCCACGGAGCAAACAGTGTTTGCTGTAAAACCCACAGCGGCCGTGGGCAATTGCCCACCAGCCCGTCCCGCGCTGCCAGCCCGCTCCGATCCACTCGCTGCACGCCATAGGGAAAGCTACGTGGGTATGGGGTTATCAGAAAGTATAGCAGAGGCTGGGGGTCTGCATCGCCAGGGCACCGGAGTCTGCGGTCGCTTCTTATGCTTGAGAGGATTGGTATATCACCAAAGACTCGCAAATTTCTACAGGGCATCAAAAGGTATGGCGAGAAGGCAGTTGTATGAGGTTGAGTAGAATCCAGGATCGGCCATGATGGAATAGTGGAGCAGACTGGATGGGCTGAATGGCCTAATTCTGCTCCTATGTCTTATGGTCTTAAGATCTTACAGATGTACCAAGGAGAGTACTGTATTCTAACTGATACCATCACTGACCGGTATAGGGGACTACTGCACAGGATCGAGAAAAAGCTGCAGAAAGTTGTAAACTCAGCAAGCTTCATCATAGGCACTAGCCACCATTGATGACTCCTTCAAAAGCCAATGCCTCAAAGTTTTTTTTTCAAAAACTCCAAGTAAAATATCAGAGTGCATACAGGTCACCACATAATATCCCTGAGATTCTTGTTTCCTACAGACACACTTAGCAGATCTATAGATGAAGAGTCCTTAAAGTGAGACCATCAGTTGTGGGAACGTGGAGTTATCCCATTTTGTTAGAGCCTGATGGTTGAGGAGTAGTAACTGTCTTGAACCTGGCAGTGCGAGTCCTGAGGCACCTATACCTTCTACCTGATGACAGCAGTGAGAAAAGAGCATGGTCTGGGTGGTGAGGATCTTTGATGATGGATGCTGCTTTTCTACGGCAACATTTCATGCAGATGTGCCGAATGATGTGAGGGCTCCACCTGTGAAGTACTGGGCTGAATCCACTACCCTTTGCAGAATTAAACAGAGATGGCATCCATCCATCATTAAGGACCCCCATCACCCTCCTCTCATTGCTACCATCAGGGAGAAGGTTCAGGAGCCTGAAGGTTCATACTCAACAATTCAAGAAGAGCTTCCCCACTGTCAGCAGATTTTACATTAAACCTCAATATTTTTCCTCTTTTTACACTAATTAAGTAATTTTAGATATACTTCTTACTGTAATTTATAGTTTTTTTATTATTATGCATTGCACTGTACTGCTGCTGCCAAACAAATTTCATAACATATGCCAGTGATATTAAACCTGATTCTGTGGGCTGAGTTCAGGGGCACTACCCAGGGGTCAGAGGTGGCCAATGCAATACAAGTTCAAAGTACATGTATGTCACCATATGCAACCCTGGGATTCTTTTCACAGTAAGCAGAAAGAAACAAAAAAATACGAAGTAATAATAATAATAAATTAGCAATCAATGTCAAGAACATGAGATCAAGAGCCCTTGAAAGCAATTCCAACGGGAACAGTTCATTGCTTGAGTGAGTGAAGTTATCCCCACTGGTTCAAAAGCCTGGTTGCTGAGGGGTAACAACTCTTCCTGAACCTGTTGATGTGAGTCCTGAGACTTCTGTATCTCCTTCCTGATAGCAGCAGCAAGAAAAGAGCTTGTCCTGGGTGGTGGGGGTCCTTGACGATGGATGCTGCTTTTCTGTGACAGCACTCCAAACAGATGTGCACAATGGTGGGGTGGGTTTTATCCATAATCGACTAGACCATATGCACAAATACCAGTGAATAACTCGCAGGTTGATTTGGACCCCTGAGTGGTGGGGAGATGTGCAGGAACAGGCATTAACTACATCCTTTAGGTTTGCATAGGGAAATCGTGGGAAGGGGAGTGGTTGGCTGTGAGAAAATGTGGGGTGGGGGATGATAAGTGTACCATTGATGTTGGCTGTAATGACACCCCAAAGGCTGCTGGGTTTTTTAAATTATGTACAAGTGGTTGTATTGGGGAGGAGGTACAAGAGCTTGAAGATCCACATTCAGTGTTTCAGGAACAGTTTCCTTCCCTCCACTATCAGATTTCCGAATGGACAATGAACACCACCTCATTATTCACTTGTACTGTTCGTTTATTTAAAAAATTATGGTAATTTTATATCTGTGCACTGTGCTGCTGCTACAAAACAACACATTTTACAGCGTATAAGTCAGTGATAACCTGTTTCTGGTTCTGCAGTGGTGGGGGGAAGGGGAGAATGTATTTACACAAAATGGAACGCAGTAAATAGCAGGGAGAATGTTGTAGAACAGAGACATCTAGTGCAGGTATATAGTTATATAGGTTAATAGGTTGGGGTCCAGCACACTCCTCCCTGAATTGACTTGACACAAACAATGGATTTCATTGTGTGTGACAAATAAAACTAATCTTTATCTTTGTAGCTCCCTGAAAAAGGCAACACAGGTAGACAGATGTACCGTGGAGAGCATCCTAACTGGTTACATCTCCATCTGGTACAGAGGGGCCACTGCACAGGATCAGAAAAAGCTGCAGAAAGTTGTTGTTACGCCTGTGCCCAATTCTGAGGGGCCGAAGGGTCCAAAGTAGCCCCTTCCTTTTTGAGAATCGCAAGATCGCTATTAATTCAGGTCAGGAGACCCAGGAAATGAGAGAGAGACGTTTGGAATGTCCTGGCCCTCAGCGATACAAAGCCACGGAAAACGGCCATGGACTCTTGGAGACGGAATTGTGTATTGAGTACTGTACTTCATGGAAGCCCTCAGGGAATGATCAGAGGGGGTTGGTTGAGGGATTGCATCATCCCAACCTGATTGACATCTGAGACCCTGTGAGTCAGAATAAAAGAGGATCTGGGGAACAGCCCCTTTATACACACCAGAAGAAACGCTAGAACTCCTGTAACAGCGTAATAGCGACAGTCGGTGGAAAGCCCACGTGCGTCCTTTTCCATTTGCCTCGGAATTGGTGGGCCTTACCACAGAAGAATGGCTTTAGCTAAAACAAAGGAGAAATCAGCCCCAATGACTCTCGAAAGATTGACATCATAAAAAGAATGGGCAAGTTTTAAACTTTCTCTCTCTTGACTCCAACCAAAGGCTGCAGCCTGCATGAACTTGAGTGACTTTTTTATTTCCATCAGACAATACATTATCCCCTGGACAATGACAGAGCTATTTCTTAGTGATTATTATTATTATACCCGCGCTTTTAGACTTAGTGACGACGTATATTATCGGTATGTTTGCATTGATATTCTTTTTGTGTATTTTTATCAATAAATACTGTTAAAAATAGTACCATCAGACTTCAACGGACCTCCCTATCTTTGCTGGTAAGTGACCCAGTTACGGGGCTATGTAACATTGTAAACTCAGCCAGATCCATTATGGGCACTGGCCTCCCCACTAGAGAACATCTTCGAAAGGCGATGTTTCAAAAAGGCAGCATCCATCATTGAGGACCCCCATCACCCAGGACGTGCTCTCTTCTCATTACTACCGACCAGGGAGTAGGTATGGGAGCCTGAAGACACACAATCAGTGATTTAAATACAGCTTCTTCCCCTCTACCATTGAATTTCTGAATGGACAATAAACCCATGAACACGACCTCATTATTAATTTTTCTTTGCTCTCCATTTCCACTACTTATTTAATTTAATGTTTTATATATTACTCATTGTAATTTATAGATATTTTATTATTATGTATTGCATTGTACTGTCGCTGCAAAACAACAGATGTCACAACATATGCTGGTGATATTAAACCTGATTCTGGTTCTGATTCCAAACAGGGTGGTGAAGAAGGTGTTTGGCCTGCTTGCCTTCACTTCTCAGAATATGGAGTTCAGAAATTGGGATAACATGTTACAGTTGTACAAGGTGTTGGTAAGGCCACACTTGGAGTATGATCAAGCAACACATACAAAATACTGGTGGAGCATGATGTTCAGTTTTGGTGACCAGTGGTGTGCCACAGGGATTTGTTCTGGGACCCCTTCTCTTTGTGATTTTTATAAATGACCTGGATGAGGAAGTGGAGGGATGGGTTAGTAAATTTACTGATGACACAAAGCTTGCCTAGATAGGTCATCTCCCTCATCAGTATTGGGTATTCCTGGTGCTAAGGGGAATAACCACAGGGGACCCTGCACTGACTTCTTTCTTCCTTAACCTCTCTTGGTGTTCCCATCTACTCCCTGAATTCTGCACTCTGGGTGGAACCACCTGCTCAGAAGTCATATTTATCAATTGCTCTGCTCCCGGATGATCCTAAATTCATCCAGCTCCAGCTCCAGCTTCTTAGTGTGGTCTTTCATGAGCTGGAGTTGGCTGAACTTCCTGCAGGTGTAGTCATCAGGGAGACTATCAGGTTCCATGAATTCCCACATCCTACAGGATTCCACTGCCATATCTGACATCCTACAATGGACAACCAACATCAAATCTCCTTTTTCTTTGGTCCCAGCCTCTTCTCGTCGAAGCCTGATGCTCCTACTCTCACCACCGGTCCACCCCCCAAAATGGCTGCCCCATTTATCCCTTCTGTACTTTTATTTAATTCACAGTGCTCTGCTCTCCTTGCTGATTGGTCCTCTAGAGACTCTTCTTCAGGACTGGAAAAGAAGGGGGCAGAAGCCAGAATGAGAAGGTGGGGGAAAGGGGAAGGAGTACAAGCTGGCAAGTCCAGAATAGGAGAAGGAGGGTGGAGGTGAAAAGCTGGGAGGTGACAAGGCAAAGTAATCTTATTCTCAAAATATGTATGTGTCACAATATACTACCCTGAGATATGAATGTTACTGTATAGCTGAGTACATACAGTATATATCACTATATATTGCCCTGAGATTCACTTTCTTGCAGATATTTACAGGAAAGTAAAGAAAAACAATAGAATTTGTAGAAAAACTATACACAAATAAAGACCGACAAACAGCCAATGTGCAAAAGAAGATGAATTACGCAAACTTAAAAATAAATAGACAGTACTGAGAACAGGAGTTGTAGGTGAGTTTGTAGGTTGTGGAATCAGTTCAGTGTTAAGGTGAGTGAAGATATCCTCAAAAGTTCAGGAGACTAATGGTTGCGGTGTAATAACTGATCCTAAACATGGTGGTGTGGGACCTGAGTCTCCAGCCTTAGCCTATATCAACACTGTCTTCATTTACATATCGGCTGGAGACTGTGCAGGAAATAACACAAGGTCTGGTCAAAATGAGTCACACAACCAGAACTTAACCCGGCCACCGAGGACATAAAGCCAATTACACAGGTACCCTGGCCACCATAGAGATAAAGCCAGTGACACAGGTACCCTGGCCACTTTGAACATAAATCCAATGACAATCCTGCTTGACAAATGTACTGAAGTTCTTTGAGAATATAATGAGTGTAGTGGATAGAAGGGAACAGATGAATGTTATTTACTTGGATTTCCAGAAGGCTTTCGATAAGATGCCAAATAAAAGACTTATCCATAAGATAAAGATGCATAGAGTTGGGGGTGATGTGTCAGCATGGATAGAGGATTGGTTAACTAATAGAAAGCAGAGAGTTGGAATACATGGGTGTTATTCTGGTTGGCTATCAGCGGTGAGTGGTGTACCACAGGGGTCAGTGGTGGGCCTGTTACTGTTCACAATATGCATTAATGATCTGGAAGAGGGGACCGAGTATAATGTGTCTAAGTTTGCTGATGATACTAAACTGAGTGGAAAAGCTAATTGCACAGAAGATACGGAGAGTCTGCAGAGAGATATAGATAGGTTAAGTTAGTGGGCAAGGGTCTGGCAGATGGAATACAATGTTGGTAAATGCGAGGCCATCCACTTTGGAAGGTAAAATGAAAGAGCAGATTATTATTTAAATGGTAAAAAATGCAGCATGCTGCTGTGCAGGGGACTTGGGAGTACTTGTGCATGAATTACAAAAAGTTGGTTTGCAGGTGTAGCAGGCTATCAAGAAGGCAAATCGAATGTTGGCCTTCATTGCTAGAGGAATTGAATTTAAGAGCAGGGAGGTTATGCTGCAACTGTACAGAGTACTGGTGAGGCCGCACCTGCAGTACTGCATGCTGTTCTGGTTTCCTTACTTGAGGGAGGATATAATGATTTTAGAGGCAGTGCAGAGGAAATTCAACAGGTTGATTCCAGAGATGAGGGGATTAGACTATGAGGAGAGACTAAATTGCCTGGGACTGTACTCACTGGAATTCAGAAAAATAAGAGGAGGTTTTATTGAAACATATAAAATTATAAAAGGGACAGATAAGATAGAGCCAGCAAAGTTGTTGCCATTGGTAGGTGAGACTAGAACTATTGACTGGTTTTTCCCTTCCATAGATGCTGCCTGACCTGCTGAGTTCCTCAAGCATTTTGTGTGTTACTCACTGTTGGCCACACGGGCTTTCTGCTCCACCTGACTCTGCTTTTCATTTCATCACTAGGTACTTGGTCAAACAGAGTCTGGTTCGTGCATTGCCCATGAGGAGGGCACCTGAATCTCTGGAGCAGAGCATTGACCCCTCTGCTTCCTGATGATCCAACAACATAAAACTTGAGGCTCCCCCTCTCCATTCACACTTGCTACTTCTGCTCTGTGGCTTCTGAAGACTTCACTTGGCCAGAGTTGATGTGGTCTAACACCCCTGATTTTGGACAGCGTAGAGGTTCCTGTCTCCTGACAATTTGACACTTTGTCATTAGACATGGACCAACATTGTGATATCTCTTGTCATAACCACACTTGATAGAAATTGACTCCATTAATGTCTCTCTTCTCCTCCTTCCCTTGGGCAGAAGATATAAACGTCTGCAATAACATGCCACCAGGCTCAAGGACAGCTTCTACCCCCATTGTTATAAGACTATTGAATGGTTCCCTTGTACAATAAGATCAACTCTTGACTTCACAATCTTTCACTTTATTAGAGTCACAGAAAGCTACAGTACAGAAACAGGCCCTTCAGCCCATCAAGACCATGCTGAAACCATTTAAACGAGTTATTCCTATTGACCTGCACCGGGACCATTGCCCTCCATACCCCTATCATCCATGTACCTATGTAAACTTCTCTTAAACTTTGAAATCAAGTTCACATGCACCACTTGTGTTGGCAGATTGTTCCACACTTTCACCAACCTCTGAGTGAAGAAGTTTCCCTTCATGTTCCTCTTAAACTTTTCACCTCTCATCCTTAACCCATGACCTGTGGTTGTAGTCCCAACCAACCTCAATGGGAAAAGCCTGCCTTCATTCACCCTATCTATACCACTCATAATTTTGTACACATCTATCAAATCTCCTCTCAATCTTCTCTGTTCAAGGAATAAAGTCCTAATTTATTCAATCTTCCCTTATAACTCAGGTCCTCCAGACCCAGAAACATCCTTGTAACTTTTCTCTGTACTCTTTAAACCTTATGTACATTTTTGCTGTAAGTAGGTGGCCAAACCTGTGCACAATACTCTAAATTACACTTCCCTAATGTCATATACAACTTCAATATAACATCCCATCTTCTGTACTCAGTACCTTGAGTTATGAAGACCAATGTCCCAAACACTCTCTTAACAACCCTATCTATCTGTGTTATCACTTTCGATTAATTATGAACCTATATTACACTGTGTAAGAGCTACTCTGGTTGGTCCTACTGAAGTGCAACATCTTGCATTTGCCTACATTAAGTTCCATCTGCCATTTTTCCAGCTGGTCCAGATCCCTCTGTAAGCCATGATAGCCTTTCTGGCTGTCTACTACTCCCCCAGTCTTGATGTCATCCACAAATTTGCTGATCCAGTTAACCACATAATCATCAAGATCATTTATATAGATGACAAACAACAATGGACTCAGTGCCAATCCCTGAAACAATCCACTAGTCACAGGCCTCCAGTCAGAGAGGCAACCATCCACTACCACTCTGGCTTCTCCCACAAAGTTAGTCTAATCCAATTTACTACCTCATCTTGAATGCTGAGCAAATGAACCTTCTTGACCAATCTCCCATGAGGGACCTTGTCAAATACCTGACTGAAGTCCATGTAGACAACCTCCACTGCCTTGCCTTCATCAACTTTCTTGGTAACTTCCATGAAAAACTCTGTAAGATTGGTTAGGTTAGACATAACCTACTACGCACTAATCAGTCATGTCTATCCAAGTTTATTATCTATCCAGTCCCTTAGAATACCTTCCAATAACTTTCCCACTACTCACTGGCCTATAACTTCCTGGTTTATTTTTAGAGCCTTTCTTGAACAGCAGAACAACATTGGCTATCCTCCAGTCCTCTGGTACCTCACCTGTTGCAAATGATGATTTAAATATCTCTGCTAGGGCCCCAGCAAATTCTGCACTTGCCTCCCGTAGGGTCAAAGGGAAAGGTAACACCTTGTCAGGTCCTGGGGATTTATCCACCATAATCTGCCTCAGGAGAGCAAACTCTCCACCTCTCAAATCTGTATATGGTCCATGAACTTGATGCTGCTTTGCCCCACTTCTATTGACTTTGCGTCCATCTCCTGAGTAAAAGGAGAAGCAAAATGTTTATTTAAGATCTCCCCCATTTGTTTTGGCTCCACACATGGATTACCATTCTGATCTTCAGAGGACCAATTTTTTCTCCTCCCATCTGCACTGCACTTTCTCAGTGGCTTCTATCCATAGACTCTGTCTATACTTCTGACTGCCTCAGTACAGCAGCCAGTTTAATGAAAAACCACCACCTTCTCCAGACATTCTCTCTCACCCCCTTCCATCAGGCAGGCAGCATGTGCCACCAGGTTCAAGGACAGCTTCTACTCCACTGTTGTCAGATTATTGAATGGGCCTCTTGTGCAATATGATGGATTCTTGACCTCATAATCCAACTCTTTATGACCTGCACTCTTTTGTTTACCTGCACTGCACTTTCTCTGTAGCTGTTACACATTCTGTTATTGTTTTACCTTGTTCTACCTCAATGCACTGTGTAATGATTTGATCTGTATGAACAAGCTTTTCACTGTATCTTGGTACTTAATAAACCAATTCCAATCTTTATCCTGACACCCTCACTTCTCCCCTCTTAGTCCTGATGCACGGACTCCACACGAAACATGGATGATTACTCTCCCTACAGAGGCCGCTCAGCTCACTGAGTTCCTGCAACAGACTATGTGTGGCTCATTGATCACATAACCTTTAGAGTTTATCACCACAGTAACCCCTATTCTACCCAACAGAGACATCCCCCCAACTTTTCTGCCTCGACTCTCTCATTCCCCACCCCTGGAGACTCCATCGAAGTTGGGTCTGGCCACCTGCCAGTACTGGGAAAGCAGTGAGTTGAGAGGGTCATGGGTGCCTGCTTACTCAGTGATGCCCACAAATACAGTCAAAAGTTCAGAATAAATTTATTATCTAAGTACATATATGTAAGACCATAAGACATAGAAGAATTAGGCCATTTGGCTCATCATGTCAGCTTCACCATTCCATCATGGCTGATTTGTTATTGCTTTCAGCCCCATTCTCCTGCCTTCTCCCCATAACCTTTGGCTCCCTGATTAATTAAAAACCTATTAACCTCTGTTTTAAATATACCAATGACTTGGCCTCCACAACCATCTGTGGCAATGAATTCCACAGATTCACCACCCTCTGGCTAAAGAAATTCCTTCTCATCTCTGTTCTAAATGGACATCCCTCTATTCTCAGGCTGTGCCCTCTGGTCCTAGACTCCCCCACTATAGGAGATGTCCTCTCCACATCCACTCCATATGGGTCTTTTAATATGTAATAGGTTTCCATGAGATCCCCCTCAGTCTTTTAAGCTCGATCGAGTAGAGGCCCACAGCCATCTAACGCTCCCCATATGTCACCATTTACTACCATGAAATTCTTTATTCTTGCAGGCATTCGCAACTGAACAAAGAAATACAATGGAAAACTACAAAGACTGACAACCAACGTACAAAAGAAAAGGAACTGCATGTACATTAAAAAGTAAATAAATAATATTGAGAACATGATTGTAGAGTCGTTGAAAGTGAGTTTGTGGGTTGTGAATCAGTTCAGAGTTGAGGTGAGTGAAGTTTTATCCCCTTTGGTTCAAGAGCCTGATGTTGAAGGGGAAAATTGTTCCTGAACCTGGCGTGAGTCCTGAGGTTTTGCACATGGAGGATGTTCCATCCCACAGCCCAGGGACACCCGGTTATCGGACAGACTTTCCTCGGTAGTGACTGGGGATGTCCCCTACCCACCCTCTGTCTTTCTGGGGCAACGGAAGCTCCCGCCCAGAAACCTCCTCCGATTTGCAAACAGATTATTGCAAATTTCGCAAATCCATCGGTTAGCTTTTCTGGCAGAGAGTTGGGCCAACCGATTCTCCGGGAACAGAAGGGGGTAAGATCGCCAGTCACAACGCGGATGGGACTGGAATTTGGCGCAGGAAATGCAGTTCCGCTAACTCGGCGAGGTTGGCCTCGATCATGCTGCCCACCTGCAGCCGCCAGAGGGAGCAGCTGAGCAGGTTTGTCAGAATGGCCCTGCAGTCAATCCCGCGGCGGAATAAGGATCAAGTTTAATATCGCCGATTTATGCAACGCTGAAATTAGTTGTTTTACAGTAACAGGACAATGCAAAGACTTTAAATTACTATAAATTACTGAAATACATAAATAAATAGTGCAAAAAAGGAAATAGTTAAATAGTGTTTATGGTTTCATTGTCTATTCACGAATCTGGTGGAAATAGAGAAGAAGTTGTTCCCGAATCGTTGAGTGTGTGTCTTCAGGCTCCTGTAACTCCACCTTGATCATAATAATGAGAAGAGGGCATGTCCTGGGTGATGGGGCCACTTTTTTGAGGCATTGCCTTTTGAAGTTGGCCTCGGTGCTGGGGAGGCCAGTGCCAATGATGACATTACAACCTCCTGAAATTTTTTCCGAACCTGTGAGACTGTGATGCTCTCCACGGTACACCTGTAGAAATTTGTGACATACCAAATCTCCTCAAACTCCTAATGAAGTGGGGCCTCTGTAGTCTGGTCATCAATATGTTGGGCTCAGGACAGATTGTCGAAGATGATAACATCCAGGAACCTGAAGCTGCTCACCTTTTCTGCTGTTGACCTCTCGGTGAGGACGGGTGTGTCCCAGCCCCTGAGTTTAGTGAGGACTGGTGTGTCCCAGCCCCTGAGTTTAGTGAGGACGGGTATGTCCCAGCCCCTGAGTTTAGTGAGGACGGGTGTGTCCCAGCCCCTGAGTTTAGTGAGGACGGGTGTGTCCCAGCTCCTGAGTTTAGTGAGGACGGGTATGTCCGAGCCCCTGAGTTTAGTGAGGACGGGTATGTCCCAGCCCCTGAGTTTAGTGAGGACGGGTGAGTCCCAGCCCCTGAGTTTAGTGAGGACGGGTATGTCCCAGCCCCTGAGTTTAGTGAGGACGGGTATGTCCCAGCCCCTGAGTTTAGTGAGGACGGGTGTGTCCCAGCCCCTGAGTTTAGTGAGGACGGGTGTGTCCCAGCCCCTGAGTTTAGTGAGGACGGGTGTGTCCCAGCCCCTGAGTTTAGTGAGGACGGGTATGTCCCAGCCCCTGAGTTTAGTGAGGACGGGTGTGTTCCAGCCCCTGAGTTTAGTGAGGACGGGTGTGTTCCAGCCCCTGAGTTTAGTGAGGACGGGTATGTCCCAGCCCCTGAGTTTAGTGAGGACGGGTGTGTCCCAGCCCCTGAGTTTAGTGAGGACAGGTATGTCCCAGCCCCTGAGTTTAGTGAGGACGGGTGAGTCCCAGCCCCTGAGTTTAGTGAGGACAGGTATGTCCCAGCCCCTGAGTTTAGTGAGGACTGGTGTGTCCCAGCCCCTGAGTTTAGTGAGGACTGGTGTGTCCCAGCCCCTGAGTTTAGTGAGGACGGGTATGTCCCAGCCCCTGAGTTTACTGAGGACGGGTGTGTCCCAGCCCCTGAGTTTAGTGAGGACGGGTATGTCCCAGCCCCTGAGTTTAGTGAGGACGGGTGTGTCCCAGCCCCTGAGTTTAGTGAGGACGGGTGTGTCCCAGCCCCTGAGTTTAGTGAGGACGGGTGTGTCCCAGCCCCTGAGTTTAGTGAGGACGGGTGAGTCCCAGCCCCTGAGTTTAGTGAGGACGGGTATGTCCCAGCCCCTGAGTTTAGTGAGGACGGGTATGTCCCAGCCCCTGAGTTTAGTGAGGACGGGTGTGTCCCAGCCCCTGAGTTTAGTGAGGACTGGTGTGTCCCAGCCCCTGAGTTTAGTGAGGACTGGTGTGTCCCAGCCCCTGAGTTTAGTGAGGACGGGTGTGTCCCAGCCCCTGAGTTTAGTGAGGACGGGTGTGTCCCAGCCCCTGAGTTTAGTGAGGACGGGTGTGTCCCAGCCCCTGAGTTTAGTGAGGACGGGTGTGTCCCAGCCCCTGAGTTTAGTGAGGACGGGTGTGTCCCAGCCCCTGAGTTTAGTGAGGACTGGTGTGTCCCAGCCCCTGAGTTTAGTGCGTGTGAAATGCTGGATTCACCCACTCTGTCCTGGATCTAGTCATTGCTGACTCTATAGTCAGAGTTTGACAGGTCGGGTGCAGTCAGGGTTCATGTGGGCAGCAATTGAAGAACTGAACTTGCGGAGGCAGTAGGGAGACTGGCTCAGGGACCTTGGCCCTTGGGTTGACTGGACCCTGGTGTGGGGAGAACCCCTTCCCCCAAGGGAAATGGGCTGGAAAAAAATGAGTATTTGATGTGTCAAGGACATGATCACTCAGGAGGCAGGAAGCTGGAGAAACTGGGTATCTTGAAGAGTCAGGAGGAGAAGAGTATGGGGAGAGGAGGATGCTCCCCAGTGTACTGAAGCCACAACCTACTCCTCATCTCCACAGAGGTCACTACCACATGGTTCTCTGTGGGATCTCACTGTGCAAAGAGTACTAATCAACAAGCTTCAAATCCTGGACCTCTGTACCTTCCTCTGCAATTGGATCCTTCACTTCCTCACTGGGAGATCACTGTCAGTGTGGTTCGGAAAAACATCTCCTCACTGACAGTCAACACTGGCACACCTCGATGATGCATTCTTAGGCTACTGCTATACTCTGTCTACACCCAGGACCGTGTGGCTTCCTTTTTCTCCAGTAGACCTGTGTTCTGTGAAATCCTTGCTGGCGCCCTGAAGGAAAAGCGGTCTGTTGTTTGTGAATGTGCAAAGAAGAAGTAGGAAGTCTAGAAATATAAAAAGGCAATGAACTTTCCCAAGGGGCTGGCATGGAGACAATGGACTGAATGGCCTCATCCTGTGTTGCAGAACCGTGTGTCTCAATAAACTCTAAAATAATTGCCCAATATGTCTTTACTGCAATGAAGCCTATGACACCCTCTGTTGGTCAAGGCCATCCATGGATGTTGCTTCCCAGCTGTCTAAGTGATATGCAAGCCAGGCAGTAGATATAGAGATGGGGTGTATGAGGTGTCAGGGAGGACTAGTGCCTCTGGTGGGGGAGCATGCTGTGTCCTTTTCAGGAGGTTTGTCCATCTTTGGTCCCCACCTGGCACTCAGCTCTCACCTGTGGTTCCCCTTAGCTGTTTGCGTGCGACAGCAACCACACCCCAGGCAATGGCTCCAACAAGCCGGCTAAACCAGGTGAGGGTAGCCGATGGGTCTCAAACCCTCAGTGAGATAGGAAGCTGCCTTTGCCAGCATGTGAAGACAGACTCCGGCAGATTGAGTGGACGAGAACCAATGGAAGGTCCAACGGTCAAGAAGACTGTCTCTGCAAGCGTCATGGAATGTGTAGAGCGCGACAAGACAGAGAAGATGTCCTGGTCATCCACTGCATCTAGTCCCATCCCAGCCATCTCAACTCTTGTCTAGCCACTGGATCCAGGTGGGATTTGGGAAGAAAGAGTGAGGCTGATGCTGTGCAACTCTCCCTCACTTAAATCCAAATCAAACGCTAGTCTTGACACCATCATCTCTAATGGTGTCAAGCTCTTCATCAACGACGATGGACGAACAACAACGGAGAGCAAGCTGTTGCCCATGTAGCAGGCCCCCACTTTCCATGCATCCGAAGGAATGGCAGAGACCGACACAGTTTGACACCAGTTGTGTTGCTGGAGTTGCCAGTCAGCATTGAACTCTACGTAGGACTGTCTCAGGGACTCCAGATTTTTCCCTTAGGGTTTACTCCCAAAGCTTTCCCTGTGCATGAATATAGCCATGTCAGAAGAGGTTTGAGATCAGTTTTCCTTCTCTTAGATAAACTGCCAACCACGGCTGATGAGCCCCATCTGCCTGAAGTGACTGGTTTTCAGGTGCCAGTAACCCACCTTTGCCCCTTGACCTGTTAGTAGGAACGGTTCTGCCACACTTAGTAGCTAAGCCACACGTGAAGGTCAGGAGCTGGACTTGGTTGTCCAGGCTATTTGAGTCACACACTATTGGGAGCATTTAATAGGTAGTGGGAGATTACAGTATCCTATGTTCTATATATGAGGACAGGAAAATTTTTAATTGGGGAAGGGCAAATTATGAGGCTATAAGGCTAGAACTTGTGGGTGTGAATTGGGATGATGTTTTTGCGGGGAAATGTACTATGGACATGTGCTCAATGTTTAAGGATCTCTTGCAGGATGTTAGGGATAAATTTGTCCCGGTGAGGAAGATAAAGAACATTAGGGTGAAGGAACCATGGGTGACAAGTGAGGTGGAAAATCTAGTCAGGTGGAGGAAGGCAGCATACATGAGGTTTAGGAAGCAAGGATCAGATGGGTCTATTGAGGAATATAGGGTAGCAAGAAAGGAGCTTAAGAAGGGGCTGAGAAGAGCAAGAAGGGGGCATGAGAAGGCCTTGGCGAGTAGGGTAAGGGAAAACCCCAAGGCATTCTTCAATTATGTGAAGAACAAAAGAATGACAGGAGTAAAGTAGGATCGATTAGAAATAAGGGTGTGAAGATGTGCCTGGAGGCTATGGAAGTGAGCGAGGTCCTCAATGAATACTTCTCTTTGGTATTCACCACTGAGAGGGAACTTGATGACGGTGAGGACAATATGAGTGAGGTTGATGTTCTGGAGCATGTTGATATTAAGGGAGAGGAGGTGTTGGAGTTGTTGAAATACATTAGGACAGATAAGTCCCCGGGGCCTGACGGAATATTCCCCAGGCTGCTCCACGAGGCAAGGGAAGAGATTGCTGAACCTCTGGCTAAAATCTTTATGTCCTCGTTGTCCACGGGAATGGTAACGGAGGATTGGAGGGAGACAAATGTTGTCCCCTTGTTCAAAAAAGGTAGTAGGGATAGTCCAGGTAATTATAGACCAGTGAGCCTTACGTCTGTGGTGGGAAAGCTGTTGGAAAAGATTCTTAGAGATAGATATGGGTATTTAGAGAATCATGGTCTGATCAGGGACAGTCAGCATGGCTTTGTGAAGGGCAGATCGTGTCTAACAAACCTGATAGAGTTCTTGGTGAGGAGGTGACCAGGCATATAGATGAGGGTAGTACAGTGGATGTGATCTACATGGATTTTAGTAAGGCATTTGACAAGGTTCCACATGGTAGGCTTATTCAGAAAGTCAAAAGGCATGGGATCCAGGAAAGTTTGGTCAGGTGGATTCAGAATTGGCTTGCCTGCAGAAGGCAGAGGGTCGTGGTGGAGGGAATACATTCAGTTTGGAGAGTTGTGACTAGTGGTGTCCCACAATGATCTGTTCTGGGACCTCTACTTTTCGTGATTTTTTTTAATGACCTGGATGTGGGGGTAGAAGGCTGCGTTGGCAAGTTTGCAGATGACACAAAGGTTGGTGGTGTTGTAGATAGTGTAGAGGATTGTCGAAGATTGCAGAGAGACATTGATAGGATGCAGAAGTGGGCTGAGAAGTGGCAGATGGAGTTCAACGCGGAGAAGTGTGAGGTGGTACACTTTGGAAGGACAAACTCCAAGGCAGAGTACAAAGTAAATGGCAGGATACTTGGTAGTGTGGAGGAGCACAGGGATCTGGGGGTACATGTCCACAGATCCTTGAAAGTTGTCTCACAGGTAGATAGGGTAGTTAAGAAAGCTTATGGGGTTTTAGCTTTCATAAGTCGAGGGACAGAGTTTAAAAGTCGCGATGTAATGATGCAGCTCTATAAAACTCTGGTTAGGCCACACTTGGAGTACTGTGTCCAGTTCTGGTTGCCTCACTATAGGAAGGATGTGGAAGCATTGGAAAGGGTACAGAGCAGATTTACCAGGATGCTGCCTGGTTTCGAGAGTATGGATTATGATCAGAGATTAAGGGAGCTAGGGCTTTACACTTTGGAAAGAAGGAGGATGAGAGGAGACATGATAGAGGTGTACAAGATATTAAGAGGAATAGATAGAATGTATAGCCAGCACATCTTCCCCAGGGCACCACTGCTCAGTACGAGAGGACATGGCTTTAAGGTAAGGGGAAGGAAGTTCAAGAGGGATATTAAAGGAAGGTTTTTCACTCAGAGAGTGGTTGGTGCGTGGAATGCGCTGCCTGAGTCAGTGGTGGAGGCAGATACACTAGTGAAGTTTAAGAGACTACCAGACAGATATATGGAGGATTTTAAGGTGGGGGTTTAATGGGAGGCAGGGTTTGAGGGTCGGCACAACATTGTGGGCCAAAGGGCCTGTATTGTGCTGTTCTATTCTATGTTCTATATGTGAGTATGTTCTATAACAGACAGCCATATTGAACAATGGAACAGGCTTGAGAGGTCGAGTGACTGCTCCTGCTCTTGTTCTGTGTTCTGTGAAATCCCTGCTGCTGTCCAAAAGGGAGAGGAGTTTGTAGTCTGACAATATGCAAAGGAGAAGGAAGCATCTCCATTCGTTACAGGAGTTGCAAGCCATCTTTCCACACTCCTCTACAAACGATTACTAGGACTGCTGAGAAAATTATCGGGATCTCTCTTCCATCAACAGAGACATTTATCAGGAATGCTGCATATGCAGGGTCCTTAGCATTGTCAAAGATCCCTCCTATCCATAAAAGAAGACTCTTAGACACCCTACCATCAGGCAGAAGGTACCATAGCATTCGGACAAGAACTTTTAGATGGGAAATAGCTTCTTCCCCCAGGCCATGAGTCCACTGAACTTCCTGCCACCACGCAGGCCTCATCACGTATGAAGCACCAGTACTGTTATACTGTTTACTTTTTAACTTCTATACTCCTTATTATTTGTTAATTTATTTGTGGTAATTTTACTTTATGTACTGTATGTGAATTGCACGTATTGTGTTGTGCACCTTGGTCCGGAGGAACATTGTTTCATTTGGCCGTATACATATGTCCATAGGAATGTTTTCTCATTTGGCCACATACATCTGTCCGGAGGAACGTTGTTTCATTTGGCTGTGTACATGTGTATTGAGGATTGTTTTCTCATTTGGCTATACACATGGCCTGAAGGACATTGTTCCATTTGGCAGTATATGTGTCCAGTGGGGATGTCATCACGACTGGCTGTACATGTGTCATCACATCTGGCCATACCTGTGTCCGGAGGGATGTCGTCACGTCTGGCCGTACCTGTGTCCGGCGGGATGTCGTCACGTCTGGCCGTACCCCTGTCCGGGGGGACGTCATCACATCTGGCCGTACCTGTGTCCGGAGGGATGTCGTCACGTCTGGCCGTACCCATGTCCGGGGGGACGTCGTCATGTCTGGCCGTACCCGTGTCCGGCGGGATGTCGTCACGTCTGGCCGTACCCATGTCTGGGGGGACATCATCACGTCTGGCCGTACCCATGTCCGGGGGGACGTCATCACGTCTGGCCGTACCCATGTCCGGGGGGATGTTGTCACGTCTGGCCGTATACATGTCCAGCGGGATGTCGTCACGTCTGGCCGTACCCATGTCCGGGGGAATGTTGTCACGTCTGGCCGTATACATGACTGGTGAGACGTCATCATGTCTGGCCGTATATGTGTCCGGGGGAATGTTGTCACGTCTGGCCGTACCCATGACTGGTGAGACGTCGTCATGTCTGGCCGTACCCATGTCCGGGGGAATGTTGTCACGTCTGGCCGTACCCATGACTGGTGAGACGTCGTCATGTCTGGCCGTATATGTGTCCGGGGGGACGTCATCACGTCTGGCCATACCCATGTCCGGGGGGATGTTGTCACGTCTGGCCGTATACATGTCCAGCGGGATGTCGTCACGTCTGGCGGTACCCATGTCTGGGGGGATGTCGTCACGTCTGGCCGTACCCATGTCCGGGGGAATGTTGTCACGTCTGGCCGTATACATGACTGGTGAGACGTCGTCATGTCTGGCCGTATATGTGTCCGGGGGAATGTTGTCACGTCTGGCCGTATACATGTCCAGCGGGATGTCGTCACGTCTGGCCGTACCCATGTCCGGGGGAATGTTGTCACGTCTGGCCGTATACATGACTGGTGAGACGTCGTCATGTCTGGCCGTATATGTGTCCGGGGGAATGTTGTCACGTCTGGCCGTACCCATGACTGGTGAGACGTCGTCATGTCTGGCCGTACCCATGTCTGGGGGAATGTTGTCACGTCTGGCCGTACCCATGACTGGTGAGACGTCGTCATGTCTGGCCGTATATGTGTCCGGGGGGACGTCATCACGTCTGGCCATACCCATGTCCGGGGGGATGTTGTCACGTCTGGCCGTATACATGTCCAGCGGGATGTCGTCACGTCTGGCCGTACCCATGTCTGGGGGGATGTCGTCACGTCTGGCCGTACCCATGTCCGGGGGAATGTTGTCACGTCTGGCCGTATACATGACTGGTGAGACGTCGTCATGTCTGGCCGTATATGTGTACGGGGGAATGTTGTCACGTCTGGCCGTACCCATGACTGGTGAGACGTCGTCATGTCTGGCCGTACCCATGTCCGGGGGAATGTTGTCACGTCTGGCCGTATACATGACTGGTGAGACGTCATGTCTGGCCGTATATGTGTCCGGGGGAATGTTGTCACGTCTGGCCGTATACATGACTGGTGAGACGTCGTCATGTCTGGCCGTATATGTGTCCGGGGGAATGTTGTCACGTCTGGCCGTACCCATGTCTGGGGGGACGTCATCACGTCTGGCCGTACCCATGTCCGGGGGGATGTTGTCACGTCTGGCCGTACCCGTGTCCGGCGGGATGTCATCACGTCTGGCCGTACCCATGTCTGGGGGGACGTCATCACGTCTGGCCGTACCCATGTCCGGGGGGATGTTGTCACGTCTGGCCATACCCATGACTGGTGAGACGTCGTCATGTCTGGTCGTACCCATGTCCGGGGGAATGTTGTCACGTCTGGCCGTATACATGACTGGTGAGACGTCGTCATGTCTGGCCGTATATGTGTCCGGGGGAATGTTGTCACGTCTGGCCGTATACATGCTTCTAGAGGAATAATTTTTTTTGTTTGGCCATGTACGTGTCCAGAGGAACATCGTTTTGTTTGGCCGTATACATTCAATGACAATAAACTGAACTTGAACTTGAAGTTGAGAAGATATAGAGATCGAGTACATCCATGAAACAGAGAGCTACCATGAGTGAATGAGTGAGAGAGTGAAAGTGGGTGTGTGTGTGTGTGTGTGTGTGTGTGTGTGTCGATTTCATGGAACTGAAAAGGCACATGAATTCCATTCCTTTGCCAATAATAATGACATGCATAATTTTTACAATGCTGTCAAAACCATCTACTGCCCAATAAATTGATGCGTTACTCCCCTGAAAACAGCAGATGGTCTAACACTTCTGAAGAATCAGAATACTATTCTGCTGAGGTGTGCTGAGCATTTTAACATCCTGCTTAATCATGATTCTGACGCAGACCCCGCCATCCTGGATGAACTGCCTGAACTTCCTCCTACCCATGACCTCAGTCTACCACCAGCCTTCCAGGAGGTTCTATCAGGTGTCCATTCCCTTAAGAACAATAAACCCTCGGCACTGACAACATTCCTGCTGAGTTACTGAAGAATGGAGGGTACATGTGTATGCACATCCTCTACCAGTACATCACCAAGGCCTGGAATGATGAGAACATCCCACAGCAATAGAGAAATGCAAACATCATTGTCATTTATAAGAACAAGGGTGACAAGGCCACCTGTGGCAATAGTCGGGGCATATCACTCCTTTCTGTTGCTGGAAAGGTCCTGGCTAAGGTGATGCTTCAGAGGCTCATCAGCAACATCACCGAGTCGATGCTGCCCGAATCGCAGTGTAGATTTAGGAAAAACAACAGCACCATCAACATGATCTTCACAGCCCGGCAGCTTCAGGAAAAGTCCGGGAGCAACATCAGGATCTACTTATGGCCTTTGTCAACCTCTCCAAAGCATTCGACACTGTGCAAAGAGAGCTCTTATGGGATGTCCACCTCAGGTTTGGCTGTCCCAATAAATTTATTAACATCCTCTGCCAGTTCCACGATGGGATGACTGCTCGGGTGACCATAGGAGGACAAGAGTCCGGGCCCTTTGTTGTACGCACAGGGGTGAGGCAGGGGTGTGTGCTAGCGCCAGTGCTCTTTAACATCTTCCTCTTGTGTGTTACCAAGTTTCTCGACAATGAGATTGAAGACAGCAGTGGTGTGGCAGTGAATGTCAGATGAGATGGCAACCTCTTTGACATCAGGAGGCTCCACGCAACCACCAAACTCCTTAGAGAACGGGTCCTGGAGCTGCAGTATGCAGACGACTGTGCTCTTGTGGCCCACACTCCGGAGGATCTTCAGACTGTCCTTGCTGTGGTGGTGAGAGCGTACAGCAGGATGGGGCTGACCGTCAATACCCCCAAGACAGAAGTGGTTTGCCAATGGAGACCAGTGTCCCACCCACCCTACCTGCCTTCACTGTTGGTGATGAAAAGCTGTCAGTAGTGCCATCTTTCAAATATCTGGGGAGCATTCTCTCTGAGGGTAGAGGCATTGACAACGACATCCAGAGCCGCATTAAACAGGCTTCAGCTGCCTTTGGGAGACTTCGGTGTAGAGTCTTTCAGAACAGGACCCTTCGTCCTCCACAAAGGTCGCTGTATACCAAGCGGTCTGTGTCACCACCCTCCTTTATAGCTGTGAAGCTTGGGTAACCTACAGACATCACATCAAGTCCTTGAAGCGCTTCCACATAAGCTGCCTTCAGCGCATCCTGGGAATTACCTGGTGTGAGCGGGTGCCTCACACCGAAATACTTGTAAAGACCAACTGCAGAAGTATTGAGGCCATGATCACCCAGCGTCAGTTGCAGTGGCTGGGGCACGTGATGAGGATGCCCCCATGTCGGCTGCCCCGCAGAGTGTTACACGGCCAGCTACATCATGGTCGACACTCAGCTGGAGGGCTGAAGAAGCGCTATAAGGATCGGATGAAGAATGCTTTAAGGAAGTGTAAGATCAGACCAGAGGACCTGGAGGATGTTACTGTTGATGTAACACTTGGTGACAGCTGTGTAGGGATGGGGTTTGTATTCTGGAGATGGAAAGAACAACCAGAAGGCAGCAGAAGAGAACCAGGAGAAATGCAGCCATGGTTGCCATCACTACCACCACTACCACATAGACATGTCCCACCTGCAATAGAGCTTGTGGGTCCAGGATAGGACTGTATAGTCATCAAAGATCTCACCGTTAAAGGAGTGGACATTGTCATCGGATTCCGATGGACAACCGAAGAAGGAGAATGTGTGTGTGTGTGTGTGTGTGTTCTGTTTAAAATCTGAGATGAGAAAGCTGTGGACTTTGAAGGAGAGGGATGCCTCACGTCTGCGCTGGAGCGCGCTTTCTGCCGCTGCACGTCTGCCGGGAGGGTGGGTCGCTCCTGTCGTCCTTTCCTCCTGTCTCACGGCCACCAGCGCAGATAGGACTCGGGGGTTCGGTTGGCATCTGCTCAACATTGCTGTGACTTTGCAGGATAGTAGTTACAGGTCAGCGGCAGCTTTATATTTGCCTAGCAGTTTATGGAACTGGTCTAATGTTGGTTCACCAGCAGGGGGCAGTGAGGGGCCATCGGCTGTGCCGCAGATCCCAGAACAGCGCCTGTGCTGCGGCGGTATTCCCTAACTCCCACCCAAAACCACAAACAGCAAATGACAGGGATACTGGTGTCGAGTTGTTCTGCAAGGTGATCCATCTTCAAATAACAGTTTGGACTGAAAGATTGTTCATACCTCTACACATTTAAGAACATAGAACAGTGCATCACGGCACTGGCCCTTTGACCCAAGATGTTGCGCTCATTTTTCTAACATACGCTAAGAGCAATCTAACTCTTCCCTCCCATGTTTTTCTGTTATTACACAGCATTCTCCTCCATTTTTCTATTACCCATGTGCCTTTTTTTCTTAAATGCTCCTAATATATCTGCCTCTAACACCACCCCTGGCAGGGTATTCCACAAACCCACCATTCCCTGTGTTAAAAACGTACCTCTGACATCCTCCCTATACTTCCCACCAATCACCTTAAAATTATGCCGCTGGTATTTGCCATTTTGCCCCCAGAAAATGTCTCTGCCTGCCCACTCTATGTGTCTTATCATCTTGTACATCTCTATCAAGTTTATAACTTTAAAGTGTTGTGTTATAAAATTGGATTAATTTAAAAAATAAAGTATAAACTTCATTGATTTCATTCTGAAATATGTCCACAAGACCATAAGACATATGAGCAGAATTAGGCCTTTCAACCCATCGAGTCTGCTCCACCATTCCATCATGGCTGATTAATTTTCCCTCTCAACCCCATTCCCCTGCCTTCTCCCCATAAACTTGACTAATCAAGAACCGATCAACCTCCACTTTAAATATACTCAATGGCCTGGCATCCACTACCATCTGTGGCAATGAATTTCACTGGAATAGCCATCTTCTGGCTAAAGAAATTCCTCCTCATCTCTAAAGGGTCAACCCTCAATTGTGAGGCTGTGCCCTGTGATCCTAGACTCAAACATTCTCTGCACACCCACTCTGCCTAGGCCTTTCAATATTCAATAGGTTTCAATGAGATATGACCATAAGGATGTAAGATATTGGAGCAGAATTAGGCCATTGGTCCATCGGTCTGTTCTGCCATTTTTTCATGGCTGATACAATTTTCCTGTCAGCCCCAATCTTCTACCTTCCCCCCATATCCCTTTGAGCCCTGATCAATCAACATCTGCCTTAAATATACATAAACACTTGGCTTCCACAGCTGCCTGTGGTAACAAATTCCACAGATTCACTCTCTCTGGCTAAAGAAATTCCTCTTCATTATGTTCTGAATGGAACAGTTCTGAGACTGTATCCTCTAGTCTTAGAGATCTCCCTTCATTCTTCTAAACTCCAGTGAGTACAGTCCAGAGCCATCGAACGCTCCACGTACATTAAACCCTTTCATTCATGAAATAATTCTCATTACCTCCTCTGGACCCTCTCCAATTCCAGCACATCTTTTCTCAGATAAGGAATGTGTATGTTATTACCTATAATGACACTCTGACATGGGAGCAGTGTGAGTGTTGGCACTACACTTGCTTTTCACTTGAAGTTCAGGATTTAATACTCCGGACATCCCTCTCGGTAATAGCTTGTTTTCCTCGTTCCTACGTGAAGTGCTTTGGAACATTTCTTTATGTGCATCAGAGATCTTATATAAATACACACTGTTTTGCACGATATGGCTTACAAATATTCCCAGTACAGTAAAAAAAATTGAATAATCATTGAATCTGAAATAAAACTTTTATTTAAATTTAAATTCTCAAGCCACAGAAGCTCGTAGCTTTGAGGGACAATAGTTCTTCCTGGATAAACTAACCTTATATTCCTGATTTTTTTTTAACTTTTTTATTGAGTTTTCAAATAATTACAGAAAGAAAAAGAAAATATGTAAAAAAAATATTTACCTTTCCCCCCTCCCCTTAACCCCTCCTCCCTAACATCCCTATATTCCTGTTAAATGTAATGTGTGGCTGTAGAGCTCAAACTTTCAGTGTGACCTCCAGTTATTAAAAATATTATAATATCTCACCCAAAATATGAAGCCATGAGAGGTGAATTGCTGAGCTTTTTTATATCCTGTCTACTTTTGATTATTGAATTACTCAACACAGTTCCTTAGACATGTAGGTGATCAGTGCAACTCAGAACATCACTACCCCTGCTAAATATAGATTGCTAACATGACTGGGGACTCGGACAGATGTGTAATGGAAAGTTGAGTCAGTGATAACGAAGGCAAATGCAATGTTTTTAAGAAGACTAGAATATGAGAGCAAGGATATAATGCTGAGGTTTTTTAAGCCATTGGTCAAAATACATTTGGAATATTGTGAGCAGTTTTGGGCCCCAAATCAAAGTAATGATGTGCTAGAATTGGAGAGAGTCCAGAGGGAGATCATGAGAATGAAAGGTTAATATATGAGGAGTGTTTGATGATTCTGGGCCTGGATTCACTGGAGTTTAGAAGAATGAGGGGGGATCTCATTAAACCTAATGACTGTTGAAAGGCCTAGTCAGAGTGGATGTGGAGAGGATGTTTCCTATGGTGAGGGAATCTAGGACCAGAGGACACAGACTCATAATAGAGGGGCATTCATTTAGAACAGAAATAAGGAGGAATTTCTTTAGCCAGAGGGAGGTGAATCTGTGGAATTCATTGCCACGGACGGCTGTGGAGGCCAAGTCATTGCTTATATTTAAAGCTGGGATTGGTAGATTCTTGATTAGTCAGGGCATCAAAGGTTGCAGAGAGAAGGCAGGAGAATGGGGTTGAGCGGGAAATGGATCAGCCATGATTGAATGGTGCAGCAGACTCAATGGGCCAAATGACCTAATTCTGCTCCGAGATCTTATGGAAACATGAAGAGATCTTTTCAAATGACAGATGAGGACACTGACACAGTGGCCCCCTTTGGTCCACAACAGTATAGTATGGGACAGAGAGAAAGTGAATGGCCACAGACTTGCCCCAGCGTAGTCTAAAACGAGAGTTTGCAAGGAGAGAGATTTAAAGTGGTTCTGAGGAGCAATGTCTTCATGGAGTCATAGTCATAGAGCACTACAGCATAGAAGCAAGCTCTTCAACCCATCTAGTTCATGCTGAACCGTTAACCTGTCTGGTCCTATCAACCTGCACCTGGACTGTAGCCTTTCATCAGTGTACCTATCCAAACTTCTCTTAAATGTTGAAATCAAACCCACATCCACCACTTCCACTGGCAGCTTGTTCCACTGTCACCATCCTCTGAGTGACGTGGATCCCTCCCCCCTCATGTTCCCCTTAAAATGTTACCTTTCATCCTTAACCCATGACCTCTAGATTTGGTCTTACCCAACCTCAGTGGAAAAAACCTGCTTACATTTACCATATTGATACCCCTCATAATTTTGTAAACCTCTATCGAACCTCTCCTCATTCTCTTCCACTCTAGGTAACAAAGTCTTAACCTATTCAACCTTTCCCTATATCTCGGGACCTGACATGCTTGGAATTTTTCACTGTAAGCCTATGCACAGGGTGTGATAGAGGCAGGTACAGTAACAACATGTAAAAGGTATTTGGACTGGTTAATGGATTGAAAAGATTAGAGGGATCTGGCTAAACACAAGAAAATAGCACTCACTCAGGTAGGCAACAACATCAACGTGGATTAGGGCACTGAGTCCTGATGGAGCATCTTGGCCCAAAATGTTGACTGTTTATTCATATCCATCGATTCTGCTTGACCTGCTGAGTTCGTCCAACATGTTTTATGTGATGGTTTGGGCCAAAGACCCTGTTTCTGTGCCACATCACCTGATGACAATCTGAATGGTGCTTCGAGGTCAGATGGCAGTGCAGATTTCTTCTGGTAAGGTGGTGGGGCACTCGAATGCAGCAGCTTTTTATGGGGCCAACCAAATTTGTTGTCTTTTTTAAATATATTTTTTGACCCTGCTGGACATTAAGAGCTTAAAGTACAGCAGGTCTACCCCATCAGTGAGTTACTCACTGGCAGAGTAATGGGAGAAGCTGAACTTGGTGTGGATCGTGCTACTGCCTGTATCAGAGAGGCATCACAGGAGTTGGTGCACGAAGAGATAACCTAACATCAAATGATCGTCTTAGTCACTTTTCTTGTGATTGCAAGACTCTGTTGTACATCATTGAGATAGATAGATAGATGTTTTTCTGATCCCAAAGGAAATAACAGTGTCACAGTAACTTTACAAGTGCATAGATATAAATATTAGAAGGAGAAAGAATTAAAAAAAAGTTACCACAACCAGTCTAATAGGAGGGGGTCATTGCTTCCCCGGTTATAGGTTGACTCATTATAGAGCCTAATGGTCGAGGGTAAGAATGACTTCATACAGCGCTCTTTGGAGTGGCACAATTGTCTTAGTTTGTTACTAAAAGTGCTCCTCTGTTCAGCCAAGGTGGAATGTGGAGGATGAGAAACATTGTCCAGAATTGCCAGGATTTTCCGGAGGGTCCTTTGTTCTACTACAGCTTCCAGTGTGACCAGTTTGACTCCTATAACAGAGCCAGCCTGTCTAATCAGTTTATTGAGCCTGTTGCATCACCCGTTCTGATGCCATTGCCCCAGCACACCATGTATGGAAGATTGTACTGGTGACAACAGACTGGGAGAACATGTGAAGGAGAGGCCCATCTACTCCAAAGGACCTCAGTCTCCTCAGGAAGTAGAGGTGATTCTGGCCTTTTTTGTACACAGCCTCTGATTTGGTGCTCTACTCAAGTCTGTCATCCAGGAGCACCCTCAGATACTTGTAGGTCCTCACTACAATGGTAACAGTGAGCAGTGCAGGCTTAATTTTCCTAAAGTCCATCACCATCTCCTTTGTGTTACTAATGTTGAGCTGCAGATGGGTCAGCTTGTACCATTTGACAAAGCCTAGAAGTCCATAAGACATAGGAGCAGAATTAGGCCATTCAGCCTATTGAGTCTGCGCCACCATTTCATCACGGCTGATCACAGATCCTATTCAATCCCATACACCTGCCCTCTCACCATATTCTCTGATGCTCCAACCAATCAAGAACCCATCAACTTCTGCTTTAAATATGTCCATGGACTTGGCCTCAGTTGCAGATGTGGAAGAGCATTCCACAGATTCACCACTCTTTACTTCTTTACTTGCATTCTAAAAGATTACCCTCAATTTTGAGGCTTTGCCCTCTAGTTCTGGATACCCACACCAGAGGAAACATCCTCCCCACATCCACCTTATTTAGTCCTTTCAACATTCAGTAGGTTTCAATGAGATCTCCACGCATTCTTTTAAATTCCAAAGCTACCATATGTTAACTCCTTTATTCCCAGAATCATCCTCTTGAACCTCCTCTGGACTCTCTCCAATGACAATACATCCTTTCTGAGATATGGGGCTCAAAACTGTTGACAATACTCCAAGAGTGGCCTGACTGGTGTCTTATAAAGGCTCAGCATTATCTCCTTTGTTTTACATTCTATTCCCCTTGAAATAAATGCCAACATTGCATTTGCCTTCTTTACTACAGACTCAACCTGTAAATTAGCCTCCTGGAAGACTTGCACAAGGACTCCTAAGTCCCTCTGCACCTCTAATGTTTGAATTTTCTTCCCATTTAGATAATAGTCTGCACTTATGTTCCTTTTACCAAAATGCATTATCATACATTTCTCAAAACGGTATTCCATCTGTCACTATTTTGCCCATTCTTCCAATTTGTCTAAGTCCTGCTGTAATCGCATTGCTTCCTCAGCACTCCCTACCCCTCCATCTATCTTCATATCATCTGCAAACTTTGCTCTGTTTAGCATCGTCGACTGCAATGTGCTGTTGGCAGGTGGTCCAGTTCACTGGGTTATTGGCAGGACCAACAGTGGGGGGGGGGGGGGGGTTTGAAAAGCCTCAGTTGTAGTGAGCCTCAAGCGTAAAGGCACTGCCATGCTTCCCTCGTATCAGCACTTACAGGCTGGGCCCATGACAGGTTCTCTGAAATGATAACACCAAGCAATTTAAAGTTGATGACCCTCTCTATCTCTGATTCTCCAATGAGGACTGGCTGCTGGATCTTTGGTTTCCTCCTCCTGAAGTCTATGATCAGTTCCTTGGTCTTGTTGATATTGAGTAAGTGGTGGTTTTTGTCACACCACTCAGCCAGATTTTCAATCTCCCTTCTATATGCTGATTCGTCACCACCTTTGATTCGGCCGACGATAGTGGTGTCATTGGCAAACTTAATTATGGCATTGGAGTGTGCTTAGCCTCACAGTCATAAATGTAAAATGAGTAAATCAGAGGGCTAAGCACACAACCATGTGGTGCCCATATGCCGATGGAGATTGTGGAGGAGATGTTGTTACCGATCTGAACTGACTGGGGTCTGCAAATGAGGAAATCCAGGATCCAATTGCACAGGGCAGTATTGAGGCCTAGGTCTTGAAGCTTATTGTTTAGTTTTGAGGGGATGATAATATTGAATGCTGAGCTGTAATCAATGAAAAGCATTCTGACGTATGTATCTTCACTGTCCAGATGTTCCAGTGAAACTAACCCCGAGGCTGGCAGTTTGAGTATTTCAAACAGAGATAGGACCCACATTTCCAATTACAATCACACTCTGATGCTCTGTACCAGGTATAATTAACCAATCCTAACATCACTGTACAATGTTCAGCGGCCATGTTATTCTGTATCTCCTGCACCTAACAAAATGGCAGGCAGTGACTAGTGGGGTACCGCAAGGCTCAGTGCTGGGACTGCAGATACTTACAACATACATTAATGATTTAGATGAAGGGATTAAAAGTAACATTAGCATATTTGCAGATGACACAAAGCTGGGTGGCAGTGTGAAATATGAGGAGGATGTTAGAAGAATGCAGGGTGACTTGGACAGGTTGGGTGAACGGGCAAATGCATGACAGATGCAGTTTAATGTGGATAAATGTGAGGTTATCCACTTTGGTGGCAAGAACAGGAAAGCAGATTACTATTTGAATGGTGTCAAGTTAGGAAAAGGGGAAGTACAACGAGATCTAGGTGTTCTTGTACATCAGTCAATGAAAGCAAGCATGCAGGTACAGCAGGCAGTGAAGAAAGCTAATGGCATGCTTGCCTTTATAACAAGAGGAATTAAGTATAGGAGTAAAGAGGTCCTTCTGCAGCTGTACAGGGCCCTGGTGAGACCCCACCTGGAGTATTGTGTGCAGTGTTGGTCTCCAAATTTGAGGAAGGACATTCTTGCTATTGAGGGAGTGTAGCATAGGTTCATGAGGTTAATTCCCAGGATGGCGGGACTGTCATAAGTTGAAAGATTGGAGCGACTGGGCTTGTATACACTGGAATTTAGAAGGATGAGAGGGGATCTGATTGAAACATATAAGATTATTAAGGGATTGGACATGCTAGAGGCAGGAAACATGTTCCCGATGTTGGGGGAGTCTAGAACCAGAGGCCACTGTTTAAGAATAAGAGGTAGGTCATTTTGAACAGTGTTGAGGAAAAACTTTTTCACCCAGAGAGTTGTGGATCTGTGGAATGCTCTGCCTCAGAAGGCAGTGGAGGCCAATTCTCTGGATGCTTTCAAGAAAGAGTTAGATAGAGCTCTTAAAGATAGCAGAGTCAAGGGATATGAGGAGAAGACAAGAACGGGGTACTAATTGTGGAAAATCAGCCATGATCACGGTGAATGGCCGTGCTGGCTCAAAGGGCTGAATGGCCCACTCCTGCACCTATTGTCTATTGTCTATAAAATGGCCATTGAGTGTATGTTCATGGTCTTTTGCTGCTGTAGCCCATCCACTTCAAGGTTCAAGGTGTTGTGAATTCAGAGATGTTCTTCTGCACACCACTGTTGTAATGCGTGGTTATTTGAGTTACTGTCTCCTTCCTGTCAGCTTGAACTTGTCTTCCCATTATTATCTGAGCTCCTTCATTAATAAGCCATTTTCTGTCACAGTGCTGCCATTCACTGGATAACTTTTGTTTCTCACACCATTCTCTGTAGATTGTTGGGTGTGAAAATCTCAGGCGATCACCAGTTTCTGAAATACTCCAACCACCCCATCTGTCACAACATTCATTCCACAGTCAAAGTCATTAAGATCACAGTTCTTTTCCATTCTGATATTTTGTTTAAACAACAACTGACCCTCTTGACCATGTCTGCATGCTTTTATGCATTGAGTGGCTGAATAGTTAATGAGGAGGTGTACGAGTGTACCTAATAAAGTGGCCACTGAGCAATTTTCTCAGATATTCTTGCTGGCATTTTTCAATTTAATATGTGAATGTGCTGTGTGACTTCACACAGTGTAAATCTAATTGAAAAGCAAATAATCTTTACAACATTGGCCATGCTCTAAGTCCAGTGATGTGGACGGGTCACGAAGAACATCTGTGGATGTCCATAAGACAATAAAGCATAGAGCAAACATAGGTCAATCAGCCCATCGAGTCTGCTCTGCCATTCCATTATGGCCGATTTATTATTCCAGTCTACCCCATTCTTCTGCTTTCACCCTCTAACCTTTGAAATCCTATCAACCTGCTTTAACTATACTCCATGACTTGGCCTCTATGGCCATCTGTGGCAATGGCTTCCACAGATTCATCACCCT
The DNA here is from genome assembly GCF_030144855.1 of Hypanus sabinus. Classification (NCBI taxonomy): domain Eukaryota; kingdom Metazoa; phylum Chordata; class Chondrichthyes; order Myliobatiformes; family Dasyatidae; genus Hypanus; species Hypanus sabinus. Next base: position 46,390,944 of record NC_082732.1, read on the forward strand.
CTAGCTAAAGAAATTACTCTTCATCTCCATTCTAAATGGACACCCTTTTATTCTGAGGCTGTGCCCTCTGGACTAAGACTCACCCACCATAGGAAAGATCTTCTCCACCCTTTCAATATCTGATAAGTTTCAGTGAGATCCTCCCTTAAGCTTTTAAACTCCAGTGAGTACAGACCCAGAACCATTAAAAGCTGCGCATACATTAACCCTTTCATTCCCGGGATAATTCTTCTGAACCTTCCCACTCCTTCTATTGCCCTTGCTGTTGTCCTCTACCGCTGTGGAGCAGTGCTGCCTCTGGTTGGGAGCAGATGGTGACTGTGGACATGTAGAGATAAACCAACAGAGGGGAGTGGTCATTGTGGATACCCTGGACAGACGGGATATGAAGGAATGAAAGGGGGTAGGGAAGGGGTATGTGTGGGAATGACAGAGGATGGAGCAGTGAAGAGAGTGAGGGCCAAATTATTGGGTACATTTAAAGTAGAAGTTGATAGGTTCTTGATTAGTAGGATTGTCAAATATTACAGGAAGAAGGCAGGAGGATGGGGTTTAGAGAGAAAGTAAATCAGCTATGATTGAATGGCATAGCAGACAATGGGCTGATTGGTCTAATTTTGCTCCTATGTCTTATCATTTCTTAGATAAGTGGGCCAAAACTGCTCACAGTACTCAGGTCATTCCTGGGATCAGTGTGAGTAGGAGGCACGAGGAAGTACATGGGCTGGTGAGTTGGTCCTTTAAGCTGGGAGCTTGAAGTCCCAACGTTGGCTAGGTCAGGGGTTCAATACCAAAGATCAAAGCCCGATGGTTGAACGGAAGTCTGCAAGTTGAAGCCCTATAGCCAAAACAAGGAGACTGGAGGCCCGGAGACCTTTCTGTGTGTGTGTGGATGGTGTTGTAATTGTCATCAAAGTCACCAGATGGTGATGTAGAAGTCTTTATTCATCACAACAAACAGGCATTCATCTAGAGACACTCTCCATAACGTCTCTCAAACTCAAAGTACATCATAGCCTTATACCCTTAAAATCGATGGTGACATTATTTGCTTCAATACTTTGTGTTGACAATGCTTCCTTTAAATTACATATCTACAGTGGGAGATACTTCTGAATATTCAGATAGCTTTACTGATCCAAATTAATTGCCAGCTTCTCTGAACCTATATTGTTCACAACGTTACAATGGTGCAAATTCCTTAATGCAGGACAATTGACACAACCCCATTGTCGCAACGTTTGGTGTTGCATATACAACCTCTTCGTCTATGGAGCAGTCTGAGCTTATAACTTCAATTTATTTTATAATGAAAACTGAAGACTGGTTCTGGCTTGAATTAATATGTGCTATATTCACATAACTCCAGAGTACTCCATAACCAATGGGTGAGTGGGAGAGAGGGAGGGAGGAATGGGGCTTGTTTTGCCATTGTTGTTTTGTTGCTTGTCATGTTCTGTGTTGTTCTGCCAAGCATTGTGTGTGTGCCATGTTGCTGCTGGAATGTGTGGCTCTGTTGGTGTTTACACAAACAATACATTTCACTGTATGTTTTGATGTACGTATGATAAATAAATGAATCTGAATCTGCAGACACCAAAAATCTGAATCAAAAAGAGAAGATGTTCAGGATACTTGAAGGTTCTGTCAGTGTCTGTGGGTATAGAAACAGTTAATGCTTTAGGGGTATGTTAAATTTGCAGAGAGGGAGGAGTGAGAGAACAAAGGGAATATCTGTGTTGTCTAGGTGATGCACAAATTTCAGCGTTAAGAACGTGCCAGGGTAGGAGATGAGTTCCTTAAGCTTTTGTTAACCTTCACCGGTTCACTTTGGAGACCAAGAGCAGGCAGATCAAAGTAGCACTGGGCTGGAGGAATTAAAATGATGGCAAAGTTTCCCCTGCAACCTCCTTGCCGGCAGCTTAAAACACTCAGTTTCTCAATTCCATTTGTCATGGGGATCATTAACCTGCTTCTCTCTCCATAGATACTGTCTGACTTGCTGAGTAACTCAATATTTTCACTTCCTCCATCTGTAGATTGAATCTTCTTCAACTAACGTATTTCCTTGAGAAGATAACAGGCCCACCTGCTAATGAGTCTGATTGTTACTCCTGAGTGAGTGCTTTTTGGTTCAAGTCCTTCTCCAAAGATCTGAGCACAAAAGGGTATCATTTACTGCACAACTAGTTTGGATTAAATTTGAAGTGTATGGTAGAAAGACGTTCATCTCCATCTTCTCTTTATTTGCCCATGATACAGCAATTGTGAGTGGAGTGGGCTTTTCCTGTGCTGTGCTGTAATATCTGTGAGTTTTAAGTTTTTTTTTAATATTGGTAAATATTTAGACAATAATTTTGAAGGAAGTATTATGCTTATCATTTAATATTATTAAGATATCATTGCACCATGAGTTTACTCTTGTTTACATCACACAGTTATGATGTGTTGTGTGTGTGTGTGTGTGTGTGTGTGTGTGTGTGTGTGTGTGTGTGTGTATTAATTTGGTTAACACTGTGGGAATAATCAACAATGTTACTATATTCAGGCATGCAATGAAGTTGTATTGAATTTAATATGTAGTTTACTTGCTGCGGTTTTACGTAAGATCTAATTAAAAACCCTGAAGAACTCTTCTGTCGCAGGTGATTCTTGAGAACTTATTTAATACGCTGCATAGCTGTGTACATGAGCACTGCAAGGGCAGTAGAGGTGCCCTGCCAGATCTTCCAGAACTGAGGGAATTCAACACTGGCAGAGAATCCAGTATTGTACTGTACTGCACTGGCAGAGAATTCAGTGTTGTGCTGCACTGCACTGGCAGAGAACCCAGTATTGCACAGTACTGCACTGACAGAGAACCCAGTATTGCACAGTACTGCACTGCCAGAGAACCCAGTATTGTACAGTACTGCACTGGCAGAGAATCCAGTATTGCACAGTACTGCACTGGCAGAGAACCCAATATTGTACAGTACTGCACTGGCAGAGAACCCAGTATTGCACAGTACTGCACTGGCAGAGAACCCAGTATTGCACAGTACTGCACTGCCAGAGAACCCAGTATTGTACAGTACTGCACTGGCAGAGAATCCAGTATTGCACAGTACTGCACTGGCAGAGAACCCAATATTGTACAGTACTGCACTGGCAGAGAACCCAATATTGTACAGTACTGCACTGGCAGAGAATCCAGTATTGCACGGTACTGCACTGGCAGAGAACCCGGTATTGCACAGTACTGCAGTTGCAGAGAATCCAGTATTATGATGTACTGCACTGGGAGAGAATTCAGTATTGCACAGTACTGCACTGGCAGAGAACCCAATATTGTACAGTACTGCACTGGCAGAGAACCCAGTATTGCACAGTACTGCACTGGCAGAGAATCCAGTATTGCACGGTACTGCACTGGCAGATAACCCGGTATTGCACAGTACTGCAGTCGCAGAGAATCCAGTATTATGATGTACTGCACTGGGAGAGAATTCAGTATTGTGCAGTACTGCACTGGCAGAGAATCCAGTTTTGCACAGTACTACACTGACAGAGAATCCAGTATTGTGCAGTACTGCACTGGCAGAGAATCCAGTATTGTACTGTACTGCACTGGCAGAGTTGCTTTTGTTCACTGAGACTTAACATCTGGGGAATTTTTACAATACATGATTTGTTTTGGGTGAAGAGTGACTGAGAATTTGTGCCTGGGCAAACATCTCTCCCTCAATGACAGAGATCCTGGTATAGTCACTGGTGACTGTGAAATCTCAGCAATTTTATTGTATTTCATGAGGAAATCATCAACCTTTAAGCAAACAGAGCACAAACAGTGTTCAATTCTTCCTGGCGCACAGGATGCACATTGTTCTCTTGATTTGCAAGGTTTATTCAGGCCACCTCTTTCTTCACCAGATTATCCTTTGTCTTAATGTCCAGAGGCAGGGCTAGCAAGTCACTGAGTTTACATTGCAGGTCTCGAACTCACATTCAGACCCATTTGTAACATCTGTTTCTGAACTGATCCACACTAATTATGCAGTTTAAATAAAGTCCCTCAAAATGCAAAGAATTTCACAGCATTCTTGGCAAATCCTGGAAGAGGCATCTGCCTTGGGACTAATCCCATGATTGGAGAAATCAATTATAGTTTAGTATTCTAACTGGACAGCATTCTTACTGGTTGCATCACCAACTGGTATGGAGGGGCCACTGTACAGAATTGGAAAAAGCTGCAGAAAGTTGTACTCAGCCAGCTCCATCATGGGCACTAGCCTCCCCAGCATTGAGGACTCCTTCAAATGGCGATGCTTCAAACAGGTGGCATCTGTCATGAAGTACCATCAAGGAGAAGTTACAGGAGCCTGAAGATACACACTCAATGTTTGAGAAACATCTTCTTCCCCTTCACCATCAGATTTCTGAATGGACATTGAACCCATGAACACAACCTCACTATTCTTTTGTTCTTTTTGCACTACTTAGTTAAGTTATATATACATATTTCTTACTGTAATTTGTCCTTTTATTATGTATTACACTGTATTTCTGCTGCAAACAACATATTTCATAACATATGCCAGTGATATTAAATCTGATTTTGATTCTAATATCTAAAGATTATGGGTAATGACAATCAGACAAATATTCTATGATTCTTGTTGGCAAAATCTGCACTGTGGGCTTGTGTAACAGGAAGACAGTTGTAATGAATTACAACCCGAGTGGCTGGTGACATTTATCGGATGTTAATGATGCAGAGATTTTTGCTACACCCAGGTTATCGGCAGAATTACAGATGCTGACCATTCTGGTAATTCCCCTCAGTAAGTAGCTCAAATATTCCGGCAGTTCCTTCCTACTCATTTGTTAAAAGTATCTTGTTGCTAAATGCAGTTTGTGTTTATGCTAAACTTAAATCTTAGACCATAAAACCATAAGATATAGGATCAGAATTAGGCCATTTGGCCCATCGAGTCTGTTCCGCCATTTCATCATGGCCAATCCAATTTTCCCCTCAGCCCCAATCTCCTGCCTTCTCCCCGTATCCCTTCATGCCCTGACCAATCAAGAATATATTAAACTCTGCCTTAAATATACATAAAGTCTCGGCCTCCACAGCTGCCTATGGCAAAGAATTCCATAGATTCATAGTAAAAAACTTACCCCCTGACATCTCCTCTGTACCTCCTCCCCAGCACCTTTCTTCTGTGCCCTCTCGTGCTAGCCATTTAAGCCCTGGGGAAAAGCCTCTGACTATCCACATGATCAATGCCTCTCATTACCTTGTACACCTCTATCAGGTCACCTCTCATCCTCTGTTGCTCCAAGGAGAAAAGGCTGAGTTCACAACCTATTCTCATAAGGCATTCTGTCCAATCCAGGGTACATCCTGGAGAAGATGGAAATGGAGAGGCTGGTAGACAGCTGGATGGAGTGGACGGAGCGAGCTGGATGAATGGCCAGCGAAGATCGGAGGAGTTTGCTGTCAGTGAGCTCCAACCGTGCACAATACACTGTTCCGTCAGAATGGGCCTTGTTTCTTTGTTTTCTTTATTAACCATACAGTCAAATTAAGTATTATAAAGCTCAATTGTTTAATTGCACATTGTGTACTGTTTGTTATTGTGTGGTACTGATTTGTAACAGAGGACACGGTGCAGCACCCACCCAAACAAGATTTCGTAAGTTTGGCCGGGCCAGGGGCTGTCATCCCCTATATTAAGCTGCTAGCCGAAGCCAGAGTTACACTTCTGTAGCCTCTCTACTTCCTCAAAACTATAAGCTCCCTCACCTGTCTTCATATTGTCTGCAAACTTTGCAACAAAGCCATCAATTCCATCATCCAAATCACTGACATTTAATGTGAAAAAGAATCAGTCCCAATGCAGACCTTTGTGGAGCACCACTAGTCACCAGCAGCCAACAAGGAAAGGCTCTCTTTATTCCAACTCTTTGCGTCCTTTCAACCAGCTAAGGCTTTATCCATGCTAGAATCTTTCCCTGCCAGTGCTTTTATTTCCATGGGCTTGTAGCCTGTTAAGCAGCCTTGTGTGTGGCACCTGTCAAAGGCCTTCTGTAAATCCAAGTATACATCAACCAATTCTCCTTTGTCTATCCTGCTTGTTATTTCTTCAAAGAATTCCAATGGATTTGTCAGGCAAGATTTTTCCTTGAGGAAACCATGCTGACTATGGGCTATTTAATCATGTGCCTCCAAGTACCCTGAAACCTCATCCTTAATAATTGACTCCAACATCTTCACACAAAATGCTGGAGGAACTCAGCAGGCAAGAGCTGAGCAGGCCACAGCATCTATGGAAAAGAGTACAGTTGATGTTTCGAGCTGAGACCCTTCAGCAGAACCATTCCAGAATCTAGTTATTCTTGAAAGATCATTACTAATGTCTCCACAATCTCTTCAGCCACCTCTTTCAGAACCATAGGGTGTACACCATCTTGTCCAGGTGACTTATTTACCTTCAGACCTTTCAATTTCCCAAGAACCTGCTCTCTAGTACTAGTAACTTCATAAATTTCATGACCCCTGACACCTGGAACTTCCACCATACTGTTAGTGGCTTCCATAGTGAAGACTGATGCAAAATACTTATTCAGTTCACCCACCATTTTGTTGTCTCCCCATTACTACCTCTCCAGCATCATTTTGCAGCGGCCCAATATCCAGTTTTGCCTCTCTTTTACACCTTATGTAACTTTTTTGGTAATTTCTGTTATCCTCTTTAAAATTATTGGCTAGCTTACCTTCATATTCCATCTTTACCTTCTTAATGTCTTCCCTATCCAATAACTTCCCACTAATTTTTGCTATGTTATATGCCCTCACTTTTTTTTCTTTTAAGTTGGTTTTGACTTCTCTTGTCAGCCACGGGGTTGTGTCATCTTGCCTTCAGAATATTTCTTCCTTTTGGGATGTCTATATCCAGTGTCTTCCGAATTGCTTCCAGAAATTCCAGTATCACTGCTGTATCGTCATCCCTGCCAGTGTTTTTTTCCCTATCAATTCTGGCCAGCTCCTTACTCATGCCTCTGTAATTCCCTTTACTCCACTGTAATACTAATACATCTGACTTTAGCTTCTCCTTCTCAAATTTCAGGGTGAATTCAATCATATTATAATCACTTTCCCCTAAATGTTCTTTTCCCTAAAGCTCTCTAATCAATACCAGTTCATTGCACAACACCCAATCCAGAATAGCTATTTCCCCTAGTGTGGTATCATAGGCACTGTAGAAATTCCTCCTCCTGAAGTCCAGTACCAACCTGATTTTTACAATGTACCTGCATCTTGAAGTCCCCAATTCTTCCTATTGATGCTGCCTGGCCTGATGTGTTCCACCAGCATTTTGTGTGTGCTGAAATATTTGCAGGTTGACATTAGGGTTAATGTCAAAGGAGATGGTAATGTACTTAGGAAGCCTAAGCCTGCATTGCTCCCTGTTACTATTGATGGTGAGGACATGGATGTGGTGAGGACCTACAAGTACCTGGGGTTGCATCTGGATAACAGACTTGAGTGGAGCACCAACAGAGAGGCTGTGTACGAGAAAGGCCAGAGTCACCTCTACTTCCTGAGGAGACTGAAGCCTTTTGGAGTATGCAGGCCTCTCCTTCACATGTTCTACCAGTCTGCTGTTGCCAGTCCAGTCTTCTATGTGGTGGTGTGCTGGGGCAATGGGATCAACACAGGTGATGCCAACAGACTCAATAAACTAATTAGACAGGCTGGCTCTGTTATAGGTGTGAAACTGGACACACCAGAGGCTGTGGTAGAACAAAGGACCCTACGGAAAATGCTGGCAATTCTGGACAATGTTTCTCATTCTCTGCATGCCAGCTTGGCTGAATAGAGGAGCACTTTTAGTAATAGACTTAAGATGAATGTGCTGCTCATTCTTACCCTCAACCATTAGGCTCTATAATTAGTTAACCTATAGCCAGGGAAATCGGGAGCAAGTTACAGTTTGTGATTCAGCTGGGAGCTCACAGAATTCGACCGTGTAGGTAGGATTTAAGCCTACCTGGTCAGTACCTGTGGAGGAGGGGGAACTGCGCAGGCGCGAGTGACGTCAGCGTCGAGCGCGCACTTTAAAAGGCAGGACTTCTTTTCAGAGTCCTGGGCTTTGGCTAAGTTGGAGTCCGTGGAAGCAGAGTCCTGGGCTTTGGCTAAGTTGGAGTCCGTGGAAGCAGAGTCCTGGGCTTTGGCTAAGTTGGAGTCCGTGGAAGCAGAGTCCTGGGCTTTGGCTAAGTGGGAGTCCGTGGAAGCAGAGTCCTGGGCTTTGGCTAAGTGGGAGTCCGTGGAAGCAGAGTCCTGGGCTTTGGCTAAGTGGGAGTCCGTGGAAGCAGAGTCCTGGGCTTTGGCTAAGTGGGAGTCCGTGGAAGCAGAGTCCTGGGCTTTGGCTAAGTGGGAGTCCGTGGAAGCAGAGTCCTGGGCTTTGGCTAAGTGGGAGTCCGTGGAAGCAGAGTCCTGGGCTTTGGCTAAGTTGGAGTCCGTGGAAGCAGAGTCCTGGGCTTTGGCTAAGTGGGAGTCCGTGGAAGCAGAGTCCTGGGCTTTGGCTAAGTGGGAGTCCGTGGAAGCAGAGTCCTGGGCTTTGGCTAAGTTGGGCTTCGGCGTAAGGGGACTTCGGTAAGCCTGTGTGATTGCTCGCTGAGGGGAAGAAGGTAAGGTCGCTAGGTGCTTTTTAGACATTCTATTAATCCAGTTCAGGTATGGGGGAGACAGTCAGAGCAGTGGTGTGCTCCGTATGCAGTATGTGGGAAGTCAGGGTCAACACAGTTGTCCCTGATGACCACACCTGCAAAAGGTGCGTCCAGCTGCAGCTCCTATCAGACCGAGTTAGGGAGTTGGAGCAGGAGCTGGATGAACTACGGATCATTCGGGAGGTGGAGGCAGAGATAGATAGGAGTTATCAGGAGGTAGTCACACCAAAAAACCAAGAAGTAGGCAGATGGGTGACGGTCCAGAGAGGCAGGGGGAGCAGGCAGAGAGAGCAGAGCACCCCTGCGGCCATTCCCATTAACAATAAGTATACCGTACTGGATACTGTTGATGGGGATGACCTACCAGGAATGAGTTGTAGTGGTCCTGCCTCTGGCACAGAGGTTGAACCCTCAACTAGAAAGGGGAAGAGGGAAGAGAAGAGAGCGATAGTTTTAGGGGACTCTATAGTTAGGGGGGCAGATAGGAGATTTTGTGGGGCAGATCAGGAGTCTCGGATGGTATGTTGCCTCCCTGGTGCCAGGGTCCGAGACATCTCAGATCGGGTGCAGGCTATTCTTGAGAGTGAGGGCATGAACCCAGATGTAGTGGTCCATGTAGGGACCAATGATGTAGGTAAGGTGAGTGAGGGGGTCCTGCTTAGAGAGTTCAGGGAGTTAGGAGTGAAGCTGAAAGGCAGGACCTCCAGGGTGACAATCTCGGGATTGCTACCTGTGCCACGTGCGAGTGAGGCGAAGAATAGAATGATTATGCACATTAATACGAGGCTGAGAGCATGGTGCAGGAAGGAAGGGTTCAGGTTTTTGGATAATTAGTCTTTGTTCCAGGGACATTGGGATCTGTTTCGAAGGGATGGTCTACATCTGAACCGGGGGGGGTACTAACATTCTTGCAGGAGTATTTGCCAGTGCTGCTCGGGGGGGGGGGGGGTTTAAACTAGATGTGCAGGGGGCAGGGATCCAGATCCAGAGGGTTGGTCAGAAGGTGCATGGGGTTAAATGTGTACAAGGTTTGGGTGATCTTGAGAAGGTCATCAAAATTCAGGGTGCAATTTGCCCGATGGAAGTTCAAGGAGCTGGGTTAGGTACAGTAGACAGTGTTTTAAGCAAAGAGAGGAGGAATGGGCTAAGAATTCTATACTTGAATGCGCGTAGTGTCAGAAATAAGACAGATGAGCTTGAAGCTCAGATGAAAATGGGGAACTACGATATTGTTGGGATAACGGAGACATGGCTGCAAGGGGATCAGGCCTGGGAATTGAGTGTACCAGGGTATACGTGCTATCGTAGAGACAGAAATATGGGAAGAGGGGGTGAGGTGGCCCTGTTGGTGAGGAATGAGATTCAGTCCTTAGCAAGAGGTGACTTGGGAACAGGGGAAGTAGAGTCTGTGTGGATTGAACTGAGGAACAGTAAGGGTAAAAAGACCCTAATGGGTGTTGTGTACAGGCCCCCAAACAGTAGCGTGGATATTGGGTACAAGTTGATTAGGGAGTTAACATTGGCATGTGCTAAAGGTAATGCAGTCGTTATGGGAGATTTCAACATGCAGGTGGACTGGGAGAATCAGGTAGGTGCTGGACCCCAGGATAGGGAGTTTGTGGAGTGTCTAAGGGATGTATTTTTGGAACAGCTTGTGCTTGAGCCAACCAGGAACGAGGCTATTTTGGACTTGGTGATGTGTAATGAACAGGAATTGATAAGTGATCTTGAAGTAAAGGAGCCATTAGGAAGTAGTGATCATAACATGATAAGTTTTTATCTACAATTTGAGAGGGATAGGTGCAGATCAGAGGTGTCAGTGTTGCAATTAAATAAAGGAGACTACGGAGCCATGAGGGATGAGCTGGCCAAAGTTAAATGGGCGGATGCCCTGGCAGGAAAGACAGTGGATCAGCAGTGGCAGATATTCTTGGGCATAATACAAAAGATGCAAATGCAGTTCATTCCAATGAGAAGGAAGGATTCAAAGAGGGGGAAGGGGCCACAGTGGTTGACAAAGGAAGCCAGAGATTGTATAGCATTAAAGAAAAAGAAGTATGACAGGGCTAAGATGAATGGGAATACAGATGATTGGGAAAGTTTTAAGGAACAGCAGATCTTAACTAAAAAAGCAATACGGAGAGAAAAAATCAGGTATGAGCTCAGTCTAGCCAGGAATATAAAAGGGGATAGCAAAAGCTTTTTTAGCTATGTGAAGAGAAAGAAGATAGTTAAGAACAATGTTGGCCCCTTGAAGAATGAATTGGGAGAAATTGTTATGGGAAACAGGGAAATGGCAACAGAATTTAATGCATACTTTAGATCTGTCTTCACCAGGGAGGACACAAGCAATCTCCCAGATGTATAGATGGGCCAGGGTCATAAGATATCAGAGGAATTGAGACAGATTGACATTAGGAAAGAAACTGTGATGAGTAGACTGGTAGGACTGAAGGCTAATAAATCCCCGGGTCCAGATGGTCTGCATCCGAGGGTTCTAAAAGAGGTGGCTCAGGAAATTGCAGATGCATTGGTAATCATTTTCCAATGTTCCTTAGATTCAGGATCAGTTCCTGAAGATTGGAGAGTGGCTAATGTTGTCCCACTTTTCAAGAAGGGAGGGAAGGAGAAAACGGAGAACTATCGCCCTGTTAGCCTAACGTCAGTCGTGGGGAAGATGCTTGAGTCCATTATTAAGGACGAAATAGTGGCATATCTTGATGGCAGTAATTGGATTAGGCCGAGCCAGCATGGATTTACCAAGGGCAAATCATGCTTGACTAATCTGTTGGAGTTTTTTGAGGGTGTAACAAGGATGTTAGACGAGGGTAAGCCAGTGGATGTTGTGTACCTAGATTTTCAGAAGGCATTCGATAAGGTGCCACATAGGAGATTAGTGAGTAAAATCAGAGCTCATGGCATTGGGGGCAGGGTTTCAACATGGATAGAAAACTGGTTGGCAGATAGAAAGCAAAGGGTAGCAGTGAATGGGTGTTTCTCAGACTGGCTGGAGGTGACTAGTGGGGTACCACAGGGCTCTGTATTGGGACCACAGCTCTTTACGATTTATGTCAATGATTTAGATGAGGGCATTGAAAACTATATCAGCAAGTTTGCTGACGATACTAAACTGGGTGGCAGTGTGACATGCGAAGAGGACGTTAGGAGAATACAGGGAGACTTGGATAGGCTGAGTGAGTGGGCAGATACTTGGTAGATGTCATTCGATGTGAATAAATGTGAAGTTATCCACTTTGGAAGCTGGAACAAGAGGGCAGGGTATTGTCTGAACGGTGTCGAGTTAGGTAAGGGAGAAATGCAAAGAGACCTAGGAGTCCTAGTTCACCAGTCAATGAAGGTGAATGAGTAAGTGCAACAGGCAGTGAAGAGGGCAAATGGAATGTTGGCCTTTGTTACAAGGGGAATTGAATACAAGAGCAAGGATGTTCTTTTGCATTTGTACAGGGCCCTGGTGAGACCACACCTGGAATATTGTGTACAGTTTTAGTCTCCAGGTTTAAGGAAGGACATTCTGGCAATTGAGGAAGTGCAGCGTAGATTCACTAGGTTGATTCCTGGGATGGCAGGGCTGTCTTACGCAGAGAGATTGGAGAGATTGGGCTTGTACACGCTGGAATTGAGGAGATTGAGAGGGGATCTGATTGAAACGTTTAAGATAATTAAAGGATTTGATAGGATTGAGGCAGGAAATATGTTCCAGATGTTGGGAGAGTCCAGTACCAGAGGGCATGGATTGAGAATAAGAGGTCAGTTATTTAAAACAGAGTTGAGGAAGAGCTGCTTCTCCCAGAGAGTTGTGGAGGTGTGGAATGCACTGCCTCGGAAGACGGTGGAGGCCAATTCTCTGGATGCTTTCAAGAAGGAGCTGGATAGATATCTGATGGATAGGGGAATCAAGGGATATGGGGACAAGGCAGGGACTGGGTATTGATAGTGAATGATCAGCCATGATCTCAGAATGGCGGTGCAGACTCGAGGGGCCGAATGGTCTACTTCTGCACCTATTGTCTATTGAAATGATGACACCCTCCTGTTAGGCTGTTTGCGGTATCTTATTTTTTGTTCTCGTTACTTCTCTTCTAATATATTAGTGCACTTGTAATGCTACTGGGACACTATCATACCCGTCAATCTGCAACCGTGCTCTAAGTTCATTTACCCTTTTCTGTATACTGTGTGCATTCAAATGCAATACCTTCAGTCCTGTAGCTCAGGACACCAGTTGCACCACACTCAACATTCTGTTTCCTAAGCAAACATGAGGAAATCTGCAGATGCTGGAAATTCAAGCAACACACACAAAATGCTGGTGGAACACAGCAGGCCAGGCAACATCTATAGGGCGAAGCACTGTTGACATTTCGGTCCGAGACCCTTTGTCAGGACTAACTGAAAGGAAAGATAGTAAGAGATTTGAAAGTAGAAGGGGGAGGGGGGGGGAATGCAAAATGCTAGGAGAAGACCAGAGGGGGTGGGGTGAAGCTGAGAGCCAGAAAGGTGATTGCCAAAAGGGATACAGAACTGGAAAAGGGAAAGGATCATGGGACAGGAGGCCTAGGGAGAAAGAAAGGGTGTGGGGAGCACCTGAGGGAGATGGAGAACAGGCAGGGAGAGAGAAAAAAAGAGGAGGGGGAAAAAAACTAAATATACCAGGGATGGGTTAAGAAGGGGAGGAGGAGCATTAACGGAAGTTAGAGAAGTCAATGTTCATGCCATCAGGTTGGAAGCTACCCAGCCGGTATATAAGGTGTTGTTCCTCTAACCTGAGTGTGGCTTCATCCTAACTTTGTCTCAGGTCTTACCAACGTCTACCTCCATAACCTCTCCACTGTTATGGATGGCATTTTGGTTCCCATCCCTCTGCAGCTCTAGTTTAAACCCCATTGTGCAGTATTATCAAACCTTCCCACTAGAATATTAGTCCTCCTCCAGTTGTGGTTCAAACTGTCCATTCTGTACAGGTCCCACCTTCCCTGCAAGAGAGCCCTCCCTTCTATGCCAACTCCTTAGCCATGTATTAAATTATATAATCCTCCTAAAAAGTTTCTTTCCTAGGCAGTTAATCTGGTCAGCCATTCTAAGTAGACTTCCATCACCCTCGTATCTATTACCCTCATCACTACACTGCAAACGCTTTAAAATCACTTTTTATAATGCTATTTACATTGAGTACATGCTGCTATTTATGTATTTATACACTTTTTAAATTTATTTTGACCTCTAAGTTCAGTTTTTATATAATTCTTTATAATTGTTGAATGTTTTTGTTGCACGTTGCATCAAAACACCACAGCAAAATTCCTATTCCATGTCAATATATATGGTAAATAAAGCTGATCCTTGATTGTGGCTTGCTTTGGAAAACAGATTAACAGCAGAAGATTTAAGTCGCAGCAAGAGGCGGAGAGGGAAGAGGTAAAAGAAGCTCGCAGAGAAGCTGTTTCTTTTAATGGATCGCGGCAAAGAGGCTAGACTGCGCAGGCGCAGGCGTAGAGGCCAAAGGTTTAAAAAGGAGAGTAAGATTTCAATGGTTATTTAAATAGCAGCAAGAGGCGGAGAGGGAAGAGGGAAGAGGTAAAAGAAGCTCGGGGAGAAGCTAACACGAGGAAATCTGCAGATGCTGGAAATTCAAACAATACACACAAAATGCTGGTGGAACACAGCAGGCCAGGCAGCATCTATAGGGAGAAGCACTGTCGACGTTTCGGGCCGAGACCCCTCGTCAGGCCTAACCGAAAGGAAAGTTAGTAAGAAATTTGAAAGTAGAGGGGGGAGGGAGAAATGCAAAATGATAGGAGAAGACCAGAGGGGGTGGGGTGAAGCTAAGAGCTGGAAAGGTGATTGCCAAAAGAGATAAGGAGTTGGAGAAGGGAATGGATCATGGGATGGGAGGCCACGGGAGAAAGAAAGGGGGTGGGGGGAGCACCAGAGGGAGATGGAGAACAGGCAAACAACTAAATATGTCAGGGATGGGGTAAGAAAGGGAGGAGGGGCATTAACGGAAGTTAGATAAGTCAATGTTAATGCCATCAGGTTGGAGACTACCCAGCCGGTATATAAGGTGTTGTTCCTCCAACCTGAGTTTGGATTCATTTTGACAATAGAGGAGGCCATGGATAGACATATCAGAATGGGAATGGGACGTGGAATTAAAATGTGTGGCCACTGGGAGATCCTGCTTTCTCTGGCGGACTGAGCGTAGGTGTTTAGCGAAACAGTCTCCCAATCTGCGTCGGGTCTCACCAATATATAAAAGGCCACACCGGGAGCACCTGACGCAGTATACCACACCAGCCGACTCACAGGTGAAGAGTGGCCTCATCTCGAAGGACTGTCTGGGGCCCTGAATGGTGGTGAGGGAGGGTGTAGGGGCAGGTGTAGCACTTGTTCCGCTTGCAAGGATAAGTGCCAGGAGGGAGCTCTGTGGGAAGGGATTGGGAGGGGAGACGAGTGGACAAGAGAGTCGCGTAGGGAGCGATCCCTGCGAAAAGCAGAAGGGGGGGGGGAGGGAAAATGTGTTTGGTAGTGGGATCCCGTTGGAGGTGGCGGAAGTTACGGAGAATTATACGTTAGACCTAGAGACTGGTGGGGTGAGGGCAGATGTGCGGGAAATGGGAGAGATGCGTTTGAGAGCAGAGTTGATGGTGGACGAAGGGAAGCCCCTTTGTTTAAAAAAGGAAGACATCTCCTTCGTCCTGGAATGAAAAGCCTCATCCTGAGAGCAGATGCGGCGGAGACGGAGTAATTGTGAGAAGGGGATAGCCTTTTTGCAAGAGACAGGGTGGGAAGAGGAATAGTCCAGGTAGCTGTGAGAGTCTGTAGGCTTATAGTAGATGTCAGTAGATAGGCCGTCTGCAGAGATGAAGACAGAAAGATCAAGAAAGGGGAAGGAGGTGTCGGAAATGGACCAGGTAAATTTGAGGGCAGGGTGAAAGTTGGAGGCAAAGTTAATGAAGTCGACGAGCTCAGCATGCGTGCAAGAGGCAGCACCAATGCAGTCGTCGATGTAGCGAAGGAAAAGAGGGGGATACCAGTATAGTCTTGGAACATGGACTGTTCCACAAAGCCAAACAAAAAGTCAGGCATAACTGGAACCCATACGGGTGCCAATGGCTACACCCTTGGTTTGGAGGAAGTGGGAGGAGCCAAAGGAGAAATTATTGAGAGTAAGAACTAATTTCGCTAGACGGAGGAGAGTGATGGTAGAGAGGAATTGGTTAGGTCTGGAATAAAAAAAAGCCAAGTGCTTCGAGACCATCTCGGTGGGGGAATGGAGGTATAGAGGGACTGGACGTCCATGGTGAAAATAAGACGGTGGGGGCCAGGGAACTTAAAATCATTGAAAAAATTCAAAGCATGAGAAGTGTCACGAACATAGGTGGGAAGAGATTGAACAAAGGGGGGATAAGACAGTGTCAAATTATGTAGAAATGAGTTCAGTGGGGCAGGAGCAAGCTGAGACAATAGGTCTACCTGGACGGGCAGGTTTGTGAATCTTGGGTAGGAGATAGAAACGGGAAGTGCGGGGTGTGGGAACTATGAGGTTGGTGGCAGTGGATGGGAGATCCCCAGAGCTGATAAGGTTGGTGATGGTATAGGAGACAATACTTAGAAGCTATTTTTTTTTTTTAAACTGATCGCGGCAAAGATGCCAAAGGTTTAAAAGAAAGACCGCCATCGTGGGAGTGGACTGAGGCAGAGTGGGACGGCTTTGGCTCATTCAGGCTGAGGCGAGGTTTGAACGGGGCACGACTGCGCAAGCGCGTGAAAGTCGGCCCGTGAGGCAGCGGGAAAATTTAAATAGCGAGCAGAGGCTGAGTACGAGCTTCACTCCAGGTGAGGTAAGGCTGGGTAAACTCCTTTCATTAATCTAATTAGCTTAGGAGTAGGTAATGGAGGCAGCAGTTAGGGCAGTTGAGTGCTCCGTTTGCAGTATGTGGGAAGTCAGGGCGAGCACAACTGTCCCTGATGACTACACCTGCAAAAGGTGCATATTCAGCTGCAGCTCCTGACAAACCGAGTTAGGGAACTGGAGCTGGATGAACTTCAGATCATTCAGGAGGCGGAGGCAGAAATAGGAGTTTCAGGGAGATAGTCACCCCTAGGAGTCAGGAGACAGGTAGTTGGGTGACTGTCAGGAGAGGGAGGAGGAATAGACAGGAAGAGCAGAGAACTCCTGTGGCCGTTCCCATCAACAATATGTGTACCGTTTTGGATACTGTTGGTGGGGACATCCTATCAGGGACAAGTTGCAATGGTTGCGCCTCTGACACCGAGACTGGACCCTCAGCTCAGAAGGGAAGGAGGGAAAAGAGGAGAGCAGCAGTGATAGGGGATTCGATAGTTAGGGGGACAGATAGGAGGTTCTGTGAAAGAGATCGAGAATCCCGGATGATCTGTTGCCTCCCTGGTGTCAGCGTCCGTGATATCTCGGTATTCTCAACAGGGAGGGTGAGCAGCCGGATATCGTGGTCCATGTAGGGACCAATGACGTGGGTAGGACGAGTGAGGAGATCCTGAAAGGTGATTTTAGGGAGCTAGGTGCCAAGTTAAAGGACAGGACCTCCAGGATAGCAATCTCAGGATTGCTACCAGTGTCATGTGCAGGTGGGTTTAGAAATAGTAAGGTAGTGCAGATCAACACGTGGCTGAAGACGGTGCAGGAGGGAGGGCTTCAGATTTATAGATAATTGGGCATTTTCCAGGGAAGGTGGGACGGTTTACATCTGAACAGGAGGGGGACAAATATTCTTGCAGGTAGGTTTGCTAGAGAGGCTCCAGTGGATTTAAACTAGATATGAGGGGGGAGGGGAACCAGAGTGTAGGAACAGATGTATGGGAGAAGGAAGAAAAAGACAGTAAAGTTCTTTATACTGTTAGAGATAAACAGAGAGGAAGAGGTGGAGAATTTCTTAAAGGCATTTATTTTAATGCTAGGAGTATTGTAAGAAAGGTGGATGAGCTTAGAGCATGGATTGATACCCGGAAATATGATGTTGTAGCTATTAGTGTAACATGCTTGCAGGAGGGATGTGATTGGCAACTAAATATTCCTGGATTTCGTTGCTTCAGGTGTGATAGAATCAGAGGGACAAGAGGAGGAGGTTTTGCATTGCTTGTCAGAGAAATTATTACAGTGGTGCTCTGGCAGGATAGATGAGAGGGCTCGTCTAGGCAGACTATTTGGGTGGAATTAAGGAATGGGAAAGGTGTAGTAACACTTATAGGGGTGTATTATAGACCACCTAATGGGGAGCAAATTTGCAAGGAGATAGCAGATATTTGTAGCAAGCACAGGGTTGTGATTGTTGGAGATTTTAATTTTCCCACACATAGACTGGGAAGCCCATACTATAAAAGGGATGGATAGTTTGGAGTTTGTAAAATGTGTGCAGGATAGTTTTTTTGCAGCAATACATAGAAGTACCAACTAGAGAAGGGACAGTGTTGGATCTTCTGTTAGGGAATGAAATAGGTTGGGGAGCTACACCATACATTTTGTCTGGGAAGCCTCCAAGCTGATGGCATGAACATTGATTCCCATTTCTCTTTCACCTTATCTCCTTACCTTTACCCATTTCCCTCTATCAGATTACTCCATCCAACCCTTCATCTTTCACCAGTCCACTTCCCAGCTCTACTTCACACCTCTCCTAGTTTTACTTATCACCTAATATTTCTTGCTCCCTCCCCCTACCTTCTTTCTCCGACTTCTCATTTTTTCCTTTCAGTCCTGAAGAGTTCTGGCTCAAAATGTTGACTGTTTACTCTTTTCCATAGATGTTGCCCGGTGTGCTGAGCTGCTCCAGCATTGTGTATTTTGCTTGGATTTCCAGCATCTGCAGTTTCTCATTTGCATTTTGTTTTTAGTGTTTTCAGTCAGACTGAAGCTCATGTACAGAATCCTGTGTGCTTTCATTTGTGCCATTGAAATAATCTGCAAGTGCTGCTTTGGTTCATTAAGGAGAACACTATTGTGTTAATATTATGTAAAAGTTTATTCCTGCTAGTAGGTATATTTTAACCAGCCTCAATCCAAACTGCTTTGGTTAACTTACATGTAATTTTAGTTTCATGTATTCCTGATTTCCTATGTGTAACTTGATTGCCAAAAGTTTCTGCATTTATGTACTTACCTTTGTTTTGTTTTACCAGCTTTACTCTTAATGGGTGCTGCCCACTACAGCACCAGCAGCTTGGATGCTTAACGAGACAAGGTGAAAGAGAAAGGGGAATTAATGTTCATGCCATCAGCTTGGAGGCTGCTCAGATAAAATGTATGATGTAGATTGGGACACTTTCACTGAGCACCTCCACTCCACCAGAAAAAGCATGATTTCTCAGTGGCCACCCATTTTAATTCTACTTCCCATTCCTATTTCAACATGGGAATCTCTAACCACCTCTACTGCCACAACGAGGCCAAAATCAGGTTGGAGGAGCAATTCCTTGCATTCGGTGGCCTCCAGTTGGTTTCTCAAACTTCATTCACCATTCCCTTTTCCTGACTCCCGTATTCAATCGAGTGGAATTTGGTTTACTGCTGAATTATATAGTGTGAAATAGGCCCTTCGAACTGCACCACCTGCACCCACTAACTGTAGCCTAATCATGGAACTATTTGCAATGACCAATTAACCTACTAAGCAGCAGGTCTTTGGAATATGGGAAAAAACTGGAGCACCCAGAGAAAATCCATACTTTCCAAGGTGAGGACATAGACTCCTTACAGAGGATTCTAGAATTGAACTCAGAACTCTGGCACCGCAAGCTGAAATAGCATTGCGGTAACCGTTGGGATACCCTGCCACCAAAATCATGTTTGCTACATTTAAGTATTTATGACATTTTTCTGTCTCTTGCAGCTTTACTCATATTCAATTATGTACGAGTGCTGCCCATTAAAGCACCTGCAGCTTGGATACTATGTATCCTGACTCCCAAGTTCAACTGTTTAAGCTTACTGCAGAATTGTGTACTTCCTTACTTCGCACATTAGGAGTGCAGTACATTCATCCCATAAATACAATCACTTTTTATAAAAATTAGAAACCAAATGTCTTTACAATTAATTTAGCTCCCTTTTGCTTTTTGTTCATTCAGTGAATGGAAATCTGCTTTTGAATGTTAGCATTTCAGATCAAACCTCGATTCTATTCTCGATTATTGTGCATCCTAGCGAACCGATCACAGAACCAAACAGAAACCAGTTATTTCAGCAAGTTACCATGGGCCAAACCTCTTAACTACCTTCCCATAAGCAGAGAAAATATTTTTTACATAATTTTCAGATTATATAGATTACACACATAGCTAGTAGTACAAAGCTGTGTTCAATTTCCACCAGTGTAAGGAGTTTGTACATTCTCCTTGTGATCGTGTTTGTTTCCTTCCAGACTCCAAAGATGCACAGATTAAGGTTAACAAATAGTGGGCATGGTACCAGAAGCATGTTAACACTTGCAGGCTGCTCAGCACAAGCTTTACTAATTTAATTTGATGCAAAGTAACATATTTCACTATGTTCCAATGCATGTCACAGTTAAAGCTAGTTTTAATCTTTAAATTACTACATAAACAGTTGAGAAAAATGACAGCAGAATTTTTTGACACTGATAGCAAGGTTAGTATCTGATTTGTTTTATTAATCCAATTTTTTTGTGGCTAGAAATCATACATTACATTCATAGCATGCAACATACAAGGTACAGTGTACACAGTACTGTGCAATAGTGAGAAAGGGGAATAAACACAATGCTGGAGACAAAGTTTGGGGAGTTAGTGTTATGCCACGATTGCTTAAGTATTTGTACTTTAGATTATTGTCATTATCCCATTGTAAGTGGTCAGATACATCATGCCCACCCATGCAGTACTGAAACTACAAATGTGACATTGCTGATGCTTGACTTTATAACAGGAATGGGCACTGGTTATAATTTCTGGAAATTTCTAATTAGTAAGTCATTTTTAAGGCAATACATTAAAGGAACCAGCCAAGACATCACTCGTGTCAAACTGCTTTATTACATCTTAAATAACAGTACATTTTAATATAGTATCTATCTTGCATCCAGCTTTCTTGTAGTACACCGACTTTGAAATTAAATACAAAAGGCAAAGAGGAAAGTGGTGAGGAAAGACCTACAGAGTTAATGGAAAGGTGCCTGTTGAGGCCTACGCACTATTACAGCACATCTGTACAATTTTGCAAGGAGAGAACAAAAAAAAAGCTACTAATTCTAGTAAAGAGCACTTCTGTTTACAGTAAAGTATGGCTGCAGAGATTCTGCTGTTCAACTCAGCTAATTCATAAAGCCAGAAACCTGCCCCTTACAAAATGATTCTAACAGTAAGCTTTCTACAAATTTCAATTTATTTTTAAATGGATAAACAGGATGGTTTGTTTCAGAATCATTTGTGAAGATCGTTTAAACAGGTCAAGTTTGTTGTGATGGCTCTACTCAAGAAAGTGCATAGCTTTTTATTTCTCATTATGCACAGAGTAGCCATGATTATTACAACGGTTACGATTTAACAGGTGTGTCTTAAAAGAACATCTATTGACTTAATTCCATAAGCACGTTATGCAATTCTACAGCATGCTCCTAGAAGAGTAAACCCATGGTAAAAGAAAAAACAAAAAAAAAACTCCCAAAAAATTAACTTAGAAATTTCAAGATTATTTTCAACATTGAACTTACATCATTTGATACACACATTGACCAGATCCAAGCACAGGACATCGGCAGCTGCTAAAAGCAGGAATCTCCAGTAAGCACAGGCCTAATGGGCCCTGAGCAACTTTACCAAGAAACCAGTCAGCTTAAAATTCAATGGGGAGTTTTCATTTTTCTATGTTACCCACTAAAGTGTAGAGGGGGGAAAAATTACATTTTAAAAACAAGCATTCATTACTATGACCGTGTCTTGGTTAGTTTAGTTCCAACATTTCATATGCAATATTTGTGCAACAAAAAGTCCATGACACAGAACATGACCAAAAAAGATAGCTTTGATACTAATTTACAGTTACTGAGAAACCAGGATGATGCTGCTCAAGGACTCCCTTGTTTTCCAGAAAATTCCATACTTAAATTCCTTAGCTAAAAACAACTTAAAATTGAGATGCGTTAAAAGTTTTCAACCCTTAACTGGCAGCAACCCCACATGGTTCTAAAACTTTAAACTACTGATAAAATTAGCAATTTTTTCATGATTACCAGGATTTTTTTAAGTTACATTTTGCGGGATAATAGTGTTTTCAAGACAAAACAATGGTCCCAAAAGGAATGCGCAATCTCATTTTTATATCACAGAATCTTCCATTTAAAGTTGTCTAACTTTGTGCTCTTCATTATAGCAAAGGTTAAAAGTACATTTTGCCCTTTGAAGTTGGGGGTGTCCAAGTCAGTATCAGTGGATTGGATATGCAACGTAATTGAATGTGGAATGATCTTCCAGTCACCTTGGAGTCTGTCTGCGATCTGGAAAGATGAAAACAATTCATGGTGACTGCTGTTCCATAACTCCTTGGTGTAGGGTAAAATTGGAAATAAGTGTGCAAACAGCCCAGGCATGAAAGGACTTTGAAGAGCATAGCTTTCCCTTGGCACATCAGGTGTCTGGAGTTAAGTGATCCAAGGCACACAAAACCTAAGGGACAATTGCTTTACTAACTTCAAAGTATCATCCATTATCAGCTTGTAGTTTCTATTGACTTTTAACACCTCTACTGTGAATGGCGATTGATCATACAAGAAAGAAATTCAAACATACGGCTTACCAACAGGTCAATATCTATGACTTCTCATCTTTTTTCTCCAATTCTGATGAAGGGTCTTGACCTGAAACGTCAACTCTTTTCCATAGATACTACCTACCCTCCTCCCCCCTGCCCCCCCCCCCAAGTTCCTCCAGCATTTTGTGTTGGTTGGTCGGTCGATATCTATAACTGCTAGCCAATTCTGAATAAAAATAGCACTTTACTGCCTAGAATTCTTAAACAGTATGACGATGGGCCATACTATTTTCTTTGTGCACAAGTAAAGTGTGGTTGAGTCATAAGGCTGTGTTTCGGGTTAATTAAATTATGTCATGAAAACTATCACACCCCTTAAGACTCCAATATGAAACAAATAAATTCTGCAGATGCTGGAAATCCAGAAAATGCTCAAGGAACTCAGCAGGCCAGGCAGCACCTATTCAGGAGAAAAAAGAGTTGACGTTTTGGCCCATAGATGCTGCCTGATCTGTTGAGTTCCTCCAGCATTTTCGTGTGTTACCCCATATAGAAATACCTATGCCAGGATGCTGTCTGTTGACTATATCATTCCCACAATCCTGATTGATAAGCGACAGAACTTTGTACCTCCCTCTGCAATTAGATCCTCAACTTCCTAACCAGAAGACCACCAATCTATGTGGATTGGTGATAATATCTCCTCCTCGCTGATAATCAACATTGGCGCACCTCAGGTGTGTGCTTAGCCCACTGCTCTACTCTTTATATCCACGACTGTGTGGCTAGGTATAGCTCAAATCCCATCCGTAAATTTCCTGGTGATACAACCATTGTTGGTAGAATCTCAGATAGAGATAGAAGCCATACAGAAGTGAGATATACCAGCTAGTTGAGTGGTGTCACAGCAACAACCTTGTACTCAATACCAGAGAATGAGCAATTTCAAGTTTCTGGGTTCAAGATCTAACCTGGTCCCAACATATAAAGAGAGCAAGACTTCATTAAGAATTTAAAGAGATTTGGTTTATCAACTAAAACACTCAAAAACTTCTTTCGATGCACCTTTCACTTGAAGTCAGCTTGCCAAGATAGTAACACAAACATTCAAGCAACTGAAGATACTTTGGTTGCAAAGGAAAAAGCTGTGGTCACAGATATTTTGGGACTAAATGTATTATTTTATGACATATTTGCTGAAACATAGGTGATTCTCTAAATCAGCCCTTCTCAACCTTTCTCCCCTGGAGGAGCTCTGCGTAAAAATTATTATATCTACAGCTCATCGTATGTCAGCGTGATCAGCAAGTTGTAGATATAATCCAAAAATAATTGTCAATGCTCTTTTGAGTAGAGAATGAATTTTTAGCCAACCTTTCTTGAAAAAAAGGTAGTTAAGCTTAACTCACTTTTCTTGAAATTAATCTCTCTTCATTAGACTGCCTGTGTTTTCAGACTAGGCAAAATGGAATGGGACAACTTGGATCACCAGCCCATGCAAACAAAAACCCACTGATAAGTAGCTTTCATTGAAAAGATGGACTTTTTTTGTGTCCGTTGTTGCATACTAAGATCAGTGTAATAAATAACTAAACGAGAAAACCGCAAAAAATACAAAAGCTTCACAATACAATTGACTTCTAACCTGCACAATCCACATTTTGCAACGTTTACAACAGTGAAGCTGCAGGTCAACAGTTGAATCATGGCACATAAAAATCATTTCTTTAGAATGAAAATTTCCACAGAAACAGAAAACATACAGCACAATATAGGTCCTTTGGCCCACAAAGCTGTGCAAAACATGTCCCTACCTTAGAACTACCAAGGCTTTACCCATAGCCTTCTATATTTCTAAGCTCCATGTACCCATCCAGGATTCTCTTAAAAGACCCTATCGTTTCCACCTCCACCACTGCCGCTGGCAGCCCATTCCACGCACTATTCCCTCCAATTTTCTATTACACCAGTAGTTTGTTTGCTCCCATAAGTCAGTCAGCAGCAGGCACGGAAAGTTGGGGGAGGTAATTCAGGAAGAGAGGCTGATGTCACAACCCACGTTAGGTGAGAACAATCAATGTTCAGAAAACACACTTCGCACTTATCAGCCTACTGGCCCCCACCACCCCCCATGCAATACAGCACTCACCAATTATCAACAGTTTCCCCTATCTCATGCCAGAAACTGAGAATAGACTCAAGCAAGTAAACATGGTCCTACTGCACACTGCTATACTGGGCTGAGAGACCTCTAACGAGATTGCTAACGGGGCTGCTCAGTTACTGCCCACCATTGCGAATGCTAGCATCACGCAAAGCTCAGAAATTATTGTTTTTTTTTTATAAAACATCACAATCTCTTGTAGAACCCTGGTTGAGAAATGCTGCTCTAAATATTCACTCGGTTATGAGGGAAGTACAAACACAAGGATCAGAGGAGGATGCACTGCTCAGGATACAAACTTTTATACTGTGAGGACCTGGGTGTCAAGTGGAACATGTTATCAAACTGACTTATCAGTCAGGCTCTTTGTTAAACTTTTAAAGTCATCCAATGAATTTCACGTGACAGCTCTTACCCTTGAAAATGTGCAATTTTCACCTTGCTAATAGTGCAATTGAGCTCTTGCGTGCAAGTAACCATTATCCAAGTCCAAAATACCACAAGAAGTTACTTCATGGTTAATATTATTGTGAAAACCCTTTTGCAAGATGGTGCTGGTGAAACATGACGACCCTTTGCAGGTAGCTTACAAAACTTCTAAATATACTACTTCTGAACTACTGAGTGATATCTGCAATCTGTAATTTCCCTTTAAGTAATGTACTTTGAACCATCTTAATGAACTAGCAATTCCTTGATATTTAATGCTTATTTATTATTATGTTTTTTTGTTGTTTCTTTGTATTTACTATGAATGCCCGTAAGAAAATGTAACTTTGGGTTGTATATGGTGACATATGTACTTTGAGGATAAATATACTTTTAGTTTTTCCCTCCAGCTACTTTTTCAGTTTATGATGTGAAATACACCCTGCCACTCAATCTAATCCAGCCCAAGAGTGACAGAAGAATTTTATTTTTAAATGTTGAGAGCTCATCCCAGATGAGCAAAGCCTTTCGTGCTAGTTCATTACCTCCTCTCCCCATTTGCACTAAGCCATACCATAAAACCCATTTTCAACAACATGCAGTTATACTAGTAGAACATCTCTTTCTGTACTTGTGCTACCTGGTTTGAACTCTTCACACGGCAACTAAGAACAACCAGCACATTATCTAGATGTTTATAAATTGGCATTTTAAGGGCAAATATAGATGTCATGAAATGTGATGAGATTCCTTGGAATACCATAACCATTCACCAAATACAACAATGCCTGTGAAATAGGCCTGTTTATAATGGTGGGTGTGGACCATGCTTATACTTAAGCATAATGAAACCTCCAGGAATCTAATTGAGAAGACTAACTGCATTTCCTGGCATTTAAGTCACTAAGTAGATTGATGGTAGTGATCTGTGTTTATAGTAATTTTCACATCAAATTTGAACTGAGCCCAGTGAAAGAAACAAGCCCAGATAACACAGAACAGTACAGCACAGGAACAGTCAATTCGGACTACAATGGTTTTGCTGAACCAATCAAATTAGTAATCAAATGGCCAACTAATCTCTTCTGCCCACACAATGTCTACATCCTTCCAGTTTCCTCACATCGTGTGCCTATCTAAATGTTTCTTAAAAATCCCTCTTGCATCTACCTCTACTGCTACCCAGGCAGCACAGTGTGAAAAAAACTTCCCCTCACATCACCTTTGAAATTACCCCCTCAGCCTCCGCCACTGCAGAGAAAGTGACACAAGTGCTAGCTTAAGGGATGGCTGGGAAACCAACCTACAGATCTAGTTCCAGATCTTCAGGAAACTATCCCAGGATCCTGTTGCAACTGCCATGCCATCATCAGTAACGCCCAGGCAGCTCACACGGTTATCATGGCCAGCCAGAACACCTGAAACACAGCAGGGAAAACACTTCATTATGGACCTACAAACTGTACCTGGCTCTTGATGAGCAAGGAAAGCAACAGCAAGGAGAATTGGCACTAAAAAAAAATACTGAAAGCTTGCAAAATATGAATCGAATAACATGAAGATTTGGGCCTCTGCTGACATTTAATTAAAATCGTTACATTTGCTATTTTATATAAACATTGAAAACCTAAGTGCTAACAATTTTAATCACAAACAAGAGAATATCCACAGATGCTGGAAATCCAAGCCACACACACACACACAGAAAATGCTGGAGGAACTCAGCAGTCCAGGCAACATATATGAAAAGATTAGTCAACACTACGGGACCTTCTGTCCTGCTTAAGGGTCTTGGCCCGTAATGTCGACTGCACACTTTTCCATAGATGCTGTCTGGCCAATAGACAATAGGTGCAGAAGTAGACCATTCGGCCCTTCGAGTCTGCACCGCCATTTTGAGATCATGGCTGATCATCTACTATCAATACCCGGTTCCTGCCTTGTCCCCATATCCCTTGAATCCCCTATCCATAAGATACCTATCTAGCTCCTTCTTGAAAGCATCCAGAGAATTGGCCTCCACTGCCTTCCGAGGCAGTGCATTCCACACCCCCACAACTCTCTGGGAGAAGAAGTTTTTTCTCAACTCTGTCCTAAATGACCTACCCCTTATTCTCAAACCATGCCTTCTGGTACTGGACTCTCCCAGCATCTGGAACATATTTCCTGCCTACATCTTGTCCAATCCCTTAATAATCTTATATGTTGCAATCAGATCCCCTCTCAATCTCCTTAATTCCAGCATGTACAAGCCCAGTCTCTCTAACCTCTCTGCGTAAGACAGTCCAGACATCCCAGGAATTAACCTTGTGAATCTACGCTGCACTTCCTCTACAGCCAGGATGTCCTTCCTTAACCCTGGAGACCAAAACTGTACACAATACTCCAGGCGTGGTCTCACCAGGGCCCTGTACAAATGCAAGAGGATTTCCTTGCTCTTGTACTCAATTCCCTTTGTAATAAAGGCCAACATTCCATCAGCCTTCTTCACTGCCTGCTGCACTTGCTCATTCACCTTCAGTGACTGATGAACAAGGACTCATAGATCTCTTTGTATTTCTCCCTTACCTAACTTTACACCGTTCAGATAATAATCTGCCTTCCTGTTCTTACTCCCAAAGTGGATAACCTCACACTTATTCACATTAAATGTCACCTGCCAAGTATCTGCCCACTCACCCAGCCTATCCAAGTCACCCTGAATTCTCCTAACATCCTCATCATGTCACACTGCCACCCAGCTTTGTATCATCAGCAAACTTGCTGATGTTATTCTCAATGCCTTCATCTAAATCATTGACGTAAATCGTAAACAGCTGTGGTCCCAATACCAAGCCCTGTGGCACCCCACTGGTCACCACCTGCCATTCCGAGAGACACCCATTCACCGCTACCCTTTGCTTTCTATCTGCCAGTTTTCTATCCATGTCAATGTCTTCCCCCCAATGCCATGAGCTTTGATTTTACCCACCAATCTCCTATGTGGGACCTTATCAAATGCCTTCTGAAAATCGAGGTACACTACATCCACTGGATCTCCCTTGTCTAACTTCCTGGTTACATCCTCGAAAAACTCCAATAGATTAGTCAAGCATGATTCACCCTTGGTAAATCCATGCTGGCTCACCCCAATCCTATCAGTGCTATGGCCTGCTAAATTCCTCCAGCATTTTGTCTGTGTTGCTAAAAATTTTAATGCTATTTTCAAAAATGATTTAAAAAAAACCAGACTAGGAAATACAGTTTCAAATTCAGATATCCACTAGCAAATACAATGGATTCCAGTTAATTGGGTATTGATTAATTAGGGCAGCAGCTTATACTGGACAACTTCTAAAGAACTATAGCTAATCAAGAAAATAGGCAGTATTCACTTCATTTATTTGGGACAATTGGGGCAGGACACTGTTGCTGAACAGTTTTTCAGTTGCTTACAATTGTCTGGCCAGTAGACACTAAACCATGCTTAGAACAAACAATTTTTAGATAGGCAACACAAGTGAATCTACAGATGCTGGAAATAAATAAAAACACAAAATGCTGGCAGAACTCAGCAGGCCAGACAGCATCTATGGGAGGAGGTAGTGATGACGTTTCCGGCCAAAACCCTTCATCAGGAGTTATGAAGGGTTTATGAACCCTCCTGATGAAGGGTTTCGGCCCGAAACGTTGTCACTACCTCCTCCCAAAGATGCTGTCTGGCCCACTGGGTTCTGCCAGCATTTTTAATTTTTAGATAGCATCAGTTTCACGTATTGTGTTCAAAGTACTGCGATTTTTGTCATGGATGGCTGGCAAGAAATAAGTAGTAAGACAACTTAGAAATGTTTTACTCTCTGCAGTTTCAAGCATTTATGCTTGGAGATGCCAGAAATGAAAACAAAATGATAAATTTGAAGGCACTGACAATCATCTTGAATGTTACAAAGAAAATGAAGATTGAGGATGCAACCATCAAAAACATTGTATGAAGGCAGCCCATTTTTTTGCAATAGGTGTTTGCACTTGTTTCTTTTTTTTGTTCATTTCCAGTCAAAAGAATACTGCAGCAAACGCTGGATGAATTCCCCCACTGATAACTATTAGGAACAGATACAGGCTTATAATACTATAGCAGTATTGTCGTGTTCTAATTTGTTCTGTATTTTATTTAAATACATAATTATTACTCAGTTAAGATAGATGCTTTCTTATAAGTACCTTTTTAACTACTTCCGTGAAACTTAAGCTAATTGGGCAAAATTGTACTGTTCCCAATGTGTCTCAATTAATTGGATTCTCGTAACCAAAAGGATAAAATATCAATAGTATGAAACAAATACCAGCACGGTCTGCTTTCAGAGTATCCCAAACATTGCAATTGAAGTCATCGTAGCCAGCTAACAGGAGACGACCACTCTTGGAGAATGCCACAGATGTAATGCCACAAATGATGTTGTCATGGGAATAGACCATCAGCTCCTGATCAGCACGCAGGTCAAACAGCCTGCAGGTGGCATCATCCGAACCAGTTGCAAAAGCATTTCCATTAGGGAAGAACTGAAAAGAAGAGACTTGCATTTATATAGCACCATTCACAGCCTCTAGACAGCCTACATTTTACGACCAATGAAGTCCTTCTCAACTGTAGTCATGGATAAAATGTAAATTGATAGCAACCTACTCACAGTCTGGTAATTTAACGATTTTGGCAATGATAAATCTTCACTGTTTCACAGGTTCCTGTATGTTCCTTGGTTTAACATATTCAAGAGACAGACATTAAACTCGAAAATGGTCACAGGCATTGAACAGTTCTTTATAAACTTTTAGAAGTTTCGCATCAGTATCTATGAAAACTACTACTTTTTTCTTCTTTTGCCCTAGTTATTTTTATAAATTTTTATTGTAACTTATAGTTTTGTTATGTATTGCACAGTACTGCAGCCGCAAAACAATTCACGACAAATATCAGTGATATTAAACCTTATTTGGATTCCCTTATATGGAATTTCTAGGTTCCCATCCTCTTGAACTGGTCCATGGGTGCCATTCAGAGGAAGGCACCTTTCAAAGATCGAAATGACTCTGTTTGTGATCTACGTGACAGCTGACCTACAAACTGCTCAATTCAAAAGCATTGAAAGTTATAATGTTTTTCTGAGGAAGGTGACTGAAGATGAAATATTACTTTGAATGTCAAGGTAGACTGTGGGGAAGCAGTCTCTCCTGCTTGTCAGGGACCTCACACAAGGAAAACAGACAAGTCTTTATTTTAGCAACCAGGAGCACTAAGGTGAACCTTTCCAGTAATATCCATAAAATTTTAAACTTTGATGCAAAACATCATGAGAGAAACTTTCAGGACTTGTCCTAATTCTCCAGTTACCATAACTAGAGAGAAGGTTGTGGGAAACTGAAAGGTCTGAAGGTAGGTAAGTCACCTGGACCAGATGGTGTACACCCCAGAGTTCTGAAAGAGGTGGCTCGTGGAGGCATTAGTACTGATCTTTCATGAATCACTAGATTCTGTAATGGTTCCAGGAGACTGGAAATTTGCAAATGTCACTCCACTCTTCAAAAAAGGAGAGGCGGAAGAAAGGAAACTATAGGCCAGTAAGTCTGACCTCAGTGATTGGGAAGACCAATTATCAAGGATGAGGTCTCAGGTACCTGGAGACACATGATAAAATATGTCAAAGTCAGCATGGTTTCCTCAAGGGAAAATTCTGCCTGACAAATGCATTGGAATTCTTATTACTGGGCATACTACTTATAATTACTTCTTATTACTGGGACATACCAATAAACAGGATAGACAAAGGAGAATCGGTTGATTAGTGTACTTGGATTTTCAGAAGGCTGTTGACAAGGTATCACACAAGGCAGCTTGGTATTACAGTAAAGATTCTAGCATAGATAAAGCAGTGGCTGATTACCAGGAGGTGGAGTATGGAAATAAAGGAAACCTTTTCTGACCGCTGCCAGTGATTAGTGGTGTTCCACTGGGGGGGGGGGTTCTGTTGGAACTGATCTTTTTTACGTTATATGTCAATGTTGGAATTGATGGCTTTGTTGAAAAGTTTGCAAACAATATGAAGATAGCTGGAGGTGCAGATAGTTTTGAGGAAGTAGAGAAACTGCAGAAGGACAGACATATTAGGAGAATGGGCAAAGAAATGGCAGATAGAATGTCAGGAAGTGTATGGTTATGCACTTTGGTAGAAGAAATGAAAGGGCTCAGTATTTTCTAAATGCAATGACAATACAAAAAAATCTGAACTGCAAAGGGACTTGGGAGTCCCTGTGCAGAATCCCCAGACTGAGTTGGTGGTGAGGAAGGCAAATGCAATGTTAGCATTCATTTCAGGAGAACTAGAATATAAAAGCAAGGATGTAACGTTGAAGCTTTGTAAAGGACTGGTAAGGCCTCACTTGGAATATTGTGAGCAGGTCTGGGCCCCTTATTTTAGGAAGGATGTGCTGAAACTGGAGAGGGTTTAAAGGAGGTTTAAAAAATGATTACAGGTTTGAATGACTTGTCATATGAAGAGCATCTGATGACTCTGGACATTCACTCAAATTTAGAAGAATGAGGAGTTACCTCACTGAAACCTAGCAAATAGTTAAAGGCTTTGATAGAGCGGATGTGGAGAGGATGATTCCCATGGTGAGAGAGTCTAAGACCAGAAGACACAGCCTCTGAATAGAGTAGTAATAGAACAGGAATAAGGAAGAATTTCTTTAGCTGGGGATGCTGAATCTGGAATTCTTTGCCACAGGCAGCTGTGGACAAATTTTTACATATATTTAAGGCAGATGTTGATTTCTGATTGGTCAGGGCATGAAGGGATACGGAGAGAAGGCAGCAGAAGCTTGGGACTGAAGAAAATTGGATCAGTCATGATGAAATGGCAGAGCTTACTTGATGGGCCAAATGGCCTAATTTGCTCATATATCTTATTGTCTACTTTTGTCTGAATTCCAGAATGTGGGTTTGCTTTTGTGCCCTCCCTCCAAGAGCATTTTTTTCCCTAAAACTCATTGTCCTGTGGTGAAAAGACAGCGGTACTGCAGTCAAACTGAAATGAATCACAATCAGATTTAATAGCAATGGCATATGTCATGAAATTTGTTGTTAATGCAACAGCACTACACTGCAACACTTAATAGTATAAAAAGTGGGTGTGTGTGTACGTGTGTGTGTAAACTGAGCTGTAGTATTCCTAAATGGGAATATTTAATGATTCCCAGCAGAGCTGCACACAAAGAGTCACCAATTTTCTGCACCTTATTTTTATTCATTGAAGGAAAAGGTATACTTACACAAATGGCGTTTATATCAGACTCGTGTCCAGTGAAGGTCTGTCGGCACATGCCTTCTCGAATGTCCCAAAGTTTGCCTGAGGCATCACAAGCACCAGAGACAAAGAGTCTTGTATCAGGGGCAAGAGAAAGGCTCATGACATCACCAGTATGGCCAGTGAATGTGGTTGTTTGCTGCCCAGTTTCAATATCCCACAGAGCACTAGCAAAAGAAAGTGGAAGAAAATATTTCAGATCTCACAATAAATGTACAAATATTTCATCAACCGTGCTTTCCAATATGTTTAGAGAAATCAGAACATTAAGATGTACTTAAACCTGCATGGATTTTTAACTCCAGTACTGATTAGGATAATCAAATTAAAGTGGCCTATGAAAGAGTCCTCATTGGGAGAGTCAGAGGTGAAGGATCAGCAACTTTTAATTCCTCAGTGTTATCCTTTCAGAGGATCTGCCCTGGGTCCAACTTCCAGGTTTGCGAAGATTCAGCATGACATCTAAAATTTTGACAAGGTTTTAGTAAGATGCGAGGCGGAGAGTACACTGACTGGCCACATCACAGCCTGGTATTGAAACACCAATGACCTTGAATGGAAATAGACAATAGACAGAAGGTGCAGGAGTAGGCCATTCGGCCCTTCTAGCCAGCACCACCATTCACTATCATGCTGATCATACACAATCAGTACCCTGTTCCTGCCCTCTCCCCATATCCCTTGACCCCGCTATCTATAAGAGCTCTATCTAACTCTCTCTTGAATGCATCCAGAGACGGCCTCCACTGCCTTCTGGGGCAGAGCATTCCACATATCAACCACTGGGTGAAATACCTAAAAATAGAGTACACTCGCCATCTATGAGCACATTTATATGGAGCACTGTCACAGGAAAGCAGCATCCATCATCAAGGACTGCCACCATCCAGGTCATGCTCTCTTCTCATTGCTGCCACCTGAAAGGAGGTAAAGAAGCCTCAGGACACAAACCACAAGATTCAGGACCAGTTATTACACCTCAACCAGCAGGTTCTTGACCGAAGAGGATAACTTCAATCACCCCAAAACTGTTCCCACAACCAATGAATTCATTTTCTAGGACTCTTTCATTTCATGTTGTCAATATTTATTGCTTGCTTATTTATTTTTTCCCCTATCATTTTGGATTTGCATTGTTTGCCTAAACTGTTTGGTGTGGCCTTGATTCTATTATGTTTTTCTATCTACTGTGAATGCCTGCAAGAAAATTAATCTCAGGGTAGTATATGGTGACATATGTACTTTGATAATAAACTTACTTTGAACTTTGAAATTGAAATGTCAGTTCTGAAACAGGAGTAACACAGTCCGTAAGTGTAGGCTACTTAGTCCATGAGCTAGTCAGTAGAAATGTTTACTCTAGTCTTTTTGCTCTTTAAGGCCATTTTAGTAACATTTCAAAGCACACAAAATGCATATGGTATTGAGTATGCTTACTTGCAAATAAGTTGCTGCAAAACTGAATATTGAGGAAAACAAGTTGCCTATTGGACAAAATAGACATAAAAGATTAATCTAATCAGGATAGTCTATGTGGTTTCAACACTAACCAAGTGGTGTCTCCTGAACTGGTCACAATTTGGTTGTCGTCCAGGAAGCGGCAACAGGACAGGTAACCTGTAATCAGTGAAAAATTAAAGGAGAAATCAATGAAGTGAACGGACATATGTGGTCTGTTTGTTCCACCTGCATCAGGGAGGAGACTACATAGCAACCACGTCAGGACCACCAGGCTCAAAAACAGTTACTTTCACTATGTATGGCCGATCAACACCTCCACCCACTAACTCATCCCACCATACCCACAACCACCACTACTTTATCATTTCCTGTCAGAAACACCTTATGTACGGACACTCCTGTGCCTAGTGTCACTTTGTGGACATACAATAAATATGCTATCTTATTTATACTTAAACTGTTTTTTTTATTATTGTTTTTTATCTTAGTGCTGCATCACATCTGGAGTAACAATTATGATGTTCTCATCATACCTGTGTACAGGAAATGTCATTAAACAATCTTGAAAGATGCCAGTTTGCATTTAACTCTAACACATCTGCTACTGCAGATGGGGGAGCTGCAGGTTAAGTCTGGGCCTGACATCCTGCTCACCCACCACCTGCAATACATCGCCTCTCCTTTCTTGGTGTAGTGCTCGCCGCGTGGTCACTATCTGGCTTGCTAGGCAGCAGGCCACTACAAATGGCCTCTCCTACACTACTGCGTCTGTAGCAACACCTTCTCATCAGTGCCCCCCACCGCTTTCATTGAGCTTGCTACGTCATGGCACAACCGAGTGTCCGGCGGTATAACTGGATGGGTAGGCTGGGCTCGTTAGCTTTAGTTGACAGGCAGCCTAAGAGAAAGACAACTACAAACCCGGGCAGGTGGGGCTCGTCAGCCTTGTCAGGCCATCCACCTAGGAGGAGGACACTCCGATGTAACTCCTACGACCCGAGGACCTCGCTGTCACCGTCCCAGCTTACTAGGCTATGGCAGATGAACCCCGGGTGTAAAGGGTGGGGCCAGTACCGCACACACTGCACTCCACCTAAAAAAAACCACTGCACAGGCCGAAGGACACGCCATAGTCTACGACCACCCTCCCTGAACTCATGCAGGGCTGGCCTTGAGGACAAAAGGAGGAGGAGGAACCATGACACAGCAGCACTAAACCCAGACTGCCGCTGCGGCCGGGTCTGCCTGACCCATTTTGGCCTCATCGGCCACCAGCGAGTCTGAAGCAGATGTGGGCAGCCCCCTTCCTAAATTTTAGTTCGCGAAGCCAAGCCATGATCTGCTACTGCAGTCTTTAAACCATAATTTAGTGTAGTGATAGAGCAATATGTATAATACAAATAGTCCTGGACGAACCAGGAGTTTCAGTCTGCTAAGGGCTAGATCTCTGGCGTTCAAAACTGGCGATACAGAGATCTTCAAGCAGTTGAGTACCTACAGAAGGCCACTGTGAGTCTGAAAAGTCAATTCTGTGTGAAACTATAGGCACAGTGGGAAACACATTAGCTGTGACAGGTTTTTATGCTATTACTTCCTGTAAGATGAAACCAAGTAGGGCATGATAGAAAAATGGAGGGCTATATGGTAGGGAAGAGCTAAGATTGATCTTGGAGTAGGTTAAAAGGTCAGCACGCCTTGGTGGGCTGCAAGTCTGTACCGTGCTGTAATAGTCATAGAAAAATACAGCACAGAAACAGGACCAGCATCCAATCTATAAAACGCCAAACCATTTAAACTGCCTATTCCCATCGCCCTAGCATATATGTACCTATCCAAACTTTAATTGAGCGATGAAATCGAGCTTCCATGCACCACTTCATTTGGCAGCTCGTTCCACTCTCTCATGACCCTTGAGTGAAATTTCGCCTCATATTCCCTTTAAAACCTTTTCACCTTTCACCCTTAATCCATGAGCTATAGTTGTAGTCCGACCCACTTCAGTGGAAAAAGCCTGCTTGCATTTACCCTGTCTATATCTCTCATGATTTTGTATACCTCTATCAAATCTCCCCTCAATCTTCTACATTCCAAAGAATAAAATATTAAACCATTCAATCTTTTCCTATAACTCAGGTCCTCCAGTCCTGGCAAAATCCTTGTAAAATTTTCTCTGTACCCTTTCAATCTTATTTACTTTTGTAGGTATGTGACATAATACAGGCAGTCACCGGGATTACAAACGAGTTCCGTTCCTTAGTCTGTCTTTAAGTCAGATTTGTGCGTAAGTCAGAACAGGTACACTGGGTATTATTTAGTGCAGGGGTGGGCAAACTTTTTGACTCGAGGGCCACAAAGGGTTCTAAAATTTGACAGGGGGGCCGGACCAGGAGCAGATGGACGGAGTGTTTTGGTAATACACCTCATAAGAGAAAATAAAATATCATGGGATATGTAGAAAACATGTGCTTTAATTTCAATTGAAAATGAACAAATGCATTACAACAAAATATCTGTCTTTGAAGTCCCATGGTATTTAGCTATTTATTGAAATGACTTTTAAAACACTGAAAATTAAATGAATAAAATAGCTTTTTTTAATAGTAACAGTTATTATTTTAAAGCACTGAAAATTCTGTTATCCTTCAAGATATTATCATCATCACTCTCCTCCTGACTGTCTTTATTTCAAAAACGGTAGGAGATGCAGGTCTACTTGTCCTGCTCCTTCTTATTCAATTGTCCCCTGTGCCAAAACTGTGAGAGCACGCCAGTACGCGGAGCTCTGTGCTCGCAAATCCCCGCAGGCTATCTCCCTTAGTCGGAACACTGGCTAATTGTGAGCCGGTTCGGATGTGCCAGGAAATGGGTTGCCACAAGATCACAAAGTAAAGCGCAAATGTGGTGTAATACGCTGCACCTCAACAAAGGTCAATGTATATAGAGTGCGTCATCTATTGGGAAAACGCCAGAATTGCGGGGAAAAAAACGTTAACAAGGTTTATTAATATAATTTCATCAAGTTCTGCGGGCTGGATTAAAAAGCTTAACGGGCCGTAGTTTGCCCATGCCTGATTTAGTGTCAGTTAGTCAAATGTTTGTCTTAGTATATAGCATATATTTTACCTCTATTTGCATATAAAACACTTAAGAAACATATGTATTTCAATAATTAAACCACTGCGTTGCTTAGTAATAATTGTAGCTTTCATTGGGCAGGGCCTTCATATGCTCCATTATTCTCACTCCATCCTTTACCTGTATGCTTTAAAGTCGTTCCGATCTTTGACTGACTGTAGCCTAAAGCTTTTCTAATGACTGATGGCATTTCACTTCTTTCCAATCGCTTTATTATTTCCACTTTATTTTCAATCGCGATCGTTTTCCATCAATGGAACAGAAAACTGCAGATTTTATATTCTATCGCTGAGTAGCGGTGAATCTGATTGGCCTATCACAGTTCTCTTTAGGAACTAGTTGACTTGATCAGCATTTCTGATCTGGCTATTACTCACGATCTCACTTAATAAAAATAATACAGCAGCAGCCGCAGACGGCAGGTCCTCTGCTCCCCTGGGTTTTAAATCCACCTGCATAGTGACAAGTTAAATGGGACAAGTAGGGGTGGTGCTGACTGGAAAACTGGGGGGGGGGGTGCCAGGGTGAATCTTGCTAAGAAATATTTAAGCCAAATACAAAGTTACACACTCACAGTGTTAACGGCAATGACTTAAAATGGCGGACGGCATTCTCCTCCCTCCGTTCGTAAGTACGAGTTGTCCGTAAGTTGGATGTTTGTAACTCGGGGACTGCCTGTACTCCAAATTAGGTCTCACCATATTATACAACTTTGTAACATCCCACCTCCTGTTTTCAATACTTTTGATTTATGAAGGCCAATGTGCCAAAAGATTTATGACCTCTTTAACCTGTGATGCTACTTTCAAGGAGTTATGGATCTGTATTCCCAGACCCTTTTGTTCTACAGAACCCCCCAGTGCCCTACCATTCATTGTGTAAGACCTAACCAGGTTGATCCTACCAAAGTGCAACACTTTGCAATAGTCTGCATTAAATTCTATCTGTTAATCTTCAGCCCTTTTCTCTAGCTGGTCCAGATCCCACTGTGAGCTCCAATAGTCTCGCTTGCTATCCACTACACCAACGATCTTGGCATAATTTGCAAATTTGCTGATCTAGTTAACATTATCCGGGAAATTATAGGCCGGTAAGTTTGACGTCGGTAAAAGGTAAATTATTGGAAAGAGTACAAAGAGGATCTACAAGTATTTAGATAGACAAGGACTTATTAGGGAGAGTCAACACGGCTTTGTGTGTGGTAGGTCATGTTTTACAAATCTATTAGAGTTTTTCGAGGAGGTTATAAGGAAAGTGGATGAAGGGAAGGTAGTGGATGTTGTCTACATGGACTTCAGTAAGGCCTTTGACAAGGTCCCACATGGGAGGTTAGTTAGGAAGATTCAGTCACTAGGAATACATGGTGAAGTAGTAAATTGGATTAGACATTGGCTCCATGGGAAAAGTCAGAGAGTGGTAGTGGAGGATTGCTTCTCTGAATGGAGGCCTGTGACTAGTGGTGTGCCACCGAGATCAGTGCTGGGTCCATTATTATTTGTCATCTGTATCAATGATCTGGATGATAATGTGGTAAATTGGATTAGGAAACTTGCTGATGATACGAAGATTGTTGGAGCAGTGGACAGTGAGGAAGGTTTTCAAAGCTTGCAGAGGGATCTGGACCAGCTGGAAAAATGGGCTGAAAAATGGCAGATGGAGTTTAACACAGACAAGTGTGGGATATTGCACTTTGGAAGGAAAAAAACAAGCTAGAACATACAAGGTAAATGGTAGGGCATTGAGGAGTGCAGTAAAACAGAGGGATCTAGGAATACAGATATAAAATTCCCTAAAAGTGGTGTCACAGGTCGATAGGGTAGTAAAGAGAGCTTTTGGTACATTGGCCTTTATAAATCAAAGTATTGAGTATAAAATTTGGAATGTTATGGTGAGGTTGTATAAGACATTGGTGTGGCCAAATTTGGAGTATTGCGTGCAGTTTTCATCACTGAAATACAGGAAGGATATTAATAGGGTTGAAAGAGTGCAGAGAAGGTTTACAAGGATGTTGCAGGGATTTGAGAAACTGAATTACAGAGAAAGGTTGAATAGGTTAGGACTTTATTCCCTGGAGCTTAGAAGAATGAGGGGAGACTTGATAGAGGTATATAAAATTATGATGGTATAGATAGAGTGAATGCAAGCAGGCTTTTTCCACTGAGGCTAGGGGAGAAAAAAAAACAGAGGACATGGGTTAAGGGTGAAGGGGGAAAAGTTTAAAGGGAACATGGGGGGGGGGGGCTTCTTCACACAGAGAGTACTGGGAGTGTGGAATGAGCTGCCAGATGAAGTGGTAAATGCGGGCTCACTTTTGACATTTAAGAAAAACTTGGGACAGGTATTTGGATGAGAGATGTATGGAGGGTTATGGGCCAGGTGCAGGTCAGTGGAACTGGGCAGTAAATGGTTCGGCACAGCCACGAAGGGCCAAAAGGCCTGTTTCTGTGCTGTAATGTTCCACGGTTCTATCATCCACATCACTGACATAGATGACAAACAACAATGGCATTAACACCGATCCCGTGACACTCCACTAGTCACAGGTGTCCAGTAAGTGAGGCAACCATCTACTACTACCCTCTGGTTTCTCCCTAATCTTAAATGCCTAGCAACTAAATTTTCTTGACTAACCTCTCATGCGGGACCATGTCAAATGCTTCGCTAAAGTCCACGTAGACAACATCCACTGCCTTGTCTTCATCAACTTTCCTGGTAACTTCCTCAAAAAACTCTTAAGATTGGTTAAATATGACATCCCATGCACAAAGCCATGCTATCCAAAAACTTATTAGGTCCCTTAGCATATCTTCCAATAATTTTCCCACTATTGTTGCCAGGCTCACCAGCCCATGATTTTCTGGTTTATTTTTAGAGCCATTCTTAAACAGCAGAACATTAGCTATCCTCCGATACCTCACTTATCTCCAAAGACGATTTAAGTATTTTTTGCCTGGGCACTTGCCTCCCATCGGGTCCAAGGGAACATTGTGTCAGGTCCTGGAGATTTATTTACCCTATTTTGAAACAAGACAGCAAACACCTCTTTCTCTAATCTGTATCGGGGCCATGACCTTGCTGCTGCTTTGCTCCACTCATACAGACTATGTCCGTCTCCTGAGTAAATAAGAGGCAAAAAAAAAAAATCCATTCCAAGGTCTCCCCAGTCACATTTGGCTCTAAGCACAGATGATCATTCTGATCTTCCAGAGGACCAATTTTGTCCCTTGCAAACCCTTTGCTTTTAACATATCCGTAGAATCCCTTGGGATTCTGCAACTTGTCTGCTAGAGCAATTTCATGCCTTCTTTTAGCCTTCCTGATTTCCTTCTTCAGCGTGCTCTTGCATTTCTTATACTCCGTAAGTAACCTAATTTGTTCCTACCTGCCGATACCTGCAATGAACCTCATTATGTTTTCTTAACCACTGCCTCAAACTTGAAAAGGTTCCTACACCTGTTATCTTTACCTTTTTGTTCTATGTTCTATATTTATAATGTTCTATGCTTTATGTTAAATAGCACTGATACCTCACTCCCTTCTGTGAATGCTTTGATAGGGCAAATACAATTACATCTGTGTGAATTCCCACAGGACCTAGTATTGCTGTGATATCTGTCTCAGAGATGGAGGTCTGATGGTGTACCTGGCAGGGCACTGAAAACGTGCCAACCAACTGGCACAGTGCTCAAGGACATCTCTCATTGCTGCAGTCAAGAGGTTCCCATCTACTTCAAAAGGGCATTAACCATACCAGAGCTGAAGAGTCTGTCTCCATGCTGTACGACTATGCCTTGAGGACATTATGGTTAGGTCATCCAGTGAGGGAATATGGGTGTAACTCAGGAATATGAATGGTGCTATCATTCTCAATGGTGGGTTATAGTTTAAGCCTTCAAAAGCCTGGAGATGGAGGAACAGATGCAGTGCCTTTAAAAAGTATTCACCCTCCTTGGAAGTTTTCATGTTTTATTGTTTTACAAATTTGAATCAGTGGATTTGATGTGGCTTTTTTGACAATGACCAACAGAACAACTCATTCGTGTCAAAGTGAAAACTGATCTCTACAAAGGGGTCTAAATTAATTACAAATATAAAACACAAAATAATTGATTGCACTAGTATAAACCCCTTTCAGGTCAGTATTTAGTAGACGCACCTTTGGCAGCAATTACAGCCCTGTGCGTTTAGGTCTTTATCAGCTTTGCACACCTGGACACCACAATTTTACCCCATTCTTCTTTACAGAACTGCCCAAGCTCCATCAGATTGCATGGGGATTGTTAGTGAACAGCCCTTTCCAAGTCCAGCCATAAATTCTCAATTAGATTTAGGTCTGGATTCTGACTCAGCCACTTCAGGATATTAACTTTGGTGTTTTTAAGCCATTCCTGTGTAGCTTTAGCTTTATGCTTGACGTCATTGTCTTACTGGAAAAACAAATTTTGTGTTTTATATTTGTAATTAATTTAGATCACTTTGTAGAGATCCATTTTCACTTTGACACGAAAGAGTCTTTTTCTGTTGATCACTGACAAAAAAGCCAAATTAAATCCACTATGATTCAATGTTGTCAAACAATAAAACGTGAAAGCTTTCATGTTTCTGGGGGCGGAGGGGGAGTGTGAATACTTTTTATAGGCACTGTATGTAAACAGATCATGAAAAGATGCAAAATCAACACAGCAGTTATAAAGGGTGACTAACTTCCCCACAATATTGACTGCAACTCCCCCAGAGTTGGAAGCTGAAATGGGGCTGAATTTGTTAGATGCATCAGGGAGGGTTTTTTGGCAGTATGTAGATAACCCAACCAGGCCATCATAGTCCTCGTGTATGACATACATGCCTTATCAGTTATAGTGTTGACTATAAATGTTAGGAATTAAGTTGCAGCTTTATAAAAATTTGGTTAGGCTTCACTTGAAGTATCATGTGCAGTTCTGATCACTCCATCACAGGAAGGATAATGGAAGCATTGAAGAAGGTGCAAGAGAGGTTCACAATGATGCTGTCTGGATTAAAAGTATTAGCTGTTAAGAGGCTGAACAAACTTGAGTTGTTTTTTCTGGAGCAGAGGGTGAGGTCTAATCTGACAGAAGTAAACAAAATTACAAGTCAGGGTAGACAGCGAAGAATCCTTTTCCCTCATGGTATAAATGCCAAATACTAAAATGGCATAGAATTGGTGGGGGGGGGGGGGGGGGGTTGATTGATTTAAGAGGCAAGTTGCTTTTAAATTAACACTTAGTAGTAGGTTGCTGGGGAAGTGGTGTAAACCGGACAGAAAATTTGAAAAGGCACGTCATCACACAGGGTACATGCAGGTAGATGGGATTAGTTAGGGTTGGCATCATGGCCAAACTGTGAAAACAGCAACTGTAATTCCTACTTAAAGGGTACAGAAGTTAATGAACTGAGCCACTTGATTCACTTGAGGCCAGACCTTAAAAAAAAGGTTCTCCATAGTGAAAGTCATTTAAGGTCTGGAAATACTCTCAGATGTCACGGATTAGGTGGTCATCAGAGGCAATGATTCATATTGTCACCCCTTTCAAAATAAATCTATGGAAGCTATTAGCAACAGTTAACCCCTAAATGAACATATTAACTATAAGTATAATAAATAAAGGTGATATCAGAAATAAAGGGACAAGTTTAGTCTGGAGTACTTACCTGTATGCCCAGCCAATTCACGACTGACACGGACATTTCCTTCACGGGTCTTTAGATTGTAGATGGAGCAGATGTTATCCAAACCACCACACGCAACGTAATTACCAGAAGGAGCATATGCACAGGTCATGACCCAGGAAGATCGCAAAGGAATGGCATGAACCTATTTCATAAACACAAAGAGTCAGCTCCAACCTAGGGATACTTCTGAAAATGCAACCTACTCCATCAGAAAGTATAAATATATCTTTCTGGGGTTGTTAAGCACTAAAATGGAAATTAAAACAAAACAGGAATCAGTGGACGTTGTGTACTTGGATTTGCAGAAGGCCGTTGACAAGATGCCGCACATTAAGCTGCTAAACACAGAGCCTATGGCATTATAGGAAAGATGGATAAAAGAGAGGCCGACTGGCAGGAGGCAGAGTGGGAATAAAGGGGGGCTTTTCTGGTTGATTGCCAGTGACTAGTAGTGTGTTGCAGGGGTTGGTGTTGGGACTGCTTTTCTGCATTGATTACTCTTAAAATGTGGTCTTTGTATCTAAGTTACAATAATAGACAAACACAATCTGTCTAAACAACGCACAAAGAATTGTACTTCTCATCAACAGAGTACACTATTTAAACAATTACAGTCGAGGTAAAAAAAATGTGAACTTTGAGGTAATGCCTTCTACAAAAGCTATGTGGAGCCAGGTGTTCCAGTCAATGAGATGAAAACGAAAGTGTGGGTTGCAGACGTGTCCGGCCCTATAAAAATGACAGTCAAGGTTACAAAGTCAGGTTACTGATAGAGACTGCTCTTCTCAAGAAAGATCTGTTTTTGTGCACCAGGCCTCGATCAAAACAACTTTCAGAGGACTTCAGAAGAACTGTACAGACACAAAGCTGGAAAAGGCTATAAAAGCATTTCTAAAGACCTGAGTGTTCATCAGTCCACAGTAACAGCAACTGTCTACAAATGGAGGAAATTCAGTACAGTTGCTGCTCTCCCTAGGAGTGGGCATCCTGCAAAGATCACACCAAG
The DNA here is from genome assembly GCF_030144855.1 of Hypanus sabinus. Taxonomy (NCBI): domain Eukaryota; kingdom Metazoa; phylum Chordata; class Chondrichthyes; order Myliobatiformes; family Dasyatidae; genus Hypanus; species Hypanus sabinus. The sequence goes on from NC_082732.1 coordinate 46,434,653, forward strand.
AGCACAACGTGCAATGCTGAAGAAGGTGAAAAAGAACCCAAGGGTAACAACAAAAGACCTGCCAAAAATCTCTAGAACACACTAAAGTTTCCATTCACCTGTCCATTACAAGAACAACACTAAAGACTCATGGACACCCCGGAGGAAACCACTGCTCTCCAAAAAAAAAACGTCTCAAATTTGCAAAAGACCACCAAGCTGTTTCACAATGGTTCTTGGACAATGTTCTGTTGTCAGATGAAACAAAAAGTTGAACTTTCGGGCAGAGATGCACACTGCTATGTGCAGTGGAAAAAGGGCACTGCACATGCACACCAACACCAGAGATCCACCCTATTGTGAAGCATGGTGGAACCAGCATCATGGTTTGGGGCTGCTTTGCTGCTTCAGGGTGTAGACAGCTTGTAATCGTTGAGGGAACAATGAACTCAAAATTGTATTATAGGAGAATGTCAGGCTAGTGGTCTGTCACCCAAAGCTTAACAGTAGTTAAGATGATGCAACAAGACAATGAGCTAAGACATGAGCAAATCAACAACAGTATGGTTTAGAAAGAAAATTTGTGTTTTGGAATGGCCAAGAGTCCAGACCTTAACTCAATTAAGGTGCTGTGCCATGACCTGAAGAGGGCTATTCATTCAAGGTATCTGATGAACTGAAACAGTTTTGTATGGAGGAACAGTCTAAAATTTCTCCTCACCATTGTGCAATTCTGACCAGCAGCTACAGGAAAGTTTTGGTGGAAGTTATTGCTGCTAAAGGAGGTTCTGCCAGTTATTAAATACAAGGGTTCACATACTTTTTCCAGCCTGGATTGTGAACGACTAAACAATGTGTTCAATAAAAACATCAAAAGAACAATGCTTTTGTGTTATTAGTTTAGGCAGATTGCTTATCTATTATTGTGACACATTTTGAGTAATTAGTGTAAAAACCAGGCAACTGCTAAGAGTTCACAAAACATTTTCTTGCAACTGTATGTCAATGATTTGGATGAAGGAATTGATGGTTTTGTGGCCAAGCTTGCACATGGTATGAAGAAAGGGGCAGTTAGTGTTGAGGAAACAAGGTGTTTGCAGGACAAATTGGGAGAATGGGCAAAGAAGTGGTAGATGGAATATAATGTAGGGAAGTGCATAGTTATGCACTTTGGTGGAAAGAATAAAAGCATAAACTATTTTTTAAATGAGGAGAAAATTCAAACCTCAGAGGTGCAAAAGCAATATTAGCATTCATTATAATATCAAAAGGATGTAATACCAGGGCTTTATAAGACTTTGGTCAGATGGCACTTGGGAGTATTGAGAGCAGCTTTGGCTCCTTATCTAAGAAAAGATGTGCAGGCATTAGAGGGGGTTCAAGAGTTTCTTGAGAATGATTTCAGGAATGAAAAGGTTAACATTATGAGGAGCTTTCAGGGCCTGTAGTCGCTGGAGTTTGGAAGAATGGGGATGGGGGAGGGAATTTTACTGAAATCTATCAAATATTGAAAGGCTTATATAGTGTGAATGAGGAGAGTGTTTCCTATAGTGGGGGGGGGGGGGGGGGTGGTGGTCTAGGACCAGAGGGCATAGCCTCAGAATAGAGAGACATCCATTTAGAATGGAGTTGAGGAAAAAAAAAGTTTTTTTTTAGCCAGAGAGTGGTAAATCTGCAGAGTCCATTGCCAGGCTGTGCAGATCAAGCCACTGGGTATACTTAAGGCAGAGGTTTATATGTTCTTGATTAATCAGAGTGTCAAGAATTACAGGAGAAGGCAACAGAATGGGATTGAGGGAGATACTAAATCAGCAATGATAGAATGGCACAGCAGACTCAATGGGCCAAATAGTATAATTCTGCCATGACTTATGGTATCAAACAGGGCTTTAAGGAGATGGAAGGTGAAAAGGTAAACAAGAGATTATGCAGATACTGAAAATCCAGAATAGCACACAAAATGCTGGAGAAACTCAGCAGGTCAAGCAGCATTAATGTAAGTGAATAAACAACTGATGTTTTGAGCTGTGGTCCTTCCTCAGGTGAAGAGGCAGATATATTTAGGGAACAAATCCTATCATGTGGGGGACGGTGGGGATGGGTGATGTCTATTGTGATATTGTAATTTACAAAAACAGCTTCACAGCCTCAAAAGAAATTTAAAAAGCATTGATATAAACTAAATATCAAGTGCTGGGAACTCACGAAAATTTATGCCAAAACAAACTTGCAAGGGTTCAATACAGGCGAAAAATGTAGCATGATCTGTAATTTATAGGATACAGAGGACAAGAATTTGATGAGGTGAGCACTACAATGATCAAATTAGAATTAACAAAATTTTCAAAGTGACCAAAAACAAGGAAGTGTCCACTTGGCAATGTGTGTGAGGAAATGAATGCCAGAAACACAAACACTATGAGCAATGTGAATTAATCCAATGTAGGAAGGGTATGCTCAGCAGGTCAGGCAGCATCTATGAAAGGGAATCAATAATCAACATTTTGGGATGAGACCCTTCACATTATTCCCTTTTGTTCATGCTGCCTTAACTGCTGAGTTCCTCTAGCATTTTGAGAGTGTTGTTCTGGATTTCCAGCATCTGCAGAATCCGTTTCAGTAGGGCATGTTTTCATGACCCATATAGAGTCTATGGTTGATAATGAAGACCATGCCTTCAGAATTTAATCTCTTAGCTGCACAAGACAGAACGAAGCAAGGCCAGTCCCACTCCACTTACAAGCAGCACTGAAAAATAAAGACAGTCGACTGTACTAATGAGCACAGAGGAGGAGGAGAATAAAAATCCCACAAAAGGTCTGGGAAGATTGCAAGAATGATGAGGTTGAAGTTGGAAAGTTGCAATAAACAACTGGGTGAGGAAAGGCAGTTCAGAATTATGAGGAGGAGATTTTATTTTGTATAAGTCAAAGAAAATAAAATATTGAGAAGAAATAGGTGACAAAGCCAAAGGAAACTGTACTCAGTTCTGGTCGTCTCACTACAGGAAGAATGTGGAAACCATAGAAAGGGTGCAGAGGAGATTTACAAGGATGTTGCCTGGATTGGGGAGCATGCCTTATGAAAATAGGTTGAGTGAACTTGGCCTTTTCTCCTTGGAGCGGCGGAGAATGAAAGGTGACCTGATAGAGGTGTATAAGATAATGAGAGGCATTGATCATGTGGATAGTCAGAGGCTTTTTCCCAGGGCTGAAAAAGTTGCCACAAGAGGACACAGGTTTAAGGTGCTGGGGAGTAGGTACAGAGGAGATGTCAGGGGTAAGTTGTTTTTTTTTAAAAAACAGTGGTGAGTGCATGAAATAGGCTGCCGACAACGGTGGTGGAGGCAGATACAATAGGGTCTTTAAAGACACTCCTGGATGGCCACATGGAGCTTAGAAAAATAGAGGGCTATGTGTAAGTCCAGTAATTTCTAAGGTAGGAACATGTTTGGCACAACTTTGTGGGTCTAAGGGCCTATATTGTGCTGTAGGCTTTTTATGTTTCTATGTTTAATAACTGCCAAGAGGATCACCAGGCTCTGCCCCACCTATTTATGACATTTACTGGGAGTGTTGTATATTAAGGGCATGAACCATTGTTGAGAATCCCTACCACCCAACCTGCAACCTTTTTGACCCACTACCATTAGGGAGGTGGTTCAAGAGCATCAGAATTAGGATTGCTAGACTGGTTAACACCTTCTTCCCTCAGGCTGAGAGACTAATGAATATCCTGCCACCACCAAGGTCTTGTCACTAGGACAGCGTGGTGTTTACCATTTACCTGTGCTGGGCACTACATGCATTTTGAGTTATATCTTATTAATGGTAATATTTTGTTTTCGGCATTGTCTGTGATACATATTTTGTGCTGCCCTATGGTCTGGAGGAACATTGTTTCATATGGTAATATATCAGATGACAATAAGTGAGCTTGAATATCAGCGAAAAGAGGCAATGACTCCCATCATTCACAGCCGTGTCATTTTAACCTAATATTCTTAGTGCTTTTAAAGCACAAGGAAATGCTGTTTTCTATCAGAAATAACTGTAAAAGTTGTATAATTAATCCAAGCCGCAGATTTTCAGTGTCCAATGTTTTCAAGGTGCTGAGGGCATATTTGGCAGGGTTATTTATGATGTTACATGTAGCTATGGAAACTTAAAGCAAATTCAATTCCAAATTCTAGTGTGAACTCACCTTGTTTGTGGTGTAGCTATCCCAAATGATCAATTTCCCATCCTGGGAGGCACTGACAAGCAGTCTACATGGGGTGGGGGGGGGGGGGGGGGGAGAAGAGAGAAAAACAGCTAATACCATTCAGATTCATCTGTGGTAGGCTCAAACATTGCTTAATCCTAAAATAAGCAGTTTTTAAATAAATACTTAATGCATATCCTTTAAATATTTTCAGAAATACCCTTTAAGAACCTTCTACATAAATGTAATAAGCGAAGTGCATTCTTCAGAAAACCCCACCATTCAAATAATCACAAGGCAAACCACTGGAATGCTATCTAGTGTTAATTCAACTAAGTTAGAACAGTATTCACATCAAGTCAACTGGCTCAATTTTTCTTTGTCATACATGCAATATAAACTGAAGAAAATACCCAATATTTTCATGGAATCTCTGGAGTGATGTTTGCACCCCAACTTTCCTTTACCACTGCAGATTTAACACTGGAATGTCAGATACATTGCACAAAGGGCTGTATGTCATTCAACAAAGGTTTTAATGAGACCAAATTAGACTTTTTAATGGATATTCATTCTTGACAAAGCAATTCACATTAAATAAATGGCTTAATATTTTGGAATACAACCATTAAATTTGAAGCGTTTATAAAAATGCGTATTTAATAAATATACTAAATGTAATTAGGTAGCTTGGACTTGGTGTATTATTGTTCATGGTACTCGAGCAGCAGAGCAATTTACACATTAAGGTAAATGTCACTGAGCAACACATTCTTTCTAATTTTACCCAATATATGAAAGAATATTTGTTCACACTTTCTTAGCAGTAAATTATTCCCCACACGTGTAGTGATACACCCAAGATCTTCCCTTGTGCGTCATTAATTATCAAGGGCTTTATTAACTTGCTGCAAAAGCAAAGGTCTATAACACATTAAAACAAAATTAATTTGGTTCTATATACAGTAGGCTTCAGTATTATATAGGGTTCACATATGCTTCATAATAGCAACAAATCAGGTTAATTCTTGGATCTTTAAGGCTACTTGACATAATTACAAACCCAATAAACCCTAACCCAATTGTTATGTATTCTGCTATGAACTATCCTAAGCCTGGCTGCAAAAGGAGGATTAGGCATGGGGATAGCAACCCCATCACGTAAAAATTCCAGAGCTACAGAAACGTCAACAGAAGCTCCAAAGATCTCATACCTGGGAGAGGAAGGATCTTCACCTAGAAGATGCATGAAGTTGTGTGGTGAAAGCAGAAGCCGCAGGGCTAATCAAACTTTGGCCCAGGCCAAATGACTCTGGCGAGCTGCTGTTGGCAGCCTGTGCCTCAGTAAGGGTGATGGGCTTCAAAAGAACTTATTAGTTTAGTATCTCATCACTGCCAAGGCTAGAAACCAAAGTTATTGCTTTAGCTACAAAGTATCAAGGCGTTTATTCTCCCCAAATCTTTTCGAAGATGTACAATAACCATGTTTACTTTTAGATTGTGTATTTCCGTGGCCTACAAAAAATGTTGTGCTTCAATACAAAAACAATTTATAAAAAAAATACTGTGCGTGTCGTGTTATTCTCATGAAACAAAATCACAAACAGCCAGAAGAATTGGTAAACAGCTAATCACTCCAGTATAGTAGGCTGCTGCTGAGTAAGCAAGCAATTTCACAAGGCAACTGACTTATTAATATATTCTAAGCAACTCGTGTGCTATTATATGCAACTAAAAATTATCAGCCTTTGATATAGCTAAGTCAAATTAGATCTATACTGCACAATAAGGGCAAGGGTTATTATTTTGCTTGCTATTATTTTAAAAACTTGTAGAAATGCTGGGTCATTCATTTATGTACAGATGAATAAGCCTATTCTCTGATGAGCTCTCAGGTGTCTGTGCATCTTATCACATGTCAGTTATTTTTCCCTAATGGACCAATCTACACCTGCCTCAGTTTAATTAGCTAGCTATTTAACCAGTGCACTTACACGTGTGCACTTTACAATCTGGAGGTCATAACCCTCTGTCACATGAAAAGGCAAACTCTCAGTTCAGTAGCATCTTTCATGGCCTCAGGTCAGAAGAAACTTACAGCCAGTGATTTACTCTTGAAGGGGAGACAATGCATGAAGCAGAGTATGTATCAGATGGGGAGGGCTGGTCACAACATATTAAGTATCAATGTTATACACATGTATATAATAGAAGCTGGAGACACTCAATGTTTTAGAAACTGACAATAATTTCATGACCACCACCTCATTTTTTCTTTTATTGTTCGCTTTTTACACAACTTAATTCTAAAGAGTGAGGGTGAACAGTCAGAAGCCTTTGTAAAAGCACCAATGACATAGGTAGAAAACTGAAAAACAGGACCTCCAGGGTAGTAATCTCTAGATTGCTGCCCATGCCATGCGTCAGTGAGGACAAGAATAGGATAATTTGGCAGATGAATGCTTGGCTAAGGAACTGGTACTTGAGCAGGGGTTCAGATTTATGGATCACTGGGATCTCTTCTGCAGATGGTATGACCTGTACAAAAACAAAGGGTTACACTTGGGACCAATATCCTTGTGGGCAGGTTTGCTAGAGCTGTTCAAGTGAGTTAAAATGAATTTGGCAGGGAGATGGGAACAAAATTATTAGTGCTGAGGATAAGGTAGTTGGTTTACAAACAGAAGCAATGTGTAGTTAGACTGCTAGCAAGAGGGTGATGATGGGGCAAGATTGCAGTCAACAGGATGAGTTGCAATATAAAACATGGATAAAATCGAAAAGGGTGAACACAGGACTGAAGGTGTTTCATTTGAATTCATGCACTTACCAAATAAGGTAGATGAACTTTTATCACAGTTACAGTCTGGCATGTATGATGTTGTGGGCATCACTGAATTATGGCTGAAATAAGATTACAGCTGGGAGCTTAAAGTCCAAGGATACATGTTATATTGAAAGGACAGGCAGGCAGGTAGGCTTGGGGAGGGGGGAGGTGGGAGGGTGGAGAAGGGTAGCTCTGATGGTTAAAAAAATGAATTCAAATCATTTGGAAGAGGTGACACTAGATTGGAAGGCGTAGAATTGTTGTGGGTAGATCTAAGGAACTGAAAGGGTAAAAAGACACTGATGAGACTTATATACAGACCACCAAAACAGTAGTATAGATATGGTCTACAAATTACAATGGGATATAGAAAATGCATGTCAAAAGGGCAATGTTATGATAGTCATAGAGGACTCCAATATGCAGGAAGATTGGGAAAATCAAGTTGGTGCTGCATTTCAAGAAGGGGAATTTCTAAAATGCTTACCAGATGGCTTTTTAGAGTAGCTCATGGTTGAGCCCACTAGGGGGTCAGCTATTCTGGATTGCGTGCTGGGCAACGACCCAGACTTGATTAGACAGCTTAAGGTAACTGAACTCAGGGGCAAATGATCATATGATAGAATTCACCTCACAATTTGAGAAGAAAAAATTAAAATCACATAACAATATTACAGTGGAAGAAAGGGAATTACAGAGGCATGGGAGGGAACCAGACCAAAACTGATTAGAAGAGTACACTGGCAGGGATGACAGCAGAGCAGCAATGGCTGGTATTTCTGGGAACAATTCAGAAGACGCAAGATATATAGAATCCAAAGTAGTAGTATTCCAAAAACAGAATGACACAACCGTGGCTGACAAGAGAAGTCAAAGCCAACATAAAAACTAAAGAGGGCTTATAATAGAGCAAAATTTGTGGGGTTAGAGGATTGGGAAGTCTTTAAGAACTAGCTCAAGGCACTAAAAATTCAAAGATGAAGATGGAATATAAAGGTAACCTAGCATATTAAAGAGGATGTCAAATTTTCAGTAAAACAGAGTAAAAGTGTAAAGAGGTAAGAGTAGGTATCTGACCACTGGAAAATAATGCTGGAGAGGAAGTAATGGTGGATAAGGAAATGGCGGAAGAACTGAATAAAAATTTCCATCAGTCTTCACAGTGGAGGACACTAGCAGTATGATGGAAGCTCCAGGTGTCAGAGGTCATGATGTGTGTGAAGTTTCCATTACGAGGGAGAAGGTCTTGGTAAACTGAAAGGTCTGAAGGTAGGTAAGTCACCTGGACCAGATGGTGTACACCCCAGGGTTCCGAAAGAGGTGGCTAAAGAGATTGTGGAGGCATTAGTAATGATCTTTCAATAATCCATTGATTCTGGAGGACTAAAAAATTGCAAATGTCACTCCATTCTTCAAGTAGGGAGAGGGGCAGAAGAAAGTAAATTATAGGCCAGCTAGTCTGACCTCAGTTGTCTGGAAGATAATAGAGTCGACAATTAAGGATATGGTTTCGGGATACTTAGAGGTACATAATAAAATAGGCCATAGTCAGTAAGGTTTCCTTAAAGGAAAATCTTGCCTGACAAATTTGTTGGAATTCTTTTAAGAAATAACATGAAGGATAGATAAAGAAGAACTGGTGATGTTGTGTACTTGGATTTTCAGAAGACCTTTGACAAAGTGCCACACCAGGCTGTCTATGTTAGGAGCCCATGGTATTACAGGAAAGATACTAGTATGGTTAAAGCATTGGCTGATTGGCAGGAAGCAAAGAGGGAACAAAGGGAGCCTTTTCTGGTTGATTGTCAGTGACTAGTGATCCATAGGAGTCTGTGCTGGGACTGCTTTTTTTAAAAAAAACGTTATACAATGATTTGGATGACAGAATTTATCACTTTGTGGCCAATTTGCAGACAATATGAAGATAGGTGGAAGTGCAGGTGGTTTTGAGGAAGCAGAGAGGCTACAGAAGCACTAAAGCCAGATTAGCAGATGGAACCATGCACTTCTTGGAAGAAAAAACTGGAAGCTTTTCTGAATGAAGAGAAAATTCAAAAATCGGAGGCACAAAGGGTTATGGGAGTCCTCATGCAGGACTTGCTAAAGGTTAATTTGCAGGTTGAGTCTGTGGTGAGGAAGGCAAATGCATTGTTAGCATTCATTTCAAAAGGATGAGAATATAAAAGCAAGACTAATGTTGAAGCTTTGTAAAGCACTGGTGAGGCCTTACTTGGAATATTGTGAGCAGGTTTGGCCCCCTTATCTTAGAAAGGATGTGCTGAAATTGGAGAGGGTTCAAAGGAGGTTCACAAAAACGATTACTTGTCATATGAAAAGCATCTGATGACTCTGGACCTGTATTCGATAGAATTCAGAAGAACAAGGGGCAATCTCATTGAAACCCTTTGAATGTTGAAAGGCCTCAATAGAGTGGATGTGGAGAGGAAGTTTCCTATGGTGGGGGAGTCTAAGATGAGATAACACAGCCTCAGAATACAGGGATGTCCTTTTAGAATTTGGATGAGAGTTTTAGCTAGAGAGTGGCGAATCTGTGGAATTTGTTGTCACAGGAAGCCATGGAAGTCAAAACATTGGGTAAATTTAAGACAGAGGTTGATAGATCCTTGATTATTCAGGACATTATGGGATATGGGGTGAAGGTTGGAGGTTGGGGTTGAGAGTGAAAATGGATCAGCAGACTTAATAGACAAATGGCCTAATTCTGCTCCCTTATTTTCTGGTCTTAATTTGTTAAAATATATATTTTTATTGTAATTTATAGTTATTATGTATTGCAATGTACCGCTGCCGCTAACAACAGATTTCACGACATATGCCAGTGATATCAAACCTAATTCTGATTCATGTAGTACAAGTACCACTGATCAAGACATTTTTCCCATGGGAGAGGTAACAAAATCAAGAGAGCATAAGGAAAAGATAAGAGGAAAAGGGAAATCTGAAAGGTAATTTTTTGGAACAATGGTTGATATCTAAAACTCAGCCAGAGGTGGGGCACCATTAAAAAAAAATACCACTCCCAGTTTAATTTTTCCTAACCTTTTCACCCACAACCATTTGTGAGACTGATGTTTTTTCCATTTGTTTTTGGACTGAAAGGGAAAGGAGGGAAAAATGAGGATTCATGTATGGATTATCGATAGCAAGCAAACCCACTGCACAGATAATTTATCAATATTGACCAAAATTTAATTGTTGAGGTTAAAGATCCAAACAACTCTCAATGTGAACCAGCAGTGTCAGCATCTATTTTACAGAGGTAAAACAGTTAGAAGATGGCCACAGTCTCCTTCATTACAGCATGGAACTGAATGATATCATCCAACTTCTGATCTGTGATCCTACTTCCTCCACCATGAAGAAAAAGAAAAATGAGGTTGAGTTCCTAGTGACTCTGGATGTAGCTCATCACCGAGTGTGATAAAATATCTGTTACTAAATTTGAGACAGTTACATAGACAAAGCAAGGAATGTGGGTAGATCCAAACTGGTATAGATGGGCAGCAAGGTTTGCACAGAAGTGAGGGCCAAAGGGCTTATTTCAGTTCTATATGACCAAGACTATATGGAGATTTATAACCCAGTACAAAATTTAAAGGAAATCTATGAGGCAAATTTTAAAAAAGTAGTGAGTGCCTGGAATGTGCTACCAGGAGAAGTGGTGGAAGCAGATATGATAGCAAAGTTTTGAAGGTATAAAATAGGCACATGAAGAGAAAGAGAGGGGGAAAAGATACCAAGCACGTGCAAAATAGAATTCTTAAGCTTCTATCACGTCACATAAGAATTAAAATTGACATTTTACATTTTGGTTTCATTTACCATCTTCTCATTTCAGTTAATCTGGTTTGACGAATTATTGGTATGGATTATTGAAATGTATATAGGTATGAATGCAACCTAACAAGTTTTTCATGAAGAGTAATTACTACACTGATCTATGAACTGGATATTCCAGTGATTGCTATGTATGCAATGCATGCATAAAAATTTTAGTGGTTTCATCACTTTGTTGTTCAATATTTGAATAAATGGAAAAATATGGCTTTCAATCATATATAACTAGACAAATAATCAAGTAGTTCTAACTAAATCAAATATTTCAAACCTTGGCAATTACTGCACCGTTACAAAGTGTATACCCAATTGTTTATGTAGTACACCGGATTCCCTCCAGAATCATTAGATAATGAAAATTGGTCTTTAGGGAATATTTTACCTGCAAACAAATTCTATTTAACATAATGCTGTGGTAATAACTAGACTTCTGGTTACCTCCCCTGTTGCATTATGCCATCACCATTCATCTATATCAATATTAATACCCTGAAAACAAGAACTGGTGATATACACACCTGGAGTCAGTACCCCAGTGCATTGCATAAATTTTAGCAAGGTGTCCTCGTAGTGTTCGTCTAGTTCGCATCTGAATTCGGCCCACGGGATCAATATTAGCTGTGATCTACAAAGAAGCCAAAAAAAGACCATTAATCAATCTTTATCAATTATCTCCGGTTAATTTTTGCCAGCCATGACAATAGTCAATCTAAGAACCTGCAGTTGCTAATATCCTCAGCAGCTAAATAACATGCTTGTATTTTTATGAAATTCACAGAGAAAGGTTTGAGAATAAAATGCCGCACTGCTCCATACACAAGTTATCCTTCCTCATAGAGAAGGAATTAAGAATAGGCTCGAATGGACCATACTGTTTTCCTTAACCAACATAACTCTTCATTCTGTGCATAAGTCTTCAAAGTAACATTTAAGACTGTACTGCTAATTTAATTAACTGAGGACTGGAATGGAAGATTCTTCCTAATAAAATTCCATAATCTTAAAGTTAAAAATATCAAGACTTAACGTGTACTGAACGTTTCCCATTAATACATGAGATTGAGAGTAGGAAACACAGTTAAACCTAAATGTTTGAACCTTAAAGCCCCAATGAGGGCATGAACTTTAGGCAATAATTCTGAAATGAACAGGTGATTCATGTCGAAGTTGACAATTCATGATCTAAATCATGACTGATTTTACCTTTTCAACAAGTTAATTTCAGTAGATTAGTGAACTTGACAGAGTATGTGGGCTATTTCCTGCCTTTTGCAGAACCTGGGCCTCTGTACCTCCCTCTGCAATTGGATCCTCGACTTCCTAACTGGAAGACCACAGTCTGTGCAGATTGGTGATAACATATCCTCCTCGCTGATGTTCAACACTGGCACACCTTAGGGGTTTGTGCTTAGCCCACTGCTCTACTCTCTGTATACACAGGACTGCGTGGCTAAGCATACCTCAAATACCATCTACAAATTTGCTTACAAATACAACTATTGTTGGTAGAATCTCAGGTGCTGACGAGAGAGCGTACAGGAGTGAAATATGCCAACTAGTGGAATGGTGCCGCAGCAACAACCTGGCACTCAACGCCAGTAAGACAAAAGAGCTGATTGTGGACTTCAGGAAGGGTAAGACGAAGGAACACAAACCAATCCCCAGAGGGTTGAGAAGTGGACAGTGAGCAGTTTCAAGATCTCTAAGGATCTAACCTGGTCCTAACATACCGATGTAATCATAAAGAAGGCAAGACAGCCTTCTAAGGAGTTTGAAGAAATTTGGCACATCAACAAATACACTCAAAAACTTCTAGTTCTACTGTGGAGAGCATTCTGACAGGCTGCATCACTGTCTGGTATGGAGGGGCTACTGCACAGGACCAAAAAAGGCTGCAGGTGGTTGTAAATCTAGTCAGCTCCATCTTGGGCACTAACCTACAAAGTACCCAGGACATCTTTAGGGAGTGGTGTCTTGGAAAAATAGCGTCCATTCCAGCACCCAGGGCATGCCCTTTCCTCACTGTTACCATCAGGCAGAAGGTAAGGAAGCCTGAAGGCACATATTTAGTGATTAAGGAACAGCTTCTTCCCCTCTGCCATCTGATTCCCAAATGGACATTGAAGCTTTGGACACTACCTCACATTTTTTAATATACAGTATTTTGGTTTTTGTACATTTTTAAAAAATCTATTCAATATATGTAATTGATTTACTTGCTTATTTATTATGTTTTATTTTATTTATTTTTTTTCTCTCTCTGCTAGATAATGTATTGCATCAAACTGTTGCTGCTAAGTTAACAAATTTCACATGACATGCCAGTGATAATAAACCTGATTCTGATTCTGAAACTGTGTGGCATTTTAAAAGCATCAAAAGCTTTCCATTCCTTGCTGAATGTATAAATAAACATTTGTTATGCAGCTTCTGAGATAGATTAATTATATTATGCATGCTGGTTAACAGCACAAGGACCCAGGACAAGTCTGTCACACAGCCAGATGAAAATCCCTTTAATTGAAGCCAAAGGGATTTTTTTTTTAAACCCCACATACATCTGTTACATTTCAAAATGCATTAAGATGAAAGTTAAATCCAACCAAGGAGGAAATGGAAAGAAATCAAGTCTACTGATATGATACTGAAACAAGTAACCATTATCAACCATTGTAGGAATGTAAACACATCCAAAAAATGAAGGGGTGCACCTTTCCAAAACGTAGGCTTTAAAACTATTATCATAAATCATCTGGATAACTTTGTAGTACAAACCTCAGAACTCCATGTTAATAGTGGTAGTGGGCTAAATGGCAATGACACGTTTCAACTGGCAATAAAACGGCACCATTTCCCCCTCTATAAAATGCTAATTCTATAGAGGTCCTGCGTAGGGAGTTCAGGGAGTTAGGTGCGAAGCTGAAGAGCAGGACCTCCAGGGTAACAATCTCAGGATTGCTACCGGTGCCACGTGCAAGTGAGGCAAGGAACAGAAAAATTATACAGATTAATACGTGCAGGAGGGAGGGCTTCAGGTTTTTAGATAATTGGGCTTTGTTCCAGGGAAGGTGGGATCTGTTCCGAAGGGACGGTTTACACCTGAACTGCAGCGGTACTAACATTCTTGCAGGGAAGTTTGCTAGTGCTTCCTGGGGGGGTGGGTTTAATCTAAATTTGCAGGGGGCGGGGATCCAGAATGAGACAGAGGATAGCGAGATGAAGAATAAAGGACAGGTGGGGACTACACGGTTCTGGAATATTAAGTGTGTAGTAGAGAAAGGAGAGGCGGAACAAGTGATGGGGAGGACACATGTACAGAGGGATGGTCTGACGGAACATGGAGTTAAATGTGCAGAAAGAATAGGCAAATTTAGAAAGGACAACAAAATTCTAGGGGCGTACAGCCCGATGGGGAGTTCGGGGAGCTGGGTTAAGCACAATAGGCAGAGATTCAAACATAGAGAGGAGAAATGGGCTAAAGATTCTATATCTGAATGCACAAAGTGTCAGAAATAAGGCGGATGAGCTTGAAGCTCAGGTGCGAATGGGTAACTATGATGTTGTTGGGATAACGGAGACATGGCTGCAATGGGATCAGACCTGGGAAATGAATGTACAAGGGTATACGTGCTATCGTAGGGACAGAAATGTGGGCAGAGGGGATGGGGTGGCCCTGTTGGTGAGGAATGAGATTCAGTCCTTTGCAAGGGGGGACATAGGATCAGGAGAAGTGGAGTCTGTATGGATAGAATTGAGGAACAGTAAGGGCAAAAGGACCCTAACGGGTGTTGTCTATAGGCCACCAAACAGTAACATGGATATTGGGTGCAAGTTGAATAGGGAGTTAACACTGGCATGTGACAAAGGTAATATCGCAGTAGTTATGGGGGATTTCAACATGCAGGTGAACTGGGAGAATCAGGTTGGTGCTGGACCCCAGGATAGGGAGTTTGTAGAGTGCCTACGGGATGCATTCTAGGAACAGCTTGCACGAGAGCCGACCAGGAACAAAGCTATTCTGGATTTAGTCTTGTGTAATGAACAGGATTTGATAAGCGATCTTGAAGTAAAGGAGCCATTAGGGGGTAGTGATCATAATATGATAAGTTTTTATCTGCAATTTGAGAAGGATAAGGGCAGCTTGGAGGTGTCAGTGTTGCAGTTGAACAGGGGAGACTATGAAGCCATGAGGGAGGAGCTGGCCAAAGTTAAATGGACGGATATGCTAGCAGAAAAGACAGTGGAACAGCAATGGCAGGTATTCTTGGGAATAATGCACAAGGTGCGAAATCAGTTCATTCCCCCGGAGAAGGAAGGATTCAAAGGGGTGAAGGGGCCACAGTGGATGACAAAGGAAGTCAGAGGTTGCACAGCATTAAAAAAAAGGAAGTATGACAGAGCTAAGGTGAATGGGAAGACAGATGATTAGGAAATTTTTAAGGAACAACAGAACCTAACTAAAAAGGCAATACAGGCAGAAAAAATGAGGTACGAACGCAAGCTAGCCAGGAATATAAAGGAGGATAGCAAAACATTTTTTTTTTGTTGGTATGTGAAGAGAAAGAAGAGAGTTAAGAACAATGTTGGGCCCTTGAAGAATGAATTGGGTGAAATTGTTATGGGAAACAGAGAAATGGCAGAAGAATTTAATATGTACTTTAGATCTGGCTTCACTAAGGAAGACACAAGCAATCTCCCAGATGTATGGATGGACCAAGGACATTGGGTAACAGAGGAAATGAAACAGATTGACATTAGGAAGGAAATGGTGATGAGTAGACTGATGGGACTGAAGGCTGACAAATCCCCAGGTCCAGATGGTCTGCATCCTTGGGTACTAAAGAAGGTGGCCCTGGAAAGTGCGGATGCATTGGTAATCAGTTTCCAATGTTCCTTAGATTCAGGATCAGTTCCTGAGGATTGGAGAATGGCTAAGGTTATCCCACTTTTTAAGAAAGGAGGGAGGGAGAAAACAGAGAACTATTTGTCCTGTCAGCCTAACATCAGTAGTGGGGAAGATGCTAGAATCCATTATTAAAGATGAAATAGTGGCATATCTAGATAGCAGTGATAGGATTGGGCTGAGCCAGCCTGGATTTACCAAGGGTAAATCATGCTTGACTAATCTATTGGAGTTTTTCGAGGATGTAACCAGGAAGTTAAACAAGGGAGATCCAGTGGATATAGTGTACCTTGATTTTCAGAAGGCATTTGATAAGGTCCCACATAGGAGATTGGTGGGTAAAATCAAAGCTCATGGCACTGGGAGGGAAGACAATGACATGGATAGAAAACCGGTTGGCAGACAGAAAGCAAAGGGCAGCAGTGAATGGGTGTTTCTCGGAATGGCAGGTGGTGACTAGTGGGGTGCCACAGGGCTCGGTATTGGGACCACAACTGTTTACGATTTACGTCAACGATTTAGATGAAGGCATTGAGAATAACATCAGCAAGTTTGCTGATGATACTAAGCTGGGTGGCAGTGTGACATGTGATGAGGATGTTAGGAGAATTCAGGGTGACTTGGATAGGCTGGATGAGTAGGCAGATACTTGGCAGATGACGTTTAATGTGAATAAGTGTGAGGTTATTCAATTTGGGAGTAAGAACAGGAAGGCAGATTATTATCTGAACGGTGTAAAGTTAGGTAAGGGAGAAATACAAAGATCTAGGAGTCCTTGTTCATCAGTCACTGAAGGTGAATGAGCAAGTGCAGCAGGCAGTGAAGAAGGCTAATGGAATGTTGGCCTTTATTACAAAAGGAATTGAGTACAAGAGCAAGGAAATCCTTTTGCATCTGTACAGGGCCCTGGTGACACCACACCTGGAGTATTGTGTACAGTTTTGGTCTCCAGGGTTAAGGAAGGACATCCTGGTTGTAGAGTAAGTGCAGCATAGATTCACAAGGTTAATTCCTGGGATGTCAGGACTGTCTTATGCAGAGAGGTTAGAGAGACTGGGCTTGTACACACTGGAATTAAGGAGATTGAGAGGGGATCTGATTGCAACATACAAGATTATTAAGGGATTGGACAAGATGGAGGCAGGAAATATGTTCCAGATGCTGGGAGAGTCCAGTACCAGAGGGCATGGTTTGAGAATAAGGGGTAGGTCATTTAGGACAGAGTTAAGGAAAAACTTCTCCCAGAGAGTTGTGGGGGTCTGGAATGCACTGCCTCAGAAGGCATTGGAGGCCGATTCTCTGGATGCTTTCAAGAAGGAGCTAGATAGGTATCTTATGGATAGGGGAATCAAGGGATACGGGGACAAGGCAGGAACCGGGTATTGATAGTAGATGATCAGCCATGATCTCAAAATGGCAGTGCAGGCACGAAGGACCGAATGGTCTACTTCTGCACCTATTGTCTATTGTCAATTCTTTTGAATTCTATTTACTTTGATTGCTGTTTTTAACCACACATTCTATTTTTTCCCCCTAAAGCCTCCCAATACCTTAGCTAACAGCTTGATTAAGGTCTAATATGCTACAGAATTTCCTTAATGACCGAATTCAATTCTAAACTAGATTCCTCTTCTTACATCTATTAGTTCAGATTATAAATGCCATATGTTCATGACAACTTTCAATTTTTATTATGTCAATTCCATTCCATGATGCCATTTCTAATTGGTGGCCAAACTCTAAATAGGGTGTTTTGAATTACAAATGGTAAAACCTTCTCAATTTATTTCTCACTTATGCTTATTTCACTTATCACTTGAATGCTTAGGTACAAAAAGAAATACTGTGGAAACAATTAAGTTTCTGCAATCACATTACCTGAGCCAAAGTGGCATCCGCACATGCTTTTCTGGCATCCTGAAAAATAACAAGAAATTAAGTAAAAATATATTCCAATAAAGATTCACCAATAGCTATATCAATTGGTTGTCCTGTATTAAATGATGGCTTACACCTACTCCTGCTTATGTTCTTATGTCTTATGGGTTAAGGTTTGACCACGAAAGTCCCAGAGGTTCAATGCTAGAGTTAGATACAATTTTATGGCTTTCTAATCGCAGTATTCCAATTCATGACCTTTCAGTGCCATAAACTGTAAATAAGTATTTTGGAGCGTGGTGATGTAAAGTGTAAGCTATCTTCAAAAATGTCATAGGTAGAGCTACAAATCTACCATTCCCATCAATTTAGAATGGATAGCACAAATCCAACTCAGCCATGGATGGTCCCAAACCCAGCCATGAAAGGAGGAGCACTGAGCTTGGGGCTAGCAACTCCACTCTGTAAAAGCCCTGAATTACAGAAACGCAAACAGAAGTACCAAAGACCTTATCCCCAAGAGTGGAAGGATATACCAGGAACCTGGGAAAACTTGAAGGACTTGCCCAGGACAGAGGACTCTGGTGAGCTGTTGGTGGCCTATGTAAAAGTAGGGATGATGGGCTTAAGAAGCAGCTGCACAATTTTTTTTAATTTTTGTACTCTAAACAGCTGGAAGCGAGTTGAAATGATGGTGCAATTTATCTAATCTCCAATTGGACACACTGCACCAATCAATTCTGATAATTCTAGCATCAAATGGTTGACAAATTTCCTGAATAATAACAGGATGAAAATCCTGCACTTGACAATGCATGGTAAACATCAGTCCAACTGCTCTCAATAGTGTAGATCCATGGAATTCAGCACCAGTTGCCATAATGTGAGTCAAAAGGCTAGGCCATTTAGATTTTGAAAATTAATTCTTGAATCTGGAGTTTTTAATCTTGGGACACTGGGCAGAACAGGCTTTTCCAGCAGCAGTGCTCAGAAACCCACCAATTTAACCCTAGCCTAATCACCAATTAACCTATGATGATGAAATGCTTTGAGATTGGTCATGACTAGACCGAACACCTGCCTCAGCAAGGACCTGGACCCACTGCGATTTGCCTACCACAATAGGTCAATGGCAGATGCAATCTCAATGGCTCTTCACACACTTTAAACCACCTGGACAACACTAACACCCATGTCATGATGCTGTTCATCGACTATAGCTCAGCATTTAATACCATCATTCCCACGATCCTTAAGTTGTAGAACCTGCGCCTCTAATCAGACCTGACTTCCTAACTGGAAGGCCACAATCTGTACGGATTGGTGATAACATATCCTCCTCACTGATGATCAACACTGGTGCACCTGGGGGGTGTGTGCTTAGCCCACTGCTCTACTCTCTAAATGCCCATGACAGTGGGCATTATACTATCAAATACTATCTACACATTTGTTGATACAACCATTGTCAGTAGAATCTCAGATGGTGACGAGAGGGCGTATAGGAGTGAGATATGCCAACTAGTGGAGTGGTATCGCAGCAACAACCTGGCACTCAACATCAGCACAACGAAAGAGCTGATTGTGGACTTCAGGAATGGTAAGACGAAGGAACACATATCAATCCTCAGAGGGATCAGAAGTGGAGAGTGAGCAGTTTCAAGTTCCTGGGTGTCAAGACCTCCGAGGATCTAACTTGGTCCCAACATATTGATGCAGTTATAAAGAAGGCAAGATAGTGGCTATACTTCATTAGGAGTCTGAAGAGATTTGGTATGTCAACAAATACACAAAAACTTCTATAGGGTAGACAAAGGACATGTAGTAGACGTGGTGTACTTAGATTTTCAGAAGGCTTTTGACAAGGTGCCGCACATGAGGCTGCTTACCAAGATAAGAGCCTATGGAATTATAGAAAAGTTAGTAGCGTGGTTGGAGCATTGGCTGGTCCGCAGAAAACAGAGTGGGAATAAAAGGATCCTATTCTGGCTGGCAGCCAGTTACCAGTGGAGTTCCACAGGGGTCAGTGTTGGGACTGCTGCTTTTTACAATGCATGTCAATGATTTGGATTACAGTATTAATAGATTTGTGGCTAAATTTGCCAATGACACTCAGATAGTTGGAGGAGCAGGTAGTGCTGAGGAAACAAGAGAGCCTGCAGAGAGACTTAGATAGTTTAGAGGAATGGCAAAGAAGTGGCAAATGAAATACAATGTTTGAAAGTGTATGGTCATGCACTTTGGGGGAAGAAATAAATGGGCAGACTATTATTTAGATAGGGAGAGGATTCAAAATGCAGAGATGCAAAGGGACTTGGGAGTCCTTGTGCAAGATACCCTAAAGGTTAACCTGCAGGTTGAGTTGGTTGTGAAGAAGGTGAATGCAATGTTGGCATTCATTTCTAGAGGTACAGAATACAAGAGCAGAATGTGATGTTGAGGCTCTATAAGGCAGAAGTGAGACTACACTTGGAGTATTGTGTGCAGTTTTGGTCTCCTTATTTTAGAAAGGATATACTGACATTGGAAAGGGTTACGGTATGAGTAACCCTTTCAACCCTTGGGCTGTATTCCCTGGAGTTCAAGAGAATGAGGGGGAATCTCACAGAAACATTCCAAATGTTGAAAGACTTGAACAGATTAGATATAGGAAAGTTATTTCCCATGGTAGGGGATTCTAGGACAAGAGGGCATGCTTCAGGATTGAAGGATATCCATTTAGAACAGAGATCTGGAGAAATTACTTTAAACAGAGGGTGGTAAATATGTGGAATTTGTTGCCACAAGTGGCCAGGGAGGCCAAGTCATTGGGTGTATTTAAGGCACAGATAGGTTCTTGATTAGCTAGGGCATCAAAGGGTATGGGGTGAAAGCAGGGGAGTGGGGATGACTGGAAAAATTGGATCAGCCCATGATGAATGGTGGAACAGAATGGCCTACTTCTGCTCCTATATCTTATGGTCTTATGTACAATGGAGAGCATTCTGACAGGCTACATCACTGTCTAGTATGGGGAGGGGGCACCACTTGTACAGGACCGAAAGAAGCTGCAGCGGGTTGTAAATTTAGTCAGCTCCATCTTAAGGTACTAGCCTATAAAGTACCCAGGGCATCTTCAAGGAGTGGTGTCTCTGAAAGGCAGCGCCCACTATTAAGGTCCTCCAGCACCCAGGGCATGCCCTTTTCTGTTACCATCAGGTAGGAGGTAACAGATCCCTGAAGGCGCACACACGGTGATTCAGGGACAGCATTTTTCCCTCTGCCATGCAATTAGCATATGGGCATTGAACCCTTGGACACTACCTCGTTTTTAAAAAATATTATTTCTGGTTTTTGCACTATTTTTAATCTATTCAATATAGATATACTGTAATTGACTTATTTATTCATTATTATTTTATTTTGTTTCTTCTACATTATGTATTACATTGACCTGCTGCTGCTAAGTTAACAAATTTCACGACACATGCTAGTGATAATAAACCCGATTCTGATTCTAATGGTATATATTTGGACTATGGGTGGAAACTGGAGTACCCATGTGAAGGAATCAACTTGCTTAGAGAGGATGCTGGAATTGAACTCCAATGACCCAAGCTGAAATAGTTAACTTTAACACTACCGTGACGTCCCTAGGGATGGTAGCCGTGGATGAAGAGCAAAACAAGGACACGATCCAAGCTGATCTGGTGATTAAAATGACGAATGGTGAGGCCATGTGAGATAGAGCGATCTAGGGCTCAACTGTGAATGTGTGTCAAGACAGCTTAGATAAACATAAGCAGTAACCACACCTGTTCTATTACACTGCTTACAAGCAGCTCTAGCTGTAAGGGAGCAACCTGTTTTGATACTTTTGCCGACCCAAACCCTTTTATCCCTTCATTAACAGCCTCCAATTGTCCCATGAGAAAATAAAAAGCATACTTGTACATTTTAACTACTCCCTTAAAGTTTAAGTGCTCACAAAATATTAAGGAATATCATAGTGGATAGGAGCACTGCACATCAGTGAAGTCAGGGAGTTCATAAATGGAAGCTGTCATTTGTCTGGCTGCACTGATGCCTCCTAATGAAGGACTGGGTGAATCCCATTTTCCACACCTTGGAGATCAAGGCTCTTGAAGGGATCTGAACTGCTTGTCAGAAGTTTTCTTTTTAATTCAATCTCAGGATACAAGAGGCATTAGCACATTCAACATTTGTTGCCCTTGACCCAAGTGTCCTACTAAGCCATTGCAAAAAGCAACTGAAGCAATGGGTCACATTCCAGTCAGAATGAGCAATGACGCAGTTCTCTATTTTATGACAATCTAGTTACTGAAGTTGTTTTTTTCTGTAGAAAAAAGATCTTATAATTGATGTGTAATAAAAATGACAAGTTCAGGCTGTCTAGTAAATTACCTACTCTGCACTATCATACACACAACACTAAGTGATCAGGGCAGAGGGGGAAAATAGCTCTGATCAGCCACAAGAAATACTCCCCACTGGCTCTTCATAATTCAACATCACAAGCTGGCCAGAAGCATCTCTTCTGCCTCACCAAATCATCAATGCTAACCACATACTACTCAGAATTTGACTATGTGCAGTTGTACAGACAAACCCCATATAGTCTAAAGCACTCACACATCTACTCACTCCCGTTCAAGTTAAATTGTGACATTGTTGTAATAGTTCACATGGCAGTGATGTAATACTCACTCGGATCTGATTCTTCAGTTGCTCAGCCTCCTGACGTAATTGCTCCAGCTCACTCATTTTCCTGGACTACGCTTGCCTCCACTGCAACACTCCAATATCTTGAAAACAAACAAAAAGAGGTCATCTCTTGAAGGTGATCACTGATTGGGTAAAATAGACATCTAAACAATTTCATATAATCTGGTTTATTCACTGAGTGAATGGCATTTTTCTCATTTTTCCTTTTACAAAGGTAAAGATGAAGGAATTGAACTATAAACATGAAGCGACAAATGTTTAGTAAATTACATTTTAGTCATTCTGAGCAGTAAACTCTGATCAAACTTTCAAAATGTGCTGACAACTTTATTCCATACTTTGCAGACTTAAAAGGTATTCACTGAAACCGCACCAAGTATATTGAACAATTTTATAGATAGGATAATGGACCACATAACTTCTCTCCATATTTTATAAAATCACTTTATTTTAAACGTGCAGCAGCCAAGACAAGAAGAATGAAATCCCCAACCACCATCATATCAGGACTCCTGCCAACCCCCCTCAAAAATCAAGTTACATACTCACTATTTTCCTGAGGTTCTAAATGCCAGCTTGGCCTACTGCTTCATCATTTTCGGTCTAGGCTATTCAATACCTGCGAATTGCAGAGTCTTTGCAATAGTATCATTCACTCAAGGTTAAGGGTTGTTGATTTCACTGCTTAGCCAAATCGGTTTAACAAAAACCTGTTAATTATACAAACTCCTGGCAATCCATGACCCAAATCCAGATACTGCCAGAAGACAGTTTCTATTTATGCTATTATCTTTATGTTAAGCCAACTGAAATACAGCAGATACATCAAAGAGAAGGCTCTACTGTGGAAGCAATAGAACTAAATGCTTTGTGCTAAGAAACTAGCAAAAATTGTGCAAAAAATCTAATCAATGTAGAATTACAGAAAGCCTGTTTGGCAAGCACGAGAAAGAAATCTACCATGAAACAATCTGCCGGAGGAACTCAGCAGTTCAAACATCTAAATGACAAAGGGAATTTTCAGTACTGATACAGGGATTCAACTCGAAATGTTGACAGTTCCTTTCCTACTGCTGGACATGTTGCATTCCTCCTGCAGACTGTTTATTACTCTAGATTCCAGCATCTGCACTTGCTTGTTTCTCATATCAATAATAGAGACATTGACTCAGATTTGATGTACAAAATAGAATGGACATTTCCATCTGAAAATGGACTTTTGCTCGAAGGCACCTATATTTCACACTCCTGAACAATCTTAACAATCAAACTGAAGTAACTTTGACCAACTAATTTTCTAAACTTGCGTCAGCTTTCCCTACAGGTAAAATAATTGTTATGCAAATATATGCTTCTATCAATTAAATTTACAACAGCATGGTTAACTAAACTGTCACTGTGCTACTCACCCAGATGCCAGCTTTATTTTGAAGTAAACTGCAACTGAGGAGCACTTCGCCTTACCCACAAACTGGCTCCCAACGTGCACATTCATTGGACTAGTCCAAACTGAGCTTGTGGTTAGGACAATGACACCAAATCCTTTAATCTTTTTATGAAAAAACATGCCTGGGTTAAAGCTATCAGAACAAGATCTAATCCATAGGGCTGTCAGTACCATTTACTGTTCATTGGAGTAAATGACCTCTCATTGTAATCACACCAATTTACTCAGATGCAATATTGCTTTAATTTCCTCAGTGATATATCACCACTGCTCTAATATAGATCGGGTGATGGGGCAGTAACACCAAGGCCACAAAGTTAAAGTAAATTTTCCAAAGTATTTGCATGCTACCATAAACCAGCTTGAAGTTAATTTTCTTTCAGGTACAGAAAAAAAGGAAATACAATGGAATTTACAAAAAAATTATGCATAAGCAATGACTGACAAACAACCAAAATGCAAATAAGATTAACACCTGAGTTGTATCAAGTCCCTGAAAGTCAGTATGTGGGTCACAGATTCAGGTCAGAGTTGAGGTGAATGAAGCTATCCACACTGGTTCAGGAGCCTGATTGCTGTAAAGTAAAAACCGTTCCTGAACCTGGTGGTATGGGCCTCCTGTCCAATCGTAGTGAGGAGACAGCTTAGCCTGAATGGCAGGGATCTTTGATGATGGATGCTACTTTCTTGTGGCAGCTCTCCATGTAGATGTACTCAATGGTGGGGAGTGCTATGCCTGCGCTAAACTGGGCTGTATCTACAAAATTCTGTAGTCTTTTCCATTCCTGAACATTGATGCTTCCATACCAGGCCAGGGTGCAACCAGTTAGGATGTGCTCCTTGAAGCATCTACAGAAGAGTTTGATGAAGTTTTTGGTGACATGCAACTCTCAGCAAACTTCTAAGAAAGTAGAGTGCTGCCATGCCTTCTTTGTAATGCCAGTTACATGCTAGTACCATAACAGATCCTCTGTTCTGTTAACACCAAGGAATTTAAAGTTATTGACCCTCTCAACCCTGATGAGGACTGGCTCATGGACCTCCAGCTTCTTGCATGCAAACTTTCCAGCATTTCAACAACCATTTTACTGATCAGTTTTTAATCTGAATTTCCTTCGAGATAAAATGGACTTACTTTTCTTAACCATTGTGGAATTCCAAGCATTTAGAACCAATGATCTTTCCAAAAGCAGTCACTTTACTCATCTATCCCAATCTGCACAAAAGATCCTACAAGGTGCAAGACAATGACCAATTCATGACCATGTTCTGTCAGTTAGAAAACAAGGGCCTACTGCAATCATTCTGAGCTGCTAACATTGCATTTCCCCAAGTGGACAGCTGATTTACTAAGATATGTATTGACACATGCTGAGGGACTGAAAACAAGAAATGCACAGACAAGAACAATTTAAAGCTCTGTTCTTTTACAACAGGCAACAAACTAGCCAATTTTCTATTGATAGAACAGAAAGATCACATTGTGTAAACAATCTATCATTCTTTCCAGTTCTATACTACATAAATGTTTTCAAGAGATGCAATGTTTTCAGTTTTCTTTTATTACGGTAATCTTGGACAAGTCATTATCAGCTATGTTTAAAATAACAGCAGGATCTTTGTGCTACCCATCAGTGAAGCACAGTATGCCACCATCAATAATTTAAAAATAATTTGGATTGAATCACATTGGTTAAGTGCAAACTAGCAGATAAGAGTTGGGAGCTGCTACAGACATTGCAAACTGAGATGTTACTGTGAGTAAGAGGGAAGAGACAGTAAACAACTCAGTGATACAAACATTGAATTTTCCTACTTCAGGTAACCACACGCCCTGTGCTCTCTTTCCCACTTTTCTGCTTTCCCACTCTGTCACGCAGTTTCATTTCCCCTCGCCAGGTCAGTTCCATCTTTCTATCCCCCACATTAATAACCTTCTCCTGGCCCTCTGCTCAATTGGTTCTATTTATCACCTTCCTTCCTTATCAGATTGAACACCTGTATCTGCTTGTTTCTTCTTTTCAACTTTCACCCTTCTTGTCTACTTCTGCTCCCAAACCCCCCAGACTTTTTCCTCTTTCCTTACTTACCACTACCCTCTGACTTCTGACCATTCTTTCCCACCTGGGTCTATTCCCTCTTCATCTAGATCCAGCTATCACTTGCCTCACCCCTCCCTCACTTATTTATACTCCACACTAGGGGCTCCTAACTTTTTTTTAATGCCACCGATCCCTACCATTAACCGAGGGGTCCAAAAGAACCCAGGTTGGGAACCCCTGATTTACACTCTCAGTGCTGTAATGCTTCTTGCAGAGCGAAGGGCATGACAAGAAGTCATGGTCATCCACTGCAACCAAGGAAGATCCCTGGTCATCATCACGCCACTGGCTATGGGAACTTGCTACTGTTTGCTACATAAGAAGGATGATTTCAAAAATACAGTGGCTGCAGAGTATTTTGTGACTTCAAGGAAAAAGTGAAGATGCTGGAAATATGAGAAGAGAAAAATGCTGAAAATTTAGCTGAGAAACAGGTCCTCTGGCCCACCATGCCTCAAGTGACCTTTCATGCACCACTCCTTAACTGTATTTTCCCCTCTATAGCTTAGTGATTCATGTGCTCATTCAGAAGTGTCTTGTATGTTATTCAAGATTCTGCCTCCACCTTGTTATAAACTGTGTTCCAGAATGGAACCACACTCTGGAGAGAAAAAAATACTCAAGATTTCATCTAAACCTCATTGCTCACCACAATCCCATGCCTTCTGGTCTTATAACACCTCTGCCATAGGGAAAATACTGAATTTTGTACATTTCTTTCTCCAGAGGTGCTGAGTTAACTAATATTTGTACTTTTATTTTTATGCTATATAAGCACATTATAACTTGTATTTGTACTTTTATTTTTATGCTATATAAGCACATTTCAAACCAGAGGTCTGGGCACAAGTTCACTTCTCAACATGAATTTAAATTCAAGTTACATACATTGGAGTAAATAGCTCATCTCAATAACACGCCTATAGTGAAAATCTGCCTAGTTTGCATTACAGACCAAGATGTCTAATTAAACCCTGTGATCACTTCAATTGCCTTACAATTCATGGGAAAATTAGGACTAGCAGTAATTTCCAGTGATGTCCAACTTTCATGCATATATAAAAACAATGCAATCACACTGAATTTGTCTCACTTATATCGAAGAACAATCCAGTATTTGTAAGAACTTTTAGGGTCAATACCTCACATAGAGTTAAGCTAATTAAAGTACTTCAAACTGTGTACTTGGCATCTGATTTACAAAAGGCACACAGTTCTAATCATATTGTGTGGGGAAATAAAACAAGACGCCCTAATTCTCAAATTATGCCATGGGATATTGTGTACTTTGGAGCAGCAGACTGAAGATTACAAGTGTCAAGGAACTTGGGAATAGCTACAAATCAAGGTCTCCGTAACCTTATACACCGATGCCAATGAACGAGCAGACACTGTAGAAGGTAGCAACTATCTCTGCTTTGAGATATTTCAGGAAATTCAAGATTCAAAATTAATGTCATTTCCAGTACAGAAGTGTAAAGGAGAACAAAATGACAGTTATTCCAGATCCAAAGCAGCACAAAGAACACTAATAATAACAGTAATAAAAACAATAAGTATAAATATATCAGATAGCTTTTATACAGATTGATTGTATGTCCATAAAGTGATAAGTGTCTTATTGCAACAACTTTCATTGCTCTCTTTGAACTTTACAGAACCTGCAGAAAAGGTGTATATATATATACACACATACATACACACACACACACACACACACTCAAGAATATGTTAAAGCTTTAAGTATAATGACTTAAGCTAAGAAAATTTTGAATAAGTAAAATATAGATCAAGGTTTTATAACATGCAAACAGGCCCTTCAGCCAATTCATCCATGAAGTCTATGTGAGGTAGTCCCATCTGCTTATGTTGGGTTGATATCCCTGAACCTTTTCTAACCATGCATTGTTATTGGACCTGCCTCTACAGCTCAGCACATATACCTATTAACCTGCGTGAAAAAGTTGCCTCTCTAGTCCTCTTTGAATCTTTCCCCTCTCACTTAAAATCTATATTCTCCAGTTAAGACATTGAACCTACACTATGCCCTTCACAACTTTACAAATACAAGGTCACTCCACAGCATATACAGTCAGCCTACCAGTTACTCCTTTTAACACAACCATACCCCCTCCCGACACACCCTAGTTTCAGCAATATAACTATAACCACATGCTAAACTTTGACTCGGAGATTAAGAACGAGCACAATGGGATTAAAAACATCAGCTTGCATTAATCCAGTTTATGCTTTTTAAAAAAAATTCATATTGGCATTGGTTTATTACTGACACATGTACCGAGATACAATGAAAAGCTTGTCTTGCATACTGTTCATACAGATTGGATCGTTACACAGTGCATTGAGCTGGAATAAGGTAAAACAATAACAATTCAGAATAAAGTGTAAAAGCTACAAGAGGAAGTGAAGTGCAGGTCAATGATATGGTGCAAGATCATAACGAGTTTGAATCCGTCTTAATGTATAAGAGGAAAGAAGCTGTCCTTGAGCCTGGTGGTACGTGATTTCAGACTTTTGTATCTTCTGCTCAATGGAAGAAGGGAGATGAGAGGATGTCTGGAATTGGCAGTGAGAAGTATAGACATAGTTCATTGGAGGCAGTTCATATGTAAAAGGCAGCTGGACAGCTACAAGGCTAGGAAGGGTTAAGAGAAGAGGTTCCCAACCTTTTTATGCCTTGGACCCATACTATTAACTGAGGGGTCTGAAGACCTCAGATTGGGAACCCTGATCTAGAGTGATGTGACAAGCACATGCAAGTAGGGCTAGTTTAGATGGGCACCTTGATTCAACTGAAGGGTGCTAGTGCTGTAGCAGCTAGCATAACACTTTACAATGCCAGCTATCGGGGTCCAATTCTGTCCACTGTCTATAAGAAGTTCTGCCTGTGAACATGTTGCTTGTGTGAGATGCTCCAGTTTCCTTCCACATTTCAAAAATGTATGAGTTAAGGTTGGTTGTAGATATGCCACGTTGGCATCGTAAACATTGTGACATTTGCCAGCTAGCTCCAGCACATCCTCAGACTGTGTTAGTTGCTGGCACAAATGACATATTTTGCTGTATGTCTCAATGTATATGTGACAAATAAAGCTAATCTTAGCTGTTTCTGTGTGGTGCAGCTCTATGACTCTAAATCTTTAGTGGATTTGCTCAACAGTGACCCTTGCTTAAATGTTTGCTTTAAAACCAAGATCACAAAACTTGATGGGCCAAATGACCTGATTCTGCTCCTGTATCTTATGGTCTAAAACAGGGGTGGGCAAACTTTTTGACTTGTGGGCCACAAAGGGTTCTTAAATTTGACAGGGGGGCCGGACCAGGAGCAGATGGACGGAGTGTTTTGGTAATACACCTCATAAGAGAAAATAAAATATCATGGGATATGTAGAAAACATGTGCTTTAATTTCAATTGAAAATGAACAAATGCATTACAACAAAATATCTGTCTTTGAAGTCCCATGGTATTTAGCTATTTATTGAAATGACTTTTAAAACACTGAAAATTAAATGAATAAAATACAGCTTTTTTTAATAGTAACAGTTATTATTTTAAAGCACTGAAAATTCTGTTATCCTTCAAGATATTATCATCATCACTCTCCTCCTGACTGTCTTTATTTCAAAAACGGTAGGAGATGCAGGTCTACTTGTCCTGCTCCTTCTTATTCAATTGTCCCCTGTGCCAAAACTCAACGACCAGCACAAGGACAGAACAGTGACAGCGCACCAGTATGCGGAGCGCATTATTTGATCTGGAGCGCATTTTTTATTTTGAGAACGTACGTGCACCTGCGCACTACTCATGTCCATCACTTAACAGAAATGATATGTAACATGTAAGGCTTATTGAAAAAAATATTTTCAAATGCATTTTTTACATAACACAAGGAAGAAACTTATTTTTAATTTCAGTGGGAACAGTGTTGTTGGTCTCCCTTTTTAGCCAGCGCATCAAAGTCTGGATTTAGTTTTGTTGTGGCAATTCTCAGGATGGATCTGAGGCGTTGGTCAGTTAACTTGGATCTGTGGCTGGCTTTGTTGATGTTCATGACGCTGAACGCCTGTTCACACAAATAGGTCGAGCCGAACAAAGAGTAAAGCGCAAATGTGGAGTAATACGCTGCACCTCAACAAAGGTCAATGTATATAGAGTGCGTCATCTATTGGGAAAACGCCAGAATTGCGGGGAAAAAACGTTAACAAGGTTTATTAATATAATTTCATCAAGTCTGCGGGCTGGATTAAAAAGCTTAACGGGCCTCATATGGCCCGCGGGCCGTAGTTTGCCCATGCCTGGTCTAAAATGAGCTGTTAGGGAACTCAGTCAGTACCTGTGGAGGGAAATGGACAGTTGGCGTTTCAAGTTGAGATCCTTCATAACCCCCTAATAAAATCAAGAGTTTAAATCCATTTTTTCACAGCTTGTGTCAATGCACACCATGCCAAATAAAAAAAGATTTGCAAGATTCAATGAATTACTGCAAAGTAGTTTTTATTCCGCAGAAACCTCACAGCATAGAAACATAGAAAATAGGTGCAGGAGTAGGCCATTCGGCCCTACAAGCCTGCACCGCCATTCAGTATAATCATGGCTGATCATCCAACTCAGAACCCTGTACCTGCTTTCTCTCCATACCCCCTGATCCCTTTAGCCACAAGGGCCACATCTAACTTCCTCTTAAATATAGCCAATGAACCGGCCTCAACTGTTTCCTGTGGCAGAGAATTCCACAGATTCACCACTCTGTGTGAAGAAGTTTTTCCTCATCTCGGTCCTAAAAGGCTTTCCCTTTATCCTTAAACTGTGACCCCTCATTCTGAACTTCCCCAACATCGGAAACAATCTTCCTGCATCTAGCCTGTCCAATCCCTTTAGAATTTTATATGTTTCAATAAGATCCCCCCTCAATCTTCTAAATTCCAGTGAGTATAAGCCTAGTCGATCCAGTCTTTCTTCATATGAAAGTCCTGCCAGCCCAGGAATCAATCTGGTGAACCTTCTCTGTACTCCCTCTTCCAAGAATGTCTTTCCTCAGATTAGGGGACCAAAACTGCACACAATATTCTAGGTGCGGTCTCACCAAGGCCTTGTACAACTGCAGTAGAACCTCTCTGCTCCTGTACTAAAATCCTTTTGCTATGAATGCCAACGTACCATTTGCCTTTTTCACCGCCTGCTGTACCTGCATGCCCACCTTCAATGACTGGTGTACAATGACACCCAGTTCTCGTTGCATCTCCCCTTTTCCTAATTGGCTACCTTTCAGATAATAATCTGTTTTCTTGTTCTTGCAACCAAAGTGGATAACCTCACATTTATCCACATTAAATTGCATCTGCCATGAATTTGCCCAATCACCTAACCTATCCAAGTCACCCTGCATCCTCTTAGCATCCTCCTCACAGCTAACACCGCCGCCCAGCTTTGTGTCATCCACCAACTTGGAGATGCTGCATTTAATTCCCTCGTCTAAATCATTAATATATATTGTAAACAACTGGGGTCCCAGTACTGAGCCTTGCAGTACCCCACTAGTCACTGCCTGCCATTCTGAAAAGGTCCCGTTTACTCCCACTCTTTGCTTCCTGTCTTCCAACCAATTCTCTATCCACATTAATACCATACCTCCAATACCGTGTGCTTTAAGTTTGCACACTAATCTCCTGTGTGGGACCTTGTCAAAAGCCTTTTGAAAATCTAAATATACCACATCCACTGGCTCTCCCCTATCTACTCTACTAGTTACATCTTCAAAAAATTCTATAAGATTCGTCAGACATGATTTTCCTTTCACAAACCCATGCTGACTTTGTCTGATGATTTCACCTCTTTTCCAAAGTGCTGTTATCATATCTTTTGATAACCGACTCTAGCATTTTCCCCACCACCGATGTCAGACTAACCGGTCTATAATTCCCTGGTTTCGCTTTCCCTCCTTTTTTAAAAAGTGGGGTTACATTAGCCACCGTCCAATCCTCAGGAACTAATCCAGAATCTAAGGAGTTTTGAAAAATTACCACTAATGCATCCACTATTTCTTGAGCTACTTCCTTACGCACTCTGGGATGCAGACCATCTGGCCCTGGGGAATTATCTGCCTTTTATCCCTTCAATTTATCTAACACCACTTCCCTACTAACACTTCCCTCAGCATCATTGAACCCTTTGTGGTAGATAAATGTTAAAATCCTCTCTTGGTTGGGTGGGAACAACGCATGATTGAGCCTGACAAAATTTGCGATGGACAAAATGAAATCTTGCTTTGCGATCGTGATGTATACATTTTTTTGGTCTTCCATCTTGGGGTCAGATATCCAACTTGCCACTGAAAGGTGATACAGTCAAGGTCCTCCCACTGGATAAGATCGGAAGCCTGTTTGTCAGCCCACCATCAATCCAAGATTCTCCTTTGTACTCCATGGCCCTGAACTCAATGTAGAGTGGCTCAAAGGTTCTGGCAAGTAGAACCGTCATGAGATCCTCCCTGGTAGGAAACGAGGAGATCATACAGTTTTTTTTAATAAGAATCTTGGCATTTGTGACGGAGACATGGAGCCAGCCGTGAGCTTTCGTGTGTGCATCAGCTGTAAGTATCGAGTTCATGCCCTCCCTAAGAAACTTCATAAAGTCATAGCCAGGGGTTATTGCTCAAAACATGTCTCCTGACATCAGCGGCAACCTCGTAGGTAAATTCTTTACATTGCTCTAATGTTTCGGGTTGCGTAAGCAGAATGGCAACGACCATGGCTCCACCAGAAGCTCCAGCATAGTTCTGCATCTTACCAAGGGGTTTGTGCCCATGTCTGTGCAGGGCAACTGCTGCACCCAGCTGGTAAATGGCCATAAATTCGCAGGCACTCAAAGTCAGGTGTAACACCATGGCGCTGCCAGTTCAGTAACACCCCCAAAGCCACGAAGCACCCGAACACTTCGAGCAGGGACCCCGGTTACTTCCATCCACTCCGTCTGCACTAAGGGCTGCTCATAGCAACCCAGCTTATGCTTTCTAATATGATAGAATATTTATAATTATCACAATGGAAATTTCAGATAACATTTTTCAGCCAATGACTAAGGCCCGAACATACCAGAACTCATTTTAAATTTATTTCATTAGATAGGTATATTAATTGCAGTTCAGAGATTTTAACAAATGTTGCAGATTTGATGTTAGGAATTATTTGCAGCAGTCTTGAATAAATCACTGTTGTAAAATGACATCCAGGCTTAGAATTCAATGATAGTCAGTTAAAGCTTAATATTTAGGATTCAATTATAGCAATGCAAGATTGAAACAGTGGCATTTAAACTGCATTTTTCATAATCGTAGGATTCAAAGTGCCTTACTCTTAGTTGAGTAGCAATGAATTCTGGCCATGGCTGTAATGCAGAAATCATGAAACCTAACAGCAAGATCCTACAAACATCACTGTGATGATAATTAGGGAGCAAATTTTGGGTGCTAGCTGTCAGACTGAAACTGGACCACTCAGCCCCTCCTCAGCTTCAAAATAATGCACATGATTTTTTTTTACATTCAACTGAGAGAACAGGATTACTGTAAAATGTTCAAAAGAAACACCAATGCTTTTGAACAAAAAAAAATCCTAAAAAATGTAGGAGGTATGGCCCAGTACATCATGGGTAAATCCCTCCCCACCATTGAGAGTATTTTTAACGTATCATTGTCGTAGGAAAGCAGTAGCCATCATCAGGGAACTCCGCCACACAGGATCTGCTCTCTTCTTGCCGCTGCCATCAGGTGGTGGTACAGGAGCTTCAGTACTCACACCACCTGGTTCAGGAACAGTTATTACCCCTCAACCATCAGGCTCTTGAACCAAAAGGAGGTAATTTCAACTCAACTTCACTTGCCCCATTACCGAAATGTTCCTACAAACTATGAACTCACTTCCAAGGACTCAACTTGCGTTCTTGATATTTATTGTTTATTATTATTTCTCTTTGCATTTGCATAATTTGCGCATTGGTTTAATGTTCAAGTTGATGTAGTCTGTTATTGATTATTATTCTGTTATGGTTATTATTCAGTTGTGTATTTATTGAGTATGCATGCAAGAAATTGAATCTCAGGGTTGTATATGGTGACATACAAGTACTTTGAACTTTTACACTAATGAAAATAAAAGGACCCAAATTTGCACTTGAAGATTAAAACATTCTAGTTCTCACAATGGAACAGCAAGTATGAAGAAAATGGTCTGATCCAAGAAAAAGGGTTTTACTAGATGCTCCTACATATACAGATTACACTGGCAGCTAATTTCAACCCAACTCAGCAGTAACACACAAAATGCTGGAGGAACTCAGCATGGAAATGAATGAACAGTCAATGTTTTTGGCTGAGACCCTCCGATGATGATCTCCTGACCCAGCTGTCC
Source organism: Hypanus sabinus (assembly GCF_030144855.1). Lineage (NCBI taxonomy): Eukaryota > Metazoa > Chordata > Chondrichthyes > Myliobatiformes > Dasyatidae > Hypanus > Hypanus sabinus. Next base: position 46,469,003 of record NC_082732.1, read on the forward strand.
TTGCAGAGTTGCTCCAGCATTTTGTGCACGCTGCTCTGATTTCCCAGCATCTACTGAATCTCGTAATAACTCAGCAAGCATTTCAAGTCACATTCACATGGGTGACTCAATTTTAATTATAAACACATTTCAATGTACTATATTTTATTAACTAAAATGAAAATGAAGCCAACCATAAACCACTGATTTAGGTAAGTGCTTTGAATTACCTGAAACATACTGTCCCTCCAACATGAAAAATCTGCATTTATCCCCCATATAAAGCACTGATGTGATTTAGCATGAATTAAATGATGGCTCTAGTCTATCAATTCTAGCTGAAGCTATTATCCAACAGAACTACAGGATCCCCTCAGGTAATTAGAAAATAATGAGCAGCATGTTGCCGATTACCTCTCTTCATACATGCTCTATTCCAACCTTTCAAGCAGCATTCAATTACTTCTGTCAGCAAAGCACCAGCTGGTACTGCAGAGTTGATTAATCCCAGCACCACACATTCAGCCAGGCTTTGTGACAATTTTTAACCTGTCATGCTGCCTGTGGTTGCTTCTGGTGGAATCAATGGAGCCTGAGAACAAATAACTCTTGAGTGGTACCTATATGGTTTCTGTAATAAGCAACACCTCTCAGTTATAGAGCACGTCCAACATCAACTGCTTAAGAAAGCTGTGAGTCAGCTGGTTGCTCACTTGCAACCATCGATTTTAATGGCAGCAGAGATCAAAAAGACTACAAGAAAATTGCTGGGATTCCCAGGAATCTCAGTGCTCCTAATTATGTGCACATTAGAGAATGGGGAACACTTTGCTCATGGCTAAGGTGCCATTTGACTAAAAATAATTTGCAATTTTCTTAAATAATTCAAAAACAATTTGAACACTGTATGAACAACCTTGATGTAATTTGGTCAAGACAACTGAAAAGTACATCTTCATCTTGTACTGCAAAACCCCAAACTGCAAGGGAAAGACGCCTACAAATACACCAACAAAAAGCATGATACCTCCCACAATGCAGCATATTCATTACTAAATGGACATTGAGGCTTAAAGCATGCTTATGTAACCCTGAAAAATAGTACTCTGAGTCAGGATCAACTCCACCATGGACAGTCCCAAGCCCGACTGTGAAAGAAAGGTAGGGCATGGGGCAAAAATCCCATTCCATAAAAACCCAATGCTAAATAAATTCCAACAAAAGCTCCAGGGGATCTCATCCAAGAAACATGGGGAGATATAGCCACTGTATCAGTAATCCAGAGACCCAATTATATATGGGGGACATGAATTCGAAACCCAGGATGGTGAATTTGAATTCAATAAAAAAATTTGATGATCATGAAACCCCATCAATTGTTATAAAAAACCACCTGGTTCACTAATGTCCTTTAGGGAAGGAATACTGGTGTCTTTACCTGCTCTGGCCTATGTGACTCCACACCCAAGCAATGTGGTTGACTCTTAAATGCCCTCTGAAATGGCCTAGTAAGCCATTCAGTTGTATCCAACTGCTAAAAAGAAAATAATAAGGAATGAACTTGGACCGATAACCTAGCGTTGACCTAGGCACTGAAAACGACAATGGCAAAACCAACCCTGTCAACCCTGCAAAGTCCTCCTTACTTAACACCTGGGGACTTGAGCCAAAGTTGGGAGAGCTGTCTCACAGACCAGTCAAGCAATGGCCTGACATGTTTGTACTGACAGAATCAGACCTTACAATTAACATTCCGGACTCCACTAGCACCATTCCTGGGTATGTACTGTCTCACCAGCAGGACAGACCTAGCACAGGTAGTGGCACAATGGTATATAAGTACCCTGGCCCTGGCAACTCTCAACATTGACTTTGGACCCTATGTAGTCTTACAACACCAGGTTAAACATGGGCAAGGAAACCTCCTGCTGATTACCATGTACTGTACTCCATTCAGCTGACGAATCAGTACTTCTCCATGGAGGAGGCACTGAGGGTGGCAAGGGCACAGAATGTACTCTGGGTGGGTGACTTCAATGTCCATCACCAAGATTGGCTCAGTAGTTCAACCAGAGACCTGGATGGTCGAGTCCAACTGGACACAGCTACTAGACTGAGACTACAACAGGTGGTGAGGGAACCAACAAGAGGAAAAAACACACCTCATTCTCATCAATCTGCCTGCTGCAGAAGCATCTGGCCATGATAGTCTTGGTAGAATTGACCACTACACAGTATTTCTGGAGACTAAGTCCCATCTCCACATTGAAGAAACCCTTCACCATGTTCTGGGAAGTTAATGGGATGGACTTTGAACAAATCTAGCAGCCCAAGACTGGGCATCTATGAGGTGCTGTGGGCCATCAGCAACAGCAGAATTGTACTTAACTACAATCTGTAAACTCATGGTCCAACATATCCCCCACTCCAACTTTACCACCAGGCCAGGAGATCAACCCCGGTTCAATGAAGAGCGCAGGAGGGCATGCTGAGAACAACACTAGGTATACCTCAATATGAGGTGTCACCCTGGTGAAGCCACAGTACAGGACTACTTGCATGCCTAACACCATAAGCAGCAACTAAAAGACAGAGCTAAGTGGTCCCATAACCAACGGATCAGATCTAAGCTCTGAGGTCCTGCCACATCCCACCATGATTGGTGCTGGACAATCAATCAACTCACTGGAGGAGGCTCGACAAATATCCCCCATCATCAATGATAGAGGAGCCCAGCATAGCTGTGCAAAGGATAAGGCTGAGGCATTTGCAACAATCTTCAGAAGTGCTGAGTAGATGATCCAGCAAGGCTTCCTCCAGATGTCCCCAGCATCCTAGATGTCAGTATGTAGCCAATCCAATTTACTCCATGTGATATCAAGGAACAGCTGAAAGCACTGGATACTGCAAAGGCTACGGGCTCAGACAAAATCTCACAATAGTCCTGAATTCTTGTGCTCCAGAACTTGCCGCGCCATTAGCCAAACTGTTCCAGCACAGCTACAACACCGGCATCTACCCGGCAATGTGGAAAATTGCCCAGGTATGTCCTGTACACAAGAAAAAGAATAAATTCAACCCAGCCAATTACCACCCTATCTGCCTACTCTCAATTATTAGCAAAGTAATCAAAGGGGTCATCAACAGTGCCATCATTCAACATCTACTCTGCAATAACCCGCTTATGGATGCTCAGTTTGGGTTCCGTCAAGGTCACTCAACTCCTGACCTCATCACCTCCTTGGCCCAAATATGGATCAAAGAGCTAAATACCAGAGGCGAGGTGAGAGTGATAGCTCTTGACATCAAAGCAGCATTTGACCGAACATGGCATCAATGTGCCCTAGCTAAAATGGAGTCAATGGGAATTAGGCAGAAACCCCTCGATGGTTGAAATCATACTTGGCACAAGAGGATGGCTGTGGTGATTGGAGGTCAATCATCTCCTCTGCAAAACATCACTGCAGGGGCTCCTCAGGGAAGTGCCCTAGGACCAACCATTTTCAGCTGCTTCATCAATGACCTACCTTCCATTATAAGGTCAGAAGTGGAAATGTTCACAGATACTGAAACAGTTCATACCCAAATGCAACAGGACCTGGACAATATCCACGCTTGGGCTGATAAGTGCCAAGTAACATTCGAGCCATTCAAGTGCCAGGCAATGACAATCTCCAACAAGACGTTTTAACCAGCGTCCCTTGATATTCGGCAGCACTACCATCACCGAATCCTCTATCAACTTTTGGGCAGGGAGGGGAAGAGGGGGGGGTTACCACTGACAGGAAACTGCACTGGTCTAGCCATATAAACACTGTAGCTACCAGAGCAGCTCAAAGACTAGGAATCCTGTGGTGTGTAACTCACCTCCTGATTCCAAAGCCTGTCAACCATCTACAAAGCTCAGGTCAGGAGTATAATGGAATACTTGCCACTCACCTGGATGAGTGCAGTTCTACCAACACTCATGAAGCTTGACATCATTCAGCACAAGGCAACTTGCTTGCTTGTTACCCCTTTCCACATCCAATCCCTCTACCATCGACGAACAATTGCAGCAGTGTCTACTAACTACAAGATGCACTGTAACAACACACCAAAATACCTGTTTTGGTCAACATTAACCTTACCTAGAAGAGACTACAGATGCAGGAAACCTAGAACACAAAAAATGCTGGAGGAACTCAATGGATTAGGCAGCATCTATGGATGAAAATTGATAGCTGATGTTTTGGGATTAGATCCTTTAATAAGACTGCCTCAGCAGGACACGATCTCTGGTCATAAAGACCTATCTGATTGCTTATAGGCTCTTACCTCTATCTGGCTCAGTCTGGCGTTCAACCTTCATGAGCCCAACCATCATTCATTGGGCCATATCTCACCACTAGACCTCTCCTCCAAACTGGCCATGTTCCCTCTCCATCTTTGGCCCTGATGCAAAGTTTCAACCCCATAATCAACAATTCCTCTTCTGCCTCAGCTGTTGTGTGCCCCACTGGGTTCCTCTAGCAGATTTGTTCCAGATTCCAGTCTCCTCCGTCTCCATGTGACAGGAGTTAACTCTCCTTACCTTTTCTGATCTGGAATCTTTGCCATCATGGGATAGCACTGAATAATTTATCATGGTCTGGACAGATGGGGACTGCTCACCTGATTCCACTTCTTAGCTGTAGCCATAGAATCAGCTTCACTATTTTATTCCGTGCTCATACCCGTGCCTCTGCTGTACATTAATCTATTCTTAACACCCTTTTTATTCATCTACATGATACCTCTAAAGTGCCTAATAAAGTGAATCAATTTCCACATATACACAGATGATACAAGCTACATACCACCATATTTTATCTCCCTTCTTTCTGGGAAAAAAAGAGGTTAATATCAACCACTGGATGAGGAAAACTGGCATGATCAGATTTACCTTCAGGTTCTGCAACTAATTTTCTGACCATTCGTTCATTCATGTCTGCTTGTAACTTTGCTGCCGTAACAAATGTCAAGCACTTATGCCTTGTAGCTCCACTTCCATAAAGTAGCTTCGTTCCATATAGTAGCTTCGTTCCATATTAGTCAACCTGTTCTTAAAATCCTCATCTGTGATTCCGTTATGCAACAAATGCCATGACCAGTCAAACTACCCTTCACACCTAGAAATTAACCATGTTCAAATTTTCTTTGCTTGTAATCATTAAGCTTACTGAACTATGATGGTCCCTGTTAGGCAGACCTCAACTTACTGTAGTAAGGCCTTTGACAAGGTCCCGCATGGGAGGTTAGTTAGGAAGATTCAGTTGCTAGGTATACATGGTGAAGTAGTAAATTGGATTAGACATTGGCTCAATGGAAGAAGCCAGAGTGGTAGTGGAGGATTGCTACTCTGAGTGGAGGCCTGTGACTGGTGGTGTGCCACAGGGATCAGTGCTGGGTTCATTGTTATTTGTCATCTATATCAATGATCTGGATGATAATGTGGCAAATTGGATCAGCAAGTTTACTGATGATACAAAGAATGGAGGTGTAGTGGACAGTGAGGAAGGTTTTCAAAGCTTGCAGAGGGATTTGGACCAGGTGGAGGAATGGGCTGAAAAATGGCAGATGGAGTTTAATGCGGAGAAGTGTGAGGTATTGCACTTCAGAAGGTCAAACCAAGCTAGAACATACAAGGTAAATGGTAGGACACTGAGGAGTGCAGTAGAACAGAGGGATCTGGGAGTACAGATACAGTAAAATTCCATAAAAGTGGCGTCACAGGTGGATAGGGTCGTAAAGAGAGCTTTTGGTACATTGGCCTTTATAAATCAAAGTATTGAGTATAAGAGTTGGAATGTAATGGTGAGGTTGTATAAGACATCGGTGAGACCGAATTTGGGGTATTGTGTGCAGTTTTGGTCACCTAATTACAGGAAGGATATTAATAAGGTTGAAAGAGTGCAGAGAAGGTTTACAAGGATGCTGCCAGGACTTGAGAAACTGAGTTACAGAGAAAGGTTGAATCGGTTAGGACTTTATTCCCTGGAGCATAGGAGAATGAGGGGTGATTTGATAGAGGTGTATAAAATTATGATGGGTATGCGTAGAATGAATGTAAGCAGGCTTTTTCCACTGAGGCCAGGGGAGACAAAAACCAGAGGTCATGGGTTAAGGGTAAAAAGTTTAAAAGGAACATTACGGGGAGCTTCTTCACGCAGAGAGTGGTGGGAGTGTGGAACGAACTGCCAGATGAAGTGGTGAATGCGGGCTCACTTTTGACATTTAAGAAAAACTTGGACAGGTACATGGATGAGAGGGGTTTGGAGGGATATGGCCCAGGTGCAGGTTAGTGGACTAGGCAGAAAAATGGTTCCGCACAGCCAAGAAGGGCCAAAAGGCCTGTTTCTGTGCTGTAATGTTCTATGGTTCTATGGCACATTACAAGCCATTCAGCCCACAATTTTGTGCCGACCATGTAACCTACTTTATTTCATAACTGGTGTTTAACTATCCCTTCCAGTCTGCATTTTTATTTTGATGACATTTTAGTGAAGTATCTTAGTAAGATTTGCCTCAAAAGTATTAATTAAATAATATAACAACTCCACCATATATGGAACCAAGTTTGGGTGTGAAAGGAGGAGGGTCAGGCATGGGACTAGCAACCCCATCCCATGAAAACCCAGAGCTACAAAAACACCAATAGAAGCTCCAAGGACATCGTCCCCGGGAGGGGAAAGGATTTCAGATGGGGTATGCTTGTGAGACTTGAAAGACTGGCCCAGTACAGAGGACTCTGGGGAGCTGCTGTAAGCAGCCTATACTCCAGTAGGAGATAGGCTAAAAAATATAATAATAATTTAGGACTGCTCCACAACAACTAATTTCTTGCAATTCTTACAACTTTGCATTAAATGACTTATCACAAAGACTGCTGTATTTCTTAAACGTCCAACACAATCTTCAAGGCAACTTGGGAGCAGAAATACACGAGTCTTGCCAATACTGCCCTGACACCAACGTAAAATAAAAAAAATCAAAAGGAAACCAGAAATAATTGGAAAAAAATAATTTCATTATAATGACAGTTTTATTTTAACAGAGAGCACTATAACTCGCCAAAAATGCCAAACCTCCAGGCATTTGTATGCAGAGACTAGAGAATGACAGATTAATAAATGCAATAAAATAGAGCATGTAGGAAATGCAATGTGACCCTGGGATGGCAGGGGTAATTGGAATAAACACAGGACAGAAAGGGAGCAAAAACAAATGACAGAAACTGCAAGTTATTAAATCTGAGGGACTTCCCTCCATATACTGTGGCACAAGAAATTTTATGGCATCCAGTATTCAGCGAAAGAACGAACAATTTTGGTAATCAAAGACTTTGACTGATATGATTTATTTTGTGCTTAACCGGTTTTTCTGGCAGCTTGCAAAGCAGACTCGCTTCATCTCCCCTGCATTCATCAACACGAAATCGAACAGCTCCCTGAAGGAAGTACGATTAAAGTCGGAGCTTTCTGTTTCTAACAAGATGTTGGAAAGATGCTCCACTAAGATATCTAGGATCAGGTATCACAACCTCAATAGAAGGTATTCTGCTATAAGAAATTTATTCAGAGAATTGTGAAACTCTGCTATGACTGCCCCAAGCCTGGATGCAAGAGGGGGTTGGGTATGGAGCTAGCAATCCCATCCAGTAAAAACCCAAAGCTATGAAACACCAGCAGAAGCTCCAAAGACCATCCCTAGGAGAGGAAGGATAGACCAAAATGGGCTATGCCTGGGAAAACATGAAAGACTGGCCCAGGACAGAGTATTCTGGTGAGCTACTGTTGGCAACCTATGCCCCAGTAAGGGTGATGGACTTGAGAATTGTGAACTTTTGAAATTCACTACCCAGGAGGGTGCAGAGACTCACTTGTTATGTTTAAAACAACAGACTTTAAGGTATTAGAAGAATCCTTAGATCGGGATTAGTTTGAGAAAAGAGCCATGATTTTACTGAATAGCAGGGCAGGCACAAGAGGTTGATTGGCCTATTGTTGCTTCAACCAGATGGTTTAGCTCCCAGAGGTTTCCTTTCTACAAGCATTTATCTGCTTTTAGCATGGAAGTCACAACCAAATATATCTGTTGGAAAGAGTACAAAGAGGATAAACCATCATTTAAAAATTCTGACGATTTAAAAGTGGAAATAAGATTATTTGTGTAAAATTGGTACTTGATTTTATTTTCCCACTGAACTATTTCAAAAGCTGATGTTACTCAAAAACATAATGTACATGCATTGATTTTTCTTGGAGCTCTGGTATTCATCTCAAAAGATTGTTGTCCTTTAATCACCGAGATATTAACTGCAATGTCATGTCATCTTTCACTGTACAAACTAGTGTCATTTGGAAATCATTGGAAGTTGATCACCCTCTAATTTGGCAATCAGCAAAAATGTCTTTACTATTTAGTGCAGAAAGGGTTAGTGAAGCAAATTCAAAGGATCTAAGTACATTTATTATCAAAATATGCATGCAGTATACAACCCTGAATTAGTCTTCCCACAACCATTAAACAAAGAAAACCATGGAACTTGTTTAAAAAAAACATCAAACCACCAAGTCAACAAAACAGTCCAGGAATATTCAGTTTCAGCTCTGTTCAGTTCAATCTAGTATGGTGTTGTTCATTGGCTGCAATTTTCATGTATAAAACCATCAGAACTAAATGACTACCACCCAGTGGCAATGATGCCAATCACAAAATGCCTTGAACAGCTGATAATGGAACATATTACAAACTCCTGTCCTGTTACACTAGACACTGACCAATATGCTCATCAACAAAATCGCTTATCTGTCATTCACCAAGCCTCTATACTTAGAAAACAAGGACATGTCAGAATGCTGTTTCTGGATTTCAGTTCGGCACTCAATACTATTGTCCCACAGACCTTAGTGAACAAACTTCTACTCCTCAGTCTGAATACACCACTGTGCAACTGAGTGTTGGACTTAACAGACCTCAGAAGTCAAGATGCACAACCGCTCCTCCCTCTCATTGTTCTCAACACAGACTCCCTCAAGAGCAGTGTACTGAGCCCCATTTCTGTACATTCTGTTCCCTCATGACTGCAAAACCAAACACTCAAGCAATCACATCACCAACAATGATGAGAAAGCCTACACAGAGGAGGTGGAACAGCTTGAAGACTAGTGCCAGGCAAATAACCTCCTCTTCAATATCAACAAAACAAAGGAAATGGTTATTCACTTCAGGAAAACATGCAACACTCACACTCCACCTCTTCATAGCATTCAAACTCCTAGGAGTGCACATCAGCACCACTACTTTGAGGGTGAAGAGAGCTGGACTTTGCACATCCATACTCATGTCTTTCTACAGGTGCGCAAGAGAGCATCGTAACAAGCCGCATCACTGCTTGGTACAGGAACCGCACCGCACAGAAGAAATCTCGATAATGGTTAGTCAAATCTGGTCAATGCATTACTGGCACCAGCCTATCTGCCATCAAGAACATAAATACAGAAAGGTGCCGGAAAAGGTCCTGTAACATTAAGGATCCCACACACCCTGCTCATGGATTGTTTGTCCCATTTCCATCAGGGAGGAAGCTACATTGCATCCACACCAGAACCACCAAACAATTACTTTCCCCAAACAGTAAAGCTAACCCACCCTTCTACACACCCAACCACCACTACTTTATCATTTCCTGTTAGTCACTCCTGTGTGTAGCATCACTATGTACATACAATGTATAAAAGCTATCTTACGTATTTATATTTACAGAATTAAAAAAAATACAGCCATTAAGCTTTTTTGTGCTGCATCAGATCTGGAGTAATGATTATTTTGTCCTTACACTTGTGTACAGGAAATAACATTAAACAATCTTGAATCTTCAAAATTGCATCACTAACTCCAGATAGAAAATAGATATAAATTCAGTGACCAAATTTTAAATATACAAATATGAAATACATTACCCAAACAAGTTTTCCAATGTGTGGAAACAGTAAAACAATGTTTGCCAAATATCAAATTTTGTGGACCAAAACTTGATTGCATTGTAAGCTTTAATAATGGTACCAAATGGCTGCTGCTCTGAGCTCATCTGTGGAAACAGCTTGAATTCTTCTCTTTATTGTCTCTTTTTATCCCTTTCAAGATGGCTGGGGTTTGCCGAAGCCCGATCTGCAACAGCAAATGAGCTCACTCATGGGCTGTTTACTGACATTCTCCAGGAGTGACTATAAGACGCATGCCTGCAGGGCGAGGACCCATAGATGACTGATTCCAGGCTTGTGGCATCGACTGAGGCATCAAGGAAGAAGGAACATCAAGATTTCACAGTAGCAGATACTATGGACAGAGGTCTCTGTAGTTGAGTGATCACTCTCTATCTTGAATATGGGAAGTTTGCTGCCGATTCTCAAGTCTGAAATCTCAATTAAAAAGTGACGTGGTAAATTGTAACATCCTAACAGTGACTATTTGTTGATCTCCCATTTTGCTGTGAAATGGGTGACATCTCTGTGAGTGAGAGAGTGCAAGAGAGTGCATGCATGTGGCAAATTGAACTGTCATGTAAACAAGAGTTTTTTGTTGACTACAGACCATGGTCTCGCTTTAGGGATTTTGCTGTTGCTTGGTGGGTGCTAACGCTTTCTGCTGAAATGGGTTGGGGGGGGCAGGTTAATGCTCAGCAGCTGCTTGTGCAGGGGAGGGTGGAAAGGTGGCTTCGGGATTCTAATATTTTTCTGTCATTCATTCTTTTGGGGTTCTCTTGTTTTTTAGGGATGTCTATAAAGAGTAAGAATTTCAGGTTGCATACTGTATACATTCTCTGATATTAAAATGGAACCATTTGATGAGTTGGTGCAAATTACTCCTCAAAGGTATTCCTCTGCTGCTGCTCTGAGGTACCCCAGAGCACTTCATAATCTAGGAAATGCTGTGAAATTGTCATTTTCTGTTGCTAATTATCAACCAGCAAAAGCAGTTACAGAAACAAAGATAAAATTATTTGATCTAGGAAGAAATGCTGGGCCAACAAGATAATGAGTGATTTATTTCCCAAACTACTTATTCTCCCTAGTTCCATCAACCTGCATCTGAATCAGAATCCACCATACCCTTTCTGTCCATGTACTATCAAACCCCCTCATAAATGTTGAAAAGCCAGGTCCACCACTTCCGCTGGCAGAAAATGATCTGAAGTTATATCCAAGAATGCAAGTAAAACCACGGACTGCATATCAAACACAAAGAGCACCTTTAACAGATAACTGATTATAAAGTAGATCTGGCAGCTGAAGGTGACTGTATTGAATTGAGTGAGCGCACAGGATGAAAGCAGCAGTGCTGCAGACAGGTGAACTTAACATCAGCCTACGTAAAAAAAATTACATGGGATCTTGTCACTGGTTATCAGGAAAACAAGAGAACATAATTAAACGTATTACAGGCTGTAATATAAGCAGTCAAATGTAATATAAGCAGAACCAACTAGATTTTATGAACTGAAATAGTATTTAACAAATTATAAACAAGAAAATCTGTAGATACTGGAAATTCTGAGTTATCCACAAAATGCTTGAGGAACTCAGCAGGTCAGGCAGCATCTATGGAAATGATTAAACAGTTGACGTTTTGGGCCAGATCTTTCATTAGGGTCTACTCTACATCACTCTTAGTTCATTGAAAAAAGGGACCCATAGGAACGATGTACTAAAACGTCTAAAAGACATCTGATTAGGTTGCTCAACTAAACAAAAACTAAGTATTTAGGATATTATTTGCAAAAACAGATGATTGGTTAGATAACAAATACTGGGGATAAATTGGTCATTTAAAAATTTGTAACTTATGACTCAGAAGGTCCTCAGTTATTTAGTTTATGCTAATAACTCAATTACCTAGCCAGTAATAATCAGAGGATTAGAGGTGCAGAGAATCAGTGTTTTTAAATTCCTGCATGTCACAGACATACTGTATTGATCCCGAGGGAAACTGGGTTTCATTACAGTCACACCAACCAAGAATGGTGTAGAAATATAGCAATATAAAGACCACAAATAATTAAATAATAATAATAAGTGAATTATGCCAAGTGGAAATAGATTCAGGACCAGCCTATTGGCTCAGGGTGTCTGACCCTCCAAGGGAGGAGTTGTAAAATTTGATGGCCACAGGCAGGAATGACTTCCTATGACACTCAAAGTGTTGCATCTCGGTGGAATGAGTCTCTGGCTGAATGTACTCCTGTGCCTAACCACTACATTATGGAGTGAAAGGGAGACATTGTCCAAGATGGCATGCAACTTGGACAGCATCCTCTTTTCCGACACCACCGTCAGAGTCCAGTTCCACCCCCACAACATCACTGGCCTTACGAATGAGTTTGTTGATTCTGTTGGTGTCTGCTACCCTCAGCCTGCTGCCCCAACACACAACAGCAAACATGATAGCACTGGCCACCACAGACTCGTAGAACGTCCTCAACATCAGCAGATGTTAAAGGACCTCAGTCTCCTCAGGAAATAGAGATGGCTCTGACCCTTCTTGTAGACAGCCTCAGTGTTCTTTGACCAGTCCAGTTTATTGTCAATTCCTTTCCCCAGGTATTTGTAATCCTCCACATGTCCTGACCCCTTAGCTGGAAACAGGGGTCACAGGTGCCTTAGCCCTCCTCAGGTCCACCACCAGCTCCTTAGTCTTTTTCACATTAAGCTATCTCAGTGGACTTGTCTTGGATCATATAAATATTACTGTAGAGAAAATATGACAGCACCTCTACTTCAGAAGTTTATGGAGGTTTGGCATGTCATTGAAAACCTTGGCAAACTTCTATAGATGTGTGGTGGGAAGTGTGCTGACTGGCTGCATTACAGCCTGATATGGGAACACCAATGAGTGGAAAATCCTACAAAAGGTAGTGGATATAGCCAAATATATCACAGGTAACATCGTCCCAAACACTGAGTACATCAGCAAAGATCCTCACCACCCAGGCCATGCTCTTTTATCACTGCTGCACTCAGGTAGAAGATACAGGTGCCTCAGAACTCAGGTCACCAGGTTCAAGAATAGTTATTACCCCTCAACCATCAGGCTCTTGAACAAAAGGGGATAATTTTAAGGACTTATCTTGTTATTTCATGCTTGTTATTTATTGCTATTTATATCTGCATTTGCAGAGTTTGTTTATAGTTAACAGTTCCTGGTGTTTACAGTTACTGTTCTATACATTTGCAAATATTTCCACAGAAAACAAATCACAGGATTGTATGTAGTGGCATGTACCCTGATAATAAATTTTACTTTGAACTTTGAAGAAATCCAGTGCACTCAATCAGTTTGCTGATTCCAGCATTCAGAAATATAGCAGTTGTGCATCAAATAATAGAGCAGAAAATGATATCTGGGAAATAGAGCACAAAAGCTTCAGTCTGAAGGAGTGAATGAGGAGTTCCCAGTTAACAGGGTGCTAATGTTAAGAGGAAAGTAGACAAATAATTGAAAAAGAATATTCTGTTCAGAGTTGAAGAGGATGCCACACTGATCGTAATCTGATCAAGTCCAAGGTACAGAACCTTAATGGGGTAACTGACAAGGGTATGGATTAAACAATAATAGTTTTGTCTTCCTAGCATTTACCTTACAAATTACAGTTCATTCAACATGAGATGCAAAGGCTGATAGGACAAGGGCAATGGAGAAGTCCACAAACATAAAGCTGAGCATCAGAATGCACAATAAGGTGAATCAGAATGCTGCTTACCAGAACAAGCACATGAATGGAAGAGAGTGCAGTGGGCCCAAGAGACACAAGGGGAAAAGGGTGCAAAGCTATTAGCACAACTTTAAACATCATATAGGTAACAGTACACTAAAATAAACATAAATTAACAGATTAGCAGATCAATTGGTCCCTCCTGCTTGCTGTTTAATACATCTGAATGTAACCCCTCCCTCTGCGCATGTCCACATAACCATTCACCTTCCATCTTCCTAAGAATCTATCTACAACTGCTTTAGAAATATTCCATGTTTCCACTGCCCTCTGAGGAAGAATGTCATGAACTCACCACCTTATCTGTCTGAAATTGGAAATCTCATTTATTTTGAACAGTGGCCTCCAGTTCAAAATTCTTTCACAAGAAAAAAAAAATCCCACCACATCTATCCTGTCAAAGTCCCTCAGGATTTAATGCTTCAATAGGCAATAGACAGTAGACGGAGTAGGCCATTCGGCCCTTCTAGCCAGCACTGCCATTCACAGTGATCGTACACAATCAGTACCCCGTTCCTGCCCTGTCCCCATATCCCTTGACCCCACTATCTATAAGAGCTCTATCTAACTCTCTCTTGAATGCATCCAGAGACTTGGCCTCCACTGCCTTCTGGGGCAGAGCATTCCACATATCCACCACTCTCTGGGTGAAAAAGTTTTTCCGCATCTCTGTTCTAAATGGCCTACCCCTTATTCTTAAACTGTGGCCTCTAGTTCTGGACTCGCCCATCAGCGAGAACATGCTTCCTGCCTCCAGCGTGTCCAATCCCTTAATAATCTTATATGTTTCAATCAGATCCCCTCTCATCCTTCTAAATTCCAGTGTATACAAGCTCAGTTGCTCCAATCTTTCAACATATGACAGTCCCGCCATTCCAGGAATTAACCTTGTGAACCTACGCTGCACTCCCTCAATAACAAGAATGTCCTTCCTCAAATCTGGAGACCAAAATTGCACTCAATACTCCAGGTGGGGTCTCACCAGGGCCCTGTACAGCGGCAGAAGGACCTCTTTACTCCTATACTCAATTCCTCTTATTATAAAAGCCAGGATGTCATTAGCTTTCTTCACTGCCTGCTGTACCTGGTTGCTTGCTTTCATTGACTGATGTACAAGAACACCTAGATCTCGTTGTACTTCCCCTTTTCCTAACTTGACTCCATTTAGATAGTAATCTGCCTTCCTGTTCTTGCCACCAAAGTGGATAACCTCACATTTATCTGCATTAAACTGCATCTGCCATACATTTGCCCACTCACTCAACCTGTCCAAGTCACCTTGCATTCTCATAACATCCTCCTGACATTTCACACTGCCACCCGGCTTTGTGTCATCAGCAAATTTGCTAATGTTACTTTTAATCCCTTCATCTAAATCATTAATGTATATTGTAAACCGCTGCGGTCCCAGCATCGAACCTTGTGGTACCCCACTGGTCACAGCCTGCAATTCCAAAAGGGACCTGTTAATCACTAGACTTTGTTTCCTGTCAGCCAGCCAATTTTCAATCCATGTCAGTACTCTGCCCCCAAAACCATGTGCCCTAATTTTGCCCACTAATCTCCTATGTGGGGCTTTATCAAAAGCTTTCTGTAAGTCCAGGTACACTACATCCACTGGCTCTCCCTTGTCCATTATCATAGTTAAATCCTCAAAATCAGAAGATTAGTCAAGCATGATTTTCCCTTCATAAATCCATGCTGACTCGGACTGATCCTTCTACTGCTATCCAAATGTGTCGTAATTTCCTCTTTTATAATTGACTCCAGCATCTTTCCCACCATTGACGTCAGGCTAACCGGTCTATAATTCCGTTTTCTCTCTCCCTCCTTTCTTGAAAAATGGGACAACATTAGCCACCCTCCAATCAGCAGGAACTGTTCCTGAATCTATAGAACATTGGAAAATGATTACCAATATGTCCACGATTTCTAGAGCCACCTCTTTAAGTACCCTGGGATGCAGACCATAAGGTCCCGGGGACTTATCAGCCTTCAGACTCAGTCTATCCAACACCGTTTCTTGCATAATATAAATTTCCTTCAGTTCATCCTTTACCCTAGTTCCTTTGGCCACTATACATTTAAGTCTAGATGAAAGAACTTCAGAACTGAGATGAAGGTATATATGCCTTAGAGCATGATGCTCAGAAGCCAGCAAGTAATTAGGAAAGCTAGAGTCTAATCACAATTTGCTTTTCTAAAACCCAGCAAGTCTAGTCTCTCCAATCTTTCCTCACAAGTCAGTTCATGGTCTGGAAGAGGGGACTGAGTGTAGTATATCTAAGTTTGCTGATGATACTAAATTGCATGGAAAAGCAAATTGTGCAGAAGATACGGAGAATCTGAAGAGATATAGATAGGTTAAGTGAGTGGGCAAGGGTCTGGTAGATGGAGTATGGCATTGGTAAGTACAAGATCATCCACTTTGGAAGGAAAATGAAAGGCGTTTTTAAATGGTAAAATATCGCAGCATGGTGTTGTACAGAGGGAGTTGGGAGTGCTTGTATATGAATTACAAAAGCTTGGTTTGCAGGTGCAGTAGGCTATCAAGGCAGCAAATGGTATGTTGGCTTTCAATGCAAGAGGGATTGAATTTAAGAGCAGGGAGGTTATGCTGCAACTGTACAGGGTACTGGTGAGGCTGCATCTGAAGTACTGTATGCATTTCTGGTCTCCTTATTCGAAGAAGGATATACAGGTGGCCGTTTTTTGAACGTTTGCTTTACGACAGCTTGCTGTTATGAAAGACCTACATTAGTACCTGTTTTTGCTAACCAAAGAGGAGTTTCGCTTTTACGAAAAAAAGATGCCCGCTTTATATGTGTGTTACCCTGAGAAATACTACCATGACCATGCAGCCTTGTGCGGGCAGTTGTGCGCACATGCATGTACATGCCTTTTTTTTATTATCTCCACAGCGATGCTGTCTTTCTGATTTTGATAAGTGAAACTACACCAGATGTACAATATTTCTATTTTATATAGGCTGTATATTTATATCATTACTGCTTTTACTATATGTTCCTGTTATTTTAGGTTATATGCATTATTTGGTTCGCTTTGGTAGGTTATTTTTTGGGTCTGGGAATGCTCAAGTATTTTTCCCATATAAATTAATGGCAATTGCTTCTTTGCTTTATGACATCTCGGCTTACAAACGGTTTCATAGGAACATTCTACATTCAGATAGCGGGGGAAACCTGTACTGACTTTGGAGGTGATACAGAGGAGGTTCACCAGGTTGATTCTAGAGATGAGGGGGTTAGACTATGAGGATCAATTTGAGTTGCCCGGGACTACACTTACTGGAATTCAGAAGGATGAGAGATCTTATAGAAACATAAAATTATGAAAGAGATAGATAAGATAGAGGTAGGGAAGTTGTTTCCACTGGTAGGTGAGACTAGAACTAGGGGACATAGCCTCAAGATTCGAGGGAGTAGACTTAGGATGGAGATGAGGAGGAACTACTTTTCCCAGAGAGTGGTGAATCTGTGGAATTCTCTGCCCAATGAAGCAGTGAAGCTACTTCAGTAAATATATTTAAGACAAGGATGGATAGATTTTTGCATAGTAGGGGAATTAAGGGTTATGAGGAAAAGGCAGGTAGGTGGAAATGAGTCCATGTCCAGATCAGCGATGATCTCACTAAATGGCAAAGCAGGCTTGATCGGCCAAATGGCCTTCTCCTGCTCTTATTTCTTATGTTCTTATGATAACCTCTGAGAAGGCACAGGCAGTGGTAAATTCAATGACAAGATGGCATGGGGAGAATTGAGATTGCCTGGTGATTAAATTTATTGTGGCCAGGTAAGCAGGTTAATATTGTTTAACTGTATTATATCCCTTTTGTATTGAATCAGACTATGTTATGCATTCAATAATAAAGCTCAAATCCAACCCATCGAGTTAAATGCATATGTTATTTACAGTTTTAAGCTGGCAAACAAGACATGAACAAACTTACTATTTAACTCTGTTACAGAACTTCAAAATATTTTTAAAAAAAGCAAATAACAAAAAGAAAGCATTGAACTTGACAATTTTCACCCTCCGATTTGAAACTTCAATGTATTGGTCTCAGATTCTTCTTTCAAATAGGCCTCGCCTCAACTCCAAACACTAGTTAGTAACTACTTTCTGAAAGAGAAACAATTTTGCCAACCAGAACTCCATGGTTTCTGACCAATTATACAGCAATTATGAATGTATTTCATTTTCAGTTGATAGTATTAACTGATTAACATGAATAACATCAGATTTTATGAACCTCAGCTTGCTGTCCCACTGAACCCATTGTTTGTTGTGTTTGGTGTTGGTTTTTAAAGGCTAGACTTTCATGTAACATAAATCCAAGATTACCAGAGCTAAAATTCTGGGATCAGAAAAAAAACTGGACCATCTCAGAATCTAAGAAACAGACTTGATGGGTGTTGTGATGGAAAATAACTGGTTCTTTTAGTCTCAACAGTAGAGGCCTAGACACACACAGTTTTAATAATAAGGAATTTATTTACAAGTGGAAGTCGGGTCAACACAACCAACTACAATACACAGGAAGCGGTGTGGGGACAGGGTACAGTTACACAAACAAAGAACAAAGGAAAAGCACTACAACAGCTATCCTCCTTGACCTTGGATAGCTGTGGCTCCCTTACCAGGACAAACTATAGACCTTCCCAAGCATAAATCAATGCACTTACCTCCAATGTGGTGGACTGTAAGAGAGGGCTAGCCAAGGGCAAGTCTCACCTTTTAAAGCATGGGGCTGGGCGAGATAATCCAATTAAGGTGACCAATAATTTAGGTGCACATTGATTAGTTGGGAGGGACCAAATGTTGATTGGCATGCGGTGTGTCCTCCGACCAGCCAGGTGGCAGTGCATCTGTCATGTGGCCGGTATCTCTGGATACAATGGGCCAAATGGCCTAATTGTGCTCCTGTATCACCTGCCCCTCATCTGGTTCCATTTATTACCCTCCCTCCATCGCCACCTTCCCTTTCCTTCTACTACCCACAATTTCCCATTTCCACCCACATCAAAACTGCCCCGTACCCACTTCCACCCACATCAAAACTACCTCATACCCACTTCACCTGCTCACCGAATCTGCTGAATGTTCTCCCTGGCTCACATCTTGTAACGAGTGACCCTCCCTCTAGAGTGCTGCTGCAGCGTCTAACCCTGAAATATCCCCTTGCCACCAATACTCTAGCATTGTTATACTCCCTTCCAGATGCCAGTATCTGCAATTTTGTGTCCTCTCATTAGAATGGATCCATCTCAGGGGTTAGACTCAATGAAATTCAAACAAGCCATTGAGGTATATAATGTTTCTGACTACTGCTGGAATGCAAGCATTACAAACTCAAAGATTTGGTCCAAGATTTACTTTCAAATATGAAAATAAGAGGCACCATAGTAGTGTGGTTTACAAGAATATTTTAGCTTGAGCCATCAGAGTTTGGAATTCAATTCCAGCATCCTGTTTAAGCAAGCTGCACTGTCTTTCCGTGTCAGCATGGGTTGCCTCCAAGTGCTCTGGTTTCTTCCCACAGTCCAAAGACGTACCTGCCAGTAGATTAATTGATCATCATAAATTGGCTCGTAATTAGACTAAGGTTAAAGACCATAAGATACAGGATCAGAATTAGGCCGAAGTCTGCCTTGCCATTTTATCACGGCTGATCCATTTTCCCACTTAACCAGAATCTCCGCCTTCTCTCTATAACCCTTCATGCCCTGACTAATCACAAACTTACCAACCTCTGCCTTAAATATACCAGATGACTTGGCCCCCATAGCAGTCGGTGGCAACAAATTCCTCAGATTCAATCTCTGGCTAATTCCTCATCTCCATTCTAAATGGATGTCCCCTTATTCTGAGGCTGTGTCCCCGCTCTTAGACTCCTCCACCACAGGAAACATCCCCTCCACATCCACTACCAAGGTCTTCCAGCATTTGTAAATTTCAATAATTTCCTCCACTCATTCTTCTGAATTACAGTGAGTACAGGCTCAGAGCGATCACATGGTAAGCCTTTCAATCACGGAATCATTTTCATGAACCTCCTTTGAACCCTCTCCAATATCAGCCAATCCTTTCTTACTTAGGGGCCCAAAACTGCTCACAATATTCTAAGTGAAGCCTCACCAGTGCCTTATAAAGACTGAACATTACATCCTTGCCTCTATATCCTAGTCCTCTCAAAATGAATGCTAATATAGCAATTGCCTTCCTCACCACCAAATCAACCTGCAAATTAACCTTCAGGCCTTTCAAGTTCCTTTGCACCTCAGATCTTAAAATTTTCTCTCCATTTAGAAAACTGTCTTATGTTTTTATTTCTTATACCAAAGTGCATGACCATACACTTCATGACACACTTTTCCATCTGCCCTTCTTTGCCAATTTTCCTAATCCAAGTCATTCTCTGCACCCTCAACACTACCTGCCTCTCCACCTGTCTTCAGATCATCCACAAACCATCAATTCTGTTATCCAAATCACTGGCATATAGCAGAAAAGGAGTGGTCCCAACATAGACCACTGTGGAATACTAGTCCACCAGCAACAAACCAGAAAAGGCTCCCTTTATTTCCACTTTGCTTCCTGCCAATCACCCAATGCTTTTTCCCATGCTAGTAACTTTAATGTTAAATCATAGACTCAACTTATTGAGCAGCCTTGTGTAGCATCTTAAGAGTCATAAAGAAGTACAGCACAGAAACAGGTCTTTCTGCCCCTCTAGTCCATGTCAAATTCATTTAAACTGCCTACTCCCATTGACCTGCACCAGGACCACAGTCCTCCATATCCCTACTATCCATAAACCTATCCAAATTCCTCTTTAAATCCCTGACATACAATGTTAATTTAGATTCAAGGACCCAAGCACAAAGATCTAGGATATCTTCAAAAGTGATGTAATCCATGTGTAACATCAAACTCAGTACCTGGCTGCCACATGAACACAATTAAGAACAAGAGAGGTATCACTTATTTCCCTACCAATATCCCACATTCAACCTACTGTAACCATTAATATGCTGCTAACTCCTGACATTTGAATACTCACTGCACAGTACCTGCTGTTTTCACTGGATCACTTTTCCAAAGTACAATAAGCTGCAAAGTGCTTTTAGATGGCCTAGAAGGGGTGTAAATTATACTGTATAAATAGAAGTCTTTCAATGCTCTGTATTTTTTAATTCTAAACTTGGCAAATTACTCTTCGAAATAAGAAAATTATTGTAATTTTTTTTTGTCAAAATTCAGTAAGGAACAAACAATGCCTGAATAATTGCAATTTCTTTTGTTGCTTGAACTGACATTTCTCTGTTCGTGAATTCATGTTGTCATCTTATAAAAACAAAGGCTTTTTACAATGCAACAGTGAGGCTGTTTGCCAATGTTTACTCAACATTTGTATGGAGTTCCCACCTCCAAAAAACTGCATTACTTCAAATGTTAACACAATACTTTCCAATTAACTGCTTATATTTTAACATATCCAATTCAATTCATTTTCAAAGATGAGAGCTGCACCATCAGAAATAAGGTATCATTAAGAATCCCCATCACCCAGGAAATGCCCTCTTCCCATTGCTACCAATAAGGTGGTGGACCAGGCGCCTGAGACACACTCAACATTTCAGGAACAGCTTCTTCCTGTCCACCGAATTTCTGAATGAATAATGAACCCACAAACACTTCCTCAGTATTCCCCCCCTCTTTTTGCACTAATATAAACTTAATGTATAATTTTTTTGTAGTATGTATTGCAATATATTACTGCTGCAAAACAACAAATTTCACGACATACATATGCTGGTGATATTACACCTGATTCTCAGATGAGTCTTTTTCAGGATGGCATGCAAACAGTCCTGTGTACTCTTGAGACAAAAATAGCAGGCATGGGCCATTCAGGCCTGCTTGGGTAATGAAACAATATCAATTAGGACTGGTCTTCTACTTTAACATTTTCTTGCCTTAATCATGTAGCCTAAAGGGCACTTAGTCACATTGGAATGATTCACCACCTTCTCATTTCAGTCATGAAAGATCAAATAATTTTGAGAACGACCTCTAGCTGTGAACTTTTCAAGGAAAATATCCCCACAGCAACCTGATCAAGTTATGGTTTGTTTATAGATCACTTCTAGGCTCTAAAGATGAAAGGCACAGTTTACTCAATGTGACATAAAATAGACTCAATATCAGAAACCAGTTCAGCAAGCCTTTATTGTACTGCAAGTGCTTCCTTTCTTGGAATGGGATACCCAACATGTATACAATACACCAGGTGAGGTTTCACAAAAGATTACAGTGGGTAATCTTTACTCGTGGTAAAACTTTCTTACAATGAAAGCTTTCTGCATTTCCTTCAGCACCTGCTGTTGCTTGAACTGGCTGTGTACAAGAAAAACCAAGTTTATTTATTATAGATATACAACTATTAACCACTGTACTACGCACACATTTTTCTCAAAAACCATCATTGCAATCAACAACCTTGATATTAAGTCTCCTTACAGGTAGGCACCCAAAAGAACCCATTAAAGAAGATTGTCAAATAGAGAATGTGCAGAGGGAAAAAAAACATTGTGCAAACATTAAAAGCAAGCAAATAGCATTCAGAACTGAAGTTTTATGAAAGTGGGCCCATATATATGAAGCTAGGCATCACTGCAGCTGGAGCAGGCCACAGCCTCAGTTCAACCAAACATGTTTACAGTGTGAACTGAAGTTTCAATGGGGCATGATGGTTGTGGCATGGAGTGTACTGGCCAAATTGCGACAGGGAACAAGCCAATACTTGGCCATTGCTGGAGCGGACTTGGAGGCAATTCAAAGCAGCAGAATCCAGGCTCAAGAGCAACGAATGGCCCACTGTATGGTTGATTCAAGATGGAGGTGACCAGGCCCGAGAGAATTGGCAGGGTCGGGTCCCAAAGCAAAGAATGACATGAGGTTTGGCTGATTTAAGTGCTGGGCCATATCGAAAAGATCAGATGTCAGGGCTGGTGTTCAGTGAGATTTACTGATCTCTTGAGCTGAACTGAGGCTGTGGCCTACAACTAACAGGATCGGCTATGACTGGCTTCATTGCTGTGAACTCACTTCGGTGAACTTCAGTTTGAATGACATTTGCTTACTTTCATTGTCTGTGATTTGCAAACCAGAGCACTCAGAAAACCCACGCATTCCACAGGGGATGTACAGACTCCTTACAAACCATGTCGGAGTTGGTCTCTGATTCTTCGAGCTGCAATACGATTGGAATAACCGTAATGCTACAGTGGCCCAGTATAACTCACGTCCCCTCAAAACTGCCCCACGATTCATTATGATGTCTAATTCATCTCATCTTCTTGATCTTTCAAAAAACTCTCTGCATCTTTAAGTACCTCTGATGATCGAGACTCCAAATGCCAAAAGATAGAGGACATCAAAATTCGCTACTGTGGGAAGAACTGCCATTAATATTCACTTAACTGTCTTGTCATAAACACTTAATCCTACAATTCCCTAACTGGAATCAGATGTGCCACCATGTTACTCGGCCAGCAGAAAACATCATGTTTTTCGATCTCCATCCATATCCATTCTCTATCCCAAGCTGCCCTGAACAGAACAGTCTCTTAAACCATTTCAGGTGGCATTCAGAATTTAGCTATCTTACTGCAGGAATTGGAGATAGATTCAGACTAAAAAAGATAAAGGTAAGTGATTACTGGAGGTTCTACAAGCATTCAGTAATTGTGTCATTACCAATGATAGTTAACTTTTAAAATTTCCATATTACCAAATGTAAATTCCACAGCTGCCATAGAACTTGACTGTATGAATTACATCAGTTGCACAGTAATTAATCGATCCAATGATTACGCAAATGTTTATAACTTGAATGGGGCACCATGGTAACACAGCAGTTAGCACAACGCTATTACAGCTTGTGGCGTTTTGAGTTTAGAGTCCAATTCCAATGTCTTTTGCAAGAAAGTCTGTACGTCGTCTGCTTGCTCCTCTTCCCTGTGTGCGTGGTTCCTTTGGGCACACAGGTTTCCTCCCACTGTTCAAAGACTTGCCGATTAGTAAGTTAATTGGTCATTGTAAATTGTCTCCTGATTAGGCAAGGTTTAAATAAGTGGGTTGCTGGCTGGTGTGGTTCATTAGGCTGCAAAGGCCTGTTCCACACTAAGTAAAATAAATAAATGAATATTCCTACCCAAAAAAAACACCGGCCCAATTTTGAAAAAGCTCAAATGCACACAGAAGTAATTTTTACTACATTTTGGACATAAAACTTTCAGTCAGATTTGTATAAGTTGCTCCAGTTCAGTTTTCATTGTTTAATGGAATGGCACTTGGGCAAGAGAATGTATTGAAGAATGGATTTGTACATAAGAATGAAGAGAGTTATAGAGTTATGTTTTGGATCAACCAATCTCCACATTGGATAGAGCTACTGAGGCTTGATTAGAGGTCAATAAAAGGGAAGATCACGTGCATACAATTCAATGGTTATGGACATTATGGTCACTGACAAGGATGTAACAGCAGCATACATTATGTGGACATGGGGGTGGGGGTGGGGAAGAAGAGACAAGTATTCTGCAATCACATGATGAGTTGTATAACAAACAATGGTGATAGGATTCCAAGAACACAGATCAAAGTGCTGTGGAAAGGTAAGGAAGAGGAGAATGGATACAAGCCACACAAAAAGCTAGTGACAACGAATCAATACAAGTTCAGTCTGTCCATGCAGCATTGGGAAACTAGTCCCATGGATTGGATGGCATAAAATCTGCACTGTCATACTATAGCACCCATTAGAAATCTCAAATGATTATAAAACCGGTTTAATTATATTTGCAAATGTGGTTGGCTAGTCATCAACTCAACAAATGTACTTAAGTCTTGCCATTACAACCAATGAAAATTATTTATTTCATTCAGCGATAACAATGCAGAATAGGTTCTTCAGGCCGTGCTGCCCAGCAACCCCCAATTTAGTACTAGTCGAATCACAAGACAATTAACATACTAACTGGTTCGTCTTTAGACTGTGGGAGGAAACTAGAGCATCCGAAGAAAACCCATGTATTCCACGGGGGCGGGGAGAGGATACTGGACAATGGAATTGAACTCTGAACTTTGACACCCGAGCTTTATTAGCGTCATGCTAACCATAACACTACCTTGACATCCATCTTAAACAATTAGATTGATTTTATTAGGAAATGGAATTGCAAGATTTCTGTGCATGCGGTTAAATGTAGAAGTCAGGGACTTACTGGGCATAGTGTCTGTTGAATTCAATCTTCCCAAGATACAAGAAAATGACAAAAAAAGTGAATAAGTATTTTGTATGTCTTCACTGTAGAAGACACTAGCAGTATGGTGGAAGTTTTGAAAGTGACAAGGGGTAGAAGTGAGTGCAGTTGCTATTAATAGGGAGAAATTGCTTTGGAAACTGAAAGGCCTGAAGGTAGATAAGTCACCTGGACCTGATGGACCACACCCTAGGGTTCTGAAAAAGATAGCTGAAGAGACTACGGAGACATTAGCAATGATCTTTCATGAATCAATAGATTCTGGCATGGTTCCAGAATACTGGAAAATTGCAAATGTCACTCCACTCTTCAAGAAGGGTGGGTGGTGAATCTGTGGAATTTGTTGCCACAGTTGGATGTGGAGGCCAAGTCATTGGGTATACTTAAGGCAGAGGTTGAAAGGTTCTTGATTAGTCAGGACATGAAAGATTACAAAGGTAGGAGAATGGGATTGAGAAGGAAATGGATCAACCATGAAATAGCAGAACAGACACAATGGACCAAAAGGCCCAACTCTGCTCCTATATATTATGCTCTTATACTGCAGACTTCATCCAAGAGACATTTGATGCTGGATTCTGTGCCAAGTTAGAACTGCCACAGGATTCCTGACTATTGTTTTAAATGAACATTATAGTATTGTATAAAATAAAGCACAGGAAAAGATTTTTAATTATTTTGTTTTTACTTGGAAAGCTTTTTTTTATCATCTAAAAAAAGTGGTTAAGATGTTCAAAGACAAAATTTCTTAGAGCTTTTACAGCTATTGTGCAACAAGCAATGTTGCCTCAGTGTGCCACTGGAATCTAAATTTGCAGGAATGGGACATATTTTAGGCCAGCAAGATAGGCCCTTTATGTTGGGACATGGGCTGATTGGAGGCACCAAATGTACACAATAGAAATAACTGGACCATTCATTTCACCACTAATGAAATAGTGTGGGTCAATTAATGCTCTTGTTTAATATTTTAAGTTGAAAACTTCAACCAATTCTTTATCAAATATTTTCACAATTCCATATAGAAACTCTGAAAGTATTCAAATAGCCATGCAAATTTATTTGATACTCAAATGCCCCATGCATATTGAGCAGTATGACCTCTTCACCTAGAAAACATTAGCAGGCTGGTGTAGTGGCATCAGCACCACACTTTGAGATGACTTGTCTCAGGTTCAAATCCAGCCAGCTCCTTGCACACTTTCCATCTGGGCTGTGTTGAGAGTCGAGCTAGCAACTCAGCCTTTAAAAACCAGATAAATGCTAAGGAAACAGCAAAAAACAACTAACTGATGCACAAGGTGTGAAAAAGGAACCTAGAAAACATAACTTCTATCTTTCAAGAACATTTTCAATAAAAAGTATGCAGATTTAATCCCTCCTAAACCCTTTAAATTAGATTTTAATATGTTAATTAGAAGGGGGAAGAAAAGAAAATTGGCCATGATGCTGACCATTACTCAATATTATGGCTGATCTCCCCCAGGCTATGACTCTTCTGTGCTGTTTCCCAATCTTACAAAAAAATCTCTGAAGTTACCTAAAATAATCAACTTCTAGAGTAGAAAACACTAGATATTTGTTACCACCTGCAAGAAATTCCTACAGAGCTCACTTTCAAATGCTCACTCCCTCATTTAGAAACTAGTTACCCTCACTCTTTATTCTCCTGCCAAGGGAAACATCTCAACACCTTACCTGTCATGACCTCTCTGGATCTGAAATTTCATTCTTCTAAACTACAAATGTAGAGTCACTGACCACATAGTCACCCTCCCATTCCAGAAATTAATCTTTTGGAAGGCCTCATATGCTAGTGGATCTTTTCATAAATAAAGGCTAAAACAGTGCACAGCACTCTTAGTACTGATCTCAACAACCTATACAACTATAACAGTGCTCCCCAATTTCTAAGCCCAACCCTTCCCCCAGCCTGCAACTAAGGTTAATTAATGCATTTGGGAGAATCAAATAAGCCAATGGCAAAATCCACAAATGGCGGGGCCCTTGAGTATTGAGAAACAGAGACCTTAATGTATAAACCCAAAGATTCTTGAAGCTATCTGCACAGACAGGCATATAGAATGATGTTAGAAAGTTTGCAAAGTTTTTAGAATGTTCTCTAGTTTTGCATAAACATGACCTAAAACGTGATCAGATTTTCCCGCGTCCTAAAACTAGATCAAGAACCCAATTAAATAATTAATACAAAAACATTATACTTGTTCATTTATTGAGTAAAATGATCCAATATTATACGTATTTCCTCAAAAAAGTAAGCAAACTTCTATGACTGTCAAACACGAGGAAATCTGCAGACGCTGGAAATTCAAACAATACACACAAAAAGCTGGTGGAACACAACAGGCCAGGCAGCATCTATAGGAAGAAGCACTGTTGACGTTTTGGGCCAAGACCCTTCATCAATGAGTCCTGACGAAGCAGTTCAGCAGTTTGCATGTCAGTGAGTCCTGAAGAAGGGCCTCAGCCCAAAACGTTGACAGTGTTTCTTCCTATAGAGGCTCCCTGGCCTGCTGTGTTTCACCAGCTTTTTGTGTGTGTTGTTTCTATGACTGTCAGTTCACTTAAAGGGGAAATCAGAGTCAGGCGCTTCAATCAATGGGATAACAATCAGGTGAGAGTGGGAGGCCCTGCCCGATTTAAAGAACATAAATCTAGATCTTAACTATCAAAGAGGAATAGACAGTGGACAGCCAGTGCCTCTTCCTCAGGGCACCACTGCTCAGTACAAGAGAACATGGCTTTAAGGTAAGGGGAGGGAAGTTCAAGGGAGATATTTGAGGAAGGTTTTTCACTCAGAGAGTGGTTGGTGTGTGGAATGCACTGCTTGAGTCAGTGGTGGAGACAGATACACTACTGAAGTTTAAGAGACTACTAGACAGATATATGGAGGAATTAAGGTGGGGGGGTTATATGGGAGGCAGGGTTTGAGGGTCGGCATAACGTTGCGGGCCGGAGGGCCTGTAATGTGCTGTATTATTCTATGTTCTAAGTCCGAACTTCACCTTTTAGGTTTTTGGAAGTGTGCTATGTCTCAATCAGAGGAGATTTCTGAGGTTTTAGGACCAGGATGGCTTGCCATTCATGAAACTATGAATTCTGAAATGTACCAGCAAATTCTACAGGAAAATGTCAGGGTATCCATCTGTGAACTGAAGCTCAAGAGAAAGAGGGGCATATGGTAAGATAATGACCCTAAACACACAAATCATTCTATCAAAGAATGCTTAAAGCATAGGAAATTTCAGTCTCAAGACCTGGCCATAATCCTACAGAAATGCCGTGAAAGGACCTGAAGCAAGCAGTTCATGCAAGGAAGCCCACCGACATCCCAGAGTTGAAGCAGTCTTGTAAGGAAGAATGGCCTAAAATTCCTCCAGGGCAAAGTGCAGAACTGATCAAGTTACCGGAAACATTTGATTGATTGCTGTACGGGGGGGGGGGCTCACACCAGTTACTGAAAGCCAAGGCTCACAAATACTTCTTCCAACAAATGTGTAATATTGGATCATTTTTCTCAATACAGTATGTTTTTTGTGCTGTTTATTTAATTGGGGTTCTCTATCTTGTTTTAGGACGCGTGAAGATCTGATCACATTTTCGGTCATATTTATGCAGAAATACAGAAAATTCTAAAGGGTTCACAAGCTTTCCAGCACTACTGTAGGAAGCTACATTAGGGCAGGGCATTGAATACAACAGCAGACAGCTCATTGGTCAGACCTCAGAATCAGTATATTATCACTATCATATTGTACATCATGAAATTTGTTGTTTTCTGGCAGTACAGTGCAAGAAGTCACAAAGAATAAATAAAGTAATATTCATGGACCGTTCAGAAATTGGACGGTAGAGGGGGAAAGAAGCTAGTCCTAAAACACTTGAGCGGGTCTTTAGGACGAAGAACAGCTGAATTATGCATGCAGTTCTGGCCACAACACTATAGGAAATGTGATAGCCCAGAAAATGTTCTGAAGAGTTTCTCTATGATAATGCCTGGATTGGAGCATTTCAGTTAAGAGGAGAGACTAAGTATTTATTCTGGAACAGAGAGAGACTGGAATTGAAGGGCATAAAACAAAATGCCACAGATTTAAGGTGAGGAGAAAGATTCAAAAGGGGATCTAAAGAAGTTCTTCACCTAAAGAGTGACGATCAGCTGGAATACACTGCCCGAAGGAGTGGTGGAAGCAAAGTTGTTGAACATTTCATGTGTTTAGATGAGCATCTCAATGGCCTGGGCATAGGATATGGATCAAATGCTAAAAGAAGTAATTCATACTATCAGTCCTCATTAGGTGATGTGGATGCTGTGGCCCACCAAATAACTTGATTTCCATGCAGTTTGACTCTAAGACTACAATATCATTTGCTTTCCAACTACTTGCTGCAACTGCCTTCCAACTCTGATTTGTACAAGAACATCCCGATTTCTCCTTGTTTGCAATTTCTCTCCATTTAGAGACCTGATTTTCCCACATTAAACTCCATTTGTCTTACCTCAAGCTATTTCCTGTTTAGTCCAAATATCCTTGACATCACTTCCTCCAACCATTTTACCATCATCAGAAAGCCGGTTTACCCTGCACTCTCCTCCAGTTTGAGGGGATTTGGTATGTCAGCAACAAAACTCGTGAATTTCTGAGTGTTCTAACTGGTTGCATAACTGTCTGGAATGGAGAGCCACTGTACAGGATCTGAAAAAAGCTGCAGATAGTTGTAAACTCAGCCAGCACCATCATGAGCACTAGCCTCCCCACTTAAGGACATTTTCAAAAGGTGATACCTCAGAAAGGCAGTATCCATCATTAACAACCCCCATCATACAGGACATACCTTTTCTCATTACTACAATTAAGGTGGTAGTACAGGAACCTGAAGACACACATTCACACAAGGAACAGCTTTTTCCTCTCCACCATCAGATTTCTGAATGGACAATGAACCCATGAATTCTGCTTCTCTGATTTGCAATAATTTATACAATTCCATGATATACACCAACAATAATAACCCTAATTCTGATCATTAAAATGAGTAAACTTAGGGCTAAGACCTAATCCTTTTCACACTTCCCAAGTTTCATCTTTCCAGCCCAAAAAATGTCCCTTTTATCAGGAAACAAAGTTGGCACTTTATCCTTAAAGTGCTTCTATTACTGTTAGTTCAGCATAATATAGTGCCTTTCAATAAGCTGGTTCTTACATGTGGAAATGGTTCAACCATGATGGCGGTTGATTTCATATCCAACAGTGACGGGAGACTTGTACAGGAGAGCTTGCGCAGGAAAAGCTGCTGCACTACTTTCCCGACCTTGGAAATCGAGGTCCAGTGGTACGAGTGGGCAGATGAAAGCAACAGTGAGATCCAATAGCCATGAAGGCAGTTCTGCAGCACTTTGTGGAGAGCAGAAAGCATGACAAGGCACTGACGAAGTCATGGTCACCCACTGCAACCAAGGAAAACCTCTACCATGATACAACATTGTCAAACAACATACTATGGTTCACATATTAACAGCTATAAATGAAACATCTGAGAGCTTGGGGTCCTGCTGTATTGAAAGTAGGTTAGTGCAGACACAAGAAACCATAAGCTGGAATCCGAAGCAGCTAAAGGAGCTCTGTCGAGTCTGGGGCTGGTGGGGGGGTGGGAGAAGGGTAGCAGAGAAATTGTTGACATTTTGGGTTGGTGTGGAGGGTTTTGTCCTGAAATATTGGTAATTCTTTGTGATCCATCCTCCACAGATGCTGCTTGATCCACCTCCAGCAGTTTGCACAAATTATGGCAGGCTAGTGTATACTATTTAAAGTTCAATAAGGCAATTTAACAGCCAAAGTTAAAACACTCAAAATGGGCCTATTTAATATGTAAAGAATCCAGTAAACACAAGCTTACAATTTTTTTCATAGCCCAGGAAAAGGATTTCAGTACTATTAAGGCATTTCTAATTGGAGCTCTTTGCTTACAGATTTAATACTGTGGATCTGATTATTTATCACTTTTGTAGGAAGGGAAAGCCTGTTGCTATCAAATTTGGAAAATGAATTAACTTCTGCTTTCTAACATTGCTACAGCACAACTACTTCCTTTTTCTCTGCCACAAAGCACAACAGCAATCCAGCTGTATGAGCAGGAACTTCAGCTTCACATTGACATAATTGTGTATGAGAAGCAGAAGCTGCTCTTATTGGCTGACCTTTTACAAACAAATTGAGACTACCATGCTGAATTCACTTTTAGGTGGAACCACTGCACCCCACCCCATTATATCCAATCAGATAAAAGATATTCACCCCAAAGAACTCACAAGTCACTAACAATTTAAGTGTAGAATAAAATTTCCTACCATGGAATTTAGCCCAGAAAAAGTTAAACAACTTTTGTTGTAAACTTGTGTTTCTTAATGTTAAGATAGAAAATCTGGATGTGGATGGGCTCCGTAACAATAACCAGCACTCTTTCCACTTTAATAAGGGTGGCCTTAACTTACTTTTTTTTTTCTGTGTCACTATTGTGAAAACATTGTTCACCATGCACTTTGATAATGAACTGAATAAAAGATGAAAGCAAAGAGACTACAACAATTTGTAAAGGGACTTTGCAAATGGTAGAACAACAGAAAAAGACATCATCTGTAAATCAGACATATATATTCCCATTAATAATCTAAATTATCCAAATTCCCAAGCTAAGTGATCAAGCATACAGCCCACATTAAAATAACCACTTTTAAAGTCAGAGACCAGAAATGAAAGGCTAAGATTGTAACATTAGAAACATAAATACTCTGTTGATTCCACACTTACAAAATACTTTCAACCACCAGTTTATTCCTTGCTTGTCACAATCTTTTAGTCCTTTAATTGTGTTAATATTCCAATCTTTTTACACTACATTGACCCTCTCACACAAACTGCTCCATTTTATCACAGCACTGCAGGGGTGGGGTTCCCTATGCATTTCTCATTCTATTTCTGAATCTTCTGCCTTCAACATGAAATCAAGCACCACTGTGGATTAATTAAACAAGTCATCCATGCTGACCTAGAAAACTTCACGTAGATGGTAATAAGTCATCTATTTCAGGATTTAAACCCCATGTAAAGTACATTAAAAATGCTATTATTGTCCTAATATCCAGTGTGCAGATGAATAGTTACAATGCTAACCTCAGCTGGGTTTGCAGATGCTCTATGACATGCCTGTAATTTCCATGATCAAGACAAGCTTTCTGAAGATGGTAGATTGGGGATATTTCAAAACTGGATTCTCTTTCCAATTTGAAGCATTCAACGAGCATTCAAAAAGCAATGTTTTTTTTAAATACAAGATTATCTGGTGCATTCCAGTCAAATAAAGATCGTCATATCCAAATGCTAATGGATTTGCAGTCTGAAGGTACAGCCAAATTAAATATCGGTTTGTGAACAAGTGGAATCACAGGTTACAGATCTCTTTAATACAGGTACAGGCGTCCCCCGCTTTACAAAAGTTCGCTTTACACCACTTCACTTTTACGGAAGACCTACGTTAGTACCTGTCTTCACTAACCAAAAGAAATCCAAAGCAGATTTTCGCTTTTATGAAAAAAGGCGCCCGCTTTAAACTTGTGTTTACCCAGAGAAAGACTACCATGACCGTGAAGCCTTGCGTGGGCAGCTGTGTGCGCACGTGTGACGTGCTGATTTTATTTTTCTACAAATTGGTTTTTGGCCGTACATACATTATTTCTACTTTATATAGGCTGTGTATTTATATCATTCCTGGTTTTACTATATGTTAGTGTTATTTTAGGTATTATGTGCTATTTGGTATGATTTGGTAGGTTTTTTTTTGGGTCTGGGAACACTCAAAAATTTTTCCCCATATAAATTAATGGTAATTGCTTCTTCACTTTATGCCACTTCAGCTTACAAAAGGTTTCATAGGAACGCTGTACTTTCCGATAGTGGGGGAAACCTGTATACCTCCAGCAGTATTTATAGTTCACTGCTATGATTAAATATCTTTCTACATTTTATTTTGAAATTTGTGTTAACACTGCAATTTTTAGTTTTACTGTCACACACGATAGCAGCAGTCAAATTTATAGGGGAATTTAATTGGGACAATAAAAATCAATACCTACAATGTAACGGAAACACCACTCAGGCAAGATTCTACAACTGCTGGAAATCCTGAGGAACATACACAAAATGCTGGAGGAACTCAGGTCAGGCACATCGGTCTAAATCATCGAAGGCTATTTTCTTCCTTAGATACTGTCAGAATTGCCGAGTTCCTCCAGCATTTTGTGTGCAATGTCGTCCTCAGATGTGCTAGACAGCAAAATTCTCACAGGCAACCATAAAACAGAAGACCTCACCCACTTGCTTAGATGTAATTTATTTTTCAGGACATGGCCTAGATTTTGCTCAACACTTTTTGGGTTCCATCTAAACCGGTTTTCCTCACTCTTCTCTACCAATGGTTTTTAATCTGTTATTTAGCTGACAATTGAAGTGCAAAATAGGACAACCGAGTCACAGTGAATGCCGATCTAAGCATCTGCAAACAAATGGAAAAGGAAATCAGATAAATTAGTCAAATCAAGTACAGAGAAGCAGGTGAAATAAAAAGGGAAAGATAGTTTGAACAGAGACAAAAAATGAAATAAAAATAAAACCTCTACTACTTATAGAAGTGTAGCTTGAACTGTTCCTTTTCGCCTCAGAAGCTGAATGCCACTGCAATAATAAACCTTAAAGGTAACTATACTATAGTCTAAGTCATGACTTTCTGCTGCAGACTTAATGCTAAGAAACACTGGTAGGATGATATAAAATGTACAAATTCCAAAGAATTGAAATTCAGGCATTTTTTACTTTACCAGTTGCTGGATTTTGGGCACATTAAAGCTGACGTTTTGGTAGTGATACAAAAATAGGGTTTCAGCCCAAAACATTGACTGTACTCTTTTCCTGGAACCTGCCTGGCCTGTTGAATTCCTCCAGCATTTTGAATGTTATTCGTATTTTGGTAATAAAACCTTGGCAAAGAAAGCTCGAATGTTTTAAGCTGATTTTCAAGAAAATTAAAGTACAGGTACAGATACATTTTGCCAATGTAAATCCGTGTCTGTACTCTTCAGCTTAAGTTTATTTGGTCCACAGTTATGTGCTGCACCACAGTGAGCCCATTCAGGTATCTTTTAAATGTGATGAGGTTATCTACCTTCATTCTCTCAGAGAATTCAAATCCCCACTGCTCTTTGGGTGAGAGGCATGTTTCTCAAGTCCTCTGCAATTCTTCCACCAATTATCTTAGATATATATCCTGGTCAAATGTCTCCAGCCTCAACAACATTCATGGATTTCATTCACCCCTATGACTGCCACAGTTTGAGGTTGAAGTTGCAAAAGAAATTCTCATCATTCACCTGCTGCATGAAACAGTAACACAGAAATCTACAGCACATTACAGGCCCTTTGGCCCACAATGTTGTGCCAACCATCTAACCTACTCTAGAAACTGCCTAGAATTTCCCTACTGCATAGCCCCCATTTTTCTAAGCTCCATGTACCCATCTAAGAGTCTCTTAAAACCCATTGTATCTGCCTCTACCACCCTTGCCAGCAGTGCATTCCATGCACCCACCACTGTCATCCCCCCGTACCTACCTCCAAATTATGCCGCTTGTTAGCCATTTCAGCCCTGGGAAAAAGCCTCTGGCTATCCACACAATCAATGCCTCTCCATCTTATACACCTCTATCAGGTCACCTCCGATCCTCTGTCGCTCCAAGAGAAAAGGCCAAGTACAAGCAGTCCCCGGGTTATATACGAGTTCCGTTCCTGAGTCCGTCTTTAAGTCAGATTTGTACGCAAGTCGGAACAAGTACATCTGGTATTATTTAGCGAGAGTTAGTCAAACATTTGTCTTAGTATATACTGTGGTATATATTTTACCTTTCTAAGCATATTAAAAAAAACTTAAGAAACATATGTATTCCAATAATTAAACCTCTGCGTTGCTTAGTAATAATTGTAGCTTTCATTGGAGCAGGGCATTTCACATGCTCCATTACTCTTGCTTTATCCTTTAAAATTGTTCCAATCGTTGACCAACTGTAGCCTAATGCTTTTCCAATGACCAATTGCGTTTCACCTCTTTCCAAACACTTTATTATTTCCACTTTATTTTCAATTGTGATTGCTTCCTGTCAATGGAACAGAAACATTATGGGCAGCGGGTCCCAAGGACCACCTCACCGAACTCCCCAGGTTTGAAAGTCCACTGCAATGAGACAGGTTAAATGGGACAAGTGGGGACTGTGCTGGGTTTGGCTACTGTATTTGATCCTCCACAATATTCCATGTGGGAATTTAAACTGGAGGTGGCAGTGTTTTTTTTTTATGAGGTTGAGTTGTGCGATTAACCCAGCATGGGAGCGGTCTATCATTGGATCAAACTCGGGAAACTCCGTTCTCCAGCCTAGCGCTGATCTCACTGCGCCACCAGCTGACTGGAACGGGGGAGGGGGGAACGGGGTCAGGGTGAATCTTGCTAAGAAAAATTTAAGCCAAATACAAAGTTACACACTCAAAGTGTCAACAGCAACGAATTAAAATGGCGGACAGCGTCGTGATCCGACTTAAAATGGCAGACGGCGTTCTCCTTCCTTGGTTCGCAAATACGAGTTGACTGTAAGTCAGACATTCATAACTCGGGGACTACCTGTACACTCAACTTATTCTCATAAGGTATGCCTTCCAATCCAGGCAACATCCTTGTAAATCTCTATAGTATCCACATTCTTCCTCAGTGAGGTGACCAGAACTGAACATGCTGCTCCAAGTGGAATGTGACTAAGGTCTTGTATAATTGTAACATTACTTCACAGCTCTTGAACTCAATCCCACGGTTGACGAAGGCCAACACACCTCACGCCTTCTTAACAATGCTGTCAACCTGAGTAGCAGCTTTGAGGGTCCTATGGACAAGGACCCCAAGCCCTTACTGATCCTTTACATTGCCAAGTGTCTTACCATTAATATTATATTTTGTCTTCAAATTTGACCTACCCAAACGAACCACTTCACATTTACCTGAGTTGAACTCCATCTGCCACTTCTCAGCCCATTTCTGCATCAATGTCCTGCTGTAAACTGACAACTCTCCACACTATCCACAACACCCCCAACTTTTGTATCATCAGCAAACTTACTAACCCAACCCTTCTACTTCCTCAACCGGGTCATTTATAAAAAATCACAATGAGAAGGGGTCTCAGAACTGATCCCTGTGGAACACCACTGATCACCATCCTCCAGCAGAAGATCCACAATGAATGAGCCTCGCGTGAGGAACCTTATCTGAGGAGCTTTACTGAAATCCATTAGACAACATCCACTGTTCTACATTGTGTGTTTTGTTACATCCTCAAAGAATTCAATCAGGTTCGTAAGGCACAACCTGCCCTTGACAAAGCCATGCTGACTATCCCTAATCAGATTACATCTTTCCAAATGCTTATAAATCCTGCCTCTCAGGATCTTATCCAACAACTTACCCACCACTGAAGTCAGACTCACTGGTCTATAATTTCCTGGGTTATCTCTAATCCCTTTCTTGAACAGATGTCAGAAATGTACTCCAACTTAGCCCTACAGAGAACTTTAGATAAATATTTGGTTAAAACTCAAATACCTATCCTTACTCCTGCATAAATGCAAGTGACACAATTCCCATTCTCTTTCCAGATTCCCAGCTGTGGCAAAGAAC
Source organism: Hypanus sabinus (assembly GCF_030144855.1). Classification (NCBI taxonomy): domain Eukaryota; kingdom Metazoa; phylum Chordata; class Chondrichthyes; order Myliobatiformes; family Dasyatidae; genus Hypanus; species Hypanus sabinus. Next base: position 46,505,912 of record NC_082732.1, read on the forward strand.
AGTAAAATGAACAGCAAAAAGCGATCATTTAAAACTTCAAGTAACATTGAAAACACTTAATACGATGCTGGTAGATTCCACTTTGCACTCATCATATTGAAGATGACTGCAGTGAGCAAAATCCAAACTATTACTAGTACTCAACTTAATATTCCTTTCACAAGAAATAGGGATTCTATATCTAGATTTAACCATGACTCAAAAAGTTAGTTCATTTGGCACTCTCAATGTCAACATATGCTGAGCTGGTTTAGCAGTTTATATTATCAATATAAAGCTCTTTTAAAACTTCAGTTATAATTAAAACATGAATACTTTTATATACAGTGAGCTTCAATAGTAAAAAAATAAAACTAAATATCAGAAAATGGATGGAATACCAGTTCAGGAACTAAAAACAGCCTTGTAAAACAGTTCATACTTCCAGCTTGTTTTACACATGCTAAATCAGATTTGATCAGATACCATATCTGCAGGGAGAGGCAAATACATTTCATTCTGAGCTACTGCATTTCAGAAGACAACTTTTGATGTGCAGCTTCAAGGAAGCCACACCCATGACATGGAGACAGATACAACAAAAAAAATCACACTGAGTTCAAAACAGCTGCACTAAAGTACTTCCTTCAAATGATGCAGAGCACCAATCTTTCTGAATGAAAAGAGTAACATTTTTCATTTCCGCATTCAGCTAATTGTTAGTGTGATACAACACTTCTGAAATCCCTAGAGGGTTTATCATTTCTATAAAAATTAAATATCTACACTTTTACATAAACACAGCAACCATGTCAAAATTAAATGGATGCATTGTTCTGTATTCAACACATTCAAAGCTCCTAAAATAACTGTTTCAAACTCATTAAAATACTCATTAAATATAGTCAACCTGTTCTCCAAACTATAGAAAAATAGATCAAAGGGCAGATCAGTTATAAAGGCCGCGCCTCATTATCAGAACTAGTGTTTACTGCAGCTAAGATCTGCTCATTTGCTTATGAAAATGTTTACCTCAATGCAAGTCAAAATAGAATGCCTAAAATAAAGTTCCTGATCAATATCTTGGTTTGCCACCTTCAACAGAACATGAACTTGAAACACAGAAGGCTATGAATGTAATTATTTCAGTCCCAATATTCTCATTACGACTGATTAAGCAAGATCATTTCTCTCCATCCATGACCAACTAACCACAAACAATATAAGTAACAAATTATTGAGTCAGGTTCTCGATATTTATCACTTATTTATTGTTTTTTTATTTACTGTGAATATCCACAAGACAATGAATCTCAGGGTTGCATTTTATTTTACGATACAGTGTAGAGTAGTCCCTTGAGCCATGCTATCCTCAACCCACCAATTCAAACCTAGCCCAATCACTGTACAATTTATAACAACCAATTAACCTATTAACTGGTACATCTTTGGACTGTGGGAGCACTCAGAGGAGACCCATGTGCAAATGGGAAAGAAGGTACAAATTTGCTTAGAGGACACCGGCATTTAGCTCCGAATTCTGACGCCCTGAGCTAACCACATTTTCGTGGTGCCCCATATGGTGACATATATGTACTTTGATAGTAAATTTATTTGAATTTTAAGGTATTCCAGAAATGCAGGCTCCCACTTGGGTATCCAGGCCTCAACTTCAATTGTACAACTACACAAGGGTGCAATTATAATCCAAATCAAACTGTACATGACAATAAGAAAACAGAGAACAAGTCATAATTCACTCATTCAGACTTTGAAACCTAATTCACAACCTGTGCATACAATCTGATTTAAAATCAGTGAGAATAGACCCCATTGGCAATAGCCAAAAATGCTCCAAACAGTATTGTGATTTAACCATGTAGAATGGTGTACATGATTTTGGTACTGGACTAACATACTAGTGGTTATGGCAGCAGTGTGATAGGGATCAGTTTTAAGTATCTTAGCAGTAAAAAAAAATTTGATTCAGCTAACATAATCACTGTGGAAGCTGCTGGTTTATTCACTTATTCAGGACAAGATTATGCTCCTACCACACTTTGTCTGGCCAATGTGGGACTCAGGTCACCAGTGCATAGCTAATTCAAAGTTCTCAGGGAAAACCAAACATCAGCAATAAAAATTTTCACTGTTTTGTTCACATTTCATTGATAAATATGCCACAGGAAAATGCAACTAGAAGGTCAAGATTTTTGCTCTTAATGAATAATTAGGTATTACATCAATTTCATACCTTCAGGAAAAGATATCACATCAGCCACGTACCATCAAAAACTGTCTAAAAATTATGAAAACAATAAAAGGCAGAAGACTTCAAGACAAAAATCACACCACACTTGGTCTGGCCTGTGTGGGACTCCAGTCACCAGTACATAACCAACTCAATGTTCTCAGGGGAATTAAACAGTAGCAATATTTTGCACAACCCCAGAATGTCAGTAAGTCAAAGTTCCTGCAGCTAATGAACAATTAGGTACCACATCAGTCTATTTTATACCTTCAGGTCAAATTATCAAGTTAGCATGTATCATTTATTATAGTCTATGAATTTATGAAATTAATAGAAAGCAAAAGATTCAAAAAGATACTCTGAATAACCCTCCAGAAATGCAAATTAACTCAGTCTGAAATGTTGAGTGTTTATTCCCCTCCATAAATGCTACCTGACCCACTGAGTTCCTCCAGCATTGAGTGCTGCTCAAGACTTGCAGCATCGACAGAATCTTGTGTTTATTAAAATGGTTGGTTTGTGTCCTGATCTTTTATGCCACAGATGCAAATAATATGCCACAGTGTGAATTTTAGCACTGTGACCAAAGAACTACACAAGACATCAGCAAAGAAAAATCATAACTGAGGTTTATTGCTATACACATTAAATGTTGTTAACTATTTACTTCTTCCTTTAGACATTTTATTGAAAACATTTTATAGCAACTTTAACGTTATTGTGAAAGCATATTCAAACTCATGACAAGGACAAATAATTCAACTTTGTAAAGAACACAAAAATAGGCATTAATACTGTTGCCTAACTGGGATTTAATGCATAAATCAGAAAAGACAGGAAATCATTGCATCTTAAATTAAAGTATTAATTCCAGTATATTTAAAACTTGAACAAGCCAGAAGGTGTCCAATATCTATTTAGTTCAGTCTTCAGCAGCTCATGTTTATAAGCTGCAATGTACAATAAAATCCCATTAATGCATTAGTACCACACATAAATGGACTGAAAAGCTTCAAGTAATGGCACACAGACAGCTGGAATGGCCATCCATTTCCTGCCTGCGCAGAGAAGCGATGTTGCTGACAACAGCTCACATGGTCCCGACGGAAAAAACTATACTAACAAGTGAGATAACCACCTCCTGGATTCAGGCGGAAAAACATCTCCCCTGGCACAGAGGCCCATAGAACAACAAAGACATCTGTACATATAACAAATTGTTCCATAATAATCAGCTTCTTAAAACTAATACACTTTGAAAGGAGTTGTAGTTTATGAAGATTCAGAGCATTGCACGTGATGCTGATTTGGAAAACAGGATCAGCTTGAAATCATACAATGCAAGCAAATTGATTTAATCAGGATTTAAAGATATTCTACGTAATCCATAAAGTGTGTTTTTCCACAAATATTTAGAGAACATATGGCTTATAGTACCTTACACAAAAAGCTGGAGGAACTCAGGTCAAGCAGCATCTATGGAATTGGATAAACAGTCAACATTTCGCACCAAGACCCTCCTTCAGGACTGGAAAGGAGGGAATGGGACGAAGGATAGCTGGAAGGTGATAGGTGAAGCCAGATTGTTAGGAAAGGTAAAGGGCTGGAGAGGAAGAAACCTGATAGGAGAGTGGACCATAGGAGAAAATGAAGGAAGATAAGCAGGTGAAAAGAGGTAAAACGTCAAGAGTGTGGAATAGAAGGGGGAAGAAAACGGACATTTTTTAAACCAGATGGAGAAATTGATATTCATGCCATCAGGTTAGAAATCAATTTGCCCCTCCTCCACCCTGAGGGTGGCTTCATTATGGCACAAGAGGCTATTGACATGTCGAAACGGGAATGGGAATTAAAATGTTGGGCCACTGGGAAGTTCCACTTTTGGTGGGTGGAGTGGAGGTGCTCGATAAAGCAGTTCCCCAATTTACCTCAGCTCTACCAACATAGAAGCTGCATTGGGAGCACCAGATACAATAGACGACCCGCAGCAGATTCGCAGATGAAGTGTTATTGCACCTGGAAGGACTGTTAGGGTCGGGATTGGAGGTGAGGGAGGAGGTGAATGGGTAGATGTACCACTGACCGCATGCAGGAATAAGCGATGGGGGAGGGAGATTAGTACGGAAGGAACGAATGGACAAAGGAATCGAGGGAGCAATCCTTGTGGAAAGCAGAAGGGTGCGGTGGGGAAGGCAAAGATGTTTATAGTGGGAGGATCCCTTTAGAGATGGCAAAAGTCGCAGACACTCTTGGGGTGGTAGGCAAAGTCAAGAACTCTATTACTGTTAAGGCAGAGGGAAGATGGGGTGAACACAGATAACCGGGTAAGAGAGATGCAGGTGAGGGTAGCATCAATGGTGGAAGAATGGTAAGAACAATCTGTCAGGATAACAAAACCAAACTGCTTTGTATTACAGACATACAGCAGTATTTCAAGCCATCTTGCTTCCTACATACATAAGATTACTGAAGACAAATATAGGGCACATTAGCAAAAACAGAACGAGTCGGAAACAAACACGAGAAAATTCTGCAGAAGCTGGAAATTGCAAAGATGAGTGTGGTGCACAGATTGAATAGAATTCATATGGCTTGAAATGGCCAAAAAAAGGTGAATCTATTTTGTCACAGTGGGAAGTAAGCAGCATGTTCTTTCTCCTTGTTAAAGGAAGGCGAAAACATTAATATTGTTTCAATCATATTTTAACAATGACATTTAACTTAACCATGAACAAAATCTTAAAACTTGCTCTCACAAGCCATTAACTTTAATCCATATTACACAAAAGATAGAAGTGTTTTCTTTAAATAACCTGCTCCTTTCCCAAGAATCATGCATATTTACAATTTACATTCAGCGCAGGAGCTAGTGGCCTTAATCATTCCTGGCTATTTTCATTTTGATTGCAATGAAGAGCGTTTCCATACTAGGTCATCAGCACAAAGTAAAGTTATTACCAAAGTACATATGTGTCACTACATACAACCCTGAGATTAATTTTCTTGCAGACATTCACAGTAAATCCAAGAAACACAATAGAATCAATGAAAGGCTTTACCCAACAAGATGGACAACCAATGTGCAAAAGACATTGTGCAAATACAAAAAAAACACAAACAGTAAGTAATAAATAATGAGAAGATGAGATGAAGTGTCCTTGACAGCGAGTCCATAGGTTGTGATGGTAAAGTGATAGTTACACTTTGAAACCAGAGCAGCTAGTGCACCTGACCATAATCTCTTCCTCACAGCTTATATTTATACGGTTAAAAAGAAAACTGTAAATACTTTGTTGAATTATCAAAAAAAAACCTGATTAAGCTATACAAGCAAGTACCATGGATGGTCCCAAGCCCAGCTGTGAGAGGAGGAGGGTTGGGCATAAAAACATAGAAAATAGGTGCAGGAGTAGGCTATTTGGCCCTTCAAGCCTGCACCGCCATTCAGTATGATCATGGCTGATCATCCAACTCAGAACCCTGTACCTGCTTTCTCTCCATACCCCCTGATCCCTTTAGCCACAAACAAGGGCCAGATCTAACTTCCTCTTAAATATAGCCAATGAACTGGCCTCAACTGTTTCCTGTGGCAGAGAATTCCACAGATTCACCACTCTCTGTGTGAAGAAGTTTTTCCTCATCTTGATCCTAAAAGGCTTCCACTTTATCCTTAAACCCTGACTCCTCGTTCTGGACTTTCCCCAACATCGGAAACAATATTCCTGCATCTAGCCTGTCCAATCCCTTTAGAATTTTATACGTTCCAATAAGATCCCCCCTCAATCTTCTAAATTCCAGTGAGTATAAGCCTAGTCGATCCAGTCTTTCTTCATATGAAAGTCCCCTTCCATCAAAGCCCAGAGCTAGAGAAACACTAACAGAAGCTCCAAAGACCTCACCCCTGAGAGAGGAAGGATACACCAAGATGGACACACCTTGGAAAACTTGAAAAGCTAGCCCAGGACATACAACTCCGGTGAACTGCTATTGGTAGCCTATGCCCCAATAGGGGTGATGAGCTTAAGAAGCTAGGCATAAACAGTTACTAATACTGATTATCAAAAACTTAGTATTTTTTTTAAACTTAGATCAAAAGTCTATGTTTTAAGTCCTCAAAACATAGGACTCTAAAAAAAAAGAGTGGAGAGAATTTGAAAGACTTCAACGCCCAAAATCACAGCAGATGAAAATGTTGTAATTAAAAATCAAAGATGACAAATGGCTAGGAAGAGCACTGAAAGCTGAAGAATGTTACAATAATCAGCAATAAGCTGAAGTGATTTGAAAATGAGAATAAGTTGAAAGGATGGCCAATATATGTCTATCAGGAAATACTGGGGTAACAAGATTCAGTGCAAATTAAGATATGGCCAGCTGTGTTTTAGATGACCCTAACCCCAAAAAGGGTGGAAGATAGATGGCAGACCAGAGCACGTGAAACCTGCATTTTAAAAAGAAATATGACAGAACAGTTTTACTTCCATCAATACTTTTTAAATAATCAATATCCGGTGTTTAAACATTTCAGACCAATATAACAAAATAAAAATTTATGTTCTATTGATAAGCAGTCTAAGTCATTATCAAAGAAATTGAGGTTCAATCTTCAGTGTGTGGACTTTTCCTCACAAGTATTACATAAAAAGGGAGGGACAAAAACACGGACTTATGAGAAAGTCAAGGATTATGTGGTTAAAATCAAGTCTACTAGACTAATCAGGAGTAAACAGGAAGCACCTTTTCACACAATAATGGAAACCTGGAACTCAGAAAACGGTCGTGACCAAATTAATTGAAATTGTATAAAACAAGAATGTTATTAGATGTGACTATCTAGGGAGATGGATCAAATAAGGGCAAGTAAAAGTGAAGTATAAGTTGGCCACAAGCTAGCTGAATGGTGAAACAGATCAGTGGAGTCTATTGTTCATTCCTCTTCTAGATCATATTATGATGCTCCTCAATATTTTAGATTTAACATCCTAGCTACAAATTACATACAAAAAAATGAAGGTGTGGGAGATGGGAGGGAATTCAAGGCATTAATTAAAAAAATTGCACATCTAAGGTTTTAACATACTCTCAAGAAAATGCATGGAGAGCAGCTGAACACTACTGGGAATCAAGTCATTTCATGATGATGCCCAACTCTGTCACATTACTTAATCTGTTAATAAAAAAATTATTTTGATAAGGAAATATTGAACTGAAATCAATGACCGCACTGATTATAGAACAAGCTAGAGTGAAGATTATCACTGGCTAATGTGTAATACCACATATGGTTCAATCATTATTTTTATTTGGGAAATGGATAGAGGATAAAAAGCTTAGTGAAATTAGTAGCTCAGGGATGCCAACATTCACAAAATGAGAAAAATAAATCAGCAAAAGGTGGCATCCATCAATAAAGACCCTCCCCCCAAATCACCCAGGACATTTCCCTCTTCTGACTGTTTCCACCGACAAGGAGGTCCAAGAGCCTGAAGCCATTTCAGAAGAGCTTCTTCCCCTCCACATTCATGAAAGGCCAATGAACCCATGAACACCTAATTTTTCCCCTCTTTTTGGCACTATTTAATATATATTTCTCATTGTAATTTTCAGTGCTTTTATTATCGTGCATTGCAATGTACTGCTGTCTCAAAATAAATTTTACAACATACGTGGTATTAAACCTGATTCTGATGTCTAGGCAAAAACCCTATTGGGGTTTAGATTTGCATTTCAGATCTATAACAAATGCAATGGAAAACAATTTGGAAAACCGCAAATGCTAAGTGGACATTCTTCACAAATAGCAAAAATTAATAAATAGGGGAGACTAGAGTGAGTAGAAAGGACCCACTGCAGAGAGATCAATAACTAGAGCGGCACAGAACTATGGTGATTAGCAGGATGAGAGAGGAGTTAAGAAATTTTTGTTTCCACCAAAAGTATTAGGTTTCAGAAAACCATGGCCTGGAAAAAAAAATGCAAGGCAACTTCCTCTTCACATTTGAAACTGATCAACCTGCAATGTACAATAAAGAGCTTGGAAGTGGGATTCACAGCTTTTTATTTAGGCTTAGTGGACAGGGACTGAACTACCACCTTTCTCTGCAAACCTATTTATAAGTAATAGCATACCTTACGAGTAGTATTTAAAAAAGAACAGTAGACTCTCAACGAAACAATGCATAATTTAAAAAGTCAAAACATAATTTAAACATGTACAAAGAAAGCTTCCAGAAAACTATCAATATGCTACGCAGATTCTTGGCGAAGATGGGAGAAAAGAATAGTTTCCATTCCATTTTTGGGAAATCAACTAAGCAATAAAAGTACTTGTGCTAAATCCTGGTATATCAAAACTGCTTTAGAATATTTTAATCCCATACTATAAATTCCAATCATCAGGATTCAGCAATTTTCCAAGGCCTTCATTAATCCCACAAGTTATACTTAATGTTTCCAATTAATTATACAAGTTGTGCCCAATAATTTATTCAGAACAGCAGAATTTTTTTGGAGGGTGAGAAACATTAACTCTTACATAATGGCTTGTACAAAAAACAGTTTATTGCCATCTTTTCTGATATTAAAATACTTCAACATTAACATTTTACCTCCCCAGTCTCAGAGATGGTAAAAAAACACATACAAATATACTTGCATTAGCACCATCATCCATTCTCATTTTCCACCCAAACACTATGCTCAAAAAGCATCGAGGATCCCTATCAAAAGGCAATGCTTAAAAAAATATGGCATTCATCAGGACATGCCATCATCTCATTGCTACCATCAAGGTAATGGTACAGGTGCCTGAAGACACACACTCAATGTTTCAGGAACAGCCTCTCCAAAATCAGATTCCTGAATGGACAATGAACCCATGTACACAACAACATTTTCCTCTCTATTTGCACTAATTTAATATATATATATCTATCTATCTTACTGTAATTCAGTGATTTCTTAAGACTATTATAGCCAGGGTGGTAATGGGGACAAGCTCCCACCATTGATTAAATGCTCCCAATGGCGTGAACCACAAATAGCCTGACAACCAAGTCCAGCTCCTGGCCTTCGCTACTAAGCCAGGCAGAACTGTTTCTACCGACAGAAGGGGCAAAGGAGGGTTACTGGTGTTTTAAAACCAGTTGCTTGGAGCAGATGGGGCTCTTCAGCTGTGGTTTGCAGCTCATCTAGAAGGAAAACTCTGATCTCAAAACTCCATGCTTTCAGTTATACCCACTCATGGGAAAGACTTCAGGAGTAAACCCCAAGGGCAAATTCCAGAGCTGGAATCCCTAAGGAAGTCCTACAATGAGTTCAATGTTGACTGACAACTCCTGCAATGCAGCTGATACCAAACTGTATTAGTCTCTGCTGTCCCTTTGGGTTCATCAGATGCATACAGAGGGGGAGCCTGCTACAGGGACATGCTCTCCATATTATACTGCCCAGGCTTGCATATCTAGACAGCTAGGATGCAATATTCACTATCAACTCTGACTAACAGAAATCCTCAACTCAACTTATAGTATTTTCATTGTGCATTGCAATGTGTACTTTTGCCACAAAACAATAAATTTCAAGTGATATTAAACCTAATTCTGACCTATTCTCATTTTTGCTCAAATTCTGCATACAACTAGTACTGAGGGGGAGGGGGCGTGGAAGGGAAGTAAATCACTGAGAATAGCCTCTCTCGACCCCTGGACACAAAAATGACAAGTTGATCACTCCAGCTACTCACCATCAAGAAAGTGTTACTGCTAAGGGAAAGTGAGGAATGGAAATTACACAACTCAACTGAGTTTCAATGCTAGATTCCTTTCTTAAAAATGTGCCTGGGTATCTATAGCCCTTCCTAGTGTAGAGCTTAAAAATAATTATTAGGCAATGCAGGTTTCCTTCACTCTTTGGACTTATGGTAAAGCAGGATTCAAATTACTAATAGACACCTTCCCTAATAGGCATTGTATATGTCAGGGTATTCATTCAGTAGGCAGATGAAACCTCGACTGGTCTAAATGCAGAGGAACCCACCTGATTATTCCGTTACCCAATTCATGATGTTAGCTCGGCATTTTATGAAACGTCTTACAATACTGAATGCACAAACACTCATCCTTTCCCAACCTTGGAACTCACATTTTTTAAAAATCAGTTTTTCAAACAATAGAAAGAGTCGATCAAGCCCCGAGACCCTCCTGCGTTAAGATGGAGACATAACCGAACAATTATATGACCAGACAGTGCCTTTGAAGTGCCGGTAAAAGCCGCTTTGCAGATTACATTCTTTTTGCACTACTTAATTTATTATATATATAATGCGCATTGTAATTTATAGTTTTCATCATGTATTGTAATATACTGCTACCACAAAACAACAGATTTCAACACCTATACAAGTGATATTAAAACCGATTCTAACCTATTCTCATTTTCCCCAAACAGAATTGGCAAAAGTCAGGAGCCCGTGGGCGGCGCCACATCAATGAAGCAAATCTTTGTGGTTGAGTTGGGGGGGGGGGTGGAAAGAAGACAGACTCACCCACCTCCCTCTACCCGGGAACGGGGACTGGGCCGGAGGCAGGGATCGGGCGGCGCCCCAGCCCGCCGCCGATAGAGAGGAGCGGGGCGGTGGCAGCGCCATGTTTGTCGTGTGGGCCCCGGGGGCTGAGGGGCTCCTCCCAGCGGCCCAGGCCTGGTGGGCATACAACACCATCTCCCAACCCAGCCCACACAGGAACTGCCGGACCCGCTCTCATTGAGCGGTCTAAAAGGGCAGCCGCTCCCCCCAGCCCCCGCACTCACTCACCCGGCGGGCTGCTGCTCTCATTGACCGCTCCCGGCCGCGGGGCTCGGCTCGGCCTCGGGCAGACTGCGCTGGCGGATTCGCTCCGGCGAAGGGACGGGGCGGGAAGCGGTGGGTATCGGTTGTCCGGCGGCGAAAGGAGTCTGAACTGGCGCTTTTCCCTCAGGCAGACAAGGCACGGCGGCCGGCGGCCATTAACACGGAGACAGTGGGCGCGCTCTCGTTCGGGCGGATGGGCGCGGTGCTGCACTCGCCCCTGCTCACCACTCGGGAAACCCCACGCTCGCTTGCGCGCGCGCGTATGCCCGCCCGCCGACCGTGATGCGATGTAGCGGAGGAGGGTGGTGGCTTGGTCACGTGGGGAAGTGACAGCAGCGCCCCCCGGTGTTCGACAGGCGGCGGTTCATTCCTCAGCTGGATCGGTCCCTAGATCTAGAGAACCTTCTCTCAGCGAAAACTGAACGTCCCAAGATCCAGAGAACCTCTTCTTGGTGCTACCTTCAAGCAGAATGTACAGGACCCTCACCGTCAGATTCAGAAACAGTTATTTTACCCCTCAACTTTCAGCCTCTTGAACAGGGGGATAACCACTCAATTTCATTCACCTTAACACTGAATCATTCCCCTAACCTATGGGCTCACTTTCGAGGACTCTTCATGTTCTCGATATTTATTTATTGCTTATTTATTTATTTTTATTTATTTATTATTTTTTGTATTTGCAGAATTTGTTGTTTTTTGCACATTGGCTGTTTATATACTTTGTGCGTGTTCCTTTTCATTAGTTCTGTTTCTTTGTACTTACTGTGAATGCCCGCAGGAAAATGAATCTCAGCGTTTATATCGTGACATATACACGCTTTTACTTAAAACTTTAAACCTGAATGTTTCTAGACTGAGAAAACATTTCCTTAATGGGATGTGAGTGTCCCTGAATCCAGAGACCCTTTCCTCAGTGGGACCTGCCTACTGAATATCCCTGATCAACCCAGCCTAGACCACACTACAACGTTGTTCACTGCCCTGTAGTCACAGTCCTTCTAATAGAGATTCAAGTAATAATGAAACGTGATTCACGTTCCTGTCTCTCCCCGTGAATGAAATATTAAATACAAGAGATTCTGCAGGTGCTGGAAATCCGGAGCAACACACACAAAATGCTGGAGGAACTCAACAAGTCAGGCAGCATCTATGAAAATAAGTAAAGAGTTAATGTTTGGAGCCAGGTTCTAATGAAGGATCTCAGCTTGAAACATCAAATGTTTATTCATTTCCATAGATGCTACCTGACTTGTTGCGTTCCTCCAGCATTTTGTGTGTGTTGCTCTGGGAGAAATATTGTTCCTCTGCTTCTTCTGATATGTCTACTAAGTAATTTAAATATATATTCTCAGGATTATTCCTTCTCTGCGAAGGAAAAGCAGTCCTGCCTATTTATTCTACAAGGACTGCTCAACTTTGTACACTTCAATGATATAATTTCCTCTGCTTCTCATTCAAAGAAAAAAAAAACCCATTTCATTCAATCTTTCTTCATGGCTACAACCTTTCAGTCCTGACAAAATCTTTGTAAATTATTTCCTATGGTAGCGGAGTCTAGGACAAGAGGGTAAGACTTCAGGATTGAAGGACATCCATTTAGAGATGCAGAGAATTTACTTTAGTCAGAGGATGGTAAATCTGTGGAATTTGTTGTCATGAGCGGCTGTGGAGGCCAAGAAATTGGGTACATTTAAGGCAGAGATAGATAAGTTCTTGATTAGCCAGGGCATCAAAGAGTATGGGGGAGAAGGCAGAGGAGTGGGGACAACTGGAAGAATTGGATCAGCCATGATTGAATGGTGGAGCAGACTTGATGGGCTGAATGGCCTACTTCTGCTCCTATATCTTATGGTCTTATTGTCTTAAATCTCTGCACCATCTCCAGCATAATTATATTGCTCCTGTAAAGTGGTGATCATATCTGAACACAAGATTAAGCTGTGGTCTCACCAGTGTTGTATACAGTCATACTATTACTTCCCTGTCCTTCTCTCCCTTGGCTGATTAATTTTGCCTGCTAATGTGGAGGATCTGTGCATGTATGCTTTGGCTCTTTCAGGCTTATTCAACACAATTGTATCACTAGTTTTATCAAAGTGTGGTCATTATTGCAAACCAGAAACTAGTTTTATCACAGCACAATGGAAAGTGATACTTATCAGGCAATCAGTTTTAGAATTTGATCAAGGAAAGATCTAAGTTCAAAGTAAATTTATTATCAAAGTATATATCACAATATACTATCCTGGGATTTATTTTCTTGTGGGCACTCACAGTAGAAATTCTACCATGGATAGTTCTAAGCTTGCCTGTGAAAGGAGGAGAGTTGGGCACGGGGCTAGCAACCTCATTCCATAAAAACCTAGAGTTACAAAATGCCAACAGAAGCTCCAAAAACCTCATCCCTGGGAGAGGAAGGATCTTCAAAGATGGCTACACCTGAGGACAACGTTAAAGCTCCCAAGCTGCTGTAGGGGTGATGGACTTAAGACAAAGAACTCACAGTAGAACAAAGAAATAGAATAGAATCAATGAAAACTGCACACACATAAAACCAATATGCAAAGCAACTGTGCAAAAATGAAAAAATATAGATGATAATAAATACATACACAATATGGAGAACATGAGTTGTGGAGTCCTGAAAAGTGAGCCTGTGGGTTATGGAATCAGTTCAGTGTTGAACAGGATTATTTGCCCCAGGACATTGAAAGGACACTTTTGTCCTTTTTAAAATACCCAGACAAATTTTGCCTCAAAATGTGGCGTCTGTTATTAATGAGCCCATCACCCAGACATGCCCTCTTCCCATTGCTACCATCAAGGAGAAGGTACAGGAGCCTGAAGTCACACATTAAATGTTTCAGGTACAGCTTCTTCTGCACCTCCATCAGATTTCTGAATGTGGATAATCACAGTGATTGGTGGTGCTAACTCAAAGGGCCGAATGGCCTACTCCTGCACCTATTGTCTATTGACAACGAATCCATGAACACTCACACTATTATTATCCTCCTTTTTGCCCTACCTATGTAATTTAATGTTTTATGTATACTTATTGTAATTTATAGTTTTTTTATTATTATGTGTTGGAATGTACTGCTGCCACAAAACAACAACTTTCACGGCATATGAAAATGAAGTAAGTTAATTCTGATTCTGAAGAGAAAGCCTTGGCTGAATGTCACTGCTAAAAGGCAACACCACCAAAGGTGCATCTATCCCTGCCCTCCCCAACTGTTCCACAACAATACCCACCTCCCCTCTATTCGGCAATGAAAACCTTCCCCTATTCTCCATTTCATTCTGTAATGGAGAATCAATCCAGACTTCCACAATGGATAACCCTTCCCTTCATTCTGCAAAGGACACCTTCCTCTATCCCCAGCTCTACTTTGTAATGGAGAATCAATCTTGATTTCTGTGCCTAAAACTTTAGAGTAGACCGTGAACCATCTGGTTAAGTGGAGGGAATGTGATTTTTCAGCTCATGCCAATGCTGACTGAATGTAAAACATTTTGAAAAACTCCACAGTCCTGAGGACTGTGTGAAACTTCGGCCAGTGCCAACATTTATGCTGAATGTCTATATTACATGCGATATCTATATAATGGAGCCTAAATATATAATATACACATTATATAGTATACATGTATATAATGAAATCTCCATATATAATATATACATGTATATAATGGAGCCTGAAGACTCACCTTCAATGTTTTAAAAACAGAATTTTTCCCTCTGCCATCAGATTTCTGAATAGACAATGAACACTAACTCACTATTATTTTTTTCTTTCTTTGCTCTTTTTGCACTGTTAATTTAATTTAATTTAAAAAATATATTTCTTATTGCAATTTATACTTACTTTATTATTATATATTGCATTGTACTGCTACTGCAAAATAACAAGTTTCACAACATATGCCAATGATATTCGACCTGATTCTGATTTATACGTACACACATACACACACCATTTGAGTTGCTGTGATTTAGAATTTCAGATAAATATATAGTGCACATTTACCTTAAACTTCCAGTACTGAATCCAGTCCACCATTGACCTACATATATATCTTTTGTTGTCTTTATTAATTTACTTACCAATGTCAGTTTGACTTCTCAGATATTCCCTGAGACTGTGTCTAAAATTGAAGCTATTGGGATTAATGGAATGAAAGCTCCGTTTCGAATGCGTAAAATTGAGAATCTGTATTTGGTTGCTTAGAGTCTTGTGTCACTACATCGCGTGATTTACACATCAGCGCTGTCCAGAGATGTGACATCAATCTCTGGAGATCACCGGGCATTCCCAGCTGGCATTTTGCAATGCTCAGTAGCATCAGTTTCCAAGGGAGCCTGGGAGTTGCAACCACATTAATGTTGACATGCAATGCCATCAGGGACCTCCCAAGCATTCAACAATGCAAAAACAACAACAGCTTGCATTTATATAGCACCTTTAACATTGTAAAACTTCCCAAATGTTTGATGGGAGCATAATCAAAATTTGGCACTGAGCCATATTAGGAGATTAAGTGCAAGGATGTAATGCTGAGGCATTATAAGGTATTGGTCAGACCACACTTTGAGTATTGTGGGCAGTTTGGACCCTTATCTGATTCTGATTCTCTTTTCATTGCTACCACCAAGGAGGAGGTATAGACTCAGTCGTATGGACTCAAACACCTCAGATGCTGCATGATTCATATCTCAGGGCACCACTGATTATGTTTCTGACGAAAAAACAATGTAACCCAATGTATGAATATACCTCTGGGCCAATGCACCAATGTACCCTTGTCCAATGTAATCCTGTCTAATACACCAATGTACCCTGACCCAATGTACCAAATGGTGCAAGCCAAATCATCTGCAGCTCAACATTAGTAAGACAAAGGAAATGGTGATGAACTTTAGGGAAATTAAGACTGCATTGCTCCCTGTTACTACTAATGGTGAGGACATATAAGTACCTCAGGTGCGCCTGGATAACAGACTTAAGTGGAGCATCAACATGGGGGTGTATACAAAAAGGGCCAAAATTGCCTCTACTTCCTGAGGATACCGAGGTCCTCTGGAGAATGAAGGGCTTTCCTTCACATGTTCTACTATCCTGTTTTCGCCAGTACAATCTTCTATGTGGTGGTGTGCTAGGGTAATGGCATCATCAAGGGTGATGCCAATGGGCTCAATAAACTGATTAGAAAGGCTGGCTCTGTTATAGAGTCAAATTTAACACACTAGAGGCTGTGGTAGAACAAAGGATCCTATGGAAAACCTGGCAATTCTGGAGAATATTTCTTACCCTCTGCATGCCACCTTGACTGAAAAGAGGAGCACTTTCAGTAATCGATTAAGACAACTGTGCTGCTCCAAAGAGTGCTATATGAGGTCATTTTTACCCTTGACCATTAGGCTCGATAATGAGTGAACCTATAGCTGGGGAAGTGATGAACTCTCTCCTGTTAGACTGTTTGTGGTAACATAGTTTTTATTCTTTCTGCTTCTCTTCTAATATTTATATCTATACACAAGATACTGTGACACTAATTTTCTTTGGCATCAGTAAAGTATCTACCTATCTATTTGTCCAATGTACCAATGTACCCTTGCCAAATGTATCAATGTACCAATGTACTCCTGAGTCAATGTACCAATCTACCCCTGAATTAGTGTACTAAAGTACCCTGATCCAATATACAAATGTACCAATGTACCCTGACCAATGTACCCCTGTCCAATGTACCATTGTACCCTGACCCAATGTACCCTTGCCAAATGAACCAATGGATCTCTGGTCCAATGTATCTCTGGTCCAATGTACCCCTGACTCAATGTACCAATGTACCCTTGCCCAATGTATCCCTGACCCCAAATACGAATGTACCCCTGACTCAATGTACCAATGTACCCTTGCCCAATGTATCCCTGACCCCAAATACGAATGTACCCCTGACTCAATGTACCAATGTACCCTTGCCCAATGTAACCCTGACCCCATGTACCAATGTACTCCTGACTAATGTACCAATGTACAAATATACTTCTGACTTATGTATTAATGTACCCCCGACCCAATGTACCAATCCCAGTTGGACATGCAGAAGACTGGTGTGGAACTGGTGCTTATGTGGAAAGAGAACATTATGCCTTCACATTATTAATGCAGATATACAGAGTTCTAATTTACAGAGTCTTGTTTAGTATTGGCCTAAGACTAGGTGATGCCAGCAACACATATTGGAAGAAGGAAAGGAAATATTTTATTCTCAAACTCTTTCCCAGATGGACTGTATTGGGACCAAATTTCATTCACATTTATTGCTGTGACAGATTATTTGGAACATTATGTTTTCTTTTATTTTAATTTACTTAATGGCCTTACAGTGGGCAAAATTGTAGAATCTGCAATGTAATTGGAGAATGAATATCCAGAAAAGTTCCTTCTAACCACAGACCCTGACTTGAAAACGAAATTCAGAGTGAGTGATTTGAACAACATTTACCCTGGATGCAGGGTTTCAATGTCCTTCTGCCAAACCTCAACAGGATGAATGTTCATCAAGATTCATGCCCTGCTGCCAACACCACTGGACATTTAACTTTATTTAACCTAGAAAGTACACTTACAGAAGTTAATAGCTAGGAAAGATTTGGGATTACTGAATTCTTGTTCATGTAACAAAATATTTACTTCTTTGCTCTTTGTTTAAGAGGGATCAGCTAGAGGTTCTATCATCATCCAAACTAAAAAATGCCACTATTTACTTGAGGTGAAATATTAATCCATTCACACATTTTACAAAATCAGCACTTTTTTTGAATTGTATTAGCTAGAATAATTTTGTTTTCATGCCCTGAGAAAGTCCAGAAGATCATTAGTAAAATGTTACTGTGTGATGGCTTTAACGGATATGGATGAAAACATTAGACATTTTAACAGAGGGTCAATTTTTTAATTTATAAATTATTCACACTTCTAAGTGCTTAGTTTGAAGTACCTTGTTATAAAATCATGAAAGTCGATGGTATGATAGTATTAGTCCCACCTTCTCCATTGTTGTTTATAACTGGCTGCATATTGCACATTATTCTTTAACAATTTTATCAGTAAAGAATTCAGAATCAAAATCAGGATCATGTTTAATATCACTGACATATGTTGTGAAATATTTTGTTTTGTGACAGCAGTACAGTGCTATGCATAAAGCTATAAATTACAATAAGAAATATATTTATAAATTAAGTTAAATAAGTAGTACAAAAAAGAGCAAAACAAAGAAGAAATAGTGAAGTAGTGTAATAGGTTCATTGTCCATTCAGAAATCTGTCGGTGGAGGGGAAGAAGCTATTCCTGAAATGTTGAGTGTGTGTCTTCAGGCTCCTCTACCTCCTCCTTGATGGTAGCAATGAGAAGAGGGCATGTCCAGGGTGATTGAGGTAATTAACAATGGATACCTCAAAAAGGCGTTGTTTATTGAAGATGTCCTTGGTGCTGGAGAGGCTGGTGCGCATGATGGAGGTGGTTGAGTTTGCAACTTTCTGCAGCTTTTCCGATCCTGTGCAGTGAACACTCTATATCAAATGGGATGAGGTTTGGAGTTCTGCCAGTATTGAATGTCCAATGTTAGTATGACACTATTACAGCATGGAGAGTTCCAGAGTGTGTACATCCTCCCTGTGAACCAAGTGAGTTTCCGCTGGTTTCCTCTCACATTCTAAAGACACACTAGTTAGTGGGTTAATGGGTCATTGTAAATTGTCCTGTGATTAGGCTAGGGCTAGATGGTGAGATGCTGAATGGTGCAGCTAGTTGGGCTGGAAGGGCCTGATCTGTGCTGTATTTCTAAATAAATAAATTAAATACCGAGAAGCAGAAAGAGTTATCTTACAGAGTCCTTCCTTCTTCAGCGGCTTTCATACTATTGATTTTAGATGTGTTAAAGCAAAAAATCTACTGAATAATTTATTGCATACTTCAGACCTTTAAACTTTTCTAAATGGGCTTTTGATAGCTACTTCAATAATTTACATGCTTTCAAATTATATGCAATGATCAAAAATGCTTCTAAGTTCTAATCGAACTCCAATGTTTGCTAAGTTTACTGCTTTTGCCTTGTTGACATCACAGAACCAAATAGTTTGAATAGTTGCAGCTCTTGTCGCCAGAAGATTTCAACAACTGAGAAAAGGGTAACAAACGTTGTCACAGTTAGTCCCAACTTGCTTAAGCCACATATTAAACCTGTCATCAAAAAACAAACTGCTGGAGGAACTTAGTGGGCCAGGTAGCATAAGACCATAAGACATGAGCAGAATTAGGCCATTCATCCCATCAAGTCTGCTTCGCCATTCCGTAATGGCTGATCCCAGATCCCACTCAACTCCATACACCCACCTGCCTTCTCTCTATAACCTCTGATATCCTAACCAATCAGGTTTAAATATACCCATGGTCTTGGCCTCCACAGCTGTCTGTGGTGGAGTATTCCATAGATTACTACTCTAACTAAAGAAATTCCTCCTTACCTCTGTTTTAAAGGGTCGTCCCTCAATTTGATCCTCAATTCTGGACACCCCCACAAGAGGAGACATCCTCTTCACATTCACTGTATCTGGTCCTTTCAACATTTGTTAGGTTTCAATGAAATCCCCCTACATTTTTCTGAATTCCAGTGAGTACAGGCCCGAAGCTGCCAAACGCTTCTTATATGTTAAACCCTTCATTCCTGGAATCATCCTTGCAAACCTCTTCTGGACTCTCTCCAATGACAACACAGCCTTTCTGAGATATGGGGCCCAAAACTGTTGACTAGTGTCTCATAAAGCCTCTGCATTATCTCCTTGTTTTTATATTCTATTCTGCCTGAAATGAATACCAACGTTGTATTTGCCTACTGTACCACAAACTCAATCTGTAAATTAACCTTCTGGGAGTCTTACAAAAGAACTCCTAAGTACCTTTGCACCTCTGATGTTTGAATTTTCTCCCCATTTAAATATTAGTCTGCATTATTGTTCCTTTTACCAAAATACATTATCATACATTTCCCAACGCTGTATTCCATGTGCCACATTTTTGCCCATTCATTCAATTTCTCTTAAGTACTGCTGCAATCACTTTGCTTATTTAGCACTACCTACCCCTCCACCTTTCTTCATATCATCTGCAAACTTTGCCACAAAGTCATCAATTCCATTATCTAAATCATTGACAAACAAGGTAGATGAAGGAAGAGTAGTAGATGTAGTGTATATGGATTTCATCAAGGCATTTGATAAGGTACCCCATGAAAGGCTTATTGAGAATGTAAGGAGGCATGGGATCCAAGGGGACATTGCTTAGTGGATCCAAAACTGGTTTGCCCACAGAAGGCAAAGAGTGGTTGTAGATGAGTCATATTCTGCATGGAGGTCGGTGACCAGTGATGTACCTCTGGGACCCTTACTCTTTGTGATTTTTATAAATGACCTGGATGAAGAAGTGGAGGGATGGGTTAGTAAGTTTGTTGATGACACAAAGGTTGGAGGTGTTGTGGATAGTGTGGAGGGGTGTCAGAGGTTACAGTGGAACATTGATAGGATGCAAAACTGGGCTGAGAAGTGGCAGATGGAGTTCAACCCAGATAAGTGTGAAGTGGTTCATCTTGGTAGGTCAAAGACGAATATAGTATTAATTGTAAGACTCTTGGTGGTGTGGAGAATAAGAGCGAGTCCACAGGATGCTCCAAGCAGCTGCACAGGTTGACTCTGTAGTTAAGAGGGTGAACAGTGTAATGGCTTTCATCAATGGTGGAATTGAATTTAGGAGCCGAGAGGTAATGTTGCAGTTATATAGGCCCCTGGTCAAACTCCACTTGGAGTACTGTGCTCAGTTCTGGTCACCTCACTACAGGAAGGATGTGGAAGCCATAGAAAGGATGCAGAGGAGATTTACAAGGATGTTGCCTAGATTGGGGGCATGCCTTATGAGAATAGGTTAAGTGAACTCGGCCTTTTCTCCTTGGAGTGACAGAGGATGAGAGGTGACCTGATAGAGGTGTATAAGATGACGAGAGGCATTGATCATGTGGATAGTCAGAGGCTTTTTCCCAGAGCTGAAATGGTTGCCACAAGAGGACACAGTTTTAAGGTGTTGGGGAGCAAGTACAGAGGAGATGTTAGGGGTTAAGTTTTTTACTCAGAGTTATGAGTGCATGGAATGGGCTGCTGGCAATGGTGGTGGAGGCAGATACAATAGGGTCTTTTAAGAGACTTTTGGGTAAGTACATGGAGCTTAGAAAAATAGAGGGCTATAGGTAAGCCTAGTAATTTCTAAGGTAGGGACATATTCGGCACAACTTTGTGGCTGAAGGGCCTGTATTGTGCTGTAGGTTTTCTACATTTCTATGTTTCTAAAGTGAAAAGTAGCAGTCCCAATACTGATCCATGAGGAACACCACTAGTCATTGGCAGCCAATCAAAAAAGGCCCCCTTTATTCCCACTTGCTGCCCCTGCCTGTCAGCTATTCTTCTGTCCATGACAGTATCTTTCCTGAAATGCCATAGGATTTTATCTTGTTAAGAGCCTCATGTGTGGTATCTTATCAAATGCCTTCTTAAATTCCAAGTAAATGACATCCACTGTTTCTTCTTTGTCCATGGTGCTTGCTACTTCCTCAAAGAACACTAACAGGTTTGTCAGACAAGGTTTCCCTTTACAGAAACAATGCTGACTTTGACTTATTTTATCATTAGTCTCCAAGTACACCAAAACCTCATTCTTAATAATAGACTCCAACATTTTCCCAACCACTAACTGGACTATAATTTCCTCTCTTTTGCCTTCCTCCCTTCTCAAAGAGTGGAGTGACATTTTCAATTTTCCAGTCCTTTGGAACCATGCCAGAATTCTTGAAAAATCATAACCAATCCATCCGCTATGTCTTCAGCAACCTCTTTCAGGACTCTGGGATGTAGTCTATCTGGTCCAGGTGACTTATCCATCGTAAGACCTTTCAGTTTTCTAGCACCATTTTCCTTTATAATACTAACAGCACTCACTCCAAATCCCCAATAGTCACGGACCTCTGACACATTGCTAGTGTCTTCCATAGTAAAGGCAGATATAAAATACCCATTAAGTTCATTTGCCATTTCTTTGTCCACCATTACTAACTCACCAGCATCATTTTCCAGTGGTCCAATATTAACTCTCACCTCCCTTTTACTGGAAAAAGCTTTTGGTATCCTGCTTTATATTATTGGCTAGTTTGCCCTCATATTTAATCTTTTCCCTTCTTATGCCTTTTTAGTTGCCTTTTGTTTGATTTTAAATACTTCCCAATCATCCAACTTCCCACTCACTTTTGCTATCTTCTATGTCCTATCCTTCGCTTTTATGCAGTCCTTAACTTTCCTTGCCAGCCACAGTTGCCTACCCCTGCCATTTGAGAACTTCTTCTTCTGTGGAACATATCTATCCTGCGCCTTGTGAACTATTCCCAGAAACTTCAGCATCTCTGTTTTGCCATATCTCCACCTGTATCCTCCTCCAATCCACCTGGGCAAGCTCCTCTCTCATGCCTCTGTAATTCCTTTTATTCCATTGCAATACTGATACAAGTGACTTGTGCTTCTCCCTCTCAAATTACAGTATACATTCAATCATATTATGATCACTGCTTCCTAAGGGTTTTTTTTTAACATTAAGCTCCTTAATAAAACCTGGGATATTATACAACAGCCAATCTAAGATAGCCTTTCACTGAATAGGCTCAAGTACAAGCTGCTCTAAAAATCCATCTCATAGGCATTCAATAAATTCCCTCTCTTGTGATTCGACATCAACCTGATTTTCCCAATCCACTTGCATATTGAAGCCCCCTGTTACAATTGTGATATTACCCTTATTACATGCCTTTTCCAGCTCCCTTTTCAATCTCAACCCCACAACTTGGCTACTATTTGGAGGCCTATATATGATTCCCATAACGTTCCTTGCCCTGTCTGCATTTGTACCCAATCATTGGCTTGCTGTTCCTTACATTCATATGATAGCCATTATCCACTTGTAAACCTGCTGACTTATCATCAGCTCTATCACACTGGTTCCTTTCCTCCTGCTATATTAGCTTAAACCACTCCCAACAGCTCTATCACTTCCTCACTTTCCCTAACAAACCGAAGGTTATCGAGCTGCAGCTCCAGTCACCTAACAGAGTCTCTGAGGAACTGCATCTTGATGCACCTGATGCAGATGTGGCCATTGAGGAGGCTGGAAGTCTCCTGGAAGTCCCGCATCTGACACACAAAACAGAACACTAGCCCTGCAGACATACCCTTATTCTTTCAAGAGTTAAGTAAGAAAATGGAATAAAAAATAAACTTACCTGCTTACTTCACCTCCTCCTGTTCTTACTGAAGCCAAAGTCTTAACTCTCAGACCTCTCCAATGATGACCCCTCCACTAGCTGGTACCTCTCTTTAATGGAAACTGTGTTTTACAAGCTCGGCTCCAGACCTGTGTGGGAATGCTTTTACTGCATCTGCGTGGCTGTCCAATCAAAATTATCTATGGAGGGAAATGAACAGTCAACATTACAGGTTAAGAACCTTCATCTGTCCATTTCCCCACACAGATGCTGCCTACTCACTGCATGGTATGAGAACTATGCTGCAGAGGACAGGAAGGCTCTACAACTGGTAGTCAAAACTGCTCAATGCATCACCGGCACAATACATTCATGTACTTATCCAAACTTCTCTTAAACATTGAAATCATGCTCACATGCACTATTTCTGCTAGCAGCTTCTTCCACACTCTCACTACACTCAGAGTGAAGAAGTTCCCTTCATGTTTCCCTTAAACATTTCACCTTTCACTTTTAACCCATGCTTCTAGTTCTAGTCTCACTCAAACTCAGTGGAAAAAGCCTGCTTGCATTTACCCTATCCTTTCCCTCATAACTTTATATAACTCTGTCAAATCTCCCCTCAATTGTCTACATTCTAGGGAATAAAGTACCTATATGTAACCATATACAACCCTGAGATTTGTTTCCTTGCTTTCAGTAGATCCAAGAACCATATTAGAATCAATGAAACACTGCACCCAATAGGGCAGACAAACAACCAATGTGCAAAAGACTATGCAAATACAAAAAAGAAAAAAAATACTTGTAGTAATAAATAAGTGATAAATATTGGGAACATGAGATGAAGAGTCCTTGAAAGTGAGTCCATAGGTTGTGGGAACAGTTCAGTGATGGGGCAAGTGAAGTTGAGTGAAATTACTTCCACTGGTTCAAGAGGCTGATGGTTGAGGGGTACCTGGTGGAGTGGGACCTGAGGCTCCTTAGCTTCTTACTGATGGCAGCAGTGAGAAGAGAGCAAGACTTGGGTGGTGGAGATCATGATGATGGATGCTGCTTTCCTGCAAGTGCACTCCATGTAGATGTGCATAATAGAGAGGAGGGCTTTACCCATGATGGATTATCACATTATCATCCAGATTGTTGATATAGATGACAAACAACGGACCCAGCGCTGAACCCTGTGGCACACCACTAGTCATAAGCCTCCAGTCAGAGAGGCAACCATCTACTTCTCCTGAAAAGCCAATGTCTAATCCAATTTACTGCTTCATCTTGAATGGCAAGTGACTGAAACTTCTTGATCAACCTCCCTTGCAGCATCTAGTCAAGGGCCTTGCCAATGTTCATGTAAATAACATCCACTGATTTGCCTTCAATTTTCTTGATAGCTTCCTCGAACAACATTATAAGATTATAAGACATGACTTACTACACACAAAGCTGTGTTGACCAGCAACCAACCTGGACATCGGAAGTTTGCGAGGAGGGTTTTCACTCAGGTCCACTGCCCGAGTAGAAAAAGGCAGCAGCAGGTTGCAAAAATGTAATTAAGCTTTGAACAGTGACCAATCTGTGTTTGGGATTGTTTAGCAAGAGCAAATTAAAGGAAGGCAGGGGTAAGCACAGCAGCCATCTTCTGAGCAGACAGAGTCAGAGTGGTAATCTAGAGGCTTCAGCTCTTTGAGGTTTCAGCGAAGAGAGGCTCCAGTCAGAGAAAGCAAAGAAAAGAAAAGCCCTTAGTTTAAGTCTTCCTTCCTTCCATTTTTTATATTTGCTTGCAGAGGATGCCAAGCAAGATAGTTGAATGCTCCTCTTGCGGGATGTGGGAAGGCAAGGAGACCTCCAGTACCCCTGACCACTACAACTGCAAGAAGTGCATCCAGCTGCAGCTTCTAACAAACTGCATTAAAGAGTTGGAGCTGGGACTATATGAACTCTGGATCATTTGGGAGGCTGAAGGGTGGTAGATAGGACATACCTTGGTGCAGGACACTGGAAACTGGGAAACAATCAGGAAGGAGAAAGGGGTTAAGGAGCCAGTGTTGACTACCCCTGTGGCGATCACCTTCAACAATCAGTATATCACTTTGGATACTGTTGGAAGCGATGACCTAGCAAGAAAAGTCACAGTTGGGCCTCTGGCACTGCGTCTGACTCTGTGACTCAGAAGGGAAAGGGGAGAAGAGGCATGCTGTGGTGATAGGGGATTCATTAGTGAGGGAATGGACAGGAGGTTCTGTGGGTGGGAACAAGGTTCCTGAATGCTATGTTGTCTCCCAGGTGCCAGGGCATGAGACATGTCAGATTGAGTCTTCAGCATTCTTAAGTGGGAGGGTGAACAGCCAGAAGTCATGAGGTATCAATGACATGGGTAGGATGAGTGATGAGCTTCTGCATAGGGATTTCAAGGAGTTACATGCTAAGTTAAAGGGCAGGACCTCCATTGTTGTGATCTCAGGATAGCTACCCATGCCGTGTGCTAGTGAAGCCAGAGCTAGGAAAATTATACAGTTTAACACATGGCTGAGGAGTTGGTGTAGGAGGGAGGGCATAAGAGTTTTGGATCATTGAGCTCTCTTCCAAGGAAGTTGGGACCTGTACTGAAGGAACGGTTTGCACCTGAACTGATGAGGGAACTAATATCCTAGCGGGAAGGTTTGTTAATGCTGCATGGTGGGTTTAAACATGAGTTGTAGAGCGAATGGAACCAGAGTGCCAGAACACTTAGTGAAGAGGTTGTGCAGGAGGAGCGGGACTGGCTGCTTAATATTCTGGGATTCTGTTGTTTTAGACATGACAGAGGAGGAGGGGTGGCATTACTAGTCAGGGTAAATGTCATGCCAGTGCTCCGTCAGGACAGTTCGGAGAACTTGACTAGTGAGGCATTATGGGTGAATTGAGAAATAAAAAAGGTATGGGGCTATATTACAGACCACCCGACAGTCTGAGGAATTTAGGGGAACAAATTTGTAAAGAGGTTGCAGACTGTTGCAAGAAATATAGGATTGTTATAGTAATAAAAAAGAGAAAATCTGCAGATGCTGGAAATCCAAGCAAAACACACAAAATGCTGAAGGAACTCAGCAGGCCAGGCCAAAACATTAACTGTACTTTTTTCCTTAGAGGTTATTATAGTAGGTGATTGTAGCTGTCCACATATTGAGTGGGAATCCCATACTGTAATAGGATGAGATTACACAGAATGTGTTCAAGCAAATTTTCTTCATTGAAAGTTTTCTTCATCAAGAGAGAATGTGATATTGGATCTGCTATTAAGGAATGAGACAGGCAGGTGGCAGAAGTTTGTGTAGAAGAATACTTTGCATCCAGTGACCATAATGCCACTAATTTCAAAATAAATATACAAAGACATAGGTATTGAGATTCTAATTTCATGTTGAGATTCTAATTTGGAGAAAGGCCATTTTAGTTGGTATCAGAAATGATCTGACAAGCATGGATTGGAATAGGCTGCTTTCTGGCAAAGGAATACCGGGAAAATGTGAGGCCTTCAAGAGTGCAATTTTGAGAGTACCAAGCTTGTATGTGCCTGTCAGAATAAAAGGTAAAGATAACAGGAGTAGGGAGCCTTGATTTTCGACTGATACTGAGGCCCTGGTTAAGAGAAAAAAAGGAGGTGCAGAGCAGGTAGGAACAAATGAGGTGCTTATGGTGTACAAGAAATCAGGAGGGCTAAAGGAAGGCATGAAGTTGCTCCAGCAGACAAGGTGAAGTAGAACACAGGTAAGTTAAGAGTAGAAGGATTGCAAGGGATAAACTTGGTCCTCTGGAAGACCAGAAAGGTAATCCATGTGTGGAGCCAAAACAGATGGGGGAGCACTTAAATATATTACTTGCATCTTAATTTACACAGGAGATGGATACAGAGTCTAAAGAAGTGAGGAAAAGCAGCATTCACATATCTGAAGCAAGATGGCATCGCGACACAGTTTGCAGTGGCCTCTCCGGAGTTGATATCTGTTATTTGTTAAGTGGGGTGCCATGCACAATCCTAATCTTATGAAAAATGGACTTGGGAGCATGGAGGAACATCTGGAAATCTCCAGGAAGGCCTTCTTCATTGCTGCTGCTGTTGTGAGGTCCGGGTCTCTGCTGAGAAGAACAGGCCCTCAGTCCTCAGGGTCGCAATGCCGGTGGCCATTGGTGAGGGCATCAAAATGCGTTCGGCA
Source organism: Hypanus sabinus (assembly GCF_030144855.1). NCBI lineage: Eukaryota > Metazoa > Chordata > Chondrichthyes > Myliobatiformes > Dasyatidae > Hypanus > Hypanus sabinus. The sequence continues at coordinate 46,533,549 of NC_082732.1, forward strand.
GAGGATGGTGCTCAGAAAGGCTGTGCCGGAAGGGATGGTTGGAGGCACGGAGGTTTGACAGACTCGGAGTCTGCTGCAGTCAGGGCGCTTTCACTGTGTGCTGTGTCTCCGAGGCTGAGTCTGGCGGCGCCTTGGAAGTCCATAGCGGGGGTATTCCCTTCTGCCGCCTGCGTGGGATGATGAGTCTGTCAGGACCCTGAGAACTTGTGGAAACTGTGTGGTGGTTTCTGTCGAACTTATAGTCTTTTAACATCTTTGGACTATTTTTACTGTGCCCATGGTCTGTTTTTATTTTATCAATTATGGTATTGTCTGCACTGTTATAACTATATGTAACTATGTGGTTTTGTGTAGGTCTTGTAGCTTTAGTTTTTGGTTTGTTGGGTGGTAGAGTTGGTCTCCTGACTTGATGTGTCTGGGTAGTCTTGTTTGTCTGGTGGGTTTGGAGCTCCTTTCCGGGGAACGCGTTAAGATGGTAGCGCGATATTAATACGCAGCAGCCTCTTTGAACTCTGGATTTGGGGATTACCAAACATTATGTGGATTTTCTGGTTCAGTCTGTTTTGTTGTGTGCTTTTGTGATATCATTCTGAAGGAACATTGTCTCATTTTTTAACTGCATTGCATTTGTGGTTTCTAAATGACAATAAACTGAAACTGAACTGAACTGAACTGCTGATTAAGGGATATGGAGATATAGGGATATAGTAGAGATATGGAGGGCTATGGTCTGGGTGCAAAGGGAGTAGGCAGTTTAAATGGTTTTGGCATGGACTAAATGGGCCAAAGAGCCTGTTTCTGTGCTGTACTTCTCTTTGACTCTCTATGATTATTCCTAATCACACCCGTCTATCCAAATGTTCATGTATCCAGTCCCTTAGAATACCTTCCAATGACTTTCCCACTACTGATATTAGGCTCAAAGGCTGATAATTTCCTGGCTTATTCTTAGAGCCTTTCTTAAACAATGGGACAACATTAGCTATCCTCCAATCCTTTGGCATCTCACCCGTGACAAATGATGTTTTAAATGCCTCTGCTAAGGCCCCTGCAATTTCTGCACATGCCTCCCATAGGGTCCGAGGGAGAAACTTGTCAGACCCTGGGGATTTATCTACCCTGACTTGCCTCAGGATAGCAACACCTCCTCCTGTGTAATCTGTACAGGGTTCATGAAGTTGATGCTGCTTGCCTCACTTCTATAGACTCTGTGTCCGTCTCCTAAGTAAATGCAGATGCAAAAAAATTATTTAAGGTCTCCCCCATCTGTTTTGGCTCCACGTGTGGATTAACATTCTGGTCTTCCAGTGGACCAATTTTGTCCCTTGCAATCATTTTGCTCTTAACATATCTGTAGAATTCCTTAGGATTTTCTTACACCTTGGCTGCTGGAGCAACCTCATGACTTCTTTTAGTCCTCCTGTTTTCTTTCTTAAGTGTTTTTTTTCATTTCTTATGCTCCATAAGCACCTCATTTGTTCCTACCTACCTGCATATCTCTGCTATGCACTTCCTTTCTTCTCTTAACCTGGGTTTCAATATCTCTTGCAAACCAAGGTTCCCTACATTTGTTATCCTTACCTTTTATTCTGACAGACATATACTTTCAGCACTTGCCAGATTATTCCTGCTACCATCAAAAATTGGTCTTTCTCCAATTTAGAATCTCAACCTGCAGACCAGACCTAACTTTTTGCATATTTACTTTGAAACAAGTGGCATTGTGATCACTAGGTGCAAAGTGTTCTCCTACACAAACATCTGTCACCTGCCCTGTCTTACTCCCTAACAGCAGATCCAGTATCGTGCGCTCTCTAATTGGGACTTCAACATACTGATGAAGGAAACTTTCCTGAACTTGACAGACAATCCTATCTCACCCTATTACAGTATGGGATTCCCAGTCAATATGTGAAAAGTTAAAATCACCTACTATTACAACCTTATATTTCTTGCAACAGTCTGCAATCTCTCTACAAATTTGCTCCTCTAAATTCCACAGACTGTTGGGTGGTCTATAATATAATCTTACTAACGTGGTCATACTTATTCCTCAGTTTCATCCATAATGCCTCACCAAATAAGTTTTCCAATCTCCAATCTGATAGAGCACGGCTGTGACATTTTCCCTGACAAGTAATACCACCCCTCTGCCTTTAATCCCACCTGCTCTATCAAGTATAAAACAATAGAATCTGAAATATTGAGCTGCCAGTCCTGACTCTCCTGTAACCAAGTTTCACTATGACCACAGTGTCATAATTCCACATGCTGATCCATGCCCTAAGCTTATCTAGCTTTCCTATAGTACACCTTGCATTGAAATAAATGTGGCTCTGGACACCAGTTGTAGCTTGATCAACTTTTTGATTCTTGACTTCTGAGATCTTACCAACATCAGTGGTGAGATTGTGATTGAGGAGAGGTGAGGAGATGATGAGTTGAGGAGCTGGTGAGGTTTTAGTTAAGGTGAGGTGAACAGTTGGTGAGATTGTGATTGAGGTGAGGTGAATAGATGGTGAGATGAGGAGGTGGTGAGGTTCCGGTGAGGTGAGAATTTGATGAGATTGATTGAAGTAGGGTGAGCAGTTGGTGAAATTGTGACTGAGGTGAAGTGAGGAGGTGGTGAAGTTGAGGTGAGGAGCTGATGAGGTTATGATTAAGGTGAGGTGAGGAGTTGGTGAGATTGATGTGAGGAGAGTTTGAGGTGAGGTGTGGAGATGGTGAAGTGAAGAGGCAGTAAGGTTGAGGTGATGAGAGGTGAGGTTGATGTGAGAACCAGGAAGCTTCAGGTCACTTCTGGAGCTGGAGGGATGATCAGATACTGAACACTGGAGGAATGGACCAGGGAGCTTTAGATCACTAGAGCTGGAAAAATGGTCATGTACTGAACACTGGACCTGGGTGTTAGACCCATGTTGTGTGAAGATAGATAAGATGAAAATGGAGGAGTGAGACAGCTGAACTGTCCATTGAAGCTAGCGTGCATGGGTAGGTCCCTTCCATCCTCTTTATAAGCATGTCCTAAGGTCCAAAATGAATATCTCAGGGAATCTTGATTGTCTTCCCCTCACCCATAGGCATGTGCAGAGACCAGGACTCTGTCTCTTACCCAGAAATGAGCAGTGTCCAGCTGTGTCATGGAGCCTGGCCTCGTTAGGGTCATTTGGGGGAATCTGTGGACAGAGAACCAGGTTACGCAAAGACGAGCAAGGGAAGTGATTAATGATTTACACTACTAGAACCGCCTTCTGCGATAGGGTAACAATCTGCCAAAGGAACTCTGTGGGTCAGACAGGAGAGAAATGGACAGTCAACGTTCTGAGCCAAAACCCTTCATCTCGAAAGAAAGCTCTTTCACCTTCTCTTCCTTGACTCTGACCAACTGTGTTCCCTCACATTGCCATTGACAATTGGAACTCTGAAGGATTCTGCAACTTCCTTGCAGGGGATGAAGTTGTCATGTTTTATTTTGACATTAATAGTTATTTTATCCATTTTTGTATCATTTTGGCTGTTGATGATTAATGTTTTACTTTCTGAGGAATATTGTTTCAAACAATGAAGGACTATAATATGAAATATTAACATAGTTTATGGACAGTGTCTCATTGTCACAATAATATTAAACAAGAAAATGAATTCATATTTTAACCTGGAATTTACTCAGCATTGTGGTTACAAATAGATCCTTTTGCCTGGTGTTTGCTGCACTTTGTGATGTTGCTGTTAGACATTGGCTTACAACACAAGGACAGTAACACTCCTTGTCCTTGTCTGTCTCTGCAGTTTATTTGAGGAGACTGGCTAATAGAATTCTAATACTTGGGCTGTCAGCGTAAGCTTGTTCATGGTAATCATATCATCAGATCTGGTTCATATCAAATAACTGTGAGAACGATCAATGCTAAATTATAAATAGTGTCAGTGTTCACATTTACATAACTTCGACAAAGATGCATCTTTGATGAGCATATCTCAAATCCATTTTCAGCTAAGTAATTTAACATGACTGGTGCCCCTCTCACCCCTTCTCTTCCCCTCACCTGCCCATCACCTCCCTCTGGTTCCCCTCCTCCTTCCCTTTCTCCCCTTCTTCTTCAGCTCTTTACCTTTTCCATCCATTGTTTCCCAGCTTTTCACTTCATTCCCCTCCCGCAACTACCACCTTTCCTCTCACCTGGTCTCACCTATCCCTTATGCAAGAGATTCTGCAGATGCTGGAGATCTAGAGCCACGTACACAAAATGCTGGAGGAACTCAGCAGTTCAGGCAACATTTATGGAAATGAATAAACAACTGACCTTTCGAGGTAGGACCCTTCATCAGGAAAGCTTTTCCTTCCGGAAAGCTGGAAGACACCGGAATAAGAATGTGAGGGAGAGAAAAGAGTACAAGCTGACAGTTGATAGGTGAAACCAGATGGGTGAGGGTGAGGGAAAAGACCATAAGATATAGGAGCCATTTGGCCCATCAAGTCTGCTCCGCCATTCAATCATGGGCTGATCCAATTCTTCCAGTCATCCCCACTCCCCTGCTTTCACCCTATACCCTTTGATGCCCTGGCTAATCAAGAACCTATCTATCTCTGCCTTAAATACACCCAATGACTTGGCTTCCACAGCTGCTCATGGCAACTAATTCCACAGATTTACCGCCCTCTGACTAAAATAATTCTAAAAGGACATCTTTCAATCCTGAAGTTGTGCCTTCTTGGCCTAGAATCCCCTACAACGGGAAATAACTTTGCCATATCCAATCTGTTCAGGCATTTTAATATTCGGAATGTTTCTATGAGGTCTCCCCTCATTCTCCTGAACTTCAGGGAATACAGTCCAAGAGCTGCCAGGCGTTCCTCATAATGTAATCCTTTCATTCCTGGAATCATTCTCATAAATCTTCTCCGAACCCTCTCCAATGTCCAAAACTGCACACAATACTCCAAGTGTGGTCTTACGAGTGCCTTATAGAGTCTCAACATCATATCCCTGCTCTTATATTCTATACCTCCAGAAATGAACGCCAACATTGCATTCGCCTTCTTCATAACCGACTCAACCTGAAGGTTAACCTTTAGGGTATCTTGCACAAGGACTCCCAAGTCCCTTTGCATCTCAGATGAGGTAAGAAGCTGGGTGGTGATAGGTGGAAAAGAGTGGAGAAGAGGGAATCTGGTAGGAGAGGAGAGTGGGCCATGGGAAAAACAGAAGGGGAGGGGGCACCAGGGGTACATGATAAGCAGGTGAGGAGAAGTAAGAGGCCAGAGTGGGGAAATCAAAAAGAGGCAAGGAGGAAGGAAAAAAAAATTAACGGAAGCTCTAGAAATTGATGTCCTTGCCATCAGGTTGAAGGCTATTTAGATGGAATATGAATGTTGCCCCTCCAGTCTGAGAGAGACCAACTTTTTATTTCATCCCTCCTCCTCCACCCATCTGGCTTCACCTATCAACTTTTAGTTTGTACTCCTTCCCCTCCCCCCACTTCCTTATTCTGGCATCTTCCCGTTTCCTTTCCAGTCCTGTTGAAAGGTCTTGGCTTGAAACACCAGCTGTTTGTTCCTATCGGTAGATGCTGCCTGAACTGCTGAGTGTGTTACTCTGAAACATTCTTGCTACAGAAACCAATGAGACTTGGAAATAAAATATTACTTGCTGTTTGATCCTTCCTGGGTCTAATTATGCAGGCAGGTCTGTCAAAGGTTCATCTTCATATTTACATAAATTTTCATACAAGGTGTGCTGCACCTAAAAATTCTGTCATTGTGAAAAGCAGCCATAAACATTACTGACAGGAACCATGTGGAAGAAAACATTTGAGTGTGAGCATAGTTACCAGACTTCTAAAAGCAGCTCACTACCTTCTTTCAGAAACCAGTAAGGGATAGAAGGGAAATACTGGCTTTGAGCAACACTCTTGTGGTCAGACAGCATCTATGGAGAGGAATAGAGTTGACCCTTTGGGCTGAGACCCTTCATCAGGATTGGCCTCTCAGGACCCACTACAGATGGAAAATGGTGAGCAGCTCTGATGAAATTCCAAGTCAATGTCAAAGTTCACTGCTGGGAAAACATTTGAAATACACTCGTTGGCCATTTTATTAGGGACCTCCTGTATCTCTTGTACCTCCTGTATTTCTTGTACTTTTTGTACCTCCTGTACTTACTCTGTCTCCTCTACCTTCTGTACATCCTGCACCTCCCATTTCTCCTGTAGCCCCTGTACCCCCTGCTCCTCCTGTATATCATGTATCCCCTCTGTATCTCTTGTATCTCTTGTACCTCCTGTATCTCCTGTATCTCTTGTATCTCCTGTACTTCCTCTATCTCCTCTACCTTCTATATATCCTGTATCCCCTCTACCTTCTGTATCTCTGGTACCACCTGTATCTTCTGTACTTCTCTATCTCCTCTACCCTCTGTATATCCTGTTCTTCCTGAACCTCCTGCACCTCCCACACCTCATGTCCCTCCTGTATTTCATGTTTCTCCTGTACCCTTCCCGTACTCCCCATACCCCCTGTGTCCCCTGTACCTCTCGTACCTCCTGTATCTCAATTCCTCCTGTATGTCCTTTACCTCCTCCATCTCCTGTACTTGAAAAATATGGCCACTAAGTGTATGTTTGTGGTCTTCTGCTGCTGTAGCCCATCCATTTCAAGATTTGACATGTTGTGGATTCAGAGATGCTTTTCTGCACACCACCGTTGTAACATGTATCTATCTGAGGCACTGGCATCTTCCTGCTAGCTTGAACCAGTGCGGCTGTTTTCCTCTGCCCTTTCTCGTGAGCAAGGTGTTTTCGCCCACAAAACTGCCGCTCACTGGCTGCTCTTTCTTTCGCATCATTTTCTGTAAACTCAGAGCCTGCTATGTGTGAGTATCCCAGGAGATCAGTAATTTCTGAGATACTCAAACCACCCCGTATGGCACCAACAATCATTCCACAGTCAAAGTCACTTAGATCACATTTCTTCCCCATTCTGGTGTTTGATCTGAATAACAACTGAATCTCTTGACCATGACTGCATGCTTTTTATGTATTGAATTGCTGCCACATGATTGGCTGATTAGATATCTGCATTAACGTGTACAGGTGTATCTAATAAAATGGCCACTGAGTGTATCTTGACTATAGGCAACAACAAGAATCAATAAATTAGCTTAATTCCTTATTGTACTGAGAGATTGGGTTATCATTCCAGGAACAATGATAACGTCTTTACAGGACACCCTTGCTCTTTATTACCTATCACTTTGGTGGGCAAAGAATATATAACCCACAATTTCTCAACAACGCTGCACAATTGCAAGGGAGAAGGCATATTGCAAAGTGTACGAAGGAGCTGGGTAAACTTATCATGTCATCTCTCAGATCCACAGCTCACGGTGTTACCCTTAACTCTCTGAGTATACTGTCCAGTCTGAGTATTGATACACTTTTGCACAGAAACATGCTCTTTGGCCCATCTAGTCCATGCCAAACTGATAATGTGCCTAGTCCCATTGACTCGCACTGGGACCATTGCCCTCCATATCCTCCCATCCATGTACTTATCCAGATTTCTCTTAAATGTTGAAATCGAACCCACATTCATCACTTTCCACTGGAAGCTCATTCTACACTCTCAGCATTCTTTGAGTGAGATGTTCCACTTAAATATTTCATTTTTCACCCTTAACCCATGACCTCTAGTTGTAATCTCACCCAAACTCTGGAAAAATTGATAATGGTGTACCTCATTTTCTCACATCCAGACCTGGTCTGTTGAAGTAGTGAAAGGTTCAATGAGAAGGTTGACTAAGAAACAACCTGTCAGTTTTCAGCTGGAGTGTACCGAGCACATTTGTTTAAGACGGACTAGAGTAATTTTCACAGAAGACCACACTTGGATCATTGTACTGTGACATTATTACAGCTTGTGGCATCGGAGTTTGGAGTTCAATTCCAGCTCTGACTGTAAGGAGTCAGAGCTGTGAGGAGTTTGTATGTTCTCTTCATGACAGTGTGGGTTTCCTCCAGGTGCTCCGGTTTCCTTCCACATTAATAGGTTAATAGGTCATTGTAAATTGTTTTGTGATTTGGCTAGGGTTGAACAGGTGGGTTGCGGAGTGGTGCTGCTCTTTGGGCTGAAAGGGCTTGTTCCATGCTGAATTCCTAAACAAACAAATTATGTACAGCTCTGGTTACCACTCTACAGAAAGGACATGATCAATTTGGAATAAGTGTAGAAAAGATTCACAAGAATGTTGCTGGAACTAAAGGGCTTGAGTTATAAGGAGGGCTGGGCAGGCTGGGACTCTGCTCCCGGGAGAGAAGGAGGCTGAAGGGTGATCTTATTCAGTTCAAGTTCAAGTTGAAACTAAAGGGCACAGGTTTATGGTGAGAGGGGAAAGATTTAAAAGGATCTTGAGGAACAGGTTGTTCATAAAGAGGACAGTGGATATATGGAACAAATTGCCAGAGGGAGTGGAAGATGCAGGTGCAATTACAATGGTTAAAAGAGTTTGGACAGATTCATGAATGAGAAAGATTTAGAGAGCCAAATGCAAGCACTTGAGATGAGGCAAGTTTGGTACCTTAGTCGGCATAACAAGTTGGGACTGAGGGCCTATTTCCATGCAATGTCTATGACTCTATTGTGTAACTTAGAGCATTAAAAAATTGCTGCACACTACAGGCCCTTTGGCCCACAATGTTGTGCAGACCTTTTAACCTACTCCAAGATCAATCTAACCCTTCCCTCCCACAGAACCCTCCATTTTTCTTTCATCCATGTACCTATCTAAGAGTCTCCTGAATGTCCCTAATGTATCTACCTCTATCACCACACTGGCAGTGCATTCTATGCACCCACCACTTCCTGTGTAAAAAAATCTACCTCTGACATACCCCTTATACTTTCCTCCAATTGCCTTAAAATATTGCCCACTCATATTAACTATTTCAGCCTTGAAAAATATCTGTAGCTACCCTCTCAATCTATGCCTCTTTTCATCTTATACGGCTCTCTCAAGTCACCTCCCATTCTCCTTTGGTCCAAAGAGAAAAGCCCTAGCCCTGTCACAAACAAGAGAAAATCTGCAGATGTTGGAAATCCAAGCAATACATACAAATACTGGAGGAGTTCAGCAGGCCACCCAAAGCCCCAGCCCTTCTGGTTTGGTAAAGTATATGTCTGACAGCTCATTGTTCTTAGTCGGGGTGGGTGGGTTATCCGTGGCACTCTGAAGCAAAGCACATGCTTCCTCTGGTCCCCACTTTGAACAAAGTCTAAGATTTTCCATTGGATTGCCCTGAGGATAAATTGAGTGAGATAGGTCTTTTAGGAACAAAGGAGGATGAGAGGTGACTTGATAGAGGTGTTTAAGATGATAAGAGGCCTAGATTCTGATGATTTGTGTCAAGTTCAAGTTTGAGTTTAAATTTAATTATTATTTCGTTCAACCATATATGGATACAGCCAGACAAAATAGGGTTCTTCTGGGCTTAGGAGCAGAACATATTAACAACAGCACACAGCACATTACACATAGAACATAGCACATATGGTTACAATTTCAGAAAAATGTATAGTCACTGAGAAGAGAAAAATAATAAATTAGCTCAAGTCCCTGTGTGGCATAACTGTAGACAAATGAAAGTTTGTTCTTCTACCAAGCAACCACCAGAGAGCCTGGAAGGTGAGATCCTGTGTCAGGGCTGAGGGTGGCGAGGAGGAGGTAGCCAGTAAAAAGAAATGAGAAGAAGAGGTGAGACAAAGGCAAGTGGGTGACCTCATCTTTCTTCAGCTCCACGGTGAGGCTAATACAACCTCAAAGTATAACAGCTCACATTCGCCTGTACTGCCTACACTGCAATAGAGTGAATTTTCCTGTTTCTGGTATCCATAGACTTCTCTACACTATATTTCATCTGCCACTTAGTTGTCCATTCTCCTAATCTGTCCAAGTCCTTGTGCAAACTTGCTGTTTCCTCAACAATGCCTGTCCCTCCACCTATCTTCATATTGACTGCAAACTTGACCACAAAACCATCAATTCCGTCATCCAAATCATTGACACATAATGTGAAAAGAAGCAGTCCCAACACCAACCCCTGCAGAACACCTCTAGTCACCAGCATCCAACCAGAAAAGGCCCCCTTTATTCCTGCTCTTTGTCTCTTGCCAATCAGCCAATTTTCCATCTGTGTTAGTATCTTTCCTGTAATACCATGGGCTCTAATCTTGTTTAGCAGTCTCATGTACAGCACCTTGTCAAAGGCCTTCTGAAAATTCAAGTAAACAACATCCACTGACTCTCCTTTGTCTATTCTGCCTATTATTTCCTCAAAGAATTCCAACAGATTTGTCAGGCAAGCTTTTCCCCTTAATGAAACCATGCAATTTTCAGCCTATTTTATCATGAGCCTTCAAGTACCTCCTTTGTGTTTTGTCATAACTAAAGTATGCAAGAATTTTCCTACCCTGTTTATCATAAGTAGGAGGAATCTTCTGCCTTGGTGCCCACGTGGTCCCTGTGGAATTTGTCTAACCATTGTGTTTTACAGAAGTATAGGTGATTAGGTATCCTGGTAAATTTCATTCTGCACAACACTACAAGCAAAACAAAGATAAGATTAGTCCAAAAAACAGATCACACAGTGAATCAAAAAACATATTACTTGTACCAGACTCTGCTTAAAGACTTTCCCTAGTGTCTTACTGGAATGAATTCTCATCTTTCAGGCAATAGCCCTCTAAACCAATGCTGGGCGAATATTCTGAATCTATCTGTTGTATTAAGTTTCTGGATGTATTTCTGCTGACAGTTTTTTCCAATAAATTGTGTTACATAAATGAGGTTAGAATGAAGATGTTCTCTTTCACTGTGGTGGGAGGAAAGATTTTGCTTTCTTCTCACTTGTACAGATATTCCTATTGCAATGAGACATCAGCCCAAAGCCCCATTCATTCTCCGAGTCGATACGTGGCACTGTTTCACAAGAAATGGTCAGGTAATGCTGCCCTCTATAAAACTCTGGTTGCACCACACTTGGAACATTGTGTTCATTATTGGTTGCCTCATGATATGAAGGATGTGAAAACTTAATAGAGGGTGCAGAGGAGATTTACCAGGATACTGTCTGAAATAAAGAACATGTCTTATGAGGATAGGTTGACTGAGCTTTGCTCTTTAGAGTGAAAGAGGCTGAGAGGTGACTTGATAGAATTGTACAAGATGATAAGAGGCATAGATGGAGTGAATAGCAGAGATATTTTCTCAGCGTGGAAATGGGTAATATATGAGAGCATAACTTTAAGATGATTGGAGAAGATTATGGGATGGATGTTTGATGTAAGTTTTTTTTTACAGAGAGGGTGATGAGTGCATTGAACATCCTACTGGGGTGATGGTAAAAGAAGATATATTAGGGACATTTAAGAAATTCTTAAATGGGAACATGTATGATAGAAAAATGGAGGCCAATGTAGGAGGGAAGGGTTATACTGATCTTAGAGTAGGTTAAAAGGTCAACACAGTACCATGGGCTTTTTCAGTTGCCTTTTGTTGGATTTTAAAAGCTTCCCAATCATCCAACTTCCCACTCACTTTTGCTACCTTATATGCCCTTTCCTTAATTTTTATGCTGTTCTTAACTCCCCATGTCAACCATGGTTGTCTACCCCTGCCATTTAAGAACTTCTCAACCACAGTCTTACTAAGTCCTTCATTCACCTCAATGTCACCTCACTGCCTCCTCATTCTCTGCCTCCTTGCCACAAATTAGCACGAAGTTGTGGCAAGGAGGTCACTACTTCCTCACCTCAATCTCACTGCTTCTTCTCCTCACTTCAACCTCACTGCATCCTCACTCTCATTTCCTAACACTACCTCCTCTTGTCACCTCAGTTCAACCTCACTGCCTCCTCACCTCAGCCTCTCTATCTCCTCATTCTCTGCTCTCCTTTAAGATCTACTTTGAAAGTAACCTCCTCCTTGTGCAGCCTTTACTTGTCTGTCCAGTGTCCCTGTATGTGTCTCAGGCCCTATGTGACAATTTGGAAATTTCAAACATGGAACATTAGACTTTTAAGCATGAATTATTGACATGAAGCCCAGTGCAATGCATAGTGTGTGTGCAGTCTCCAATGTGAACCTCTGATGGAAATGGGCGAGCCAGAGCATTTCCTTCAAACTTGCAGTGATTTCTCAAAGACAAAGAATCAATAATAATAATAACAACTTATTTATAGGGCACTTTTCATACAAAGTGCTTTACAAAGTGATAAAGTACAAATATGAAAATAAAATAAAAAATACAAAATAAAAAATAATTGTAATAAAAGACAAAAAGATGTTTGTTAGAAGCAAGGTTAAATAAATAGGTTCTGAGCTGGTATTTAAAAGCATCAACTAAGTCTGCATCCCTTACAGTTTTTAGGTATTGAATTCCACTGTTTAGGAGCATAGTTCAAATAATCCAACCTGCCAATTACCTTTTGAGGGAGATTGTTTAAATTTAAGAGACCAGTAGGATTATAAAGTGAATACGATTCTGTGAAGTACTCCAGTCCCAGATCATTGAAAGCTTTCAAAACAAGCAAGAGAAATTTATTTTAAAAGGTCCAAGAAGCCAATGCAGAGTAGTTATTATGGGAATGATTTGTTCCCTCAGCCTGGTTTTGGTTAAGAGTCAAATTTCCATATAGGAAAGGTTTCAGACTGACTCCTTTACCCTGGACCAGGAAGTAGAATTTTACTGTTATTATGTTGAGTTGTATCCAAGGAGCATCAATATTTAATGGAATAATGAAGCCGTATGTTGTTAGATTTAGTTCATACTAAATCCATTTCAGTCCATCTTGTGCCCAGCATGACTAATTGATTTTGGCACAGATTATTTTCTGCAGCATTTGTTGACAGGAGCTGTGGATTTGTGCCAGGACTGAGGTTAAACTCATTTCTATTATGAAATTAGGAATATTGAAAGGCCTAGATAGAGAGGATGTGGAGAGATGTTTCCTATACTGGGGGAGTGTAGGACTAGAGGGCACAGCCTTAGAATAGAGATGAGGAGGATTTAGAACAGAGATGAGGAAGAATTTCTTTAGCCAGAGAGTAGTGAATCTGTGCAATTCATTGTCACTGACTGTGGTGGAGGCCAAGTCATTGGGTATATTTAAAACAGAGTATTCTTAAAGCAGAGTGCCATTAGAGGTTCTTGATTAGTCAGGGTGGCGAAGTTTATGGGAAGATGGTAGGAAAATGTGCGGTTGAGAGGTATAATAAATCAGTGTACAATGTCCTGTGTATGTTACTCAAAATGGGTTTTTTGGTTTGTTAAGAGTAGGAATGCTTCTTTGATAAGTGTTTCTCTCGCAGTTGTTTTGCTTTATACTTGTTGATATGGTAATTGTATTCATTTGTTAACCAATGGGGAATGTTATTTTGTCTTGTGAGGCTGGGAACTTGGGGGAGGGGTTTCGCGGGCTTTTTGGGAGAGAGCGGGAGGAAGACGTCGAGGAAGGTGGACGTGCGCTGCACTGCTCGGAAGACCACTGGGCGTGGTCCTAGGTGTGAAGACGTGGAGGTCGGAGGCAAGCGACGATGGGTCGAATGGTTCGATGTTTGAGCTCCAACGATGTGCACTAAACTGACTGAACTTTGATAAGTTGGTGCCTTTTTGTTTGTTTACCTTGCATATATATTGTATTGCCTAATACTCTTTTAATTTTAGTAAACTCTTTAAAGTGTATTTCATAACGGTATTCGTTGTGGGTTTGATACTGTGGGCGGGCGCGAGGCATAAACTCGATTCTCACAGCACCTGCGTGTACAGGAGGTGGGGTTGGTGTGTGGCTGGATCTCCTTTTCCCCTAGACATATACCAGCCTGTTGGGTAAGTGTTACATCAGTTATGATGGAATGGTGGATCAGTTTTGAGGTGCCGAGTGGCTTAATTCTGCTCCTATGTCTTATAGCTCAAAAGACCATAAGGCTGCAAGACATAGGAGCGTAATTAGGCCACTCAGCCCATCGAGTCTGCTTCACCACTCCATTATGGCTGATTCCAGATCACACTCAACCCCATACACCTGCCTTTTCATCATATCCTTTGATGCCCTGCCCTGGCCCTTGGTCTCCATTGCAGTCTGTGGCTGAGCATTCCTCAGATTTAATACTCTCTGGCCAGAAGCATTCCTCCTTGCCTCTGTTCTAAAAGGTCGCCCCTCAGTTTTAAGGCTGTGCCGTCTAGTTCTGGATACCCCACCACATCCACTGAATCTAGTCCTTTCAGCATTCAGTAGCTTTCAATGAGGTCCCCATTCATCCCCATAAATTCCAGTGAATTCCAGGCCCAAAGTTGCCAAGCGCTCTTCATATGTTACCTCTTCCTGGAATCATCCTCATGCATCTCCTCTGGACTCTCTCCAATGACAATACATCTTTTTTGAGATACGGGGCTCAAAACTGTTGACAATATTCCAAGTGCGGCCCGACTAGTGTCTTATAAAGGCTCAGCATTATCTTCTTGCTTTTATATTCTATTTCCATTGAAATAGATGCCAACATTGCATTTGCCTTCTTTACCACAGACTCAATCTGTAAATTAAACTTTTGGGAGCCTTGCTTGAGGACTCCTAAGTCCCTTTGCACCTCTGATGTTTGATCTTTCTTCCCATTTAGATAATAGTCCACTTTATTGTTTCTTTTACTAAAATGTATTATCATGCATTTCCTAACATTGTATTCTATCTGCCACTTCTTTGCCCATTCTTCTAATTTGTCTAAGTCCTGCTGCAGTTGCATTGCTTCCTCAGCACTCCCTACCCCATCCACCTATTTTCATATCATCTACAAACTTTGCCACAAAGCCATCAGTTCCATTATCCAAATCATTTACAAACTATATGAAAAGTAGCGGTCCCAATATTGACTGCTGAGGAACACCACAAGTCACTGGCAGCCATCCAGAAAAGCCCCTTTTTTTCCCACTTGCTGCCTCCTGCCTGTCAGCCATTCCTCTATCCATGCCAGTATCTTTCCTGTAACACCATTGGATTTTATCTTGTTAAGCAGCCTCATGTGTGGCACCTGATCAAATGCCCTCTGAAAATTCAAGTAAATGACATAAACTACCTCTCCATTGTCCACCCTAATTGTTTCTTCCTCGAAGAACTCTAACAGATTTGTCAGGCAAGAAACAATGCTGATTTTGATTTATTTTATCATTAGTTTCCAAATACCCAAAACCTCACCTTAATAATAGACTCCAACACTTTCCCAACCACTGAGGTTAAACTGTTAGTCTAAGCTGGTCTATAATTCCCTTTCTTTTGCCTTCCTCCCTTCTTAAAGAGTGGAGTGACATTTGCAATCTTTCAGCCTTCTGGGACCATGCTAGAATCAAGTGATTCTTGAAAGATTATGGCCAATCCATCCGTTATCTCTTCAGCAACCTCTCTCAGGTCTCTGGGAGTCCATCTAATTCAGATGATTTATCCACTTTAAGACCTTTGAGTTTGCTCTTTGTAATAGCAATGGCACTCACTCCTGCTCCCTGACACTCATGGACCTCTGGCACACTGCTAGTGTCTTTCACAGTGAAAACAGATGCAAAGTACCCATTAAATTCATCTGCCATTTCTTTGTTTTCCATTACTACCTCACCAGCATAATTTTCCAGTGGTCCAATATCAACTTTCACATCCCTTTTACTCTTTATATAACTGAAAAACTTTTGGTATCCTGCTTTATACTATTGGCTAGTTTGCCCTCATATTTCTCTTCTTATAGCTTTCTTTTAGTTGTTTTTTGTTGGATTTTAAAAGCTTCCTAATCATCTAAATTCCCACACTCCTTTACTACCTTATATGCCCTTTTCTTCACTTTTAAGCATTCTGTAACTTCCCTTGTCAGCCACAGTTGCCTACCCCTGACATTTGAAAACTTGTTCTGGCGGACTTATCTATCCTGCGCCTTGTGAAGTATTCACAGAAACTTCAGCCACCTCTGTTCTGCAGTCAAGGCTTATTGAGAAAGTAAGGAGGCATGGGATCCAAAGGGACATAGCTTTGTGGATCAAAAACTGACTTGCCCACAGATGGCAAAGTGTGGTTGTAGAACGGTCATATTCTGCATGGAGGTCGGTGATCAGTGGTGTGCCTCAGGGATCTGTTCTGGGACCTTTACTCTTCGTGATTTTTATAAATGACCTGGATGAGGAAATGGAGGGATGGGTTAGTAAGTTTTCTGATGACTCAAAGGTTGGAGATGTTGTAGACATTGTGGAGGGCTGTCGGAGGTTACAGTGGGACATTGAGAGGATGCAAAACTGGGCTGAGAAGTGGTAGATGGAGTTCAACCCAGGTAAGTGTGAAGTGGCTCATTTTGGTAGGTCAAGTATGATGGCAGAATATAGTATTAATGGTAAGACTCTTGGCAATGTGTAGGATCGGAGAGATCTTGGGGTTTGAGTCCATAGGACGCTCAAAGCAGTTGCGCAGGTTGACTCTGTGGTTAAGAAGGCATATGGTGCATTAGCCTTTATCAATTGTGGGATTGAGTTGAAGAGCCGAGAGGTAATGTTGCAGCTATACTGGACCCTGGTCAGACCCCACTTGGAGTACTGTGCTCAGTTCCGGTTGCCTCACTACAGGAAGGATGTGGAAACCATAGAAAGGGTGCAGAGGAGATTTACAAGGATGTTGCCTGGATTGGGGAGTATGCCTTATGAAAACAGGTTGAGTGAACTCGGCCTTTTCTCCTTGGAGTGACGGAGGATAAGAGGTGACCTGATAGAGGTGTATAAGATGATGAGAGGCATTGATAATGTGGATAGTCAGAGGCTTTTACCCAGGGCTGAAATGGTTGTGACAAGAGGACACAGGTTTAAGGTGCTGGGGAATAGTTACAGAAGAGATGTCAGGGGTAAGTGTTTTATGCAGAGAGTGGTGAGTGCGTGAAATGGGCTGCCGGCGACAGTGGTGGAGGCGGATACAATAGGGTTTTCAAAGAGACTCCTGGATGGGTACATTGAGCTAAATAGAGGGCTATGGGTAAGCCTAGTAATTTCTAAGGTAGGGACACGTTCGGCACAACTTTGTGGGCTGAAGGGCCTGTGTGGTGCTGTAGGTTTTCTATGTTTCTATGTTTTCTGTCATCCCTGCCAGTATCCTTCTCCAATCTTCCTGGGCAGGCTGCTCTCTCATGCCTCTGTAATTCCCATCATTGCATTGACTCCACGTTAAAGGCAGAATGGGGTCAGACCTGCTGCCATGTGGCTGCACTGACCTCAGACTTACTGGTCTTGCAATGTAGCCTACTAACATGGAAGTCACCATTCGTACCAGGTCAGACTCATACATTGCACCAGACCTACAGAAACAAATTCAGAACTCAGGAAATCCCTGAGCTGTAATAGCTGAGCTAACCAATATGCTACTGCGTTTTAAATGACCTGTGACAACTGTTGATCTGAAGCAGATCAGTGTGACTTTGGGAACATTACAGGTTGCAGTGATAGAGAGAGATACGGAACAGAAACAGTTCCTTCTACCCATCAAGTTCATGCTGACCATTGACACTTATCCTAAGTTAATTCCATTCTCCCCACATTTTTATCAGCTCTACCCAAACATCCACACACTGAGGGCATAAACAGCTTCTTCCCCTCCACCATTTGATCACTGAACAATCCAGGAAACCATGGACACAACTTCTTCATTCCTTTCGTTTGAATTATTTATTTATTTTGTTGGCGTTTTTTGCACTTCACGGTACTGCTGCTGTAAAACGACACATTTCATGTCATGTAAGTCAGTGGTAATAAACCTGATTTGGATTCTCTCTCCTCCCTTCTATGGACTCTGTCTACACTTTTCACTGTCTCAGTAAAGCAGCCAGCTTAATCAAAGACACCACTCTCCCTCTGCCAATGGCAAAAGACACCAAAGTCCGAAAGCATGCCTCTCCAGGCTCAGGAATCAGTATCATTTAGTATCACTGGTATATATCATGTAATTTGCTGTTTGAGACAGCAGTACATTACAATACTTAATCAAAAAACTATGAATTACAATATATAAAATTAAATAGGTAGTGCAAAAAGAGAGCAGTAAAAGAAAAAAATTATGAAGTGTACGCAGGTACATGGGTATCCATTCAGAAATTTGATGGTGGAGGAGAAAAAGCTGTCCCTAAAGCATTGAGTGTGTGTCTTCAGGCTCCTGTACCTCATCCTTGGTGGTAGCAATAAGAGGGCATGTCCTTGTTAATGGGGTTCATTAATAATAGGTATCTCAAAGAGGCATCGCTTATTGAAGATGTCTTCGATGCTGGGGAGACTCATGCCCATGATGGATCTGGCTGAGTTTCCAACTTTCTGCCACTTTTCCAATCCTGTGCAGTGGTCCCTCCATACCAGATGGTGATGCAACTAGTTAGAATGCTCTCCATGATACATCAGTAGAGATTTGTGAAAATCTTTGGTGAGATACCAAGACTCCTTAAACTCCTAATGAAATATATACAGTGTTGTGCCTTCTTTGTAATTACATGAATATGTTGGGCAGCTTCTACCCATTGTTCTAAGACTGCTGAGTGGTTCTCTTAGTCCCTTGACCTCACAATCTACCTAGTTATGATCTTGCACCTTACTGTCTACCTGCATTGCACTTTCTCCGTAGCTGTTGCACTTTATTCTGCATTGTTATTGTTTCCCTTTATTCAAGATTCAAGATTCAAAAACTTTATTGTCATTCTAACCGTACATCAGTTCTGCAGGGCAGAATGAGACAGCGTTTTCCAGGAGCAGTGCAATCATAACATAACAAATGCAACACTAAATAATAAACATAACAATAAATAGTAAAACACAACAGCCACATGTCAGTTAAAAACAAGTTATGAGTGTCCAGTGCAAGTTAAAAGTGTCCAAAGCAGAGTCAGGTAGAGCAGCTATTTAGCAGTCTGACTGCCAGTGGGAGGAAGCTGTTTAGTAGATTATTCTACCTCAATGCACTGTATTATGAATTGTTCTGTATGTACAGTGTGCTAAACAAACTTTTCACTGAATCTTAGTACGTTTGACATGTGACAATGAACCAATTCCAATTCTGATTCTGAGATGGCCAATAATAAAACTAAATTGTCTTGGTGTATCATTGCCACCATATGGCAACAGCAAGTACTGCATGTTAGAGGCTGTTTTCGTCATTAATGGAGGTGTTAGAACAGGCGTGGGCAAACTACGGCCCGGGAGCCATATGCGGCCCGTTAAGCTTTTTAATTTGGCCTGCAGAACTTGATGAAATTATATTAATAAACCTTGTTAACGTTTTTTCCCCGCAATTCTGGCGTTTTCCCAATAGATGACGCATTCTATATACATTAACCTTTGTTGAGGTGCAGCATATTACTCCACATTTGCGCTTTACTCTTTGTTCGGCTCGACCTATTTGTGTGAACAGGCGTTCAGCATCATGAACATCAACAAAGCCAGCCACAGATCCAAGTTAACTGACCAACACCTCAGATCCATCCTGAGAATCGCCACAACAAAACTAAATCCAGACTTTGATGCGCTGGCTAAAAAGGGAGACCAACAACACTGTTCCCACTGAAATTAAAAATAAGTTTCTTCCTTGTGTTATGTAAAAAATGCATTTGAAAATATTTTTTTCAATAAGCCTTACATGTTACATGTCATTTCTGTTAAGTGATGGACATGAGTAGTGCACATACGTTCTCAAAATAAAAAATGCGCTCCAGATCAAATAATGTGCTCCGCATACTGGTGCGCTGTCACTGTTCTGTCCTTGTGCTGGTCGTTGTTGAGTTTTGGCACAGGGGACAATTGAATAAGAAGGAGCAGGACAAGTAGACCTGCATCTCCTACCGTTTTTGAAATAAAGACAGTCAGGAGGAGAGTGATGATGATAATATCTTGAAGGATAACAGAATTTTCAGTGCTTTAAAATAATAACTGTTACTATTAAAAAAGCTGTATTTTATTCATTTAATTTTCAGTGTTTTAAAAGTCATTTCAATAAATAGCTAAATACCATGGGACTTCAAAGACAGATATTTTGTTGTAATGCATTTGTTCATTTTCAATTGAAATTAAAGCACATGTTTTCTACATATCCCATGATATTTTATTTTCTCTTATGAGGTGTATTACCAAAACACTCCGTCCATCTGCTCCTGGTCCGGCCCCCCCTGTCAAATTTTAGAACCCTTTTTGGCCCACAAGTCAAAAAGTTTGCCCACCCCTGTGTTAGAACATACAACATAGAATATTGAACATATAACATAAGACATAGAATGCAGAACATAGAATGTAAAACATAGATCATATAATGCATAAATATGGATGCAATTACGAAGGAAGTACGGCAACGCCGCTACTTTCTTAGATGTTTGCGATGATTCAGCATGACATCTGAAACTTCGACAAACATCTATAGATGTGTGGTGGAGAATATATTGATTGGCTGCATCACAGGCTGGTATGGAAACACCAATGCCCTTGGACAGAAAATCCTACAAAATGTGGTGGGTACGGCCCAGTCCATCCCAGGTAAATCCCTCCCCACCGTTGAACACATCTACACAGAGCATTGCTGCAAAAAAACAGCATCCATCATTAGGGAGCCCCACCATCCAGGACATGCTGTTTTCTCGCTGCGCCATCAGGAAGGAGGTACAGGAGTCTCAGGACCCATACCGCCAAATTCAGGAATGATAAACTTCACTTGCTCCATCAATGAAATGTTCCCACAAACAATGGACTCATTTTCAAGTTCTCATTCTCATTCTCACGTTCTCAATTTTAATTGTTTGTTTGTTTGTTTATTTATTTATTATTTCTTTATTTTTCTTGTTTTTTGTATTTGCAAAGCTTGTTGTCTTTTGCACATCAGCTGTCCACCCTGCTAATGCGGTCTTTCATTGATTCTGTTATGGTTATTGGATTTACTGTGATTGCCCACGTGAAAATGAATTTCAGGTTTCTATATGGTGACATCTATGTACTTTGATAATAAACTTCCTTTGAACTTTGAGAACATAGAACCTAAATTTGATTGGGAGAAGTGCACAGGCACAGTAGCACATCATTGCACAAGGCTGCTGAGAAGATTTAAAAAGCGAGGTATTTCCTTCAGTGGGAGACTCGATTGAGAGAAGTACACAGATGCAGTAGCTCGACATTGCGCAAGGCTACTGAGAAGGTTCCAGGATAAAAGGGAGACACTGCCTAGCAGAACGGTCATCAAAGGAGAAGTCATCGGAGTAGCATAAGTCAGAGCAGTAGGGCTTAGAATGAGGTGGCGGATAAATGTTTGGCTGAAGGATTGGAGCAGGGGGTACGATTCATATTTCTGGATCATTGGGACCTCTTTTGGGGCAGGTATGACATGTACAAAAAAAAACAGGTTGCACTTGAATCTGAGGGGGACCAATATCCTGGCAGGGAGGTTTGCTAATGCTATTGGGGAGGGTTTAAACTAGATTTGCGGGGCAGTGTGGGTATCATAGTGAAGAAGCCGAGGATGGGGTGGCTGGCTCACAAGTAGAGACACTTGTAGGGAGTTTATGAGGAAGGGTAGGCAGATGATAGAGCAGAGATGCACTCAGCCTGATGGTTTGAGATGGGTCTATTTTAATGCAAAGAGTATCATAAACAAGGCGGATGAACTTAGAGCATGGATCTATATGTGGAACGATGATGTTGTGGCCATTACAGAGGCTTGGATGTCTCAGGAGCAGAAATAGTTGCTGAGAGTGCCAGGTTTTAGATATTTCAAAAAAGACGAGGGAGGAAGGCAAAAGAGGTGGGGGCATGGCATTGCTAGTTAGGGATAGTGTCATGGCTGCAAAAAAGGAAGTCATGGAGGGATTATCCATGAGGGATTACCCACTGACTTAGTGGATGGAAGTCAGAAACAGGAAGGAGGCAATAACTCTACTGGGTGTTTTTTACAAACTTCCCAGTAGTAACAGGGACATTGGAAAGCAGACAGGGAGGCAGATTCTGGAACGGTGCAATAATAATAGGGTTGTTGTGATGGGAGATTTTAACTTTCCTAATATTGACTGACAGCTCCTCAGAGCAAGGGGTTTAGATGGGGTGGAGCTTTTTAGGTATGTTCAGGAAGGTTTCCTGATGCAATATGTAGATAACCCAACTACAGCAGAGGCTGTACTTGATCTGGTATTGGAAATGAACCTGGTCAGGTGTCAGATCTTTTACAGGGAGAGCGTTTTGGAAGTACTGATCACGTCTCTCTCATTTACCATAGCACTGGAGAGGGACAGCAGCAGAAAATTTGGGGAAATATTTAATTGTGGTAGGAGGAAATATAATACTATTAGGCAGGAAGTTGGGAGCATAAATTGGATGCAGATGTTCTCAGGGAAATACATGGCAGAAATGTGGCAAATGTTCAGGGAACATTTGCGTGGCGTTCTGCATAGGTATGTTCAAACTGAGGCAGCGAAAGGACGGTAGGGTAAAAGAACCATGGTGTACAGAGGATGCAGAAAATCCAGTTAAGAAGAAAAGAAAAGCTTACAAAAGGTTCAAGAAACTAGGTATGATAGAGTTCTAGAAAATTACAGGGTTGTCAGGAAGGAGCTCAAGAATGAACTTAGAAGAGCTAGAGGGGGCCATGAGAAGGCCTTGGTGAGCAGGATTAAGGAAAACCCCAAGGCATTTGTGGTGAACTATGTGCCTGTCTGGACATGCCCCCTGCTGACTGCTCCTGTGGCTCCTCCCACAGGCCCCTGTATAAAGGCGATCTGAGGCCTGACGCTCGGCCTCAGTCTCCAGGACATAGTATGATGGACACTCACTCCTGGTTCCTTCTTCCAGTCAATAAAAGCCGATATCTCGCCTTACGTCTCAGTGTGAGTTATTGATGGTGCATCAGCATTCTACAAGTATGTGAAACGCAAGAGGATGAGACATGTGAGAATAGGACCAATCAGGTGCGATAGTGGAAAAGCGTGCATGGAGTTAGAGGAGGGAGTGGAGATGCTTAATGAATACTTTGCTTCAATATTCTTCAGAGGAAGGGATCTTGCCAATTGTGGTGATAATTTACAGCATACTGGAACACTTTATCATATAGACATTAAGAAAGAAGACATGCTGGAGTAGATAAGTCACCGGGACCCGAAGAGATATACCCCAGGCTACTGTGGGAAGTGAGGGAGAAGATTGCTGAGTGATGATCATTACATCATCAATAGGGAAGAAAGGTTCTAGAGGATTGGAAGGTTGCAAATGTTGTTCCCTTGTTCAAGAAAGGGAGTAGAGATAACCCAGGAAATTATAGACCAGTGAGTCTTATTTCAGTAGTGGGCAAATTGTTGGAGGCAGGATAGAAATAGTCAGCATGTCTTTGTCAAGGGCAGGTCATGCCTTACAAAACACATTGATGAAGGGAGAACAGTGGCTGTAATGTATATGAATTTCAGTAAGGCATTTGATAAGATTCCCCATGCAAGGCTCATTTAGAAAGTAAGGAGGCATGGGATCCAAGGAGATCTTGCTTTGTGGATCCAGAATTGGCCTGCCTATAGAAGGCAAAGGGTGGTTGTAGATGGTTCATATTCCGCATGGAGGTTGGTGACCAGTTGTGTTCTGCTGATATCTGTTCTGGGACCGCTCCTCTTTGTGATTTTTATAAATGACCTGGATGAGGAAGTAGAAGGGTGGCTTAGTAAGTTTGCTGATGACGCAAAGTTTGGGGATTTTGCGGATGGTCTGGAGGGTTGTCAGAAGTAACTGCAGAACATTTCTAGGATGCAGAACTGGACTGAGAAGTGGCTGATGGAGTTCAACCCAGATAATTGTGAAGTGGTTCACTTTGGTAGGTCATAGTTGAATACAGAATATAGCATCAATGGTAAGACTCTTGGCAGTGTGGAGGATCAGAGAGATCTTGGGGTCCGTGTCCATAGGACATTCAAAGCTGATTGACAGTGTTGTTAAGAAGGTGTATGGTGTGTTGGCATTCATCAGCTGTGAGGTAACGTTACAGCTATATAAGTCCCTGGTCAGACCACACTTGGAGAACTGTGTTCATTTCTGGTCACCTCACTACAGGAAGGGTGTGGATACTATAGAGAGAGTGCAAAAGGGATTTACAAGGATGTTGCCTGGATTGGGGAGCACGCCTTGTGAGAATAAGTTGAGTGAACTTGGCCTCTTCTCTATGGAGCACGAGAGGTGACCTGATAGAGGTATATAAGATGATCAGAGGCATTGATCGTGTGGATAGCCAGAGGCTTTTTCCCAGGGCTGAAATGAGGGGGCCTAGTTTTAAAGTGCTTGGAAGTAGGTACAGAGGGTATGTCAAGGTTAAGTTTTTCACACCGAGAGTGGTGGGTGCGTGGAAGCGGATACAATAGGGTCTTTTAAGAGACTCTTAGATAGGTATATGGAACTTTAAAAAATAGAGGATAATTCTAGGCAGTTTCTAGAGTAGGTTCCATGGTCAGTGCAACATTGTGGGCCGAAGGACCTGTAATGTGATGTAGATTTCTATGTTTCATCAATCTATGCATATGTTATCTTATGTATTTATATTTATGGTGTGTTTTATTATTATATTCTTTATCTGAGAGAGAGAGAGAATATCTGGTATCGGGGAGAAAATGACACTGATGGAATTACCCCTTTCCCAGCTAGCTTGTCAGGGGATAGAATGCCCTCCTTTTGTCCCAGGGTAAGGAGGTTCACACCCCAGGGTCCAGGGATGACCTAGATATGAAAAGTTTGGGCAATACCCCAGTGTTCCAAAGTGCATCTTAAACATAAGGGCATGAGATATAGAAGCAAAATTGGGCCACTTGGCCAATTGAGTCTGCTCTATTATTCCATCATGGCTGGGCTATAATCCCTCTGAACCCCATTCTCCTGTTTTCACCCCATAATCTTTGGCACCCTGTCTAATCAAGATTCTATCAACCTGCTTTAAATATACCCAATGATGTGGCCTGTGGCAATGAATTCCACAGGTTCACCACCTTCTGGTTAAACAAATTCCTCCTCATCTCTGTTCTAAATGGATGTCCCTTTCTGAGGTTGTGCCCTCTGGTTCTAGACTCCTCCGCTATAGGAAACATTCTCTCCTGATCCACTCTGTCTAAAACCTTTCAATATTCTATAAGTTTCAATGATATTGATCCCCGTTCTTTCAAACTCCAGTGAGAACAGGCCCAGAGCCATCAAATGCTCTTCATACATTAACGCTTTCATTTTCTGGCATAATTCTTATAAACCTCCTCTGGACCCTCTCCAATGCCAGTGCATCTTTTCTTTGATAGGGGCCCAAAACTACTCACGATACTCCAACTGAAGTCTGACCAAAGATGTATTCTAAGATGCTACTCTAGTACTCTTGAAATTTATACCAACATTGCATTCTTTGCATTAATGTGCAGGGATCTGGAGAGGTCAGCATTCAAGAGCTGTAGGGTTATTATATCCAGCATCCCCTCTCCCTCCAACCATCACCCTCAGACATACCCAGACCACTGCTGGCATGTGGGGAGAGGCAGGGGGAATTCTGGACCAGATGTCAACTTGGCCCCTGCCTCAAGTTTCATCCGTTGGGGGTGGGAGTGATCCCGCCTGCCCTGTGCCATTTGCACACACCCACTCTGATGATGTGCTTCCAGCTGACTGAAGCCAATGCATTTCATCGTCCTCGAGGGACAAGGCAAATCAGTGACAATTGCTTCCTCAACTCTGCTGCTGTAGATGTCTCATTTTCACTAAAATTTCAAAACTGCTCTGCTAGACAAAGTTCCACAAAAAGGTTTAAAATTACTGGAGTTACTTCCCAGTCCCCTCTGAAGGTGGAGGGTTCAAGATTTCAATCAGCTCAATTTCAATGTTTAAGAGAAGTTTGGATAGGTACATGGACAGTAGGGATATTGAGAGCTATGGTCCTGTTTCAGGTCGATGGGAGTAGGCAGTTTAAAATTGTTTTGGCATAGACTAGATGGGCCAAAGGGCCTGCTTCTGTGCTGTACTTCTCTATGACTCTAAGATTCAAGAGTATTTA
This sequence comes from Hypanus sabinus, assembly GCF_030144855.1. Lineage (NCBI taxonomy): Eukaryota > Metazoa > Chordata > Chondrichthyes > Myliobatiformes > Dasyatidae > Hypanus > Hypanus sabinus. The sequence goes on from NC_082732.1 coordinate 46,559,614, forward strand.
ATGTCATTTCCAGCACACAAGTCTAAAGGAGAGTGAAATAGTTGTTACTCCAGCTCCGATGCAGCACAAAAATAACACACTAAGATAAAGAACATAATAATAATCAAAACACTATAAATATAAATACATATGATACCTTATATACATTGATTGAATGTTTGTCCATAGGGTGACCTGGAGGAGTGGGTTAGTCGGTGGAGGTGTTGTTCAGCCTTATTGCCTGGGGAAGTTACTTGTTTTTGAGTCTGGTGGTCCTAGTGTGGATGCTATGTAGCCTCCTTCCAGAAGTGAGTGAGACAAACAGTCCATGAGCAGGGTGGGTAGGATCTTCATGATATTATTGGCCCTTTTCTGGCACCTTTCTGTATTTACTGTATGTCCTTGACGGTGGGTAGTCTGGTGCCAGTGACGTGTTGAACAGTTTTGACTACCCAGTATTGAGCTTCCCTGTCCACTGCAATATAGTTTCTGTACCATGCAGTGATGCAGCTTGTCAAAGTACTCTTTAAGAGTAGATTGGGACAGGCTGTTTTGCATCTCTATTTACTCGGAAGATGGATACAGTGTCTATAAAAGTGAGGCAATGCAGCAGTAAGTTCATGGACCCTGTACAGATGACAGAGGAGGAGGTGTTTGGTGTCTTTGAGCAAATTAGTGTGAACAAATCTCCAGGGCTTGACAGGGTATTCTCTCAGACCCTGTAGAAGGCGAGTGCAGAAATTGCACAGGCTCAGGCAGAGATATGTAAATCATCTTCAGTGACAGATGAGGTACCAGTGGATTGGAGAATAGCTAATTTTATTTCATCGTTTAAGAAAAGTTCTAAAAATAAACCAGAAAATTTTAGGCCAATGAGTCTGACATCAGTTGTGGGAGGGTTACTGGAAGTTATTCTGAGGGATCAGATATACAAGTATTTGGATGGACATGGACTGATTAAGGTTAGTCAGCTTGGCTTTGTGTGTGGTAGGGCATGTCTAACCAATCTTATAGTGATTTTTGAGGAAGTTAACAGGAAAGTTGAGGAAGACAAGGTAGTGGATGTTGTCTACATGACTTCAGCAAGGTATTTGACAAGGTCCTGCATGGGAGATTGGTCAATAAGATTCAGTCGCTTACCACACAGGATGAAGTAGTAAAATGGATTAGACATTGGCTCTGTGGGAGTAGCCAGAGAGTGGTAGTCGATGGTCGCCTCTCTGACTGGAGTCTTGTAACAAGTGGAATGTCTATTGGGATTGGTGCTGAGTCTATTGCTGTTCGTCATTTATATCAACGGACTTGGTGATAATGTAGTTAACTGGATCAACAAATTTGTGGATGACACTGTGGTGAACTACGTGTGCCTGTCTGGACATGCCCCCTGCTGACTGCTCCTGTGGCTCCTCCCACAGACCCCTGTATAAAGGTGATTTTAGCCTGGGCTCGGCCTCTCAGTCTCCAGGATGTAGTATGGTGGTCACTCACTGCTGGTTCCTTCTTCCAGTCAATAAAAGCCGATATCTTGCCTTTACGTCTCAGAGTGAGTTATTGATGGTGCATCAGACACCAAGATTGGGAGTGTAGTGAACAGTGAGGAAGACTATCAGAGTATTCAGTGGGATCTGAATCAGCTGGAAAAATGGCAGATGGAATTTAATGCAGAGAATTGCGAGGCATTGCATTTTGGTAGGACCAATGAGGGTAGCTCTTACAAAGTGAACAGTAGGGTACTGAGGAATGCGATAAAGAAAAGGGATCTGGGAATACAGGTCCAAAATTCATTGAAAGTGGCAGCGCAGGTAGATTGGGTTGTAAAAAAGGCTTTTGGCGCATTGGCCTTCATAAATCAATGTATTAAGTACATAAGAACATAAGAAGTACAGGAGATGGGATGATATGTAGAAGTTGTATAAGACATTGGTGAGGCCTGATTTAGAGTGTGCAGTTTCTTTCACCTATCAACAGGAAAGATGTAAATAAGGTTTGAAAGAGTACAGAGAACATTTACAAGGAGATTTCCAGGTCTGGAGAACCTGACTTATAAAGAAAGATTGAATAGGCGAGAACTTTATTACTTTGTGACTTCTTCACTCTCATGATCCTCTGAATGAGAAGTTTCCCCTCCTGTTTCCCTTAAACTTTTCACATTTCACCCCTAACTCATGATTTCTGGTTGTAGTCTCACCTAACCTCAGTGGAAAAAGCCTACTTGCCTTTACCCTATCTGTACCCCTCAAAATTTTGTATACTTTTATCAAATCTCCCCTCAGTCTTCTATATCCTAAGGAATAAAGTTCTAACCTATTCGATTTTTCCTTATAACTCAGGTGTCCCCCCCCTCCCACAGAAAAACAAATTGGGCAAATTGTGAGAATGTCAACTTGCCAAAATTAAATCACTTAGAAAGAATGAGCAAAAACACAGAATATAACAGACATAAAACCAAAATAATTTAAACATTTAAGAGAAGTTTGAACAGACAAATGGATGGTAGGGTTATGGAGGGCCGTTTGATGGGAGTAAGCAGCTTAAATGGGCTATATGGGCCGAAGGGCCTGTCTCTGTTCTGTACTTTTCTGTGACTTTACAGTAAATCTGTGTGTGTGTGTGTGTTACATGGATTCATTGTCCATTCAGAAATCTGATAGTGGTTGGGAAGAAACAGCTTCTAAAAGTTTGATTATAGATTTTCAGGCTCTTGTACCTCCTCCTTGATGGTAGCAAGAAGAGGGCGTGTTCTGGGTAATGAAGGACCAAATGGTCGAAGGAAGTAGCCGATCTTGAACATTATGGTGTGCGACTTCAGGCCTCTGTACCTCCTGCCTGATGGGAGCTGGTATTCAGCATTGGGCTCCTTTTTCCTTGCCAACATCACCTTGTTTAAAGATCAGAGAGTAGCATGAACCTGTATGGCCAAAGGTTATACCCCACCTGGAGGACTGCATTTCTGACCATTTAATTTTAGGATCCCCAGAAGGCATGAGTGAAAGATTCCTTGGAGTAGCTCCCAGGATGAGGGACTTCATTCCAGGTGTAGGTGGGAGTAGCTGGAACAAATAATACAATGGAAGAGATTAGCTAAAGATGGACGTGGTTGCAAGAGTCTTGGATGGGATTGAGGTGGGGGGGGAGAGAAGAACTATTTGATCAGGAGGGAGCATGGATTTACATCCCATTTAACATTCTCTGCAACGGTTGGTTGCAGAGAACTAACAGTTCCTGAACTTGGGGTGTGAGATCTAAGGTTGCTGCAGCATTGTAGTGCTCTAGAGAAGATCTGTGAGAGTGATTCCAAGAATGAAAAGGTTAACTTATGAGGAGCATTTGATGGCACTGGGCCTTTATTTACAGGAATTTAGTAGAATGGGGAGGGGTGGAGGAGAATCTCATTGAAACCTATCGAATATTGAAAGTCCAAGATAGGGTGGATGTAGAGAGGATGTTTCCTATTGTAGGGAAGCCTTGGACCAGAGGACACAGCCTCAGAAAGGGACATCCATTTAGAACAAAGATGAGGAAGAATTTCTTTAGCCAGTGGGTGGTGAATCTGTGGAATTCATTGCCACAGGCATCTGTAGAGGCCATGTCATTGGGTATATTTAAAGTGAAGGTTGATCAGTTCTTGATTAATCAGGTCATCAAAAGTTATGGCAGAAGACAGAAGAATGGGGTTAAGAGGGATAGTAAATCAGCCATGAAGGGATAGTGGAACAGATGTAATTGGCTGAATGGCTTAATTCTGCTCCTGTATCTTATAGTGTTATGTTGATGGTTAGATACTCACTGTCTGCAGGGGAATAATCGATCAGAAGTGAGAGTGTGGGTATTGGAGGATACTGGTTCCAGTGGGATTGTTCACCCAGTTGGAATGGGCCAAATGGCCTCCTCCTGAGCTGGAGTAGCTGTGATAGCTAGAGGACATCAAATGCTTGATCCATCAAAGCTAAAATAGGCAGGTTACACACCTTCCTTCTGCCTAGACTGGATTAGTCAAAGTTAATGTAGGTTTAATATAAAAGTACACATAATCACCAGATGCTACACCGAGATTCATTTTCTTACAGGCGTTTACAGAAAAGTAAAGAACTGCAATAGAATTTATGAAAAACTATATATAAAGACTGACAAACACCAATGTGCAAAAGAAGAGAAATAGACAGCACTGACATCGCTCAAAGGTAGAATCACATTGTTTTTTCGTCATTATCAGTAGCTGTGGAGTACTGGAACCCAGATTCCACCAAACATTTCAATGTGTTTTACTTGATCTGATTGAGTCCCATCAAAAATCCAACACAAAGAACAAACAGATGTTTAATAAATCGCTCTCTCACTGTTTTGGTAAATGTGACATTTACCAGTGACTGCAGGTGGCTGGGATTTGATTTAGTCTTTGTGGGACACAGTCATAGGTCTTAGGTTGGGGGAAGCAAGAACTGCAACCACAGGAGCACGTCTCCCTGTGTGCAGATCAAAGTGACAGATACTTCAATGCTCCTCACTGCTCTCAGTGACTGACTGGGAGCCTGCAGATTCAAAGGGCTGCTGGATAAAACATTCCCTGCCATTACAATTAACGTGATGGCCCTCTGGTGGTTGGGGTCGACCATGAATGTTGCATTCTAGTTGTCATCGCAAGCCAAGGCAGCACTACGTAGAGAGCAAGCTGTTGCTCGTGCAGTAGCTCCCCCTCTCCATGCAGCTGATCAGCCTGAAGGAATAGCAGAGACCGATCCAGTTTGGCACCAGCGGCATTGCGGGAGTTGCCAGTCAGTGTTGGACTCAATGTAGGACTTTCTCAGGGACTCCAGCTCCGAACTTTCTCTTCAGGTTTACTCCTGAAGCCTTCCCCGTGAGTGGGTATAGCCACAAGGCAGTGAAGTTTTGAGATCAGAATGAGCTGCCAACCATGGCTGACAAGCTGTATCTTCCTAAAACAACTGTTTTTAAGCAGCCAGTAGCTCATAGAAACATAGAATACAGGTGCAGGAGTAGGCTATTCGGCCCTTTGAGCCTGCACCACCATTCAGAATGATCATGGCTGATCATCCAACTGGATGCTCCTATGTCTCCTACCTGGAAGTTTGAGAGGGAGAAGATAAAGTCAGATGTATCAGTATTACAGTGGAGTAAAGGGAATTACAGAGTCAAAAGAGAGGAGCTGGCTAAGGTTGATTGGAAGGGGACACAAACAGAGATAATTGCAGAACATCAATGGCTGAAGTTTCTGGGGGCCATTTGAAAGGTGTAGGATAGATACATCCCAGAGATGAAGAAGTATTCTAAAGGGAGGATGAGGCAACTGTGGGTGACAAGCAAAATTAAAGACAATATAAAAGCAAAAGAGAGGGCATATAATATAGCAAAAATTAGTTGGAAGTTAGAGGACTGGGAAGCTTTTAAAACCCAATAGAAGGCAACTAAAAATCATGGAAAGAAAAGATGAAATATGAAGATAAGATAGCTAAAAATATCAAAGAGAATATGAAATTTTTTCAGATATATAGTAAGTAAAAGAGAGATGAGATTGGATATCAGACTGCCGGAAAATGACACTGGAGAGGTTGTAATGAGGGACTAAGAAATGGTGAATGAATTTAAGGGCTTAATAAGTATTTTGCATTAGTTTTCACTGAAGAAGACAGAAATTGAAGAGCATCAGTGAGCAGAAGTGAGTGTAGTTGCTATTACTAAAGAGAAGGGGCTTGCGAAACTGAATGGATTAAAAGTAGTTAAGTCACCTGGAGCAGATGGTCCATAACTCAGTGTTGTGAACTAGGTAGCTGAAGAAATTGTGGAGGCATTAGTTTCCTTAAGGGGAGATTTTGCTTGACAAATCTGTTGGAATTCTGTGAGTTAATAACAAACAGGATAGACAAAGGTGAATTGGTGGATTTATTTATTTATTTATTGAGCTACAGTGTAGAATAGGCCCTCTGGCCCATCGAGACACACCATCCAGCAATCCCCCGATTTAATTCTAGCCTAATCACAGAACAATTTACAATGAGCAATTAACCTGTTAACTGGTATGGCTTTGGAGTGTGAGTGGAAATCATAGCACCTTAAGAAAACCCATGCGGTCAAGTGGAGAACACACAAGCGGTGGGAATGTTGTGTTGGATTTTCAGCAGCCCTTTGACGGGTGTAATTCATGAGGCTGCTTAACAAGATAGGAGCCTATGGTCTTACTGGAAATATACTAGCATAGATAGAAAATTGGCTGACTGGCAGGAGGAAAGGAGTGGGAATAAAGGGGGTCTTTTCTGGCTGGCTGCTGGTGACTAGTGGTGTTCTGCTGGGACCACTCCTCTTCAACTTATACATCAATGATTTGGATGACAGAATTGATGACTTTGCAGCCAAGTTTGCAGGCAATCCAAAAATATGTGAATGGTTAGGTAATCTTGGGGATGTAGGGAGTCAGCAGAAGCACCAATTGGAAGAATGTGCACAGAAGTGGCAGGTGGAATACTATGCAAGAAAGCATATGGTCATACACTGGTAGAAGAAATAAAAATGTAGACTATTTTCTAAACAGAGAGAAAATTCAAAAATCAGAGGTGCAAAGGGATCTGAAAGTGCTTGTGTACGATTCCTTAAAGGTTAACTTACAGGTTGAGTTGGTGGTAAGGAAGGCAAATGCATTCATTTTGAGATGACTAGAATATAAGGGCAAGGATGCAATGCTGAGGCTTTATAAGAAATTGGTAAGATCACACTTGGATATTGTGAGTAGTTTTGGGCGCCTTATCTAAGATGTGCTGGCATTGGACAGTGTCCAAAGGAGTTCTGCAAGAATGATCCCAGAAATGAAAGGGTTAACATATGAGGAGCACTTGATGGCTAGGGGTCTGTAGTTGCTGGAGTTTAGAAAAATGAGGAGGGATCTCATTGAAATCTATTGAATATTGAAAGGCTGAGATAGAGTGGATGTTTCCTGCAGTGGAAGAGTCCAGGACCAGAGGGTACAGCCTCAGAATTGAGGAACGTCCATTTGGAACAGAAATGAGAAGGAATTTCTTTAGTCAGAGGGTGGTGAATCTTTAGAATTCATTGCCACAGACACCTATGCTGGTCAGTTCATTGAGTATACTTAAGGTGGGGGGTGATAGGTTCTTGATTAATCAGAGCATCAAAGGTTACAGGAAGAAGGCAGTAGAATGGGTCTGAGAGGGAAATGGATCAACCATGATGAAGTGGCAGAGCAGACTCAATGGGCTGAATGGCCTAATTCTGTTCCTCTGTCTTATGGTCTTATTGCCTTGATAAGGCGGCATCCCATCACCTGTCATATCCATTTCTCATTGTAACAATTAAGGAGGTAGTACAGGAGCCTGAAGACGCACAGTCAACATTTCACAAACAGATTCTTCCACTCCACCATCAAATTTTTGAATGGACAATGAACCAAGTTCACTACCTCACTATTTTTTGCTGTCTTTTTTTACTACTTATTTAATTTAATTTTTATAAAATATATATTTCTTATTGTAATTTATAGCTTTTATGTTATTATGAATTGCAATGTATTGCTGCAATACAACAAATTTCATGTCATCTGCCAGTGATATTAAACCTGATTCAGATTCTGATTCATTAGGAACACTTAAAAGTCATCCAGATCAGTACATGAACAGACAAGCTTGCTGGGCAACACAGCCAGCATGAATGTTTTGGGCTGAAGGGCCTCTTTCCATGCTGTAGGGTTCTATGACACAGATTCCAGGCAGTTTTAATTGGTGCTCCTGCATTTCATGCTAAAATTAACCTTTTAATGATTACATTTTGAATTATTTAATGAAGTGCAGAATCAGCATGATCTGTCTGGAACAGGTTTATATTCGTCCTGAGTCGGAACCAGCTTCCTTGCTCCCCAAGGAAGATTTAAATAACCCTCCTCTGATGGTTAGCCATATTTGGACCGCTGGCCTTAGCCCGTGTCCTGGGACTCACAGACACCTGTTCTGAAGCACGGACAAACTGAATGGGTTCCTAAATCCGGTGATCTCAGTGGGAAATTCCTGGGAGAATTTGATTCCACTAAGACAGCAGCTCACTTTTGAGATCTCTGTCATTTGATGGTTGCATCTTTCCCTTAGTGTTTATGAATCCCAGGGAGCTGAACATACCACTCTCTCTCCAATCCCTATGGCTCACAGATGTCACCAACAAGGCATTGAAGTAATTTTAAAAAAATTAAATATTTTTAATATTTATATAATTAAAATATGAATAAAACTATAATAAAATCTAAAGAAATTAAGATTATATTCATATGTAAATTTGAAAGAAGCTTTAATGTAAATTGAAACAGTGTAAAACAACAACACTACAACAAAACAAGATGCTGTCATTGACCCTGATGATATATAATGGGAGTATAACATTCCCATGGGAGGGCCACAGGGAGGGGTTGGTGTGTCCAGCACTGTGTCTCAGCATGTTACAAGCCCACTAGCTCCAGGGAGGGATGGGAGGTGGACACACTGTCACTTGATCACAGTTGTGTAAAGGCAGACACAGTATATTTAAAGCAGAGGGTGATAGGTTCTTGATTAGTCAGGACATCAAAGGTTATGGGGAGAAGGCAGGAGATGGATGAAGATGGATAACAGTCCATAAGTCCATAAGGATGAAGATGGATAACAGTCCATAAGTCCTAAGAACAGAAATGGGCCCATTGAATGGATTTTCATCATGGCTGATTTATTATCAAGAACCTATTAACTGCTGCTTTAAATATACCCAATGACGTCCTCCATGGTCGTCTGTGTCACAGATTCACTACCCTCTGGCTGAAGCAATTTCCCCCTCATCTCTATTCTAACTGGACACCCTCTATTCTGAGGATGTGGTCTCTAGTCCTAGACTCTCCCACTATTGAAAACATTTTCTTAACATCCACTCTCTCTTGGCCTTTCAATATTCAATAGGTTTCAATGAGATCCATCACACCAACCTCATTCTTCTGAAATCCAGCGAGTACAAGCTCTGAGCTCCTCAAATGTTAAGCCTTTCATTCCTGGAATAAATCTCCTGAACCTCCTCTGGACCTTCCCCAATGCCAGCACATCTTTTCTTAGAAATTCTTCATAATGTCTGCAAACCTGGCCACAAAGCCATCAATTCCATCATCCATATCATTGACATATAATGTGAAAAGAAGTGATCCCAACACTGACCACTGTGGATCACCACTAGTCACTGGCAGCCAACCAGAGAAAGGCCCCCTTTATTCCCACTCTTAGACTATTGCCAGTTAGCCAATCTTCTATCCATATTAGTATCTTTCCTGTAATACCTTGGGCTCTTACTGGTTAAGCAGCCCCATGTGAAGCACCTTATCAAAGGCCACCTGAAAATCCAAATAAACAACATCCACTGACTCTCCTTTGTCTATCCTGCTGTTACTTTCTCAAAGAATTCCAACAGATCCGTCAGGCAAGCTTTCCCCTGACAAGGAGAAAGGAAACCATGCTGAATCAGCCATGATTGAATGGTGGAGCAGAGTCAATGGGCTGAATGGACTAATTCTGTCTTATGGTCTATAATAGTCATTGATGAGTCTGTACATGGTGCATTGTGTAAAGTTTTAGTTATAGGAGAGGGTGCAGAAGAGATTTACGAGGATTACTAACTCAAGAAAATCTGCAGATGCTGGAAATCCAAAGCGACACACACAAAAGGTCTCAGCTCAAAATGTCAACTGTTTACTCTTTTCCATAGATGCTGCCTGACTTGCTGAGTTCTTCCAGCATTTTGTGAGATTTACGAGGTTGCTGCCTGGACTAGAGGGTCTGAGTCATAGGGAGAGATAGCCTCACTATCTTTATTCTCTGGAATGCAGGAAAATGAGGGGTGACCTCAAAGTTTATAAAATCATGAGGAGAGTGGATAAGGTCACTGTCTTTTCCCCAGGGGTGCGGAGTCCAAAACGAGAGGGCACAGATACAAGATAAGAGGGGAAAGATTTCAAAGAGACCTGAGAGGTAACTTCTTAACACTATGAGTAATGAGTATCTGCAATGAGTGGCCAGAGAAAGGTGTTTGAGGTGGCTACAATTGCAACATCTAAGAGGAATTTAGATAGCTACATAGAGGCGAGTGTTTCGGAGAGGTATGGCCTAAATGCTAGTTCTTTGATATCCACTTTTGTAGCGTTTTATCTTTCCTTTGATTGTGCAAATTATGCCTTTTTTAAGGCAAGACAGAAACAATCTCAGACTAATTTTGTTTGAAACATTGGATAATGGTTCCCAGAGTCATTCCTGTCTAATTGCTTCTGAAGATCCATGCCTCACTCCGTGGTGATTCCTGGCTAATGGTTTCTGAAGATCCGCATCTCACTCTAAGATCCATTCCAGTTCTGGCTGTTGTTTCTTCCTTTCCAAACAGTCACTGCTGACATTTCCAATATAAATCTCAGCGTGGAAAATTTCTGAGCTTGTCTTAAAAGGGTTTCTCAGAAAAGATCAAAAGAAATTAAAAGAAACTGGAACAGGTTAAAGGAAAGAAATGTCCAGCTTCTAATCTGTAATAAACACAAACAGGTTTGGCAACTAGCATAAACTCCAATATGCCAAAGACCTTTAGACCGTAAAAGACAGGAGCAGAATTAGGCCATTCAGCCCATCAAGCATGCTCTGTCATTCCAACATTGCTGATTTAATATCCCTCTTAACCCCATTCTTCTGCTTTCTCCCCATAACCTTTGACACCCTTACTAATTCATTAGGTTGATTCTAGATTCTAGTGTTAGATTCACTAGGTTGATTCTAGATTCACTAGGTTGATTCCTGGGATGGCAGGGCTGTCTTACGCAGAGAGATTGGAGAGATTGGGCTTGTACACGCTGGAATTGAGGAGATTGAGAGGGGATCTGATTGAAACGTTTAAGATAATTAAAGGATTTGATAGGATTGAGGCAGGAAATATGTTCCAGATGTTGGGAGAGTCCAGTACCAGAGGGCATGGATTGAGAATAAGAGGTCAGTTATTTAAAACAGAGTTGAGGAAGAGCTGCTTCTCCCAGAGAGTTGTGGAGGTGTGGAATGCACTGCCTCGGAAGACAGTGGAAGCCAATTCTCTGGATGCTTTCAAGAAGGAGCTGGATAGATATCTGATGGATAGGGGAATCAAGGGATATGCGGACAAGGCAGGGACTGGGTATTGATAGTGAATGATCAGCCATGATCTCAGAATGGCGGTGCAGACTCGAGGGGCCGAATGGTCTGCTTCTGCACCTATTGTCTATTAATCAAGAACCTATCAATTTCTGCTTTAAATATACCTAATGACGGCCCCCACAGCTGTCTGTGGCAATAAATTCCATAAATTCACAACTCTCTAGCTAAAGAATTCTTCCTCACCTCTGTTCTAAATCAAAGTAAATACATTATCAAAGTACATATATGTTACCATATAATGCCCTACGATTCAGTTTCTTGGAGGCATTTACAAGAAAAATGAAATACAATAGAATTTATGAAAACTTATGCAACTGTAAAATTGTGGAAATACTAAATAGTGAGAAGATGAGTTGCAGAGTCCTAACATACACAGCTTAACCTTAATACAAGCACCACTTCAAGTGTGATTCTATTCTCTGTTTCAGATTTTTCACAGGGAAATTACTACATGAAAACTCACATTTGAAAATCTCTGCGCACCATCCAGGAATAGATCTGTTGAGAGACTTCATCAAACCATAAAAGGGAGGTTTAAATTTTAAACCCCTGGGCATTGAGAGATTACTCTCTTCAATAATGTAAAAGATGTGCCTGTGTTGCGGCTGTATTAGTCCAACTGAGGAACAGGACAGATATCTGCCACAGGTCCTGCCCTTCCCTCACCATGGTAAGTAACATCTGAACAGAATATCAATGATTTATGTGGTTATAAACGACAGATGGAAGAAGTTCCTTGTCTTCCATGTCTGTTTAATCATATAGATTGGAACAGTGATACATTGTTGATGTGACACTTTACATTGGGGCTACAGAACTTGGATTCAACTTCTTCTGGCATTGGTGTTTAGTTGTTGCCCTGAAATGTTCTTGGAAATTGAATTTGCATCTATCTATTGTTTTAAATGCAAAGTTTCTCTACTTGTGGGAAAAGGAGCAGATGAAACGAAGCACAAAATGAGGTAGAACTCTGAATTAGAAACAGAATCGGGGGGCACCACGTAACATAGTGGTTAGTCTAACACTGTTGCAGCTTGGGCCATCAGAGTTTGGAGGTTAGTTTTGGTGCTGTCTGTAAGGAGTTTGTATGATCCCCCCCCCACCCCGTGATCACAAGAGTTTCTTCCAGGAGTTCTGGATTCCTTCCACAGTCCAAAGGTGTACCAATTAATAGGTTAATAAGTCATTGTAAATTGTCTGTGATTAATCAAGGGTTAAGTTGGTGGGTTGCTGGGTGTTGCAGCTTATTGGACCAAAGGGCATTGTATCTCTAAATAAAATAAAATAAATATCACTGACACACGTCATGAAATTTGTTGTATTGCGGTAGCAGTACAGTGCAGACCATAAAAATTACTATAAGTTACAATATATAAAAATATATATATAACAGAATTAGGTTTATTTTCACTGGCATGTGTTGTGAAATTTGTTAACTTAGCAGCAGCAGTTCATTGCAATACATAATATAGAAGAAAAAAAATTAATTAAATACAGTAAATAGTGCAAAAAGAGAATAAAATTAATGAGTTAGTGTTCATGGGTTCATTATTCATTCAGAAATCTGATGGCAGAAGGGTAGAAGCTGTCCCTGAAACGTTGAGCGTGGGGAACCAGTCTGGCTGATGTCTCGGGTGCACGGTTAGGCTGAGCGTTTACTTTAAGTTCATGAATGTAAGTTGCTCTGCGGTTTCAGTATGTGGTAAAATACAGGTTAAGTGATGACCATTTGCCCAGAGGTACACATTTCAATGTCCTGGTCAGTGGGAGACTCAGTTTGGACAGATCTAGTTAGGGAGAAACTCTCCAGGGTTACAGTGCCAGTGAACAACAATCCCTTGGGTCTCCTGTCTTCTCTAGAAACTCACAGACAACCATGAGTTGTCAGCTCTGCCCCAACCTCTAAACCTTGCCATGTATGCATCATCTTCATTTCCATGTTTTGAACACTGAAGAGTGGTTGCAAGTTCCCAGTTTTATGGCTGCACCTTCTTCCAGACAGACCCCCTCCAACCCCCTTGCACCTTCTTCCAGACAGACCTCCTCCACCCCCCTGCACATTCTTCCAGACTGATACTCTCCCCTCCCCACCCTCTTCCAGACTGATCCCCTACCCTCCTCCACTGCACATTCTTCTAGACGGAACCGCCTCCCCTCCACTCCCCCTCTGCTTTGTCCAGACAGACCCCCTACCCCTCTGCACCTGCTTCAGACTGACCCCCCCTCTGCTTCCCCATCTTCTTCCAGACTGACCCCCATCCTCCTCTGCACCTTTTCCAGACTGACTCCCCTCTTCTCCATTCCTCCTCTACACCTTCCCAACTGACCCCTCCCCTCCCCCTCTGCACCTTCTTCTAAACTGACCCCCTCCTCATCCCCCTTTTTCCAGACAGACCCCCTCCCTCTGCACTTCCAGACTGACTCCCTCCCCTCTCCTTCTGCACCTTCCTTCCCCCTCTGCACCTTCTACCAGACTGACACCCTTCCCTCTCCCACTGCATCTTCTTCCAGACTGCTCCCCTCCCTCTCTGTATACAATCTAACAGGAGTTGTTACAACCCTGAACAGACAGCTGAGAGGTTTTGCATTACTCTGTGATAATATTGTCAGCTGTCCGGCACAGCTCTAAACCAGTACAAATACCTACGAGACCTCCTGCATTTGGGAGGGTATACTGTATCAACCTATTCTCCAAGGACAAGTTCACAGTTTCATCTCCACTGTGGTCTAACTGTTAACAATCTCTGTTCCCTACCAAGGAGGAGATAATTCCAGTTAACAAAGTTGTTTAAAAGCGATTATACAGTGTTCAGTCAAACACATGTAAGTAAGACAAATAATTCTTGGCACAGACTTAAAATTCATGGAGGAATTTTAACTTATAAGAATTCCAAATTTCTAAATTATAAAGTATTTCCAAACACAGGTGCTTACAAACTAAAGGCATACCATCGAGGAGCAGATGAACAAATCCTCCACCGCAGAAACCAAAGGTTGAGGAATGAATTCTCATTCTTTTATCTGTCATTCCTAACAATCCTATCCGCTTTCTAACATTTGCAACTAATTTGACATAAGACCATAAGACATAGGAGCAGAATTAGGCCATTTGTTCCCCCATTCAATCATGGCTGATCCTCTTTCTCCCCTCCTCTGTGCAACTCCTTAGCTTTCTCCCTGTAACCTTTGGTGCTGTAGCCAATCAAGAATCTATCAATGTCCACCTTAAATAAACCCAACGAACTGGCCACCACATCTGTCTGTGGTAATCACTTCCACAAATTCACCGCCTCTGGTGATGAATTTCTCTGCATCTCTGTGGACACCCTCTATCCTGAAGCTATGCCCTCTTGTCCTAGACTCCCCCACCATGGGAAATATCCTTTCCACATCCACTCTGTCTAGACCTTTCAACATTTGAAAGGTTTCAATGAGATCCTCCCCCTCATCCTTCTAAATTTCAGTAAGTATAGGCCCAGAGCCATCAAATGTTCTTCATATGATAACCCTTTCATTCCCAGAATCATCCTTATGAACCTCCTTTGAACCCTTTCCAATGCCAGCACATCTTTTTATAGATACTCAAGGTGAGGCCTCACCAGTGCCTTATGAAACCTCAGCATCACATCCCTGCTCTTGTATTCTAGACCTTTTGAAATGAATGCTAACATTGCATTTGCTTTCCTCACCACCGACTCAACATAGAAAATAAGTGCAGGAGTAGGCCTTTCGGCCCTTAGAGCCTGCACTGCCATTCAGTATGATCATGGCTGATCATCCAACTCAGAACCCTGTACCTGCTTTCTCTCCATACCCCCTGATCCCTTTAGCCACAAGGGCCATATCTAACTTCCTCTTAAATATAGCCAATGAACTATCCTCAACTGTTTCCTGTGGCAGAGAATTCCACAGATTCACCACTCTCTGTGTGAAGAAGTTTTTCCTCTTCTCGGTCCTAAAAGGCTTCCCCTTTATCCTTAAACTGTGACCCCTCGTTCTAGACTTCCCCAACATTGGAAACAATCTTCCTGCATCTAGCCCGTCCAATCCCTTTAGAATTTTATATGTGTAAGTTGATCTTTAGAGTGTTCTGTACAAGGACTCCCAAGTCCCTTTGCATCACTGATTTTTTGATTTTCTCCCCCTTTAGAAAATAGTCTGCACATTTATTTCTACTACCAAAGTGCATGACCATGCATTTTCCAATGTGGTATTTCATTTGCCACTTCCTTGCCCATTCTTCTAATCTGTCTAAGTCCTTCTGCAGCCTCCCTGTTTCCTCAACAGTACCTGACCCACCTCTAATCTTTGTATCATCTGCAAACTTGGCAACAAAGCCATCTGTTCCATCATCTAAATCATTGATATACAGCATAAAAAGAAGCAGTCCCAACACCAACCCATGAAGAACACTGCCAGTCACTGGAAGCCAACCAGAAAAAGAATTTTTTCTTCCCACTTGCTGCCTCCTATCAATCAGCCAATACTCTAACCATGCCAGTAACTTTCCTGTAATAACATGGGCTTTTAACTTGGTAAGCAGCTTTATGTGTGGTACCTTGTCAAATCTGAAAATCCAAATATATAACGTCCACTGCATCCCCTTTATCTATCCTAAATGTAATCTCCTCAAAGAATTCCAACAGGTTCGTCGGGCAAGGTTTTCCCTTAAGGAAACATGTTGACTTGTCCGGTGTCACCAAGTACTCCATAACATCCTTAAAAATTGACTCCAACATCATCCCAATCACTGAGGTCAGCCTCATTGGATTATAATTTCCTTTCTGTTGCTTCCCTCCTTTCTTAAAGAGTGGAGTAACATTTGCAATTTTCTAGTCTTCCAGAGCCATGCCAGAGTCCAATGATTCTTGAAAGATCACTTAATAAGGCCTCCACAATCTCTACAACTACCTCTTTCAGAACCCTAGGCTGTAGTTCGTCTAGTCTGGGTGACTTATGTACCTTTAGGTCTTTCAGTTTTTTGAGCACCTTCTCCCTTGTAATAGAAACTGCACTCACTTCTCTTCCCTCACCCCTTCAACACCTGGCAGATGGCTAGTGTCTTCCACAGTGAAGGCTGATGCAAAAAACTCACTTAGTTCATTTGCCATCTCCTTGTCCCTTGTTATTTTTCTCCTGCCTCATTTACTAGTGGTTCTATAGCCACTCTATCTCTCTTTTATATTTTATTTACTTGAAAAAGCTTCTTCTGTCCACCTTGACATTGTTTGCTAGCTTGCTTTCATATTTTATCTTTTCCCTCACAACAGTTCTTTTTGTTGCTTTCTGTAAAAGCCTCTCAATCTTCTATCTTCCCACTAATTTTACTTTGTTGTATGCCCTCTCTTTTGCTTTTATAATAGCTTTGACTTCCCTTGTCAGCCATGGTTGTACTATTTTGCCATTTGAGTATTTCTTTGTTTTTTGAATATATCATGCACCTTTCTCATTTTCCCCAGAAATCTCAAGCCATTGCTGCTCTGCTATCATCCCTGCCAGCATTTTCTTCCAAGTTACTTTGGCCAACTCCTTTCTCATACCACTGTAATTTCCTTTACTCCACCGAAATACGCCTACGTAGGGAGACTTTACTTTTTCCTTATAAAATTTCAAGATGAAATCAATCGTATTGTGATCACTGTCTCCTAAGGGTTCCTTTAGCTTAAGCTTCCTAATCCCCTCCAGTTCATTACATAACACCCAATCCAATATAGTTGATCCCTTAGTAAGCTCCAAAACAAACTGCTCTAAAAAGCCATTACATAGGCATTAACAAATTCGATCTCCTGGGACTCATTATCAACCTGATTTTCCCAAACTACCTGCATGCTAAAGTCTCCTATGACTATCGTAACATTGCCCTTTTGACACACTATTTTCAATTTCCTGTAGTATTCTGTAGTCCACATCCCAGTTACTGTTGGGAGGCTTGCATATTACTGCCATCAGGGTCCTTTTACCCTTGCAATTTCTTAATTCAACCCACAAAGATGTCACATGTCACATAATTCTAATAACTTGATGTCATTCTTTACCGGCAGAGCCACACCACCCCCTCTGCCTATCTTCCTATCCTTCGGACACAATGATAAACTTTGGAGATTTGGCTTCTAACTACAGCCATCCTTCAGCCATGATTCAGTAATAGCCACAACATCGTACCTGACAATCTGTAAAAGCCACATCTGCCGCCCTTCCTGACAGTCTGACTGCACACTAACTTTGCTTTTTTACCATCCATCCTATCCCGAGTCCCTTCAGTCTGATTCCCACCCCCCTGCCAAATTAGTTTAAACCAACCCTAACAGCCCTAACAAACCTGCCCGTGAGAATATGGGTCCCCCTCAGGTTCAGGTGCAAACGGTCCCTTCGTGCAACAGTGACACTCCCTCCTTCTCATGCATCTTTCTTCCTGTCCTCTCCACAGCTCTCACCAAAAAAACCCCACAAACATTACCAGTGTCCATCACAAATCTCAATCCACCCAGCTCTCTCTAGAACCTTCTCCTAGTTCCACCATCCTGTTTGGCTGACACAACATTCCTAAGTTGAAAATCATATCCCCTTATCTTAGCCGAAACCAAGACATTCCAACAACTGGACACACTGCTTTTACAGAAAGCCACTAAATGAAATACTCTGCAGCATTAGCAGTAAAAATCTGCTAGAAAACTAAGGTTAGCAATAATCCCCTTGAAATGAAAATCAATCACAGCTCCTCATTTCAGAATTAGAATCAGGTTTAACATCATTGATATATGTTGTGAAATTTGTTGTTTTGCAGCAGCAATAAAATGCACTCTATTAAATATATCATAAATTATAATGAGAAATATGGAATAAATTAAAACATCAAATGAAGTAAGTAGCGCAAAAAGAAACAGGTAGGGTTCATGGGTCTATGGCCATTCAAAAATCTGATGGTGGAGGGGAAGAAGCTATTCCTAAAATGTTGAGTGTGTGCCTTCAGGCTCTTGTCCCTCATTCTTGACAGTAGCAATTAGAAGAAGACATGTGATGGGTGATGGGGGTCCTTAATGATGGATGCTGTCTTTTTAAGGCATCACCATTTAAAGA
This sequence comes from Hypanus sabinus, assembly GCF_030144855.1. NCBI lineage: Eukaryota > Metazoa > Chordata > Chondrichthyes > Myliobatiformes > Dasyatidae > Hypanus > Hypanus sabinus. Next base: position 46,577,862 of record NC_082732.1, read on the forward strand.
TGTCCTCAGTGCTGGGGAGGTTAGTGCCCATGATGAAGCTGGCTGAGTTTACAACCTTCTGCAGATTGTTTTGATCCTGTGCACTGGCCCCTCCATACCGGATTGCATTTTGACTTTTTTTTTTAATGTGTTTCTGTCTTCTCCAGCCTGGCACACTGCCCCCTGAGCTCCTGGATGAGTACAAGGGTGTGTTTGAGATGTTTGATGAAGAAGGGAATGGCTTGGTGAAGACGGATGACTTAGCCAAACTGATGAGCCTGCTGGGGATCAACATCACCAAACGGGAGCTGGCACAGATGGCCAAGGACGTTGACAAAGAGGGTAAGAGATCCTCCTCTCCTGCCATGAAAGGTCCATCTCATTAACAAGCCAGGACAACATGAAGTTTGCCACACACTGGTTTGGTTTCCAACCCCTCTGCAACACACCTTCCTTCTCCCTCACCTGGTCACACCTATCACCTACCAGCTTGTCCTCCTTCCCTTCCCCCATCTTCTTCTCCTTCAGGCATATTTCCCTTTCTTTTCCTTCCTCATTAAGGATCTTGGCTTGAAACGTCAACTATTTATCCCTCTCTATAGAAGCTGCCTGATCCGCTGCTCCTCCAGCATTTTGTGTGTGCTGTACTGGACTTCCAGCATCTGCAGAATCTCTCATGTTTATGATTTAGTGTCATAGCATCTTAGAAAAATACAGCACAGAAGCAGGCCCTTTGGTCCATCTAATCTATGCTGAACCATTTAAACTGCCCACTCGCATCACCTTACACCGGGACCACAGCCCTCCATACCACTACCATTAATGTACCTATCCAAACTTCTCTTAAACATTGAAATCAAGCTTGCATGCACCGCTTGTGCTGGGAGCTCGTTCCACATTCTCATGACCCTTTGAGTGAAGAAGTTTCCCCTCATGTTCCCCCTTAAACTTTTCACCTTTCCTCTTTAACCCATGATGTCTGGTTGTAGTTCCAACCAACTTCAATGGAAAAAGCCTGTTTGCATTTACCTTAACTATACCCCTTAAAATTTTGTATACCTCTATCAAATCTCCTCTCAATCGTCTACATTCCAAGCAATAAAGTCCTAACCTATTCAATCTTTCCATATAACTCAGGTCCTCCAGACCAAGCAACATCCTTGTAAATTTCCTCTGTACTCTTTCAGCCTTATTTACATCTTCCCTGTAGGCAGGTGACCAAAACTACACACAATACTCCAAATTAGTTCTCACCAATGTCTTATACAATGTCACCATAACATCCCATCTCCTACACTCAATACTTTGATTTTTAAGGCCAATGTGCCTAAAGCTTTCTTAATCACCTTATCAACCTGCAACACCACTTTCAATGAATTATGGACCTGTATTCCCAGATCTCTTTGTTCTACCAGACTCCTCTGTGCCCTACCATTCACTGTGTATGGCCTACCCTGGTTGATCCCAGTGAAGTGCAACTCACTTGCCTGCATTCAATTCCATCTGCCATTTTTAAGTTATAGGTTAAACTGCTGAATGAGACACCCAGAGAGCTGGATCTATGATCCGTTGGGACAAGTCACTCTGCCCATGGGGACACATACATTTCAATACAGCTGGTTCCATAGTTAAGTCTGAATTCAAAGAAGTAATTTCTCTGGGTGAGGAGAGAGGAATGGCTTCCATTTGGAAAACTCTCTAAAGAAAGAATTCTGCAGTCTTCCCCAGTCCTACCCCAGACTAGAGTCAAATCCAAAATCCCCAGCTCTGACCCAATCCAGAGTCAAATCGAAAATGCTAGAAATACGCAGTACCTCAGGCAGCAGTAGAGAGAGAGACAATTAACGTCTGAGAACAAAGACCTTTTTGGGTCAGGCTGTGTTTCAAACTGAGCCCATTGTTCCTGTTTGCCGTGTTTTGGAGAAACAACTGATCATTGTTGGTCAGAGAGAATTGATTCTTGTCCCTCAGCATGTCAACTTCATCCAGGCACCTTGGGTAAGAGTCTCCTCATCATCATTACGCAGTGAAGGAAGGGTGGTCAATGGCATCCAGCATCTTGTCTGAAACATCAGAGTATTTTGTGTGTGTGTGTGTGTGTGTGTGTGTGTGTGTGTGTGTGTCTCCTGTAACTAATAAAGTGACTACTGAGTGTATTTATGGTCTTCTGCTGCTGTAGCCCATCCACTTCAAGATTCAATATGTTGTGCATTCAGAAATGCTTTTCAGCACACCACTGTTATAATGCGTGGTTACTTGAGTTACTTCATATCAGATTGAACCAGTCTGGCCATTCTCCTCTGACCTCTCTCATTAACAAAGTGTTTTCACCCACAGAACTACCACTGAATTCATGTTTTTTTTTGTTTTTCATACCATGGTATGTACACTCTGGAAACTGTTGTGTGTGAAAATCCCAGGAGATCAGCAGTTACTGAGATACTCAAAGCACCCCATCTGGCACCAGCAACCATTCCACAGTCAAAGTCACTTAAGTCACATTTCTTCCCCATTCTGATGTTCGGTCTGAACAACAACTGAACCTCTTGACCATGTCTGCATGCTTTGATGCATTGCTGTCACATGATTGGCTGATTAGATATTTGCATTAATGAGCAGGAGAACCTAATAAAGTGGTTTCTGAGTGTATGTCTGAATATGTGTATGGGTCTGTGTGTGTGTGTCTATCTATCTGTCTGTATGTATTCTGGGTCTTTACAATGCAGTATTAACCCTTGGAATTAATCTGGAACTCCATGGCTACACACATCAGGCTGATACCCTTCACTGTTTGTTTTCTTTGACAGGGAAAGGTCTGTTTAACTGCGACAACTTCCTTGTGCTGATGGGAGATTACCATGAGAAGGCCAAGAACCAGGATGAGGAATTGAAGCAGGCTTTCCTGGTGTTTGACCCTGACCTGAAGGGTTACATCGACTGGAATACATTGAAGTAGGTGGTCTCAGTCCCACACCACCTGGTGCTCCTGGGACAGGGACATCTGTCCTCACAAAGAGAGGGACCTATTTGTCTGGGACCCTCTCTCTCCTCTCACTACCCTGTCCGTCTGAAGGTCCATCTGAACAGTGTGATTCAGGTGACAGCTGGCTGCACAGCAGAGATGTGAGGCAAAAATTAATACTGCTTGCTCCTAACCCTGGGCTTGGACTGGGGGGGTGACTCTGGGGAGGAGTTCAAGTCAAGGACTTGTGTCCTCTAGTTGTGTGAGAGGAAGAATTGACCAGGATTGGCGATCAGCCTCAGTGGGCTGACTGGTCTAGTTCTGCTCCTATGTCTTAAGTTACAATGCACCTTTATAAAGCTTGCATTTGGAGTATTGCATTCAGTTCTGGCCATCCCATTATAGGAATGATGTTGAGGTTTTGGAGAGGTTGCCCTAGAGGTTTACCAGGATGCTGCCTGGATTAGAGGGCGCGTTCCATGATGAGACGTTGGACAGATTTGGGTTGTTTTCTCTGGAGCAACGTGGAGGAGAGATCTGATAGAGGTTTATAAGAATGTGACAGACACAGATAGAGTAGACCGACGATATCTTTTTTCTATGGTTGAGATGTTTAATACCAGGCAGCTTGCATTGAAGGTGAGGGGCTGGATTTAAAGAGATATGAGAGGCATGATTTTTACACAGAGAGTGGTGGGTGCCTGGAATTCACTGCCGGGGTACTGGTGGAGGCAGATACAATACAGGCCTTCACAAGACTCTTAGGTAGGCACATGAAAGTGCAGGAAATGAAAGGACATGGACATTGAGCAGGCAAGAAGGAATTAGTTTAGTTGGGCATTTGATTACTAATTTAAGTAGTTTTGGTGCAACATTAGGGTCATAGAAAAGTACAGCACAGACACAGGTCCCTTGGCCCATCTAATCCTTGCTGAACCATTTAAAGTGCCTACTCCCATCAACCTGCACTGAGACCGTAGCCCTCCATACCCCTACCATCTATGTATCTAACCATTGTGGGATGGAGGGCCTGCTCCGGTGCTGTACTGATCTATGTTCTATCTCCTGACTCTGGACTTGCTGACCAGATGTCTAAAGCAGGCATTCGGAGTGTAGGCAATTGTTGCTGTGGTTCTTAGATCACACCAGTGAGATGTCTGTGAGTGATGTGGTAATGATGCTGGAACACTTGCCTCACTTTCTGTTCCTTACACCCTAAGTGGGAAGTGGTTTGTGTTGGAAGTTCAAGTTCAAGTTCAATTATCATTCAACTTTACATGAATAATTAACTGAAGCCTCTGTTGGTCAGAGTTGACCACAGATAGTGCACCCTAGCTATCTGGATACACAAGCTTGTATGATATGGAGAGTGAGCTGTTGCCCATGTAGCAAGCTCTCCCTCTCCATACATCTGAAGAACCCAGTGGAATGACAGAGACCAATGCAGTTTGGTACCAGCTGTCTCACAGGAGCTGCCAACTCAATGTAGGACTGCCTTGGGGACTCCAGCTCCAAATTTTTCTCTGGAGTTTACTCCTGAAGCCTTCCCCGTGAGTGGGTGTAGCCGCAAGTCAGTGGAGGTTTGAGATCAGAGTTTTCATTCTCCTAGGTGAGCCGCCAACTATGGCTGATGAGCCCCATCTGCCCGAAGCGACTTGTTTTAAGGTGCCAGTATCCCACCTTTGCCCCTTCTCCTGTCAGTAGAGACCTGAATGCAGCCTAATCAAAACAGTGTTTCCTCCAGGAACAAACCCAGAACCACCAGTCACACACAGCACATATAGCTACGACAACAAAAAGACAGTCACACAAGAAAAATATAGCCCTGGGGCTGGCTTGTCTTTCACTGAGCCAACACTGGAGGGCAGCACTGAGGACATGGGAGTGATGATTGTTGTTCCTGATGAGTAGCCTCAGGGCCCTGAGTTTGGCCAAGGCATTTGGACAAGGAATGTCCCTCTGGGTTCTCATTGTGTCTCTACTGCAGGTTCATTAACCAAAAGAACTGTGAGTTCATGTCCACTCACAACTCCCGCTGATAAAGCAGAGCTTGCCCACATACAGACAGATCTGGGCTGATAAACTGAAGGCAACATTCACACCCTGAATGGCTATGAGATTGTCTATAGAAACATAGAAAACCTACAGACCAATACAGGCCCTTCGACCCACAAAGCTGTGCCGAACATGTTCTTACCTGGAACTACGTAGGCTTACCCATAGCCCTCTATTTTTCTAACATCCATGCACCTAGCCAGGAGTCTCTTTAAAGACCCTATCATTTCCGCCCCCACCACTGCTGCCGGTAGCCCATTCCACGCACTCACCACTTTCTGCGTAAAAAACTTACCCGACACCTCCTCTGTACCTACTTCCAAGCACCTTAGAACTATGCCCTCTCATGCTAGCCATTTCAGCCCTGGGAAAAACCCTGAGAGACGATCAATGCCTCTCATTATCTTGTCCACCTCTATCAGGTCACCTCTCATCCTCCGTTGCTCCAAGGAGAAAAGGCCGAGTTCACTCAAACTATTCTCATAAGGCATGCTCTCCAATCCTGCAGGTCCACTATGACCAGGAGAATGCCCAACCACCTACCCTCACTGACTGTCCCAAAATTAACATCCTGACCATCATCATTCACCAGAAGATCAGTCACATAAACACTATGGCTACAGGAACAAGGAGGATGGATATCTTGGGAATACCTTGTGTCCTGGAAATATTGGGAATACTGAAGTCCTTGGTACACTGGGAACACTGGGAGGCCTGGGTACACAAGGAATATTATAAGAGCATGTAGCCTGATGCATTAGTGATTCTGACACCATCTGTAAGGAGGTTTTCCGTCTTCCCAGTGAACCGTGTGGGATTCCTCTGGGTGCTCCAGTTAGTAAGTTTAATTGGTCATTGTAAATTGTCCTGTAAGTTTAATTGGTCATTGTAAATTGATTAGGCTAGGTTAAATCAGTGGGTTACCAACTGACGTGGCCCATTGGGCCAGAAATGCCTGTTCCACACTGTATCGCTAAATAAATAAAATATTAAAAAGGGGTTTCTGGACACAGTAGAGCTCACCAGCCCAGATGTCTGTCAGCCTGAGGGTCAGGCTGACAGACCAGTGCAGGAGTGCAGAAATGCAGTCAAGGTAAAAAATTTTGTTATCAAAGTACATATATGTCACCATATACAACCCTAAGATTCAATGCCTTGCAGGTATTCACAAGAAAATAAAGAAATACAATAGAGTTTATGAAAAATGACACACTAATATAGGCTGTCAAACATCAAGTATGGAAAAGAAGACAAACTGTGCAATAAACTTGCATAATAATGAACTGCAATTTGTCTTCTATATACAGTATATTATATTGAAAATATGATAAAATAATATATTTAATATTGAGAATATGAGTTGTAGAGGACTTGAAATCAAGTCCATAGGTTGTAGAATCAGTTTAGTTTTGAGGTGAGTGAAGTTATCCACCCTGGTTCAGGAACCTAATGGTTGTGGGGTAATAACTGTTCCTGAACCTGGTGGTGTGGCACCTGAGGCTCCTGTACCTTCTTCTTGATAACATCTCCACCACAGAGACGACCATATCAGAACATCCTCGAAGGTTAAAAGATGTCAAGAGTACCTTTCCCAGGTAGCAGAAGGGACAGGCTCACATACAGCTTCAGACCAGCAGAGGGCAGGCTCACCTCTCCAATACATCTGGGAGCCAGAGTGGGATGGAGGAATTGGCTCTCTGCGCTATCCCCGAGGAAGGGCGGAAGGCGCTGACCATGGTAATACCAATCCCTCTCCTGAACCCTGCCACATTGTAATGGACGCTGCTCAGTACTTCAGATTCAGATTGATGTATTTATCACATGCACATCAAATCAGAATCAGTTTTTATATCACTGGCGTATGATGTGAAATACGTTGTTTTGCGGCAGCAGTATACTGTAATAGATAAAAACTATAAACTACATTAAGATATATATATAATTATACAAGTAGTGCAAAAAGAGAGAAAAAAAAAGAAAAAAAAGTAGTGTACAGTTTGGTGATTGCTGATCACAGTAATTAGCTCCTTTAGTGCCTGCCCAACATTGGCCTGAGGTGGAACACACACTGCAACATATAGTGAAATGTGCTGTTTGCAACCTTGGTTCCAAGGAGCAGGAATGATCTGGCTATTACTGAGCATCTCAGCTTTAATCTGCTGGAGGTGACTTGATAGAGGTACACAAGATGATCAAATGGATAGCTGAAGAATTTTTACCAGGGTGGAAATGGCTAATATGAGGAGGCATAATTTCAAGATGATTGGAAGAAAGTATGGTGGGGGGGGCACGGGATATCAGCAGTGGGATTTTTAAACGGAGAGTGGTGGGTGAGTGGAATGCACTGCCATGGGTGGTGGTAGAAGCAAATACATTAGAGATCTTTAAGAATCTCTTAGGTAGGCTCATGGATGATTAAAAACTGGAGGATTATGTGGGAGGGAAGAGTTAGATTGAACTTGAAGAAGGTTAAAAGGTTTGACACAGCATTGTGAGCTATTCTATGCAACATAACAAAACATTAATGTACAACAAAGCGCACAGATAGCATAGTCACAGAGGGCCGAATAGCATGTTTCTGTATGAATCTATGAGACCAGCACTGTTTACAACAACTACTCACTTTTCTTTCTGTGGTCCACAAGGTACGTTCTGATGAACGCTGGGGAGCCTCTCAATGAAGAGGAGGCCGAGCAGATGATGAAGGAGGCAGACAAAGATGGTGATGGCACTATCGACTACCAAGGTGGTTGGAATAACAACTCAGTGCAAGCTGTGAATGGTTTGAACCCTGCTGCACTGACACACAAACCTGTTTCTTTTCCAGAATTTGTTGACATGATGACGGGTGAATCCTTCAAATTGCTCAAGTAACTTCTGCACAGGGAAGAGTCCCAGTGGATCGGTGAATTACCAAAGGAAAGCCTACCATAGCTGTAGATCCCATTGGAATGGTGAATTTCAAGAGGCACGTCCACCATGGCCATAGATCCATCCAGACTCTGGACATGATGACAAATACAGATTTTTAAAATTTTGAGACCCTGCTTTCTTCTCTTTCATGGTGTAACACAATTTAACACAAGTCATGGTGTAACACAGGTCAAGATAAGTCACTGTGTAACAAAACATGGTGTAACCCAATTCGGGTTAACAATAGTCGCTATGTAACATGAAGTAACATGGGATAACACAAGTCACAACATAACATGGTACCACACAAGTTAACACAAATAACAGTGTAAAACACAGTAACACAAGTTACAATGTAACACGGTGCAAGACACAGGGTGTAACACAAGTCACATTGTAACGCAGTGTAACACAGGATAATGCAAGTCACAGTGTAACACGGTGCCACACAGGTTAACACAAGTCACCGTGTAATACAGTGTCACACAAGTTAACGTAAGTGACAGTCTAACACGGTGCCACATAAGTTAACACAAGTCACAGTGTATCATGATGTAAAACAGATTATCATAAGTCACGGAATAACACTTAACAGCTTAACACAAGTCACAGTGTAACATCGTCATACAAGTTAATATAAAACATGTTATAATATGGTGCAAGACCTTAAGACACAGTGCAGAATTAGGCCATTCAGCCCATCAAGTCTGCTCTGTCATTCAATATGGTGGATCCCAGATCTCACTCAACCCCATACACCTGCCTTCTCACCATATCCTTTGATGCCCCAACCGATCAGGAAGCAATTAACTTCTGCCTTAAATATACCCATGTACTTGGCCTCCACCTCAGGCAGAGCATTCCTCGGATTCACCACTCTCTGGCTAAAACAATTCCTCCTTATCTAATTTCTAAAAGATCCTGCCTCAATTTTGAGGCTGTGCCCTCTAGTTCTGGATACCTCCACCAAAGGACACATCCTCTCCATATCCACCCTATGTAGTTCTTTCAACATTCGGTAAGTTTCAATGAGATACCCCTGCATTCTTCTAAATTCCAGTGAGTACAGACCCAAAGCTGCCAAAAGCTTCTCATATGTTAACCCCTTCATTCCCTGAATCATTCTCATGAACCTCCTCTGGACTGTCTCCAATGACAACACATCCTTTCTGAGATAATGGGGCCCAAAACTTTTGACAATACTCCAAGAGCAGCCTGACTAGTGTTTCATAAAGGCTCAGCATGATCTCTATTCTATTCCCCTTGAAGTAAATGGCAACATTGCATTTGCATTTGCATTCTTTACCACAGAGTCAATCTATACATTAACCTCTGGGAGTCTTGCAGGAGGACTCCTAAGTCCCTCTACACCTCTGATGTTTGAACCTTCTACCCACTTAGAATAGTCTGCATAATTGTTCCCTTAACCAAAATTCATTATCTTACATTTCCCAATGCTGCATTCCATTTGCCATATTTTTGCTGATTCTTCCAATTTGTCTAAGTCCTGCTGCGATCATATTGCTTCCTCAGCACTACCTACCCCTCCACCTATCTTTGTATCATATAACCATATAACAATTACAGCATGGTAACAGGCCATCTTGGCCCTTCTAGTCCATGCCAAACACTTATACTCACCTAGTCCCACCGAGCTGCACTCAGCCCATAACCCTCCATTCCTTTCCTGTCCATATACCTATCCAATTTTACTTTAAATGACAATATCGAATCTGCCTCTACCACTTCTACTGGAAGTTCGTTCCACACAGCTACCACTCTCTGAATAAAGAAATTCCTCCTCGTGTTACCCCTAAACTTTTGCCACCTAACTCTCAACTCATGTCCTCTTGTTTGAATCTCCCTTACTCTCAATGGAAAAAGCCTATCCGCGTCAACTCTATCTATCTATAATTTTAAATACCTCTATCAAGTCCCCCCTCAACCTTCTACGCTCCAAAGAATAAAGACCTAACTTGTTCAACCTTTCTCTGTAACTTAGGTGCTGAAACCCAGGTAACATTCAAGTAAATCTTCTCTGTACTCTATTTTATTGACAACTTTCCTATAATTCAGTGACCAGAACTGTACACAATACTCCAAATTTAGCCTCACCAATGCCTTGTACAATTTTAACATTACATCCCAACTCCTATACTCAATGCTCTGCTTTATAAAGGCCAACATACCAAAAGCTTTCTTCACCACCCTATCCTCATGAGATTCCACCTTCAGGGAACTATGCACCATTATTCCTAGATCACTCTGTTCTACTGCATTCTTCAATGCCCTACCATTTACCATGTATGTCCTATTTGGATTATTCCTACCAAAATGTAGCACCTCACACATACCAGCATTAAATTCTATCTGCCATCTTTCAGACCACTCTTCTAACTGGCCTAAATCTCTCTGCAAGCTTTGAAAACCTACTTCATTATCCACAACGCCACCTACCTTAGTATCATCTGCATACTTACTAATCCAATTTACCACCCCATCATCCAGATCATTAATGTATATGATCATCAAATCATCTGCAAACTTTGCCACAAAACCATCAATTCCATCATCTAAATTATTGACAAACAATGTGAAAAGTAGCAGTCCCAATACTGAAAAAGCTTTGAGACCTGGAAACTTGAGTCCTTGAAAACATGAACATGGAAGCCTAGGGAAGGGCCTTGCTCACAGTATTTTACTCTTGATTTCGCTCCTGATGAAGGGTTTTGGCTCGAAACATCGTCATTACCTCCTCCCTTAGATGCCATCTGGCCTGCTGAGTTCTGCCAGCATTTTGTGCTTTTATTTTACTCTTCACTGTTTTTCCCAGAGGCAATTAGGATACAGAAAGCTGTACTCTCAATTTTACAGACAGAGATAGCAGAACCGGCTCTTCCTATCACTGAGCGAGGTGTCTCTCTGTAGATCTGTTTAATTTGTTACATGAAAGTTCAGTTCTTGCACTCTATACCTTGACTTTCATCAAGTGGCTCAATATTAGGTAGCTTACTCTTGGGATGGAGATACGTCTTTACCAAAGGGGGTGTAAGGCATTCCTTCCCTTTGCAAGCCTGTAGGTCAGCTCTGGGAAAGATGTAGCATCTGCATAGCTCCCTGATCAGGGACACATGAAGCCATGCGAGCAGCTGGTGGATGGTTGTGACTCAGAATGGAGACCAGAGAATCTCGGAACTTAGACTAAAGAAGCTCGGAATGTGGACTAGAGAAAAGATGGCATTCTCACTTAAAGCCATCTGATGTCAAAATGCCACTGTTCAACCTCTGCTGGATCCATTGCTTGGTGGGATCCTTCTGTCATGATGTGCACTGGCAATGTCGGAACCCAAGTGCAGATGAGAGATAGATTCTAATGTAGAGTGATGATGAGAGTTCATTCATAATAATTCCAAGAACTTTAATGGCTCAGCATCTCAAAACTAGGACCCTGCAATTAACACTAATAGGGCATCCATTTAAATAATACAAGTAATATGGAATCCTTGAGCGCTTCCCAAGCTTAAACAGAAGGCACCAGAAGACCACATTACAAAGAGCGAGTCACTTGAAAAAACACATGTAACTATAAATGATTAACCACTCTTGTTAAACAACAATTAACCAATTCTAAACGCCTCAAAGCCCACACAGGCCCAAAGAGCTCATTACACTCTGACATCTTACACAGTCAGGAAAGCTCAGCAATGACTCTACTTTCTGTGGAGGTTGAAGAGAGCTGGGCTATACACATCCATACTCATATCATTCTACAGATGCACAGGACAGAGCACCCTAACAAGCTGCAGCACTGCTTAGTACACAAACTACACTGCAGTGGACAGCAGGTCTCTACAATGGGTAGTCAAAACTGCCCAATGCATCATAGGCACCAGCCAACCCACTATCAAGGACACATATACAGAAAGGTGCCAGAAAAGGGCCAGTGATATCATGAAGAATCCCACACACACTACTAATGCACTGTTTGTCCCAATCCCATAAGGGAAGAGGCTACACAGTGTGGTGAACTACATATACCTGTCTGGAGAGGCCCCCCCCCCCCCCACTGACTGCTCCTGTGGCTCCTCCCACATACCCTGGTATAAAGGTGATTGGAGGCACAGACCCTTCCTCAGTCTCCAGGATGTTGTGTGGTGGTCACTTGCTGCTTGTGCTTTCTTCCAGCCAATAAAAGCCAATATCTCGCCGCACGTCTCCGAGAGTTATTGATGGTGCACCACACCGAATCCACACCAGACCACTGGATTCAAACACAGCTATTTTTCCCAAGCAGTAAGACTAATCAACACCTCCACCCACTAACTCACCCCAAGCCACCACTACTTTAACATTTCCTGTCAGTAACATTTCTGTGCCTAGCGTCACTTTATGGACGTACAATCTGTATATGAGCCATCTTATGTATTTATATTTATTATGTTTTTATTATGTTTCCCATATTATTGTGTGCTTTTGTGCTATTTCAGATCCAGAGTAACAATTATTCAGTTCTTCTTGCCTGCTGGAAATTACATTTAATAATTTTTAATCAGCTTATTGCCTTACAAACATCTTTCATAGGCTGGTTGTGGGACTGAAACAGCAGGAACATTGAAAGGCATTGCTATAGGCCAATGGCCAAATGTCCAGGGATCCACCTTACAGAATGCACACATACAGTAAATTTTAGAGCTAAAAACAAGCCATATCCCAGAGCCTCAGTGAATTAATGTGAACTCATGGATAATATAAAAGCAACCCTGCTTCCAGTGTATCTGGGGATGGGGGGTAACAACAATATGAACACAGCTGTGATCCCCACAAACTCTCTCAACCTCAAACTCTTCTGATAAATGAGGGACGGGAGCCAGCAGGCTTCACAAAATGCTTTCCTTATCACTCAGGTTCTCCAGTCCCAGCAACGTCCTTGTAAATTTTCTCTGCACTCTTTCAACCTTATTTATATCTTTCATATAGGTAGGTGACCAAAACTGCACACTATACTCCAAATTAGGCCTCATCGATGTCATATACAACTTCAACACAACATTCTATCTTTGTACTCAGTACATTGATTTATGAAGGTCAATGTGTCAAAAGCTTTCTTTATAACTCTATCTACCTGTGATGCCAATTTCAATGAATTATGGACCTGTATTCTCAGATTCCTTTGTTCTACCACATTTTTCAGTGCCCTACTGTTCCCTGTGTAAGACTTACTCTGGTTGGTCCTATGGAAGTACAACACCTCGCATTTGTCTACATTAAATTCCATTTTTCCAGCTGGTCCAGATCACACTGAAAGCTCTGATAGTCCCTTCCCACCTATGTTCGTGACATTTCTCACGCTTTGAATTTTTTCAATGATTTTAAGTTCCCTGGCCCCCACCGCCTTATTTTCACCACGGACGCTCAGTCCCTATATACCTCCATTCCCCACCAGGAAGGTCTCAAAGTTCTCCGCTTCTTTTTGGATTCCAGACCTAACCAATTCCCCTCTACCATCACTCTCCTCTGTCTAGCGGACTTCGTTCTTATTCTCAATAATTTCTCCTTTGGCTCCTCCCACTTCCTCCAAACCAAAGGTGTAGCCATGGGCACCAGCATGGGTCCCAGCTATGCCTGCCTTTTTGTTGGCTTTGTGGAACAGTCCATGTTCCAAGCCAATACGGGTATCTGTCCCCCTCTTTTCCTTTGCTACATCAATGACTGCATTGGCACTCATGCTGAGCTCGTTGACTTCATTAACTTTGCCTCCAACTTTCACCCTGCCCTCAAATTTACCTGGTCCATTTCCGACACCTCCTTCTCCTTTCTTGATTTTTCTGTCTCCAACTCTGGAGATGGCATATCTACTGATATCTACCATAAGCCTACAGACTCTCACAGCTACCTGGACTATTCCTCTTCCCACCCTGTCTCTTGCAAAAATGCTATCCCCTTCTCACAATTCCTGTCTCCACTGCATCTGCTCTCAGGATGAGGCTTTTCATTCCAGGACGAAGGAGATGTCTTCATTTTTCAAACAAGGGGGCTTTCCTTCTTCCACCTTCAACTCTGCTCTCAAATGCATCTCCCATTTCGCACACACCTGCCCTCACCCCACTTGGGATAGGGTTCACCTTGTCCTTACCTACCACCCCACCAGCCTCTGGGTCCAACGTATAATTCTCCGTAACTTCCGCCACCTCCAACGGGATCCCACTACCAAGCATATCTTTCCCTCCCCCCCCACTTCTGCTCAGGGATCACTCCCTACGTGACTCCCTTGTCCATTCGTCCCCCCCCATCCCTTCCCACCGATCTCCCTCCTGTCACTTATCTGTGTAAACAGAACAAGTGCTACACCTGCCCTTACACTTCCTCCCTCACCACCATTCAGGGCCCCAGACAGTCCTTCCAGGTGAGGCCATACTTCACCTGTGAGTCGGCCGGTGTGGTATACTGCATCTGGTGCTCCTGGTGTGTCCTTTTATATATTGGTGAGACCCGACGCAGACTGGGAGACTGTTTTCGCTGAACACCTACACTCTGTTCGCCAGAGGAAGCAGGATCTCCCAGTGGCCACACATTTCAATTCCACATCCCATTCCCATTCTGATATGTCTATCCATGGCCTCCTCTACTGTCAAGATGAAGCCACACTCAGGTTGGAGGAACAACACCTTGTATACCATCTGGGTAGCCTCCAACCTGATGGCATAAGGGTTGAACATTAGGAATAGGGTTAGGCATGAACATTGACCTCTAAATTCTGTTAAAGCCCCTCCACCCCTTCTTACCCCATCCCTGATATATTTAGTTTTTTCTTCCCCCTCTTTTTTTCCCTCTCTCTGCCCATCACCTTGCCAGTTCTCCATCTCCCTCTGGTGCTCCCCTCCCCCTTTCTTTCTCCCTAGACTTCCCCTCCTATTATCCTTTCCCTTCTCCAGCTCTGTATCCCTTTTGCCAATCACCTTTCCAGCTCTTAGCTTCACCCCACCCCCTCCAGTCTTCTCCTATCATTTTGCATTTCCCCCTCCCCCTTTCAAATCTCTTACTATCTTTCCTTTCAGTTAGTCTTGACGAAGGGTCTCGACCCACAACGTTGACAGTGCTTCTTCCTATAGATGCTGCCTGGCCTGCTGTGTTCCACCAGCATTTTATATGTGTTGCTCCGATAGCAACAGATCATCCGCAAAGTTGCTGATCCAGTTAACCACGTTATCATCCATATAATTGATACAGATGATAAACAACGAAGGGTCCAGCACCAATCCCTGCTGCACACCACTAGTCACAGGCATTGAGTCGGAGAGGCAACCATTTATTACCTCTCTCTGGCTTCTTCCACAAAGCCAGTGCCTAATCTAATTTACTACCTCAACATGAAAGCAGAGCAACAGAACTTTCTTGACCAACCTCTCATAACAAATGCCTTGCTAAAGTCCATGTAGACAACATCCCCTGCCTTGCCTTTAGCAACTTCCCTGGTAACTTGCTTGAAAAACTGAACGAAATATGTTGTTTTGCCCAGCAGTACATTGCAATGCATGATTAAAAAAACTATAAATTACAACAAGAAATATTATATATAAATTAAATCAAATAGGTAGTCCAAAAAGAAAAAAAGTGAGGTAGTGTACAAGGGTTCATTGTCCATTCAGAAATCTGATGGTGATGTGGAAGAAGCTGTTCCTAAACATTGAGTATGTGCCTTCAGGAAGGCCTTCATCCTGACTAAGGGTTTTGGCCCAAAATGTCAACTGTTTATTCCTCTCCACAGATGCTGCTTGACCTGCTGAGTTCCTCAACCATTTTGTGTGTGTTGCTCCATCTCTTGTCCATATATTATCCAAGGCAGACAGGCATTTTAGTTTCCAATAATCCAGATACTACAGTAGTTAAAGAAATTTGCTCTTTGTATGTTTATTGCTCATTATGTTAAAAAATAAATGAAAATGGAACAAATTTTCTAAGAACATTATAAAACTTTTACAAAAAATAGTTTAACTATTCACATTCATTAAGACATTTTCTTTTAAACACTTTTTCTTTGTGTAAACAAAATGTCTGTTCCACAGTTTCCAGGAGAGTTATGTTGTGTTAGAGTACAGCAGAATGAGGGGAGATTTGATAGAGGTATACAAAATTATGAGGGCTATAGATAGGGTAAATGCAAGTAGGCTTTTTCCTTTTCAGGTTGGGTGAGACAACTAGAGGTCAAGGGTTAAGGGTGATAGGTGAAATGCTTAAGGTGAACTTCTTGACTCAAAAAATAATTTCAAATTACTTCACTTATCTGTAACTAGCAGCAATCCCTATATAATTGAGTCGTCAGCCTAAAATAAAAGTGCTTTTAAATTTATTTTAGCTTTGCCAAGGCAAGACCATAACTGAACAAACCAACATCATTACCCAGCATGGACAATGTTAACACAAGTTAGAATGGTACTTATTTTGGGTCAAACTCCATGTAGGAACAGAAAAGCCTGAATAAAAAGTGATTTGATATTCTTGAAGATTCCCAGCATACAACTGATGTCCAGAGTAGGTCTGAAAGCCAAGTTTTCTTTAATTGTAAGATCACACACAAAATGCTGGAGAACTCAACCAGTCCAGCAGCATCTATGGAAATGAATAAACAGTTGACATTTCAGGCCAAGACCCTTCATCAGATCCAAAACATTGACTGTTCATAGATGTTGCCTGACCCGAGTCCCTCTAGCATTTTGACTGTGTGTTCCTCTGGATTTCCAACATCTGCATGATCTCTTGTGATTTAATTGTAAGAACCCATTTTAGGCTTTGAGAACATCAGCTGAAAAAGTGCTGGCAGGAACAGAATTCTTCAAAAATCTGGAACCCAAAGTTCACCCAGAATGTGTGCAAAATATCTCTGGCTGATTTTCTCAACTGCAGGATCTTCATGCTTTTCCTTATCAAGGATGATGGACAACAGCTCATATGTCATGACTCAGAAATAGAGATTCACTTCACAGTAATTTGCTGTAAATAGGTCACTTCCTAAAAGCATTTTCACAATTAGCACTCTGGGTGGCCCTTGGTCTCAGCCAAGCACCAGTCAAAGAAGTGACAGAGGTACTTCAACAACCATTGATTCAAGAGTTCTCATTGCTGTGACAATACTGAATAGGTTAGCACTACAGAACCTGCACCTTCATTTCTCTCTGGGATTGGAGCTCCATTTCCATTTAGATTTTCCAGTCCACTCTTTGGTTCAGGGATCTCAGAAGGATTTTCCATTTTCAGGGCCATCTCATAGGTTGGGGGGTTGTCAATGGCACACAGGCTATATGGTGGAGGAGGCAACATGCACTGAGCAGTGTCCTGAACATGGTTCCGGCCAGCGGATATATACTGTAGCAAACTGTTTTCTGGGAAAGAAAGAATGGACAGTTAGATTTATCTTAAGAGTCAAAAAAGTGGCACCTCTCATTAAGGACCCCCATCACTAAGGGCATAACCTCTTCTCATCACTACCAACAAGGTGGTGGTCCAGGAGCACACACTCAACATCTTAGGATTGTCTTCTTCCTCTCTGTCATCAGATTATTGAATGGATAATGAATCCATAAACACTATCTTACTTTTTTTGCTCCCTTTTAATATACATTTCATATTATAACTTTTCTTAATATGTATTGCAGTGTTTTGTTGCTGCAAAACAACAAATTTTGTGAAATATGCCAGTGATATTAAACCTGATTCTGAATAACTGAAATGATTGCTGAAATCCACTCCGGAGATTTCTTACAATTGAGGCTTTCCAATCTCTTGTAGCTTTCAGCTAACAGTGTAAGTGCAAACACTAAATGTACAAATAACAACTTCCTCAGTATATTACTTCAAGAACCCATTTGCTTGTTGCCAGTTTAGCTCCTTTAAGCTGGAAGCAGGCAATAGTTTCTGAGCTGTAAAACTTTGCTGAGGTCTCAAATTCATTCAAGTCACTCTTATTTGGGACTTTTACTTCCATTGTGCCTATCTGCTGGTGGATGGAAATTGTGTCGGGAACTGCATGATCACATACTTCGGCAGAAGAATAAGGGTCCAGACTACTTTCTAAACAGGAAGAAAATTCAGATATCATAGATACAAAGGGACTTGGGAGTCCTTGTGCAGAATTCCTTAAAGGTTAACTTGTAGGTTGAGTTGGTGGTGAGGAAGGCAAATGCAATATTAGCATTTATTTTTGATATGACTAGAATATAATGCAAGGATGTAATGCTAAGGCTTGATGGGGAGCTGGTGAGACCACACTTGGGAGTATTGTGAGCAGTTTTGGGTCCCTTACCCAAGAAGAATGTGCTAGTATTGGAGAGGGCCCCGAAGAACTTCGCACAAATGATCACAGGAATGAAAGGATTAACACAAGGAGCATTTGATCTCTCTGAGCAAATGCTCACTGCAGCTTAGTAGAATGAGGTAGGATCCCACTGAAACCCATCAAATGTTGAAAGGCCTAGATAGAGTGGATGTGGAGAAGATGTTTCCTATAATGGGGGATTCTAGGACCAGAGGCCACAGCCTCAGACGAGAGCGATGTCTATTTAGAACAGAAATGAGGAAGAATTTCTTTAGCCAGAGGGTGGTGAATCTGTGGAATTCATTGCCATGGACGGCTGTGGAGGCCAAGTCATTGAGTTTATTTAAAGTGAAGGCTGATAGATTCTTGATTAGTCAGGGTGTCAAAAGTTATGGGGAGAAGGCATGAGAATGGAGTCAAGGGGGATAATAATTCAGCCATGATGAAATGGTATTCACTGGGCTGAATGGTCTAATAAGACCATAAGATATAGAAGCAGAAGTAGGCCATTCAGCCCATTGAGTCTGCTCCGCCATTCAATCATTGGCTGATCCAATTCTTCCAGTCATCCCCACTCCCCTGCTTTCACCCCATTCCCTTTGATGCCCTGGCTATCTATCTCTGCCTTAAATACACCCAATGACTTGGCCTCCACAGTCACTCGTGGCAACATATACCACCCTCTGACTAAAGTAATTTCTCCGCATCTCAGTTCTAAAAGGACATCCTTCAATCCTGAAGTCGTGCCCTTTTGTCCTAGAATCCCCTACCATGGGAAATAACTTTGCAAAATCTAATCTTTTCAGGCCTTTTAACATTCAGAATGTTTCAATAAGATCCCCCATCATTCTCCTGAACTCCAGAGAATATAGCCCAAGAGCTGCCAGACGGTCCTCATATGGTAACTCTTTCATTCCTGGAATCATTCTCGTGAGTCTTCTCTGAACCCTCTCCAATGTCAGTATATTTTTTCTAAAATAAGGAGACCAAAACTGCATACAATACTCCAAGTATGGCCTTACGAGTGCCTTATAGAGCCTCAACAACACATCCCTGCTCTTATATTCTATACCTCTAGAAATGAATGCCAACATTGCATTTGCCTTCTTCACAACTAACTCAACCTGTAGGTTAACCTTTAGGGTATCTTGCACAAGGACTCCCAAGTCCCTTTGCATCTCAGATGAGGTAAGAAGCTGGGTGGTGATAGGTGGAAAAGAGTGGAGAAGAAGGAATCTGGTAGGAGAGGAGAGTGGGCCATGGGAGAAAGGGAAGGGGAGGGGACACCAGGGGTACATGATAAGCAGGTGAGGAGAAGTAAGAGGCTAGAGTGGGGAAATGAAAAAGAGGCAAGGAGGAAGGAAAAAAATTAACAGAAGCTCTAGAAATTGATGTCCTTGCCATCAGGTTGAAGGCTATTTAGATGGAATATGAATGTTGTCCCTCCAGTCTGAGAGAGACCAACTTTTTATTTCATCCCTCCTCCTCCACCCATCTGGCTTCACCTATCAACTTTTAGTTTGTACTCCTTCCCCTCCCCCCTCTTTCTTATTCTGGCATCTTCCCGTTTCCTTTCCAGTCCCGATGAAAGGTTTCGGCTTGAAACATCAGCTGTTTGTTCCTATCTGTAGATGCTGTCTTGCATTCGCTTTCTTCACAACCAACTCAACCTGTAGGTTAACCTTTAGGGTATCTTGCACAAGGACTCCCAAGTCCCTTTGTATCTCTGCATTTTGAATTCTCTCCCCATTTAAATAATAGTCTACCCATTTACTTCTTCTAACAAAGTGCATGACCATACACTTTCCAACATTGTATTTCATTTGCTACTTCTTTGCCCATTCCCTAAAACTATCTAAGACTCTGTTTCCTCAACACTACCCACTCCTCCACCTATCTTTGTATCATTGGCAAATTTAGCCACAAATCCATTAATACCATAATCCATTGACATACATCGTAAAAAGCAGTGGTCCCAACATTGCCCCCTGTGGAACTCCACTGATAACTGGCAGCCAGCCAGAATAGGATCCCTTTATTCCCACTCTGTTTTCTGCCAATTAGCCAATGCTCCACCCACGCTAGTAACTTCCCTGTAATTCCATGAGCTCTTATCTTGCTAAGCAGCCTCATGTGCAGCACCTTGTCAAAAGCCTACTGGAAATCCAAGTACACCACATCTACAGCACCTCCTTTGTCCACCCTGCTTGTAATTTCCTCAAAGAATTGCAGTAGGTTTGTCAGGCAGGATTTTCCTTTCAGGAAGCTATCTTGTCATGTGCCTCCAGGTACTCCGTAATCTCATCCCTAACAATCGATTCCATCTTCCCAACCACTTGTGTCAGGCTAACAGGTCTATAGGTTTCCTTTCTGCTGCCTTCCAGCCTTTTTAAATATCGAAGTAACACTTGCAATTTTCCAGTCATCCAGTACAATGCCAGAATCTATCGATTCTTGAAAGATCATCATTAATGCCTCCATAATCTCTCCAGCTACTTCCTTCAGAACCCGAGGGTGAATTCCATCAGTTCCAGGAGATTTATCCACCCTCAGACCATTAAGTTCCTGAACACCTTCTCAGTTGTAATTTTCACTGTAATAACTTCACTTCCCTGACACTCTTGAATGTCCGGTATACTGCAGACATCTTCCTCTGTGAAGACTGATGCAAAATACACACTCAGTTCCTCTACCATCTCTGCATCTCTCATTACAATATCTCCAGGGTCATTTTGTATTGGCCCTATATCTACCCTCGACTCTCTTTTACCCCTTACAGTATACGCTTAAAAAAGCTTTTACTATCTTCTTTGATATTAGTCATTAGCTTCCTCTCATAATTCATCTTTTCCTTCTGAATGACCTTCTTAGTTTCCTTCTGCAAGTTTTTAAAAGCTCCCTAATCTTCCCACTAGCTCTGGATGTTACTAATGTTATTACACAGCCCTGTTCTGTCCTTATCCCATACATAGGCTGCTGGACAGTCTGAGGGAAGCTCTAACAAACCACAATGCCTCTGATTAGTCAAGGGTAGGACAAAGAGAAGTTTGTCCTGTTCTACTTATCTCAGACAATATACAAATAAAAATCACCTGGATCCAGGAAGGGGAAGTAGAAACTAAAGAGAGCTGCAGGGAAAGCAAAGGGAGGTGGGTTGATCCTCTGAGTAGACAGGAGGCGTAAGAAGTCAGATGACCTTGTATTCTATCATTGTAAGTTTGCAATGATCAGTGACTTGCTACTTACGTGATATAGTATGGTCATTGTCAATGGCGATCACTGTTACTTCACAAGATCTATTGGCAAAGGAGGGGTTTTGGAGCTTGGACCTCTTACAGCACTTTATGCAACTGATCATAACTCCACATATCAGCAACAGGAAGACTGTCAGCAAAATCAACCTGGCAGAAACATGAGCAAACCATTTACACATTGTAAACAATTGTAATCCTTGGTAACTGTCTGAACAAGATTTACAGAACAAGATGTTGAAATTGTATAAAACATTGGTGAGGCCTGCTTTGGAGTATTGTGTCCAGTTTTAGTCACCTATCTACAAGAAAGATGTCAATAAGATTCAACAAATACAGAGACTTACAAGGAAGTTGTCAGGTTGTAAGGAAAGGTAGAACAGGTTAGGACTTTACTCCCTATAGCATAGAAGACTGAGGGGAGATTTGATGGAAGTATACAAAATCATGAGGTGTATAGATATGGAGACTGGCAGACCACAGTACGTGTGCTTGCAACACTGTGTGTCAGACAGTGGTCAGCAGCACTGGGGCTCCACAGGGGACTGTCCTGTCTCCCTTTCTCTTCACCATCTACACCTCGGACTTCAACTATTGCACAGAGTCTTGTCATCTTCAGAAGTTTTCTGATGACTCTGCCATAGTTGGATGCATCAGCAAGGGAAATGAGGCTGAGTACAGGGCTACGGTGGGAAACTTTGTCATATGGTGTGAACAGAATCATCTGCAGTTTAATGTGAAAAAGACTAAGGAGCTGGTGGTGGACCTGAGGAGGGCTAAGGCACAGGTGACCCCTGTTTCCATCCAAGGGGTCAGTGTGGACATGGTGGAGGATTACAAATACGTGGGGATACGAATTGACAATAAACTGGACTGGTCAAAGAACACTGAGGCTGTCTACAAGAAGGGTCAGAGCCGTCTCTATTTCCTGAGGAGACTGAGGTCCTTTAACATCTGCCGGACGATACTGAGGATGTTCTACAAGTCTGTGGTGGCCAATGCTATCATCTTTGCTGTTGTGTGCTGGGGCAGCAGGCTGAGGGTAGCAGACACCAACAGAATCAACAAACTCATTCGTAAGGCCAGTGATGTTGTGGGGGTGGAACTGGACTCTCTGACGGTGGTGTCGGAAAAGAGGATGCTGACCAAGTTGCATGCCATCTTGGACAATGACTCCCACCCACTCCATAATGTACTGGTTAGGCACAGGAGTACATTCAGCCAGAGACTCATTCCACCGAGATGCAACACTGAGTGTCATAGGAAGTCATTCCTGCCTGTGGCCATCAAATTTTACAACTCCTCTCTCGGAGGGTCAGACACCCTGAGCCAATAGGCTGGTCCTGGACTTATTTCCACTTGTCATAATTTACTTATTATCATTATTATTATTTAATTATTTATGGTTTTATATTGCTATATCTCTACACTATTCTTGTTTGGTGCGGCTGTAACGGAACCCAATTTCCCTTGGGATCAATAAAGTATGTCTGTCTGTCTAAATGAAAGCAGGCTTTTCCCACTGAGGGAGGGGAGACTAGAACTATAAGTCATGGGTTAAGTGTGAAAGGTGAAATGTTTATGGGAAATTTCTTCACTCAGAGAGTGGTGAGAGTGTGGAAGGGATTGTCCAAAGAAGTGGTGAGTGTGTGTTCCATTGCAACATTTAAGAGAAATTTGGATAGGTATGTGGATGGGAGGGTTATGGAGGGCTATGGTCCTGGTGCAGGTCGATGGGGCTAGGCAGACTAATGGTTTAATAGGCTAAGATTAAATAGGTGGGGCTCTTTGGGTCAGAAGGGGCTGTTCCACGCTGTCTCCATAAAACAAAAGGATACTCACCACACATACCACAGGCTTGACCAGTGCAGGTGACAGCTGCGGATACAGAGGAAGATTCGGTCAGTTCCGATTATCGACTTCACCAGTACCGTTACGGTCAATGTGGAAATGCAGGTTTTTAAATAAGAGACAGGTGTGCTGGAACCACGCCAAGGGTTAGGTAGGGTGGGGTGAGGTAGTGGTAAAGTCAATGGAATTGAAAAGGGGCCGCAAACTGAACGGAGAACCCTAGGCTACGGGGTGGTGAAGATGGAAAAGAGGTCGCGAGGAGGAGGGGGAGCGGGGATGGGTAGGGGGCGTCCCGGGTTGGGATTGTCGCCTCACCTGTTCTGTTCTGGACCTTCGCCGCATTTCTGAGCTTCGATGACGGTGGCCTGGAGAAGAAAATAAAAGACGATGAAAAAGGAGCCGAGCGGGCCACTGACCGAGGTTCAGTGTCCAGTACTCACACGAAGGAAGCTGAGGAGAAGCAGAGCTGGGTTAGTCACGGAGAAACCGTTCGCCATCTCTCGGTTTCCGACCTTGTTACTGACTCGATGCCGACACTTCCCGCTTTTGCACTGCCAATAGGGGTATTTATAACCAACCGCCCCTCCCTCTGCCTCCACCGCCCAACAAGCGTGAACCGCGGTTGTGAAACGAGAGGGGAGAGGGGAGAGGGGAGGGGGAGAGGGGAGAGGGGAGAGGGGAGAGGGGAGAGGGGAGAGGGGAGAGGGGAGGGGGGAGGGGGGAGGGGGGAGGGGGGAGGGGGAGGGGGGAGGGGGGAGGGGGAGGGGGGAGAGGGGAGGGGGGAGGGGGAGGGGGGAGGGGGGAGGGGGAGGGGGGAGGGGGGAGAGGGAGGGGGAGGGGGGAGAGGGGAGGGGGGAGGGGGAGAGGGGAGGGGGGAGAGGGAGGGGGGAGGGGGGAGAGGGGAGGGGGGAGGGGGGAGAGGGGAGGGGGGAGGGGGGAGGGGGGAGAGGGAGAGGGGGAGGGGAAGGAAGG